>NC_079553.1:8337158-9028711 GCF_015846415.1 Triplophysa dalaica
ACCATTAATATTAAATTTAGCATATATTTACATATAGACATTTATCAGACGCTGTTATCCAACGCACCTCACAGGAGAGATGAAATAATGACGCGATATATCATCTCAGATCTATTTCTACAATGCACTCTTAAAAATAAATAGAAGAACCTTTTTGTCTAAATGGTTCCATAAAGAACCCTTAACATCCGAAGATTATGTAAAGGTAGGAAAGAAGTGGTTCTTTAAAGAACATTTGACTAAATGGTTCTTTGTGAAACCAAAAATGGTTATTCGATGACATTGCTGTGAAGAACCTTCTGCACCTTTATTTTCAACATTGTGCATTAAGTATTAAATGTGTTATTGCAATTAATATTGAACAATAGGTCAGCAGTAGATTACAAACAAAAGAAACACTCATGACCCTCAAATAGCAGCATGCAAATATGAATCTACTGTAGTCATCTGTTACTCTCTAAAGTCATTTAGGTGATTTAATGAATGTTGTAGGATTAACAATCCAGATCACTGGACCGACACTTTAGAGCTTGGTGGTGTTAGCACCATATATGCATACATTGAGAGAGTCACTGTTCTCTCCCTTTAGGTACAGTCCTGGCACCAGACTAACACAGCAGGGCTGCTTTGAGCTGTAGTTTCTCTGGGCCATTCTAGACATGTTGTCAGCATTGTAGAAAGATATCTGCTTTCTCTCACAGTCAAGATACAAGCCTATTTTTCTTGGTTTGTCCCGAGTACTTAATGGAGTATCCCGTCCATCACAAGACAGGACAAATCCTTCATTATGTTTAAGGTGGAGTTGGATCTCACTCTCAGCTGACTTTGTTTTCAGATTGACTTCACCCATCATAATCCCCACTGTCCAGTCTGGTTTCTCCCCAACCTCTACCTCCCAGTAGTGCTGACCGGATTTGAAGTTTTCCACTGAAACAGTACCAGGGTTGAAGTCTTTATACAAAGCAGACATTCTGTCAGCTTGACGGATTCTGGTGCCCCCTGGTGAAACTTTTAAGTAAGAATCTCCAGGATTTTTCAAAGTTAAAATCCCAGGAACTAGAGCAAAGACACATGCATACATTTCATTAGATGACAAAATTAATTATGCAAGAATAAGTCATTTTAGTTAATGTATTTTTCTTAAAGCACAAGTATTTGTGGAATTCAATGTTAGTCCATCATCAATGTCTGTAATGTTTCACCTGGTTTGATGGATCCGAGCATCTCTTTCCACACAAAAAACTGCAGGTGAGTTTCACACAGGCCAAGGAAGAAAGTGTCTGGGACCACAGTAAGATCTTTCACCTTAGATGTATATCTGAAACAATATGTCATGTCAGCAAAAACTCAAAATCTACAAAAATGTTGACACTTTTATATGATTGTGCTCTGAAAGGGATACTTCACCCGAAAATGTATATTCTGTCATGAATTATTGCCCCTCCAAGCGTTCTGTTGTGTTTGGCATGTTAGCAACTGAAAGAGATCAGTAGGCAAAATTAAAAGGTAAGTCAAAGGTCCCGTAGAACTGGTTGCTTTCCTAAATTCCTCAAAATATGTTCTGTTGAACAGAAAAAAACTACAGTTTTCAGAATTTTTATTTTTGGGTAGAGCATCCCTTTAATAGCAGCACTGTTTCTTATGTACTTGATAACTTCTGGTGTCACACTCCCTTTGTTCTTCATGCCCTCAATCACTGGAAATCCTTTTTCATTCCACCACTGTATAAAATAATACAAATCATATTATGTGTTTACATTCACACTACAGTAAAAGGTACTGTAAGTGTTAGATCATTAAAAGTTTAAGTGTTAGTCTTGTCATGATTCCGCCATCATGTCATGTGTATTCTTGGCCTTGGGGCGGAATCAAGCCATAGCCTTAGGTTTTACAGAGAGAGGTTTAAAGCATCAGGGATCGTCATACTCTCTCTCTGAGTCTCGTCTGTGTTTACCGCTCTTTCGTCTCGTTCACCTTCCCATCGGTGTTACATCCCCTACACCTGTTCCCTTGTCAATTATCCTTTGTTAGTTTCCCTTTAAATAGCCCTCGTGTTCATTGTCTAGTGCTCGTGCATTGTATTCTGCGTGTGTAACCGCTGTATCCCGTGTGTTGTTTGTGCCATGCCTGCCTTGATGACGTTGTGTCATTGTTCACCTGTGATCAACTGTGATCAACTGTGATTTATTGTAATCGTTTCAAGTGTTTTAGTCTAGTGTCTGTGTAGTCAGTTTATGTTCTTTTGTTGCCTGTTTATCGTGCATTGTTTGCCCCATCGTGGGTTTTTGTTTTTTTGTTTGTTATAATAAAGTATTTGTGTTAAACACCGCTGCCTGCAATTGGGATCTTTCCTACAATTCAGAAGTATTTCTTTCCATTATACATTTTAATAGCCAACCTTCATTCAGATATATATATTCTATGAATGTTACCTGTAAAAAAAGATCGAGTTGTTCAATCTTCAGCCCAGACTGCAGCAGAAACTCCTTCCCTTTACTCTCCATAAATCTTCTGTCTATCACTGACCGGTTCTTCTGCATGAATTCAGTAATTTTATTCTCCTGTTTTTGCAACTGTTTCTTCACCTCATCCTCTTTTTGGCGCAGGAACTGGTGCATTTCTTCAAACTGAGCAGAGATCTGAGCTAATAGGGTTTTGGATTTCTCCTGAGATTGTAAAAAAGAGAAGATTTTTCTCACTTTCATTTCTCGCTGTTTTTAAACACTTAAACTATTAAAATAAAGGTGCTATACACAACCAAATTGAAGAACCATTTTGGCCTGTTTGATTACATAAGTTTCAGAAAGATTTTGAAACTACTTTCTTTCTGTTCTGCTGAAGTGGAAAGAGGTTCTATATAAAACAATAAAATGTTTGTACTTTAAGTACCTTTGTCTTGATTGAATGGTTCTTTGTCATTGTTGTGAAAAACCTGATGTACCACCTGTGCTTTAAAGAGTGTATATTTAAAATGGATGTGGATCCTCAGGAAAGGAATAAGCTATCAAGGAAATGTTCTCTCCTAACAAACTCTTTATAATTTCCTTTACATAATTTATCCAAAAATTGTAAGATGTTTAGATACCTCAGTTTTGGTGATCAGTGTTGTCTGTTGCTGTATCATGTAATCCATCTGTCTGTTCTCTTTAGCAAGAAAACCCAAAGCAGTCTTTACCTCCCCCTATAAACAAACAGACACATGCTTGCTCAGTCTGTATACAAAAAAATCACACAGACATTTTTAAGCTTCCAGCTAAAACTACAAGCCAGAAACCATTTTGCAAGATGTATTCAACACTGATCAAGAAGCACTTTCGGTTTTGGTATTTTAACAACATTAGAACAAAACACAACCACCAGAACATTTAGAACCAAAATAAAATGTTAAAGAAGCACCTGTAAGACTTGATAATATGAACAGGAAATGGTTCTAAACAAGTGTTGTTCACAGTCTTGCAATGCAAAAATGTGCTTTCATGTAAGCATGTGTAACTTCTTAATATTTGTTTTACCTTGTTGATCTCAGCAGCCTCTTTCAAAGGTTTAAACATATGACCTTTATGTTTGTCTCCATCTCTGCAGATGACACATACCAGCTTCTGATCCGTGTCACAGAACAGTTTGAGTTTCTCATCATGCTCTGAACATACCAGCTCTGCTTCAGAAGGCTTTAAGGGTTCTCTGACATTTTTAGATTCAGGGTTTTCTGTATTATCTGCTTTACGCCTAGCAGAAAGGTGCTCTCTCACTGTCGAGGTGATGTTCCTCAGTAGACGGCTGGATTTCAGGTCGTCTTTGCTGTAAGGCTTATTGCATTCTGGACAAGCAGTAGGTCCCAAGCTGGCCTGCATGTGGCCTGTAATGCATTTTCGGCAAAAGTAGTGCTCACAAGTGAGAGTCACTGGATCTGTAAAATCGCTCAAACACACTGAACATTTTATCTGAAAAGACAGAGGTGAATCCATTTGACTTATTTGCTGCTCGTCAAAACCTTTCTTAGGTAGAATAGAAATAAAAAACAGGAAACCTTCTCTTTAAAAAAATAAGTTTTATGTCATCCCTTATGTTGTTCAGGTAAGATTTGTTTCAAAACACTTTCGCTTAGTAATTTGACTTGTAACATCAAGTTATTGCTCCTCCCACAGTTGGCTCCAAAACTAACCCAACCGGAATGTTATACCCTTCCTCCTATCAAGTCACGAAAGGACGAAAACAGTTCTATTGTACATTGAAACTGTATATTCACAAACATTCTGTGTTAAAAGAACAAGAATGTGGCATAGCCTGTTAAACAAATAGGAGGATCCACATGAAAACATGACGTTTCATTGTCAATGAGAGGACACTCCAATCACACACATCCCCATGTGAACTTGCATCTACTTTTCAGAACATCAACGGATTTTTAAAAGAATATCCTAATGGCTTCGAAAATGTCTTCACACCTTACGTGTCCAGTGTGTCTGTGCCTCTTCAACGATCCAACAGTTTTGCCATGCGAGCATACGTTCTGCCGCCTGTGTATTTTGAGTTGTTTGGAATCAGGTGCTACCAGATGCCCGGAATGCAGACAAAACTTTACAAAACAGGACCTGAAAGGAAACCGAGCTCTGAGAAACCTTGTGGATGATGTACAGCAAGAACAAAAGAAGAATGAAGTGAAGAAACAGCAACATAATGCAAAGAATACGCATGCGGTGCTGTGCTCTGAGCACGAGGAACCGCTCAAACTGTTCTGTGAGGATGATCAGAAATTGGTTTGCCTCATTTGCAGAGAGGGAGAAAAACACAGTGGACACAGTTTCAAGCCTGTTAAAGAGGCTGTGGCGGCCTATGAGGTAATGACGGGTGTGAAAAAAAATATGATGGAATAGAGTTGTGCGATTTCAAACTGTTTTTTGATTGTTTTAGAATGTGGCGATACAAGCATTGAGCTTCATTCACGATGAAAACAAACAAGTGGGTGAAATGATCTTTTATCAGATGAATGAAATCACAAAATCCAAGGTATGTTTTTCTGGTATTCTCATTATCAGCTTTGTTACTCCTCGTAGAGTCTGTGTTTACGCAATGTATTCACATTTTATCCATTGTGAATCTATAGGAAAGAGGCAACAATCTTGAGGAAAGAATACATGCGCAGTTTAAGAAAATGCATGACTTCTTGAGGGAAAAGGAGGAAATAATGATAAAGCTACTACAGAGAGAATCAGACAGTGCAGAGGTCACAATGAAGCAAAACGCATCACTCCTGGGAGACTTGCAAATAAATGGAAACCAAGTGATGTCTTGTTTGGAGTCAGGACTAAAGTGTACCCAACCTGAGACGTTTTTACAGGTAACTGTCTAATAGGCTACACCTGTAACATGTTTGAATACTAATTTAACTCATTTGTTTTGGATTTCATGAATCTATAAACTGATTTTATTGTCTTCAGTGGTGGAGTGAAGAAGGTTCCGATGTTGTCAAAAACATCACTGCCACCGACAACAAAGACATCACACCTTTCTTCCAGGCCCAGTAAGATGTGTTTCTCTGTGTTTCTCTTAGTGCTTACGAAAGAAAAGCAGTTAAATCATCAACCTTGCCTTAGTGACTCCTACATTGTTGGGTTTTCAATCAAGTAGTCCTATGGAGTGAATGTTTGTAACCTAATAATATTCCCCACTGACTTATCTCATATATACAGTTATACATACAGTATAACATCAAATGTCTTATACAAAAGGGGTGAAACTGACCAAATTAATGTTTTTCAAAGATTTAGGTCAAGACTTTATGGTAATCATGTGATTTCTGACCACTTCACTATTGGCCCTTATGAAAGTTATCTGCCAATGATTGTTTGCAGAGACATGCTAGATTCAGTTAAACAAGGTGAGTCAAGCCTTTATAAACATCAATGTTGAAACAAGCTTTTAAATCTTTGGTTTCTATCCAATTTTGTTATACCACCAGATTATTCCCATATAAACATATCAGGGTTTTTTAATAAATTGCAACCCTTCCCCAGCTGTGAATGTGATGCACAATTTGTCACAACCCAGAAGTATGTTTTTTATAACACAAAATAAATACAAATGTTGAAATGTATAATTTATGCTATCTGTTTTTCCTAAGACCTGAATACATCTATAATACACGAAGACATGAAACTGTCTATCAGAAAAGACAGCCACCCGCAGCTAGACGGGCAGGAGTACTTTGCAAGAGTTCTGCCGTTTTACAATGGTAATAGAAACAGTAATGTGGAAGACAAGCAAACTTGGTTGTACTGGGAAGTTGCCATAGGAACCGAACCAGGATGGGAAAACGGGCTTACAGTAAAATACTATCCAAAGCAGAAGCATGCCACTTTCTTGAAGACTTTTTCACTAGTAGTAACCCCTAAAAGCTTTGAGAAATTAGCTCTTTTAGTAAAACATAACAGACTATATGCTGTAAGAGGTGATGAAGAAACCTTACTTGTCAACCAGGTTGTTCCTAGAAGAGTTGGAGTTTATATAGACTGTGAGAAATGTCAGGTCGTGTATTGCAATGCAGACAATATGTCTCTCATTCACACAATGTGGTGTGGAAATAAATGATGGATATATAAATACAACTATACAAACGCTGGGTTTCTTTAAACCCATGGCCAGGTCAAAATGGCACAAACCCATATGCTTGGATGTTTTAGCCTAAAATTCTGGGTTGTTTTACCCAAGGTTGAATCAAATATAAACAGTTGCGTTTGTCCTTTTTGACCCACCTATGAGTTAAAAATATAGGGTTAATGCTAATCTATCGTTGGTTTTGAAATGTGATTAGTGCCTAGTATATTATTAGTAATATATTTATAAAAATAAATGTATGAATAAAGCACATTTAAAATCAGTTTTGGGTTAAGGGGTAGAAGTTACGCATTGAGTTTTGCATTTTTAGTGTTTGGTTCTGTTTCTCAAATTTGGTGGGTATATAATTAAATAATTTTTATGTTAATGTGTTGTTAATTTCTTAGCCGAAGGTCTCTATTAAAGGCCTCTAAATTAACTGGCATATTTTATCACAAGTTGAATGAAAATTGGCACAATTAATGTTTAGACTGTGTGACACAACCTCTTTCAAACACCTCAAAATCTTGGATGTGGAAATCTTGGAAATCTTGTGTTCCTCGATGGATGCTTCTTCTGTTATTGTTATGTTCCAGATGAGAACCATTACTGTTAAAACTACCTCTGATGAGTAGACCCTACATAGCATGTGTCATAGTGCTAAGAAATTGACATAATTTGGTATGGTTTTTGTTAAAATATTACAGAATATACATACCATAAGATGTAAATTATTGTTACACCTTTTATAGAAAATGTGAAATAGGAAATGTATGTTTATTAATTTACCAGCAACCAAAGAATGTTCAGTCCAAATCTCTGGTATGTTAGAAGAGACGCAGAAGTTCTCCAGACAGCAGGAACAGGAAGTGAAACAGTTGGAGACAAAGGGAACACTGCTGCTGAGGTCATGCAGAATAGCCTTTCCATCCTAAACCAACAGCTGCAAGAGGAGAGAGGCAGAAAAAAAATCTATAAAGTTAGTTCAGTGCCGTGTTTAAATATGTGAAACTGCAGGGGGAACTGTTGAATGAACATCTATTCTAAGCCAGTGATTGAGGAATCCTCTGTGTTGCAATTTTGTGCAAGTGCTGTGTCATACTTCTGACTCATGCTTGTTCTTTTTTGTGCATAGTTTAATGTCATTTCAGTGTGAAATGCTGGAATAACTCCTGAATTAGGTTAAGCAAAACATTACAAATCCAGCAAGATGGTATGCTCTTGTTCCCCAATATGGACATTAAAACAAATTGTGAAAACAAACAACTAACACAGAATAAAAATAATAATTGACACAATCCATTTTAAAGAAAATCTATTAATTATTTTAAGTTTTTCTCTCTTTTGTTTGGGGTTTTTAAAGATAAGGGCATGTAATGTACACAGTCTGTACACAATTTCACTATGCATGTCTAATTGAAGTGACATATATAAGTGATTTACAGTTCAATTGACACTTGATATTGACAACACATGGTAAAGGGTTTTCTTAACTATTCCTTTTTAAAGGTTGACATGATTTCTTATTTTTTTATTCTCACCGTACATTTGTACATAGCAAGTTTCATTTTTCCCTACACTCGGCAGAGACCATCCTTATTAACTTAAACTGAACCTGCAGGAAAAGTAAAAAAATCACAGGGCACATCTACCCAAGTTTTGGAGCGCGAGTCCAGCACTGCGCAGTCTTCTCCATGAATCCCACCCGACTGGTGATTATCCGGCTCATCATCATTCCAGAATCTACAAATGAACAGGAAAAACATACTATTTTAAAATACAAAGATACTTTTAACAGGGTGGAATATTTAAAGGCCTGCAGGCCTATTACAAAAACTGCAACTGGTTCAAAACGTGGCAGCTCGAGTTCTTACACGTACAAAAAAGTATGAGCATATAACCCCGGTTCTGTCAACCTTGCTGGTCAACCTTCCTGGTTACCTAAAAAGCATCGAATTAACTTTAAGATCTTGTTTATTACCTATAAAGCCCTACATGGTCTAGCGCCGCAGTATTTGAATGAACTTCTATTGTATTACAATCCTCCACGTGCATTACGCTCTCAGGCGTCCAGTCAGTTGGTTATACCTAGAATTTCAAAATCAAGTGCAGGTGGTAGATCCTTTTCTTATCTAGCGCCTTAACTTTGGAATTTCTTCCCTGTACTGTCCGGGAGGCAGACACACTCTGTCAGTTTAAATCTAGACTAAAGACGCATCTTTTTAATCTTGCATACACTACACTTCCATAAAATTAATCCTCAAAGGATTTAGGCTGCATTATTTAGATCAACCGGAACCAGGAACACATCCAACAACAGATGATGTACTTGTTGCATCAAAGAGTGCAGAACAGTACTCTACTCTCAGCCAGTCTGTACCAAGGTTACCGCAGGATGCAGTTCATACCCAGACCCGATGGCAGACCTGAGAATGGGAAGCGGTGACCTGACAAGAGCTGAGAGGATAGAGCTGTATAAAGGACGCGGAATATAAATTCTTAATATTTGATAAAAATACAATGAGACATTAGATGAGATCATAGTTAACCAATGTAAACAAATAAATATTATAGTGTTACCAAAAGTGTGTGCCGTCATGATGGTACTGCTAGATTGAAGTGCTGCATTCGATACGATTAACCATGAGGTCTTACTGTCTTGGCTTGAGCAAGATGTGGGGATCAAAGGGAATATATTAAGTTGGTTTCAGTCTTATCTTAAAAATAGACTTTTCTCTATCAATATAGGTTGGTGCCATTCGGGTGTGGTCCCCCTCACGTGTGGGGTCCCCCAAGGATCTATCTTGGCCCCCTTAGTGTTTTCCCATTATATGCTTCCCTAAGGTTCTATCTTTTAAAAAGCATGGCTTGTTCTACCACTGCTTATCTTTTGGATGTAAAAGCCTGGATGTCAGCAATTTTTTTAACATTGAAATGAGAGTAAATGGGTGAACATTGTGTTCGGCTGCCCTGATATTCCAAACATTACTCAGTAAAATTCTGGTGTTTTGACATCTTCAGCAAAACCACGTGTAAAACACTTTGGTGTGGTGTGGTAGTGCGAGTAAATTTGATAGGCAAATAAATTCAGTTGTAAATCAATGTCCCTGCCCTGGATTCCAGTCTGCTCGAGAATTGATTTCAAAGTGCTCTTGCTTGTTTTTAAATGTTTATCTTTATGATCTGCTGTTTCAACACCATCCGGTAAGAAGTCATAGATCTGCCAATCAGAGACTGTTAACTGTTTCAAAGTCCAAACGGAAATTCAGGGGTGACCACGCTTTTGGGGTAGCCGCACCTAAACTCTGGAACAGTTTACCTATCCAGATTAGAACTTCACAAACTTTACAAACTTTTAAAGTAAAGTTAAAAACATATCTTTGTGCTATGTGATGTTTCTTGTTTTATGTTGTTGTTGCTGTTGTTATTTTACTTATAACATTGAACAGCACATTGGTCTATCTGTGATTGTCTTTAGTTGTGCTTTACAAATAAATTGTGCTTGAAAAATTGTATGTGATTATTTGCTTTTTGATGTTTTACTTTTTTTGTTCCTCTTTATTGTTTTTTTTTCTTTACTATATTTAACAAACTTCTTACTAAACAAATACATAAAAGGTTGGCTTAGATGTTTGTGCTTTTGGACTTCACCAAATGTTCATTGAGAAACATGTTACAGGAAATTGTCTCCAAAAAGACATTTGAATTTCGATTTTTTTTTCATTTTGGCAATTATCTTTGTATTGCATCACCAGTTCTCCTCTCTTTTTCCTATGTCTGACAGTGTTTACCCTTCTCCCGCCTTCATATTCATGTTTTGGCTCACTCGCTCTCTCTCTCTCTCTCTCTCTCTCTCTATCTATCTATCTCTCTCTTTTTTTCTCTGTCTCTTGAGGGTGTATTTGTAAAGCTGCACGAAAGGAAGAGGGAGGCTGGAATGAATTGGAGGGAGGGAATGCTCTGGTGTGAGTGGTTAAAAGGAGCAGTTGCTACAAGTCTCAGCAGCAAAACCTGAGGCTTCCTGGCTATTCTTTTCAGTCTCTCTACATTATTGATTTTTGTTTCAAATTTGTATAAAAACATTACTGTTTCGGGCAGTCTGATCAAGTAGCTCTGTCTTTATAGTAGAACCAAGCAGTTGACAGATCTACTGTACTTCTTATTGTAAAATGGAAGAGATTGAAAACTATACCGCTCTACAAGACTTTACAGAGGATGTCTCTCATAGTGGGGACAGACCTATACTCAACACATTACAGGGCAAACAAGGTAACGTACATGTACATTTATGTCTGTGATGTGTGTGAACTGGGAGCGGAGAGTTGGTTAGAATTTGTGTCAAATGTGTGCATGCAGTCAGAGTAATAAACAAATGATCTAACATTGATCTTGTATTCCATCAGGTGTTTATAAAGGGATAAACTGTTTGAGAGGGCAGACTTCTCTTGTACTGTTTGTGGGTCTATTGGCCTCTGTTTGCGCAAACATAGCACTCGGTGTCCTCTGTAAGTAAACACACTTTCATACCACATGTTCACAGTGTCCTTCAGTGTGTGCTTCTGCTATAGTCAAAATACATGAAATGTATGTAAATCTAGGCCTACATGAGTGATACTTTGTTATATTGATGGATATTAAATTGTATAGTCATTAGCATGACAAATATCATATATTTGTGTAACCAAACCATACAGCTGCATACAAATAAAATGATGCAAACCAAAGATGCATAAACATACAATAAATAAAAATTAAAAAACAAGGCTGTTACTAAAAACAGCATGAGACACACATAATCATGTCACATGACTCACTGTCCTTCACTGTGCCAGACAGACACATATTGTGCTACTGTCACTGGTCTTTCTCTTTGTGCTTAAAGCTATTTTTTATTTTTGTAAACTCACTCTCTTTCTCTCCTTTTCTAGTAGTAAACAGTGCCGGATCATCTCCCACAGCAGAGTCAGCCAGGGGTGAAGAACCTAAAGTTGCCTCTCTTTCTCTCAAACTCACTGCCATGCAAGAACGCTTCTCCCGTCTTTGCTCTGAATACACAACTCTTGGAGAGACATGTTCAAAACCAGGTGAAACATTCTTCAAATGTGATTTACTTATTTATTTTTGGCCTTTAATAACCTCAATGGCTTCATAATGAGATCAAACACAATTCCTACAATAAAAAAACTTACCTTGCGGTTTTTACTTTGTTACTCTTTCCATCATTTGCACATATTTTCTTTAATAAACTCTCCTCTTTAGTGATCCAGTGTAGGCCATGTCCAGAGGCTTGGCTGCATTTAGAAGGCAGGTGTTATTTCTTTAGCGAGGATAAACTTGACTGGAAGCACAGCAAAGAGGGCTGTGCATCCATGGGCGGCCATCTAACTATACTGCACAGCCATGAACAACATGTAAGTGTGTTTTCGAATCGATTTGAGTTAATTGTTCTTAATGGTCTATCCACTGTTATAGTAAGTAAACAAACGTTGTTGCTTTTTGTTTGTGTTTTAATGTAGCACATCTTGGAAAGTGTTGCACGTAACCTTGGTGGATTTGACTATCACTTCTGGATTGGTTTATCAGACACTGAGACTGAAGGGGTGTGGAAATGGGTGGACGACACAGTTGTTAATCAGACGTATGTCCACACGTGCACACGTTTCTATGACCATGACACGAAATCTTTGTTCTATTGTTTTTAAAACTGTGCTTAACCAGTGATATTTAAATATTCCACCCTGTTAAAAGTATCTGTGTATTTTAATATAGTATGTTTTTCCTGTTCATTTGTAGATTCTGGAATGATGATGAGCCGGATAATCACCAGTCGGGTGGGATTCATGGAGAAGACTGCGCAGTGCTGGACTCGCGCTCCAAAACTTGGGTCGATGTGCCCTGTGATTTCAATTACAAACGTATCTGTGAGATGGATCCAATCACCATCGACGTGTAAAAGTGTGCAAAAGTATTAAAAAATAAAATAAGACATTTGGTAACATTTTATTTTACGGTGCCCTTGTTACGTATGTATTTACAATAGTATTTACTATAAATTATGCATAGTTACATTTAACTAAGTCTTAAAACAAATCCTACACTGTGAGATAAGCACTGTATAATAAAGTGTTACCAGACATTTCTTATGAAATCTTTGTAAAAATGTAAATTTCCCAATTTTTCTATAAACGATATTAAAACTTCAACTGGTGTTGTTGTCATTTGTGCGTAAATGTTTAACTATTTTGGAAGGTTTTAGGAGAAATTCAAACATTACACAATACTAGTTTTCCCGTTTGCCACAAACGATTTCCCATAAATACTCTGACGTAAGCAGAAATGTGTCCAGTAACGGTTTTAAATGTGTGGAAATCAAACTTTTAAGCATATGAAGAAATGAACCTATTTCAACATATTTGTTATGTCCAACACTTGATGAGAACACACTGTACAGTTTTAAGTACTGTTCTATTTTTATCGACTAAATATATTTATGTGACATCTCATGACCACGAGGTGACGATGTGTGTCCACTCGTGCTTTCCTTTTCTCGCTGCCCCATAGTCACGCCCTCCCATCATCACCTCAACCAATCAGAGAGGACGCTTTTGTTTCGTAAGACGTTTGCTAACGGATGTAGCAACGATACCATAGTTGAGACAAACAACCTCAGTCTTTATAAATAAGGTAATATCGCTTTATCTACATGCTTTTAATATGCGAAATGTGGTTTCACGTTATTATAATAAAATCGCGTTAGCTTGGCAAAGTATGCAACACAGTATAGTTATATACGAACTTAGTTTTAAAACGATAAGGCCTAGTTGCTAATGTTGATGTGCATTGCCGGTGCATTGAACACGAGTCTACAGCTGATTCATTCTCTTAACTTTAGATCGGTAGTTTCAAACATCAGAAAATGCATTTAGATTGCATTCAAACACTTTAATGTATGGCTAGACTGGAGCTGCAGGTCCATGTGCTGGTATGTTTCTGTGCAGTCGCATGCTGTTTCATAACCTGTCGAGGAACATCACATTTCAAACGTCTGTTTACTATAAGAATCCAATATCCCACCATATGTAAAGCAGTGCGTACATTTTAGAAATGCTGCAGTGTTACATACACCGTAACGTTACATCGTTTGTAGTATCTTCTCAGAGTAATAATATTATTATGCACGTTGGAATCAGTTTTTCAATTAGTATAAAGGTGTATGGTGCGTGCGTGGTCCTGTTAATGTAGTTACTTTTTTACCTTGAGCCACCACCTGTCATACTTACGTTAAATCCTTGAATTACAATGTCATTATAGGCGTATTGCTCTGGATGAACGGCGTTTTAACGAGCCAATGAAACCAGTTTATTGTACATGAATTATTGGATGTAGTGCTTTGCTTAGGACAGATTTAATGAGAAGCTGGAGAAGTAAAGTCTGAACGTCTCACCATAAATGTTGAAAACTTTCCAGTTCTATTTAGCTGGTTTTCTTCACCTTCTTGTACTGGTTCACACCCTGTGGAACAGTCCAGTGGTTGTTTAAAGTCTTGCTTCTCTTTCGTGCTGTCAGATGGAGGTGGATCAGTTGCTGTCTCTCTCTGGTTCTGCTCTGGCTCAGGCTATAAGCTCTCTTCTGGAAACCCCAGGCCTCTACGTGTTCTCAGACATACTAGAACTGCCCAATGTCCGTGAGGTGAGGATGAATGTGTGTGTTTGTGTGTGTTGGAGGCTGTGTTTACACTAGCAGTGCACGTTTGGGCGAAAGATGAAATCAGATTATTTTCTTTCAGATGTTATCATCACAATGTTGTTTTGAAATATGATTCGCATTTTCTTTCTGAAGATCTCATTCCGTCTGAATAGTCCGATTGTAATTATTTGGTCTTTTAAATACCCAAGTAAAGTTTCTCTTTAAGTTTTTAAAGCATAGTTTCCATTGTCAGGTAAGTAAATTGTCTCATCCATAACGATCCATATACTTTATAAATGGGCACATGAAAATTGAAATATAGTTCTACATCCCTTCTCCATTTGATGGGTATCATTGCTTCAGGTATTAAACATTTTAACTCACAGAAATCGTACAAGTACAAAGTATGTTGTCTTTCAAAAACGTGCGTCTTGTTTTGTCACATCCATAAGACATTATTTTTTTACCTCTTTTAAAATAGAAAACTAGTGCAAAAACTGATCTTTTTCTGATGTCTGGAGTGAACTAATAAAAAAAAAACTGATGATTGAATATATTGGTAATATATACATTCACACTGAATTTATATTTCAAGTTTTGACTGAAAATGACACATAACGCTGGAATTTCCCACTAATAGAATTATAGGAAACTCATTTAACCTATAAAATAACGCAAATGTTACTATGGCAATTATGTTGTAAGTAACTAAGAAATGAAAAAAATCAAGATGCTTTTTAAACGGCATTGAAAGAGTTCCCTTCTATTCTGTGTTCTTATTTGCACAAAAATCATTTTTATAATATTTTTTTGCCTATTTTGTAGTGAAAGAAACTAATGTTTACGCAATTATATTTTCTATATAACAAATTTCAGACAATTCTGCTGCCTCTGATTGAAGTTTTGTGATGTCAAAAAAAACATTTTACTGAAGTGACTTTTTTTACAATGTGCATTAAAAATGAATCCGAATTTCTTCTTATACATACACATTACATTACAGCATTTTCTTAGAAGCCTGTAACACATGTCTTCAGATGTCTACATGAAAGCTCTTTTCACACTTGACACGCAGCACAGAGATCTTGCAGATCAAGTTCAGCACTTACTTGTCTTCATCCAAATGCCTAGTTATCCCAAAAGAACCAAACTAAAGTGCTATACCATTCAGTAATATGTTGCACTGTTATACACATCTGTGTCTCTTTCTCTCTCTCTCTTTTCAGCTGGAGACGGGTCCCCATGCTCCAGTCTACCAGCTTCTCAATCTTTTTGCGTATGGAACCTACACTGACTACAAAGGTAACCATGACAACAAATGATCTGACCAGATATTAGCCCCCTGAGGCAGTGCCTTCATTTTCTACGCTGACTTAGAATTAGGTTTTACACTGAATGAACTGCCCTTACCACACTAAATGAGTTAGCTCTTGTGAGGTGGAGGCAGGTGTATTTGGTCAGTGTTTTTTTTTTTTTTTTCACAATTTGCAATGGCTATATTGTCATGTTTTTCTGTCTTGGCTGTGTAGGTTGATTTACTTTTTTTTATTCCATCACAAAGGGGCGGTTTCCCGGACTGGGATTAGTTTAAACCAGGACTAGGCCTTAGTTTAATAAGAATATTTAAGGAGTTTTAACAGACATGCCTTAGAAAAAACATTACTTGTGTGCATTTTGAGACAGCACGAAGGCACTGATATATTTTGAGATATGTCAGTGCAAACTGTTTTCAAATGATGATGGGATGAAATGAAATGATGGGATGAACTATGCTTGTACGTTTTCCAATTAGAAAGAGCAGCCTCGCTTCCGGAGCTTACACCAGCCCAAAGAAACAAACTTCGTCACCTGTCAATCATCAGTCTCGCCTCCAACCTAAAGGTATTGAGTCATCCATTGTCAAGCCAGTGTGCATTAACAATGTTTTTATATCTATTACTGTTCTACGCGGTTTACAAATTGCTTTTGGCAGTATTGCTATTACTGCAATATTAGACTTTTATTATTTCTCAATCCAATATTCTTTTATTTAGCATGTATAATATTACTAGGACGAAATAAATACAATTTTGAACATCCCCAAAGCATATAACTCATCCAAAAACGTCTCTCTCTCAATAGTGTCTACCATACTCGCTACTGCTCCAACAGTTAGAATTGAAGAATGTGCGTGAGCTGGAAGACCTGCTGATCGAGGCTGTTTACAGTGACATTATCCACGGCAAACTGGACCAGAGGAACCAGCAGGTAGAAGTGGATTGCAGCATAGGTCGAGACCTGGGCCCCAACGAATTACCCAACATTGTCAACACACTGCAGGAGTGGTAAGTGAGCATGTCAGCGTGCTGAGTGATGAATCGATTTAACAGATGGATCGGGTTGCCGATGTTATAAAAGCTGTTGAATATGTCTCTCAGGTGTTCAGGTTGTGAAGCAGTTCTGTGTGGTATTGAGGAGCAGGTGTCCAGGGCAAATCAGTATAGAGAGAGCCAGCTTAAGGTCAAAGTACAAGTGGAGACAGAGGTATGTGTGAATCTTCACAATCAAACTTTGGTATTAGAGGTGCATCGGTTTATTGGTACTACGGGAGCAAAAAGCGTAAAAAAACATGCGATGCCGCTCTGTTTTTTTCATTTGAACCCTTACTTTAGTCTTTTTTGCCATGTTTCTCTCCTAAATTAATCCGTATTTTGATCGACTCGGACGAGGTAATGATTCAGTGAGTCATTCATCAAGGCACTTGCTTCACTCTTGAATGAATCAGCTGTTTTGAACAGTTGGTTGAATGATTCACTGACACTAAAGCCGCCATCAACTGGCCGTTTTAGACGCATTGAAAGTAAGGCTGACATTTTCCTTTATATGCATTGCTATAAATGCAATTTTTGCACATTGGTTGAATCAATTCCAGGAAAAAAATCTTCTTTAGTAGTTACTACAGTTAACTTTACTTTTAACAGATGCTTTGACATTGCATTATACTTTATATTTGTTTCTAATTTTGTGAAATACTTTGGATCGAACCCATGACCTTGGCGTTGTTAGCGCCATGCTCTCACCACTGAGCTACAGGAAAGCTGTTTAACATTTACCACAATGTTTACTAAACTTGTATTTTGAGTGTGATTCAAAATAAAGAGATTTTGCTGAAAGCAGTATTTTATTTATTCATTTAATTTGAATAGATATTACCTTAATATAGTTATTGTGAATTCTTTTGGCTATGATATTGTGTAGTGGTATTCTTCCCTAATTGTTATTCTTCCATGTTTTTACCTAATTATCTTAGGTAATTAGGTAAAGTTTGATATTACAGTTTTTACTTGCCGCAATTGCCTTGCTCAATTGGGGCCATAAGACATTAAGGCATAATTTTCTGTACAGCTGCTTTGAAACATGTATTCTTTACCATATATCATTACCGTCTTTCCTGTATTTTTAAAATTATTTTACTTCCTTGAAAAACCCAGGATTTTTTTGTAGGAAATTCATATATACATTTGTTTCTTTATTAGGTATCAAACCTACAGAAAACCCTAAAGGCAAGCTCAGCCTCCCCATCATCTGGCCCTGCCCCTGCTGGGGCAGCATCCAATCAGGATGCAGATCAGCCCGCTGAACCAAGAGACCCTGCTTCCTCTCAGGAGCCACGGCAACCAGGAAAAAAGAGTTCGAAGGTCAAAGGGTAAGGTAACTGGTGTTTTGGTTTAGGGCTTTCTGACAAAATCCTTTGAATAATGTCTTTCAAATTATTAAGTTCATTCACTTCCTCTTACCGGCTTTAATTTCCTTCAACTTTGTAAAGTATATAAATAACTCTAACATATTATAAATGTCCCAGTGCAGCAGGTGCAAATTAAAGATGTCACATGCAAAGTACATCTATTCCTTATTAAGTCCCTCATCTAAGAATCACTTCAGACACTATCACATCGCTGAGAGTTTGAATTCACTAATGGCGTTTTTAGTGTAAGCGTGTAGAATATGATTTATGATTGTTGGTGCATAGTTTTGTATTTTATGAACTGTTTCCTTGGTTTAGTTTAGTGGGATTTGTCGGAAATAACCCAAAGGCTCATAGTCCTAATTAAGCCCTGATGAGTTTAAAATTGTCTGTGTCCTGGTTTGGAAATCTCATGTCAGGATGTGTTCTGTAGAGCGAGAGAGAGAGAGATGGTTTGATCACCACTGCTTTCTCTTTGTCGCCGAACAGTGTCAGTTAAGAAGTTGTAATTTATTCAGGTCGGATCTGACACAGATTAATTCAAGTCCAAGGCTTTAAAAGCATCTCAGTGGAGACTCGGCATTAACATTTAGAAATGTTAACATTTGTGCGACTGTGTGTCTGAGTGTTAAACGGCTACTTATTGCCAGGTAATCATTTTATTAGATTGCATTAGACAATCGTTTAATCAGTTTAGGTGCTTTGCTTAACAGAAAAAATATTTTTTTTGTGTTCCAGGTTGCGTGGAAGTGGAAAGATTTGGTCAAAATCTAATTGATCTCTAGAACTCAGATCGGTCTTCAATAACCTGCTCAAAGACAGACAGTCATTTTTCTTGAAAGCTTGCTGGATAGATAAGCAAACAAACTGATGGTCAATTTTTAGCCACAAACCATCAAATTCTAAAACAAATAGACTCTTACACAATTTTGTGTGTGTGTGCAAGTATGTGTGTGTTTATGTATATGTATGCTGTAAATGTCATTAATTTGACTCATGCTCATTTTGCTTTACGTGTTTGTTTTGTTCATTATTAAATCTGGATGTAAATGGATGACACCTATGAATAAATGATATCCATCTGTCACGCAGTGTCGTTTTTGGCTTTCATGTTTCCCTTGCTCTAATGGTTAGTGCTGGCTGGTAAATGGTTGGTCTCAATGGGGGCTTGTCTGTCAAGAGGTCGTGACATTAATTAGCCACAGTTTAATGCAAAAGCCCCGAAATAACATCAGATCGGGTTCTCTCTCCTATCTTCACGCACGCATTTCCTTCTGCAAATGTGTTTTGTAAAATGCCCTTTATCCAGCCATAAAGACTGACTAAGCTATACTTCTCTCTCTATGTCCTGCATAATGGTTTGTAATGGTAGCAATTAACTTGTGGCACCCACTCAGAAATGAAGAGAACAGTAAAAAGCTGAGAGTGATCATCTAGTTTTTACATTAACCCCTGCCACATAACTATTTTTGTGTCTACCAAGATCCATCCAACTTAAAAATTTTGATCCTTTCACACACTCACCTTCTTTTTTTCTCGTTCTCGCTATAAATGGTAGTGTTAATTCAGTCTGTGAGAGTGAGGTTCACTGTTTCTCAGTCTCACAGCTCTGAGCAGATGGAAGCTGTGAACTCTTGCAGCTTACATACTGAATGCGTTTATGTGTGTCTGGAGAATGTGTGAAGTCTGCATGTGTGTCCCAGTGTTTATGATAACTTTAAGATCAAACAGAACAAAAGCTTATGTTCACCCATTAACAAAGTAAATGGCAATCTAACAAAAAAAAATACAACAAATATTAACATAAATATATAATTTACAGTCAAATAGAATTTTATTACGTATAAATATATTACACACAGTTCTATATGTAGAAGAATGTTTGTGTATTTATGTATACATGTACATGCCACACATTTTTTTAATCATGATTAATCGGTTTGACAGCCCTATCACAATCTTCAAATTTCAGATCATTCTTACATCTCTGGACAAATTGTGACCCTGGATCAGAAAATCAGTCTCAAATAGTACGGGAACATTTTAAGTAAAAAGTACATAGTATGAGTCAAAATTATCAATTTTTCGTTTATGCCAAAAATCATTGGTATACTAAGTAAAGATCACGTTCCGTGAAGAATTTTGTGGATTTCGTACCCAAATATATAAAAACTTAAATATTTTTTTTGTGAGTGGATGGCCAGCTACAGTGCCTCGGATTAACAACCTCAAAGGCAATTTTCTCAATATTTAGATTTTTTGCACCCTCAGATTCCAGAGTTTTAAACTTTTGTATCTCCGCCAGATATTGTCAATTTTATTAATTAATTTTATTATATTGTCTTAATCTCAAAAATTGATCCATTTTCCAGTTTCGTTGTCCAGTGTCACAAATAATATACAGAAAAGCAAGGGATGGACAGAGATTTGCTGAAACCAGTGCCGTAAGAGTTTTCTTCTGGCCTGTCTGCTTTTCTGTTTTCTGGTCAAATAAAAATAGTCATTGTGCAAGAAGGAAAACAATCAGTTGCTAATCTTACAATTTACAACCAAAAACAATATAATTATTATTTATAATTTGTGCTGTCAGGTGAAGTTTAATGGGTCATTGGATTTTAAACTGCAACGATAACTTGTAATTTTATGTTTCAAACTGAGATAAATATGCCTATACTGTTTTTTATTAACACAGACACACATTCATTGTTTTGAAACACCAGAGATGGCTTTTTTAATTCCATAGTACATCAAATCACATTTAAGGCAGTGCTACATGGAGGATGTAAAACTTTTCTATACATCTTTCACATGATGTAGCTTCTTGTGCATGATTTTAAAAAAGAGACACTTTAATCTTCTATTTCTAGAAACTTCAATGGCACATCCGATGTTGTGATAATTCCAACAGCCCAGGTGAAGGAATATTTGTTGTTCTTTAGATTTTTCACTTCCTTTCAAGTACAAAGGGGGGCGAGTTCTGTGAAAAAAAAATGTAGCCTAAAGCAGAGTTTCATTAAAGAAAATTGAATCCTTAAAGGCTTCTACCCAGCGAAAAACCAAAATAAATGACAAATGCAAAAAGCGATTCATGCTGCTCGACTAGGTAGCAATATTCGAAACAAAGCGGTGCTGTCTTAAGTTGGGGGTGGTTTAGTTGCAGCTTTATATCATCTGAACTGCAATCTTTCTTTTCATCTCAATACAAATGTTCAGTTGAGTGTGCTCTCCATAAACAGCATAAAACTTCCAAAAATCCCTGATAGTGGCATCAATCACATCGGCAATTTTCCTAAATGCTGTATAATATTTATGATTATAGAACTGCTAATATCTCTTCAACCCATTTTCCTCCAAGTCTCTTTTGTTAATGCTCCATCAAGGTTGTGTTTCTACGCAACCAGGCAGAGATATATGGCCACAATGTCGAAGACTAACATTTAGATGCTGTATAATGTTTATTGTTATAAAACTGCCAATACCTCTTCAAACCATTCTCCTCCAAGTCTTTTTTGTTAATGCTCCATCAAGGTTGTGTTTCTATGCAACCAGGCAGAGATACATGGCCAGAATGTCGAAGACTAACATTGATAAGCATAACACACTTTAAATAGAATTACGTAGGTTTCACGAACACCTCGACAGATGTTGAACCATAATTACAAAAACCACTGATCATCAGTGTAAATTATAAGTTAACACAGCAGAGGTCCTTCTAGAGATCTCTATCGGTTGACGTCATAGCCGTCCGTTGTTGCCAAGTGACGCAAAGCCGTATTAAACAAAACAGAGCATGTGAACTATATTTAACTCGTCAAAATAACGGCAGGCGCTTGGTCGAAAGAAATGATACACACAGTGCGATAAAGGCAGAGCTAGGCGAATGAATGTGACCTTTGGGCCCTTGTATGCATGAGAAAGGCTACCGCGAGCATGTCACACTGGATACTAAATTAATGACCAAATACATCACAGCTTACTTGAAGATAAGAAGTTAATGATCGTGTTCATGGTTGAGTAGCGTTCCCCAAGCCCTTGTAAATGGCTCATCGAAAGCTCAGTAATGTAATACTATACAAACAGCAGTGGAAGAAAGAAGAACACCAGCAAACGTCGGAACACAAAGTCTCTCGTAGTTTTCAGTTATGAACCCAATGTCTTCATCAGAGCATCCAAAGAGTTCAGGAAATCCATATGCGTGTATATACATCGTATGTACATTCAGAAGTGTTCACACCAAAGTCTGTGATATACCCGCAGGAAATGATTATCGTGCTCGGAACAGTCGGCTCTTCAAAGATTGACCACTGGTATCCTGCAGCACGGGGTAAAGAGATGAAGAAAGAGACGGCAGATTAAATTAACATGACTTTCAGTCTATTATCGAGTGTGAGATTAACTGAAATTCACAGAGCGGGTGGAAGAGGAATGATTTCATGGATGGCATGCTCTCGTTTGCTTTCTTTCTCATGTTGAAATATTCACACAAGTTGTGTGATTATTTTTACAACAGTTTCTCTTTATTTTAAATATGATCAGTCAATTTAGTTCACATTATAATTCATGTAGAACTACTGTAATCATGTTTCTGTAGAATAAATGTGCAGTTACGAACTCATAATAAAAGGCTGCATATTTTCTTCTGAACAAATGGGTTTTAAGAAATCCCAATGTGTAAATTATACAATGTCATTCAGTCAGCTTTTTTTCTATCACTACCATTTGAGCTTTTTTGTATCAAATGCAAATGCAAATGAGCCTTCGTGATCAAATGCAAAGCCTGCATGCACTGTAAGTCGCTTTGGATAACAGAGTCAGCCAAGTGCATAAATGTAAATGTGGTAGGATTTCCTATTGAACATTTTTGATGCAGAATTAGTTTAGGTTCACAGCACGCATGCATATACATATCTGCAGAAGTACACATTAGGGAAATGTAGTATCTATAATCAATAAGAAAGTACTAATTAGATCGGTCAAACCATTCTCAACACAATATTTAGGGGAACTGCAAAAAGCAAAAGTGATTATAACATGCTCTTTCCCTTTTAATTTATGAAAAATGTTAAAATCGTGATCAAAATCAATATTTCAATATTAGTTTTTTCTTTAACTAATACATACAGTGTTTCCTTAGTTCTCTCTCTCTCTCACACACACACAATAAGGCTGCTCACTCGTGACAAATATCATAATCACGGTTATTTAGGCCAATATTTAGTTCACCATTACTTAACATGAACCTAGTGACTTAAAAACATTAAAAACAACCTAAATTATTTATTAATTAATTAATTAATTGAATTCAATAAAAAAATGAGGCAATTTTTTTTTGTAAAAAAGCTACACCGCTGTGGATTCTTGCAAAACTGAATGCAGCACAATAATTGTTTCACATTTGATTATTTTGTTTCTGTAATCACTGAAATATGATTAATTGCACAGCCCAAACACATCACACATCTTGAGTTTCCGTGGTTTATGGGCACTTTCCATAGATGTAATGATTTCTGTACTGTACAAACTGTCTATTCTATCCCCTCAACCTACATATAAACTAAACATTACAGAAAACTTCTCTTTTTCAATTTGACATTTTCAACATCATTTAATTGTAAACTCTATTGTCCTCATAAGGACCAAAAGTTGTTCTCACAAGGTCAAACATCACTGGTATCTCTGTACTATCACCGTAGGGTTTACCAGGACAACACACAAGTACTTCTCTGTCTCACAGTCTTACAGACATACACACACTACCTCTCTCTGTCAGGGAAGGATGGAGTGCTGTGCAGTGTCTGCCTGCTGTCCTCCTGAGCTATGGCGCGAGGGATGGAGAGAGAGAGAGGAGGAGGACGATGAGAGAGGCTCCGGTCGTAACTGAATGAAAAAGAGAGATAAGACTACAGTCAGCGAAAGAATACCGAAGCTGAAGAAAGTGTGACAGGCACGAAATAGGCGATTAAGCAGAACAGAGAGAAAGACGCCAAACACTTGAATGACATTGACAGGAAGTTTATTCACTGAGTGGATTAATTTAATAGACTGCCCTGAGCTTGAAGCAGAAAGGGTGAAATAAAGGAGAAATGACAGCGAATGAGAGAGAGATGCCAAAAAAATGCGATTAAAATTACATTTGTCCAGGAACCATTAGGACGACGATGTGTCGGGGACACAGCGTGAGGTCCACAGTGTGGTGACGTGGAGACAAACACAGTCATGTAATATTAATACCCCACACACTTATCTACGCCCAGTCAGGAGTGAGTTCACTCCACCTCTGTCTGCATTGATTGAATGATGGGAGGTGGGTTAGGGGTTGTTAAATGAGCGGGAAGGTGTCACGGCAAGCGTGCGCCAAACAGAGATTAATTGCGTAGATGTAGGACGCCTGTGCGTGCAATAAATTGCCCTCAGCTCAATCAGACGCTCTGATTTTCTACCTGAGCGGCAGACTCGCATTAACATTCAACCCGCCAATAATTCGCGATGTGGCGGTTTTAAAACTCTCGGTCTGTCTTACAAATAAACCCACAAACTCTGTCATAACGTCTGATTTGTGATACCTGCATTGCCGCATCAAAAAGAAAGCACGCGATTGGTCGAAACGTTCGACACGTGCCAGCAGAACGAAACGTGGCCGTACGTAAAATTCTAGCATAAACTAAAGGTAGGTATAAATCAGACTCGTAACCTGTCATCGTCCTGTTTATAGTCTCAGGATGATATGGGCCATTCCTCAGCTCTCTACATCATTTTAATGATCATCCGTTAGATCGAACGCGTCCAAGCGAGTGAAAATGCAGTCTTGCGCCTGATGGCTCACAACGCTCTGGGCAACATTTCTAATTAAACCAGCACAATAAAACACTGTACGGTGTCCGCGTAGTTTGCGTCTGCAGAGTTAGAATATCTACAGATGACATTTCGAACAGTTCCGTGGGGAACGCCAGAACCAGCGCTAGAAATCTGTTGCGTGAACTTTGTTATTATGACACACCGATTGTACATGAACTCATAAACACGCGTACGAGCGGGCGGTCTCGGGGGATGTATCAAGGATATGTGGAGGCGCAGAAGTGTCGTTAATGTCTCACCAGAGTTTAGCAGAGATGATGACAGCGGAGAGGATCAGCAGAGATGAAATCGTCACAGTCACGTAAAACTGTGGGTCCACTGAAACAAATTGTGAAGAGACAGGAAAAGCAGAGTTCAAATGAAGGTGTTTAAAATTGGATCCATTTTGTGGGGACCACGCCCACAGGATATTTCAATTACAATGACAGGAAGAGGAATTGACCTAATTGCAATTTACGTTCAACACAGCCACAGAGGCCCAAATTATGCACTATTCTACGCCATTTTGTCTTATAAATAGGTGCGTTCTCATTGAACATTCTCCAAATAAATGAACTTTAAAGGAGTAGTTCACTTCAAAATCATCTAATCGTTTTTATTCATACTATGGAAAGTCAAAGGGGTCAAATTTTGAAGTGAACTTCTCCTTTAAGTACCCGGATGATGATGCACTCATTCAACCTAAACTATGAAGTGTGCAACTCTGTACACTTCTCGCACTTAATGGTCGCGGTTTCGCTTGGGTGGCGGAAGAGAGACGGGCTATCAGTTCTCATGTGGAGTGATTACGCTTAATTTGATGATGACTGAAGTCATGCTGGACATCACATTAAATGTACAATTTACAAATTGATTTTATTGACACGTATTGTGTGCGATTGATGTCATTTGCTCTCGTCTGGGAAGATGCACATACATCCAGTCAGTATAAAAACGTTAAGTGGGACGATACACTAGATGGTTGAGTGCATGGTTAAAGTGCATAGTAATATGCAATATGGGACACAACTAGAGGCATTTCATTAATCTCTTTAACTCTATAAATTAAGGTTCTTCGCAATCTCATAGAAGAACCACTTTTCAATGAATGGTTCCCTCCTTCAAGAACCTTTAACATCCAAAGAACCTTTTTGCTTCACACAAGGTTAGAAAAAGTATAACATGGTTCTTATAAGAACGTTTGAGTAAAATGTTCTTAGGGAAAGGTTTTCTCTTTTGTTCAGCGTAAAAAAGAAGGTTCCTTAAAGGTTCTATGTCTGGCTGAATGGTTCCAATAAGAACCTTTACCAAGGACAGAATCTTTTGTACTGCGAAGAAAAAAGTTCTACAGTCTATAAAAAGATTATCTTTTGAAAAGTTCTTTGGAAAACCAAAAATAGTTCTAGCTATATCATGGCTGTGAATTTTTTAGCACATTTTTAAGCACCTTTGTTAAGAGAGGAAATGTCTTCATGCATTTTTAACAAAAAGACTTTGGGGTAAATTAGATCATTCAAACAATCACTCTTTGCTACCTGTATTTCTCCATTTTATATGAAAACTGTAGATTATAAACTCTTAAAAATAAAGGTGCTACACAATGTTCTTCACAACAATGTTATAAAAGAACAAAATGTGGTACCCCAAAGAATCATTCAGTCATTACCTTTTAATAATCTAAACCACATTTTGTCAAACAGAAAAGTACTGCAGATGTTCAAGGTTCTTTATGGATCCTTAAACTTTCACAACTTGTATAGGGACTTCAATTTTAAGAGTGAAATTTCTTTTCGTTACAACTATACTTTCTACATTCTGTTGCTACCTCAATTCAAATCCAGGAAATGAGCTGGAATTCAAACGGCAACATCCAATTTATTCTGAATGGTACACAACAAAGAGCAATAAAAAGAAATGAAAGCAGAGAGACAAAGAAGTGCAAAAAAACACAGCATGTGTAAGAGCATTGAGCGAAAGCAATAAGGAGTAGGAGAAGAGAGAGAAAACATGGGGGCGATGCGTGTGGGGGCACAATGTCATAATCAGGTAAAGTTGTATTGATTGGATTGATGCCTGCCTCTTGCTCAATGGGAGAGAAATCTACACTCTCCTCAAGCGCAAATTTACTGCCATGAAGAAACAGCACGAACCCAGTGTCTGCTGGCAATTTCGCCTTCAGACAAGAAACCAGCCATACAAACCTTCTTGAGTCTCCTGCTCCTCTGTATCTTTTCTCTCCTCCTCTCCTGTCGTTGGCTGTTGGGTCTGATTGGCAGGCTGGCCCCGATGATGTGACAAGTCCTCGGACGTGGTCATCTTCCGGCTCTCTGTCTCCAGGCTGGACAGGAAGTGATGCGTTTCATCCTCCGGCGGTTGCGTGGGACCCCAGACCACCGCCCAGAGCTGAGTGGTGGTGGCCTGCGCCGTAACGGGCATCTGCATCTCTCCAAGCTCCTCCAACTTCCTGTCATTCGTGTCACCGGTGGCAGTGCAAAAAATGACAGTGACCAGCAGGAAGCTCCAAAGGGGAATGAATCCAATGTGGGGAGAGATGGAGCTGGGGGGAAGGAAATACAAAGCAACGGAAAGACGGAAGGAGGGATTGAAAAGAAAAAGCTAGATATGCATAAAGAACACACAGCTGAGAGGTGCGGAAAGATGGAAAGAGACGTGAGCAGAAGCTGATGCAACTCATTGAGCTGGAGGACCACTGGCCAGATCTGAGTGCAACAGTGCAACCAAAACAATCAAGTGCGTCTGTATGTTTAACACTCTCTCGTTGACTTACCATCGCTCCATCGCTTCTGGTTTTTCACTGAGACTTTGCCGTTCCAATCATCTCTTAAATATCAATGACATAAAGAGGGAAAAAGAAGAGAAGGAGTGATTCAGAGGCAGAGGACTCGGTCCTGACACTAACTAAATGATTCAAACAGATGGCTGTAGTGGAGAAATACCCTGCTGGCTCAGAACAACACAAACATAAACACACACACAGGCATACATACAACACAAACACACTCGCGCTTGTTGCTGCGCTCACAGTAACAACTCGAATGCACATTAAACAGTAACACCCACATACACACACTCTCTGGCTCGGAACAACCACGCATTCATTAATCATAACAATGCAGAATCATACGCCATGATACAATATCTCCAGAAAAACACACACCGATAAATAGAAAACACACACCTGTGGATACATTTCCAGTCTTAATCAACATCCTCAAGCGAAACAGAATAGATGTATCCAAATTTAGTTGTATGAAAAATGCTACACACTTCCAGGCAACACTCGTACTTAAAAACACGCAGATTCACATACTCAAGAACAGAGATAACACTTCACATGCTTACCTCAAGCCCCTGAAGATGGGAGTGGGAGAGAGGGAGAAAGCCTGGAAGTGGGGAAAAGCATTGGTTGCCGTAGCGACAGAGACATGTAGAAATTGTGCGAGCGAGAAACAGAGTGCAGGAGAGAGAGAGAGAGAGAGAGAGTGGGGAGGGTGCAAGAGGGGATTGGCGGAAAGATTGAAATACTAATTATATTTCTTAACTGGCTCAAATTAATTAGACAGCGAGAAGAAAATGAATACATTTCAAAGATGAAAATAGCTAGACAGAAATGACATATATTCTGATAACCGGTTGAAGTAAAGAAAAAGTATTTGTTTGTTTTAGGGATGCAGGGACAGGAAATCAATACTCATTAATGTGCAACCTCAGAGTGATGAACAACGCCATGGATATTTATAGACGGAAACGTCAGCAAAGATAAATACTCTCACACGCACAGATATAACGTGGTCCGTTTTATTGAATCAACGTTTACATAGAAAACAGTCTGTTGCTTCTTTCCTTCTGTTTCTGCACGCTCAATCAGTTCCACTTGAGTTCTCGTGTCTTATTTCGTGCACTCCATCATCGTCCCTTGACCTTTCCTCTTATTTTTCTTCCTTTACAGCTCTTTCTTCTCAGCCCTCCTTCGACCTTCCTATTGTCTCTCTGTTTGTCATCTAAACCTCCTCTTTTTCTCACTGAAGAACGCAACGCAGCCACGAAGAACTTTCAGGTTCCACAGTTTCAGGTGCACCCTGGGGCATGAAGTCTTCATCATCATCTATTGAAAAAGAGAAATTGGTATTTTTTTTATATTTTAACTGGGAGTGAATTGCATATGTTCCCTAAAATTTTTGAACAGTGAATTGACATCATTTTTTTTTATTTGTGAGAACTGCATGAGGACTTCCAAAAATAATTTCTAAGAGATTACAGGAAGCCATTTCTATCATAGGGAATATTTAAGAGCAGGAAAAACACATTCTCTATGGAAACTGCCAAAACTAATGTTTCTATAGATCTGGACATTTAAACTTTAAAGTGATAGTTCATCCAACAATGAAAATTCTGTTATCATTTACTCACCCTCAGATGGTTCCAGACCTGTATAAATTTCTTGTTTTGGTGAACACGAAGATATTTGGATGAATGTCAGTAACCAAACATATCTCATCCCCCATTTACTGACTGGGTCAAATGGGGATGAGATCTGTTTGGTTATTGACATTCCCCAAAATTCTGATGACAGAATTTTCATTTTGGGGTGAATTATCCTTTTAAAAACCCATAAGACTTCTGTTTTCATGGCAGTGGGAACATAGACTGCATGAGTAGTACACTGGGAAATCAAATTTCTCACAGGTCTATCATTGGCTGTTTTGATTTCTTCGTACAGGTACTGTATTATTTAGCACTGTTGTCTTTGGTTCTCTCTTACCGTCACTTCTGTCTCCCTCCGAGTCCCTGTCAGAATCCAAAAGAGAATATTCCAATCGTCTGTCTCGTCTCACTGCGACATCGCCTCTAGAGACAGAACAACAGAAATCTGTTAGCAGAGGGCACTTGGGTCAGGCTGTTTACAAGGACAGAATGATGTTTAACACGCCCCGAAGCAAAAGCAAAGCAGCTTTGCTGACAATGACTTCTGAATGACTTGTTTCATCATACAAACGGCTTCTTCCATAAAGCAGCACATTCATTAAGGGACAAGTTAAAAGAAACTTTAAATTCTATTGTAACATATCTGTTTCATGCATTTGACTGATGCTTTAATCAAGCAGTGGATTCAAACAAATATGTTTTATCAGTTTGTGATCCTGGATTAGAACCCCTGATATTGGTGTTGCTAGCACTGTCATGGTTCCTACCTAAGCTACAGGGACACGTTAACAAAAATGTCTTTAGAAACAAACACTTAATGCCACAATAACCCACACTAAACAGCATTTAATATAAAGATGATTTTGGAAATAGCTTAATATGAAAAATATCTTTAAATTGAGTTGTTTTCATGATCTCAGCAGTCAAAAATTCTTAGCACAAAAACACTGTGGTCCGCACAAACCGTGTTTATCTTCGCTGGGAGTGAACCCATATTAAATCAAATCCAGATTGATTCTTTTACCATCTTTATTTTGTCGTTTCAGTAAACTTGCGCCACAATACTGTAGAGTTTGACACACAGACTTTGAAAAACAACAGACAAATGGAAAATACTGTCTGCTGGCTTTAGAAAGTTGATCATCTTGCCACCCTAACTACGCATAAATTGTATGGTTAATTGCATTTTATTAATTGCGTTTTGCATTGTTTTTCCCAACTGTCGCCCCACTACTACAGTAGACCTGCGACCCAATTTTTTATGTCACGACCCACTTGTGAGGACCCACCTCTGGGTTTGCCTTTCATACAGAAATGTAGTTACTACAAAAAATCAATAGTTTTGCACAAAAGTCATTATTGTTTCAGTATCCAGCGGTAGAAGCGAGCCACAGTTCTCATTGTCAGTTATCTGCGCCTGGAGCGTTCCTGTAGACTCCTCGTTAATAGACATCCCAAAGAAACTCCATTCCAGCTGCGATCTCATTACAGATGTACATATTGATATTCTGACTGAGTGAACCTTTGAGCAGAGGTTCTGAGGGTCTTATATAAGTAATAGAGGTCCAGAAGTCTGTCTGTCCATGTTAGTGAACCGATATATATGTAATGTACATAATACATAATAAATTGAAGAGTATGTAGGGTCAAGAGATGAGCAGAATGGGGGAGCTGAGCTATGTTGGTCACATTTCCATTTATGCATTTGGCAGAATGCACTCATGCACCGTCTAAAGCAACCTGCAAAGCATTCAAGCTTAGCTTTGTTAATAGAAAAAAGTATTGCATAGGAATCAAAATCAGTGCAACTGGATTGGACTTGAAATAGAGGGATTATTCTTGACAGTAAATTTTAAAAAATGTTAGACACACCTCTTTTTGAAATTTCCTGGAAGCTGCTCCCATACGATGAGGTCACGACCACCTGTGACCCACCGATGGTCCCCGCTCGCTGTTAGCCAGGCAGCAAAACAAAGAATTCTGGGAAGACTTGAAGAGGTGAGTGAAACCAGGTACTTGCACTGGGGAACTGAAAACACTGAAAGAAAGAGAGAGAGAGATGGGAGGGGCTGATTATACTGTTAAATCTGTCTCAAGGTTTTGCACTTTAAGTGGTGTTAAAAATTGTGACATCATTCACTTACAGTTAATTGTGCTTTCTCCAGTGGCGAGGTCAAAGCAAGAACCAATCAAAAGACCCGGAATTTGACTGATGCAATCTGTGACACCGGCAGTGCTGCTGTGATTGGTTAACCGGGTCACTACGCCTGCGAATGATAGGACAGAACAAACACACATCAACATTCCTCCAGTGAAACACAACTGAACAACCATTTTACACACAATGCTTACACAAGATTAATTCATATTGAAAACACTGTACAAATAAACCGTAAACAAAGAGCATCATAACTAAATTTGTCTTCATTTGCACCCTTTTCTGCCATGTCATTAACTACTACACTGCTGTGTAATTTGTGTGGTTAATACAAATGTTTTTCTGTCTGTATGAAGCTCATTACTTCTTTTAAAGCGTTTTGATGAACTGGCATCATTATCAAGCTCAGCGTTCTCCATTAGAACATCACTTCGTGTAGTGCGTTCCTACCAGTAAAACTGATTTATCTGATGTAATTGTTTACAGGTTTTTTGATATAATAGCCCTCAGCACAACTCTCCTGTGAGAAGTCAGGATTAAAATGAGAATTTTCCGGATGTTTTTATGTCTTCCACTGCCCTGCAGCGAACAGACCCTCTCCTGCCAGTGTTCTCTGAGCCGCTGGGATTTCACCACAGATGATATTAGCGGCTCTGAGCGAATAGACTCAGTCAAGATGTATTCCATTAATAAATCTGTTAAATAGCCCTGAGTAAAAGAACAAATGAAGGTCTGCTGTTGAGTTGAAATATTTAGCGCTATAGAATTCAACAAATCCATAAGAAGCCATCTCCCTGATTCAGCAGAACAACGTTTCCTTGCCATAAGTTATTTAGAAATGCAACGTTTGCACTTAATTACTATATATTTTATTAAATATCACCCAGTCTATGAAATCCAGGCTTAAGTCTCCTAATCGAGTTATGAGACAAGAAGCATCAAAGTTTGATTTCAATCATTATTTTACTAGGATTTCTATCTATGACATGGCCTTACTCGGTCAATATTAAAGATATCAGGGTGATATTTTCAAAATGTTCTTAACAGTATGTAGGATGATTTTATATAATTACTACTCATAAAACCTACAGATGTAGAAATATCTTCTTATATGAAAATGTATTATATTATATACTATATTATATATAATCAATGTGCTTACATCGTATTGAGAAAAATGTACATATATTATAAGTATTAATAGTTTTATAATTTTTCATAATTATAAATCTCTACTTCTGTTTCCACTATTTATATGTATGTAAAGCTGCTTTGCTTCAATGCAGAACTGTGAAAAGCGCAATAGAAATAAACTCAATTAAATATAATTGAATTAATATATAATATAAATATTGGTTGATGGCAGATCATGGAATCATGTGGTTGACACAGCCACATATATATTACCTGTCCTCCAGTTAAGGATCCGTATGCTCGCCCTCCCACACGTGAGAAACACCCGGTCCCCGCGGGGGCTCAGAAACAGCCTCCCATTCAGCCCATCACCTCCACCACACCCCGTGACTTCTGGCTCCCAGAGGTGCAACCTGCGGAGGGGCTCCGGCCCTTCACTGCTCAGCCCCCACACACACACGCGTCCCTCGGCGGAGCCGCTGAACAGCAGCGGACCCTGGGACTGCAAAGAACTGAGTGTAAATGCCACTGCGTTTCCATGGCAACTTGTGCCAACTAACTGAATTAAATATGAGACAAGATTCACTTCTGTTTGATGCTACAATATCCTATTTCATATCTTCACCTCTTATTTCACCTTACAATGTACTATATGATATATTGCACAATTTTTTATCCTCTCACAAAAAAATATGATTAAATAAGAACTACACTGATCCCAATGGGGATTTCAGTCTGTATATATTGACTTTCTTTATATTGTTCGGTCCAATTGAATTTCATAAACTATTAAAAGCACAATACACAGTCCTTTACCAATTAATCACTCACTAAAAAAAGCCTGAGACCGCAGGAGTAAATATGTTGCCCTTTACTGGCTTGTGCATCTCTGTGAACTTTAGAACCGTGTGTAAAGATCGCCTGGAGTGCACGCGGACTCTTAAGAGATCTCTCTTCAGGCAACACTTCAGCTTCTTTTCTTAACATATGCTGATCTAAAGGGCAGACTGAAAAAGTTCCAGATGCCAGGGTAGTTCTGTTGCCATGGCGCTCGCCCACCTGGAGTGTGGTGACTGAGTCCAGGTGTGCGTTCACTGATTGACAGCTCTCCTGTGAGCTCCAGCTCCACACCTGCAGCTTCCCAGCATCTAGAGCGAGATCGATAAATCTGAGCCTCAAACACATCTGATATCTCCTGACTGATGCAAGCCATGGTCAACACAACAAAACACACATGCACACACACAGACATGTTGTGTTGTGTGAGCATCTGCCTACCTGAACCAGTGACAATGAAGCCTTGTCTTTCGGGAATGAAGCAGAGACATGTAACCGCATTGAATGTGTAAATGGACTTAACACACTGACCTGCAAGAAACACATAACAGACATAAACACCAAGCACATCAGCAGTCAGAATCAAAACAGTGTGTACTCTCTCTTTCTTCAGATTCACATAGTGAATTGACCGAGTCATTTAACACACTGCGACTGTCACAGCAGGACATCTACAGCACACTCTCCAGCCTGCAACACTTCTATTACTAATAATATTCTAATCATTTTGCAATAACTATTGTTGCAATTCAACAAGTGTTACAATACAGTTTAAAGAAGGTTTTCCTATATCATCATGAATTGCTACATTTATTAGATTAGGAGGTTTTTTGGGAGCTTATTTAACTCTATATTGCACAAATGTTTAAATATGCAATTTTGAAATATTTGTATTATTTTGAATGTACCTTTTTACAAGTATCAAAAATAAACTTTGAGAAATAAATAAAAACTCAAATAAAAGGGCTTAAAAACATTTTCCACAGTGGCTCCATTCCATCAATATCTTTCCATCCATTTCTTTATAGGAAACATACGAGGTCAAACAAACCATACTTAAATCATTCCGTTTCCTACATATAACGGTTTACCTGTCAATAAAAATGCTACGACAGTCCAAGTGGTTTTGCAATATCAAAAAAATTATTGTTGTATAAAACTTTGTATTGTCATGCTTACAATATGAATCATTGTATTGCCATCTGTGCTTGCAAAGTTAAAGTGATAGTTCATCCACAAATGAAAAATCTGTAATAATTTACTTACCCTCAGGTTGTTTCAAACCTGTATAAATGTATTTGTTCCAATGAACAAAGAGAAAGATATTTGGAAGAATGTTAGCAATTTTCAGTTCTGGGACATAATCCACTACCATAGTAGGAATAAAAATATTGTATTTTTTTGTTTTGCTAAGCACCTAATGAGATATTTTGAGCAATAAAAAAAACTAAAAAAGATTCTCAGGCACATTTGACTACTTTTTTATTCTTCCTACCATGGTAGTCAATGATGTCCCGGAACTGAAAATTAAAATTAAATTAAATTCCTCCAAATGTGTTCATCAGAACAAAGTAATACAGGTATGAAAAGATATGAGCGCGAGTAAATGATGACAGAATTTTTATTTGTGGATGAACTATCCCTTTAAGATAATGGGTTTTTTACCCCATAGCAATAGAAATTTGAGGGCTCTATGTTTGCTGAGGCCACAAAGTTTGTGTATGCATTTGACTCACCTGAACTCAGAGCCCATATTTTCACACAACAGTCCATGGAACCACTTAAAACAAATCTTTCCTTGTCAGGCAAGTCGATTTCATGTGCTGCATGAAAAGAGAGCAAGACAATAAAAAAATGGACTGAAAAAGAAAAGAGTGATTGAAGGACATGGGAAAAATGAAGGACAAAAAGCATAAGAAACAAATGCACTGTCAATGACAGCAAGACAGGGAGTGATGGAGAGCAAAAGGGACAGATGGGAAGGAGGGAATCGGTACACAGAACAAAAGACGTGGGAGAGGAGTGTGTATAAAAGATGAGTGAGGAGTTGTGGGTACATCTGTATCTACCGGCTGTCCCCATCAACAGGATCAATTATTCTCTACTTTCCAGCACTTAGGGGCCTTGAGAGACAGACAGAGAGGGGGTGTATGTGTGTGTGCATACCCAATCTCCTGCAGTACTCTGGAGGTGGTGCATTGAGACAGGTGACTCCACCGCTGTGACCTCCCAAATTGCGCTGTTCTGTTGCCGTGGGAACATGCCACACTTTAACCGTCGTATCACGACTTAAATTGGTAGAATAAGGAGGAGAAAAGAAAGAAAAGATAAAAAAGGAGAGAGAATTGACGAAAAGCGTTACGGGATACATCAACAATTTCACAGTCAGTTAGTGTCGTAAATTGTTTACTTTTCTGTCGCTTTCCACAAATTAGGTGCGAAATAGGGCCTGAAAATTTTACTTATTTATTTTTTGACAAATGGTTCATGAAAGGAGGTGCTTAACCTTCAGAAACTGTTGACTGTCAACCTTATCGGGTCAAGTTAAATCATACATTTCGTTTTTACTTTAGTTTTTTTGTTTTTATCAATATATATATATATATATATATATATATATATACATTTTAAATTGTAATTTTTATGTTAAACGTTATTAAAAAAAATTGTTACAAGGTTAAATCATTTATGTTGGGTTTGCTGCAACCTGGTAAAATTGGTAAATAATTAATTCAATTTAAAACCATGTGGAATTTTTTTTAATAACGCTTCACATAAAAAACAGATTTTATATATATTAATATAAATATATAAACCTAATTAAAAAAAGAAACATACATTATTTACTAACTAAATCCTAAAGAACTCTAGAACAGGAAGATTACAGGGTTGCCTTTTACTTGTTTTAGCTTAAATTAAGCTATTAGACCATCTTATTTAGCACCAAACATTAATTTAAAGTCTGTGATAAAAGTATCTTATTTTGTGCGAAAAATGTGGGACACCGCTAAATTAGTATAATAGCCAAAAATCACCTCTTTAAGAAGGTGGGGGCAATAGATTTGATCTTTTTCTGGAAAATTCATTAAAAAAATTCACAACATATTTCATAAACTGAATTACATCCTCTAATACAGCAAAATGCACTATATATTGTAAAGAGTACATTTCAATTCTTTCCAATACCTGCCTGAAATTACAAGGTTGTCAACAGAGAGCACACATGTGATGATATCACTATGACCCTCTAGAAATCGAAGACGAAACTTGGCTTTTTCCCAAGTTTGGCTGAGAGATCTGAACTCAGCATCTGTGACACATGAAAAAACAAACATATTTTATTTAAAATAAATGATCAAACGAGGAGTTTTTTTCTCTCCGGTGAAAAGAGATACATTAACCATCTGTTATATGCTCACAAAAGCAGCGTCTCCTGTGAGAAACACGCAGGCTTGTCATCAACATCTGTGTAAATAACCGTAATTGTGTTTGTGATTAGTGCACTAATTTGACCTTCTTGTTCTTCTTCACTGGGACCGACTGGAGGAGCATGTGTTTCCTCTGCGCCATCTGTTTTACCTCCATCCTTTTCTTCATTCGTTCGTCTCTTCTCTCGTGCTATCTTTAGTGGAGGACGTTGAGCGACATGTTGCTCTGTTACCTCCTCCCTATCACATAAAAAATAAACACATCAACCAAAAAACCCCAAGTGCAAAAACCTGCGTATAATTCACAGCCTACAGGCGTGAATCACACACTTGTCTTATTTATAGCACTGTCGTTACAGGTAAGTATTAAACAATAATCTGTGAGAAAGAAAGCGTGGTTGTGTGAGTTTAAGAATGAACTTTTTAAAGAAACATGATGAATCAATACTGGCAAGACACAAAAGGACTAAGACTAGTGGAAGAAAAGCCGCAGGCAGAAAGCTACAGTTAAACCCTGTGCCTGGCTCCCTCCCTACCTAGATGCTCATTCTTACACTTGTCTTTTCATTTTATCCTCCTCTTTTCCCACAATGCCTTCAGTTTGCTGGGGGCCAGAAAGCTGCAGCAGAACCTCAGCCAATCTGGAGCGAAGCTCCGCCTTCTTCGAGACCTACAGAGAGCGAGAGGAGGAGATTTCATGTAGTGATACTTCATTGTTTGGTATAATAAAATCCAAATCATAAAAGACAATATCAGAATGATGGTTAGCAAAATACATTAGTCAGCCATGCAATGATGCACTTCCTATAACTGAATTACCACTGAAGAATTGTGATCATTAGGTGTTGGGCAACAATACAAATGTTTATATAAACCAAGCTCTGAAGAGTGATACAAACAGGCTTGTACTCTAAAGAGCTTTATCAGCCCTCGATATTTGGGATTTGTCCAATGGGCATAAAAAAGAGAGAGAATACTATCGTAATTCTGTACCTTTATTTTTTCTTCTGGAGTGAGAGAAACTTTGATCTCCAAGTTCTCAATTTGCCTTAACTTCTTTTGGAGCTTCCTCACCTCCCCCATCTGATTGCAGTTTAAACAAAAACCCAAGACCTATGTAATTCAAACTGGAGTTCGCGATAATTTGATTCCCTTAATCCAATTTTAGGTTAAAATGTATCGAAGTGGATTTCTGGTTGCTGCGCTGCCAGACTAAGCTAAACTGGTAACTGCATGTATGTAGACGTGTACTCAGACCTCATCAGCCGGAAATCAACATTTGAACAATGACCTCATATGAAGGAAATATGTCAAAATATCTCTGGCGACATCGTGTGGATAAGGAAGATTCTTACGATTATGTATTTATTCTTGTACAATCTACCTGCCGTGTGCATAAATCACACTGTAATATTGCGTTTCATTAAAATGACATATCGCATCAATGCATTGAGCAGAGCATCGATGCTGACTCATATACCAATATATTAATCAGACCCACATTAAATATAAAAAATAAATAGGTTATATACATTCCGTCAGTGGTTCTTGTGAAATCCAATAGTTATATATTTAGTATCTACAAATACATAACAAATTGCAAAAGGGCTTCAACGTCGCTGTTTTTCTTGGGGACGCTTTGACCTTACTTGACGGAAATGACGTCACGAAACGGTGGCTCTAGGAAGTGCCGTGCAGACAGTTCGGCCAACTCCGTAAGAAAAGAAAAAATAGAAGAAAAAAAAAACATTGAAGGAAGGAACAAATTATTTGATTTCTCCAATCGGTTGGTTTAGGAAAAACTTCGCAAACTATCCCGATAGTAGGAAATCCCCGGCGGGCGAAGCAAAAGTCTTAAGAGCTGGTAATCGGTCTTTATTTTTCACTTTAAAGCTTGTTTTGTTGGCTGTTGATGTGAGCTGCTGTCCCCCGATCGCCGACACTCGTGCCGGAAGTCTGTGTGTGAAACCGCCTCGATCCCAACGTCGACGTTTTCCCCATCACTTGTTTTGTTTTTTTGTCTATTTTTTTCGCCTTTCCTTTTCAATTCACCAGAAGTGATCAACAGAGTGAGTGCCCGGGTCACGTCATGCAGTGGGCTGCAGGTCCGCCTTCGTTATTCAGGATTTGACCCATCCTGTCTATAATATTCAACCATTTAAAATGGATATAATTGGATATATGCTTTTAAATATTTGAGCGCTTTATTATATGGTCAAACCACCGACTCTGGCTATGAGCAAAGCTCAGCACATTCTCTGCAATAAAATGATAAATGAAACACAGGGACAGGAGTTACTGTATTTAACGTTAAGCGCCATAACAATAACCTGAGTTCAGTTCAGTCACGATTGAAATTGTTTCTGTGCTGTGGATTATATTACACCCGTTATGGATACCGTTAGATAATTTAACCAGAATAAATATGTTTTAACAATTATGCATTTGGCAGACGCTTTTATCCAAAGCGACTTATATTGCATTGTACTATACTTTTGTTTCTGACTATGTGCAATCCCCTGGCATCGAACCCATGACCTTGGCGTTGCTAGCACCATGCTCTAACCACAGAGCCAAAGGAAAGTTTTCACCATTTGTTATATATCTAGATCAAATTTTTACATTTTTGTTGTAATAGGTCAAGATAGTAGTTGATATATTTAATAATATGTATTATTATTGACCTATAGGCCCGGTTTCACAGGCTCAGTCTTATTTTAAGCCAGGACTATTCCTTAGTTGAATTAAGATATTTCTGTCGCTTTTAAAAAAATGCCTAAGAAGAATACGTTACTGGTGTGCATCTTGAGACAAAACAATGGCACTGAAATTTAAGATATTTCTGGGCAAGTTATATTCAGTTAAGACAGGTCACAAGTCTGGGACTAGCCTTAAACCTTTTCTGTGAAACGGGGCGTTTGTGTATTATTAGAATACACTGAATATATTTTTGATACTTTTGTTGTTTTTCTTACTGTGTCTGTCATATAATATGCACATTCGTTCGTATAATAACATGCACCAGCAGACTTCTCACATCCCACCAACAAGTCATTGCTATCCTTATCCTCTTGCCCCATCACTTCAAAATGTCAAAGGTTGCAATGTGTGCATAGTGTTTTTGTCTTATCAGAAGTTTTTGTGTGTTGTTCAGGGGTGATGGAAGACCATTTTAATTCCTCATACTTCTGGTCTCCTGTGCAGGGTCAGGTGAGCAAAACAGTGAGCAAATCAACAAAATACCTTTAAAATGCCACTTTAGAGCTGCTTATAAAATACATGATCACATGTTAAACCTTTCATTGTTCTCACTGGGATAATCCATTTCTGTGTTTACCTTTTTAGATTGAGAATGCTATATTTCTCAATAAGGTAAAGGAGCAGTTGGGTCAGGATAAAAGCCCCACCTACTCGCATAGCCCCGCCCACAACCCAGCGACTGGGGTTGCTGGGGGTGTAAGAACACTAAAACAGGAGCAGATGCAACCATCCCATTCCTCACACAGTATCACGGTAGTGCCGGTACCATCGACCCACACAGGCATCATGACAGCAGGTACTGTATGTGTGAATGGCACAAACTCTCCGGTTCTTGGTTTCTCATTCTTTAACACTGCTGAGACTCTTCTTCACTTTCTACTTTTACTTTCTCACTCTGTCTAGCGGGTTTGGTAACTTTTGTGTCTCCGGTGTCCTCTGCCCAGTCCCTTATTCCTGGACATCCATCCACCACTATGATAACAGTACAAACAGGTAATGCACATCTAAATCTAGACTGATTAATGTTATAACATTAGAAAATATGGGATCCTGCCTGTGAAAACCAAGTTCAATCTTTGTCTATAATTCAAGTTTTTTATTGCTTTTTTGGGAAGGTGAGTGGGTTACAGAATACAGTATCACAATACTGGGAATAATTTGGGGTCACAGATTGACAGGTTTCAATAGATACAGTCTGGGTAATAAAGAAAGAACAGTACCAGACATATCACAAAATATTAATCTAATTCTGAATTTCTAATGTAATAGCTTTACTGTGGCTCAGTGGTAAGAGCATGGCGTTAGCAACGCCAAGGTCATGGGTACAATCCCAGGGATTCAACATACTTAGAAACAAATGTATACTGTAATGCAATGGAAGTCACTTTTTATAAAAGCGTCTGCCAAATACATAGATGTAAATGTCCAAAACTCTGCCCATGGACTCAACCCATCTTCTTTAACACCATTTACTCTGTTAAGCATATATTCATAAGAAGCACTTTCAATTTTTGCACTCATCCATTCTTTTATTTCTGGGGTTTTCGATGTCTCAGAAAATACAAATTCAGAAACATTTGGTAATTGGGATTTGTCACCCAGTAAACAGAGTTGGGGCATTAGAGGTATTGTGGAGCCATACCAGCAACTTACGACATCTACAACTCATTTCCAAAATGGTTTAACTAGGTTACTTTTGCAGATACAATGTAGAAAGGTATCAGCTTCCAACTGGCAATTCCAGCACATATCCGTTTCATCCTACACTTACCGGAGTGTGATAATATTCTGTGAATTAACTTATATTGAGTGAGTTTCCACCTTGCTTCTTTTATGTATTTTTCACAACTCCCTAGTTTGATTGAAATTTTCTGGGTCAATTTCTTCCTTAATGTCTCTCTGCCAAATGGTCCTTACATTTCCCAAATCATTACTCCTAAAGGAGTTTACCATTTGATATAAGTATGAAGATTTATGAGATTCTTTTTTTTTTATATTTTAGGATAGAACTGTCCTCCATGGGGCTAACTGCAGACCATATACTATTACGTTTCTTTTCCTACTAGGTTGTAACTCTTCGTAAAATTTTCATAAAACCTTAACACACCTTTCTCATACAAATCTCCAATTTTACTTATACCTTGCTGGTGCCAGTACTTCCAATTAATCCTTTTTTACCTGTTTGAATTGCCGGATTATCCCATAATGAAGAATATTCTTGTAAATAGTGAGATAATTTGAATATTTTATGTATTCTAACCCAAAGATCTCTAGGATGAATAATAACAGGGTTTGTAGTATTGAGAGAATATGTCAATAGGATTAAAAGGTGCACATACGTTATATTAAACATTCATCCAGTCGGTTCTATCCCTTTCCTGATCCCAAAATTTATTTTTGCAAAATCAAATGACAAATGATATAATCTACAATCCGGATCATCATCTTATTTAGATACATTTTTTGTTTGTGATTTTTCTACATCATGTAAAGAACAGAGGCAGGGTCAAATGTTTTAATGTGGGGTTCAAATGGACGCTTTGGAAAATCTGGGATGTATTGGGTTTGTGGGAGTCTTTCTCATGTAACTTTTCACTCTGATTTCTTCGCCGATAATTCAAATTCTAATTAACTTTTAATTCAGATTTTGATGATTTGTGTTACATTAGAACATTGCAATAAAGAAGCCTTTAAGTTTTCATAGTATGTGTGTCATTTTGTCGTAAAGTGTACTAATTTGCCTGAGATGCTGCCAGATATATTTTTATTGCTACATCAATCTTGACTCAGATAATGAAAGTATTTTACCTTTCATGACTCCACCAGACAAGAAAAATGAATCCGTGGCCTGCTCACCGGTTGTCATACCCATAACAGGGAAAAGGGGCAGAAAGAAAAAATCCACACTATCGTTGGTTGGCTCGACGTCTGGGGCAGATCCACTGATTTTAGGCCTTGCAGGACAGGTATGCAACGAAATCCTAAGGTCAGAAGTCAGTAAGCACTTTGTTACCAAGTATGTTTGCACATGCTAGGAATTTGTTTTTGTGACAGGAGGAGCTTCCAGTACACAGAAACAACAACAGCAGAGCATTACAGTTCAATACAATACACAGATAGTATATAAGTAAAAATTGAATATTATACAATTACAAATGGTCACAGCTGTATATACAGATGCTTGACTGAGTTCTTTTTTCATCCCAGCATCATTCTGCCAACCTCTACAGTCTCTATCCAGAACAAGGGCATGTTGGGAAGGAGGCCGGAAAAACATACAGGTAGGGGTTTTTCATGGAGTTCATGGCTCAGCATGCAAACGGTGTGTTTCCTACAATCTAACAGAAAGGCAAAGACAGAATCAGAGATTCCTAAGCAACACCATTTTCATACTGCAGCAACACACGGTCCTTCTGGTTGACACACACACTCGCCGGCTTCCAAGGCTTCGCCACAAGTGTGTTTTGTTTATTTGCTGTGTTTGAGTAGAAATTGTGTTGTCCTGCTCGGCAGCATGTGCAACTACTGCTTTCCTCAGCTACACACATTCCCACTCACACAAATGTGCTGTCACTTCTTTCTCTCTCTCTCTCTCTCTCTCACTTTTTTCCCTTTCCTTACTACTTTATTGCCCATCTGCACTTGTAATTCTGGCCTTTTCCTCATTTTTTTTTTCTTCTCATTTCAGTTATTGCTATTGATGCTTCTTGCTTGTAACTTCATACTTTATCCCATTTGACATCTGCACTTTATCTTCGCCCATGTTCTCCTTCTCCTCCTTTCATACCTTCGTCTGTGCGTGTGTGTTTTTCTGTCTGTAGGTGCCGGATTTGTGGTTTGACGTTTTGCAGTAAGTCAGACATGCAGCTGCACTCCAAGTCGCACACGGAGGTGAAAGCTCACCAGTGTCCGCACTGCTCCAAATCCTTCGCTAACACCAGCTACCTGACCCAGCACATCCGCATCCACAGCGGTGCCAAGCCCTACACCTGCTCCTACTGCCAGAAGGCTTTCAGACAGCTCAGTCACTTACAGCAGCACACACGGTACTCCGAAACGCACTTCTAGTGTGTGTGTGGGTGTCTGTGGCAAAGCTGGCGGGTGATGGAGAGTGTATGTGGTGGACTTTTTGCATAGCGCAGGAGCATTGCAGTGTATGTGCGCAGGCTGGTTTGTGTCAAAGCATTGAGCATGGAAATGACTGAGGAAACTCAGGGAGGTTTACAGACAGGACATGTGTTCCATCTGCACAATTTTTGTACTCGTACTTAAAGGGATAGTTTTTAGTCTGTATTACTTTCTGCTATAGAACATACTAAAAAACATAACAAAACACTAACATTGGCTCCCATTGTCCTCCGTTGTGTGGAAACAAAACCACTGAGCCATTTCTCAAAATATCTTCTTTTTTGTTTTACATTAGAGAGTCATATACAGTTCATGTTTTGAGTGACTTGAGGGAGAATAAGTTATGTCAAGATTTTTATTTTTGGGTGAACTATGTCTATACGTTTCATAAAGTACTGTTGAAGCTCATTTCAGAGTGTAATTGTAGTTCGTCTTGTTAGAAAGTCTGGGAGACAAACTTGCTTTTTCGAGACCTCAGCATCCAGTGTTTTGTTTCATGGTGTTCCGAGTAGAAGTGTGTGAGTCCAAAAACATGTCATGTTTGTATTCCACCCATGGTTTTGATGGTCATGTTGGATACTTTGACGACCTCTTCTGCTTGTTGCTATAGAAACACATTCTGTGAATGGTTTGCTTATCTGTAACTTAATGTATAATGGACTGTGTAATTATATACCACAGTGTGTATAATTTCGAAGGTAGTTATAGCTGAGAGCGTTACAGACGGTGCATCTGAAATAGGTCTTTCGCTGTTATACTGGATGAGTAATTGCAGAGAATTCGGAAGATTGTCATGAAAGGTTGTCAGGATTTTCTGACAGAAAGGATGACGTATAATTTAAGATTTAGCCCCTTTGTCTAGTTATGTTTTTGTTATTCATTGCTCTTCTGCACATTTTTTTATTCCACCAGAATACTCAAACTTTACATGCATGCACATACACACTCCCCAATTCACTTGAGAGTTAAGCAAAATTGCTGCTGTCATTGCATGTGCAGGTTCCTTTGACTCTACATCATTGTCCCATAACTGTACAGAAGTTTTATGTGCTTCTGCTTTCTTGAAATTGAGGTCACATAAAGGTTTTGTCCACTCTTGAACTCAGTTGGACATGGTAATGGGAAGTGCAGCTGCATGGTGCCTGGGTGGATTAAGTGCAAATGTCTTTTGAGAGATTGATCTTCCCTTTCTGTGACCTCACTCAAACACATCCGGAACCTTCGATGCATGCGGCTGAATTGTACCACAACATTACACCACACCCTTTTGAGTGTGGGCGGTACTCATAGGGGCCACCTAAGAAAGGCCAGAAGAGTGTGTGAAAAGGAAAAAATTAATATTTTTATGACTAAGATTTGTGTGTTTTTTATAAATGAATCATGAGTTTTTTTTTTATTAAATCGGCTCATGAGCAACCATGTTTGTCTTGAATTGTTTTTTCTTTTTCTGTCTCCTTACAGAAACCACACAGAAACCAAACCTCATAAGTGTCCTCATTGCACGAAATCATTTGCCAACACAAGTTATCTTGCCCAGCATGTACGAATACACACAGGTGCGAAACCGTATGGGTGTTCCTTCTGCCAGAAGAGCTTCAGACAACTAAGTCACTTACAACAACACCACAGGTAACATACAGGACATGCCTATATAATTCTTTAATGGCATCTTGTTAGACCGTGTTCTAATCAAACAGGTTTGTTTGACAGTTTTTCCCCCAAATATATTTTTTGTCAATATATTTTCATGTCTTGCAAAATCACATGAACACAAAAAGATATTCATAACCAAGTGTCCAAGCTTTTCCACTTTACATTTTACGTTAAAGAGCAGCTAGGACATTGGGGGTTTTTCCTTGGTGAACTGTCTATAAGTTTTCCGTTAACCGCTTGACATTTGTCGCTGTTTAGGATCCACACAGGAGACAGGCCATACAAATGTACTCACCCAGGCTGTGAGAAGTCTTTCACTCAGCTCTCCAACCTTCAAGTGAGAAGAATCTGTCATTCTGATATTTATCTCCTTTGTAAACACAACTCTGTTAACTATTTCTCTTACTTGGCTCTGTCATGAGGCCTATTAATTCATGGCTTGTTAAATGTTTATTTCTCTCAATCATTTGCAGTCTCATCGACGTCAGCACAACAAAGACAAACCGTACAAGTGTCACCACTGTAACCGTGGTTATGTAGATGCAGCCAGCCTGGAAGTACATCTGTCCACTCACACGGTTAAGCATGCCAAGCTCTACTCCTGTGGTCTATGCAATCGCACTTATACCTCGGTACAGCCATTTTCACCCAATCTCACACTTCATTAAAAATACAGCAGCATTCCTGATATACTGTTAATCTTAAAATAATCTGTACTGAATGTGTATCTATCTTTGTCTTCTTGTATAGGAGACATATTTGATGAAACACTTGCACAAACACGCCCCCGATCTGGTTCAATCTCCGCTTGGGTCGACCCAACCAAGTCACAGCCCCGGACGCACTGGTGGAGGAGATTCAGACGAAGACAAGCAAAGCCAAGCTGAAAGGAGCGACAGCTTTGGCCTGACGACTGGTGTACCATTCGTGTTTGACCTCAACCCATACAAATTGGTGACTTCTTCAGATGTTCAATATAAAACTGTCAGTGTGTCTGATATCTCGCCTCACAAAGACCTCTGCATCACTGTGGAGGCGTCGGCTATACAGGTGGAACATCTGAACTCATGAGAAATCCCATGGAGCAAGGGATGAAACTTTAAAAAAAGCTGTGGCTGTGAACATATGTCCTTTTTTACACAATCCCTTCCTAATTGTATGAAGATGCAAATTATGGATGGGAGTTCAATGGAAGTGAAGAAATCGCAAAGGACGAAGACTTTTGTATTTTTTTTCTTGCCTAGAATTTTTCAAACAATTATTTACTGTAATCCTGAACTTCCGCGCAAAAGCTTCCTTTAAGACTGTGGCTGCTTCATTGGATACACAGTTCATATCTTAAGTCGGTATCAAGCCTTTGGTTTATTCCATTTGTTTGGTCATCTGTAGAGGTTTGTAGGATCACTGCACCATCAACATTATTGTAACTAAAAACGAGAATGAAAATATTTAGTGTCTGACTTGCACATTATAGATGGAATTGTTAACTTTTTTATATTAAAAGGGAATTTGCAGGCATTTGTGTAAAACAGAAAAAATATGTGAATATGATTGTCATGTGTATTGTCTGTGTGTGAGTAAACATATAAAGGAATAGGACAAAAAATATATGTGTCAACTCATGTTGGTTGCAAGTATGAATCAGATGGTTCGTGCTTAATAGGTTACTGTTTACTATCCACATCCACGGTTGACATGTAATGCTCTGCTATTACTTTGTTATTAGTATATTTATCAGAGTGACAACTGTGAAAATACACCCAAAGTCAAACAAACAAAACAAAAACAGCTTAGTGTGAAATAATCCTTTTGAAACAAAATATAAAAAATAAAAAGTATGATTTTGTTGTGCCTGTAGCTGTCTGGCTTTTATTTTATCTTAAACGTACAGTACATGCATGTTCATCAACAGCTTATACTTTGCCTGCCATCCAAATAACACAATATGGAAAATAGAGTGAATTATTTCGTGTGAATGAAATACTTTCCATCCAGACAAAGGCAACATTCCAACATCTGTTTTCAAAAATGTTTTATTTATGTCCAATATTCTCACCCACACAACATAGTTTTTAGACATGTAACCCCCCACCCGGACTCTTCCAACACAGGCAACCCCAATAAAAATATCATTTTTAAGGTAGAACTTGGCAACGACTCTCATTGAGAACTTTAAAGTAATAGTTCACCCCATAGTTCAGTTTATCTATCATTAAAATGGCCTCTTTGGCCGGCCTTGACCAAAGAAGGCCAAAGTTCCCAGACCTTCAGTTTGAAGGTGAAAATGTTGCCGTCAGATAACCTCCCCCCTGTGTTCCATGATATAAAAAGTTCAGGCTTGTCTCAGATTTAAACTGCTGACTTTCAAAACTACAAGAAGTATGTTCTAAGAGTTTCAGCCTTAAAGCACATCATTTTTCAATCAAAGCAGTAGAACCTCCTCTGACCACTGAGAATGTTGCTGTCAGATTAGGTTCCCCAGTGTTCAGTGAGAAAAGAAAGAAGGCCTCAAACTAATGACCTGCACATCCCAAACCCAAAGCACTAACCCCTAGACCAGCTGGACTATTGGGTGTGGCTGTTTGAACTTGAATCCCATCAATGCTAAATGCTTCAAACTGTTGCAGGGGAACGGTATCTGATAGCTGATAATTTTGCTAGCACAGGGGGAACGGTATCTGACATCTATGAATTTATATATCCGAATTGAATTGAACAAAGAAATATAGAAAATAAACCACATCATGCCAACATACAATTAGCTCTCAAATAATATTCAATCGGTTTTTTAAATACTGTACTTCCTGCCATCCTCATCAAACTTGCTGCGTAAGCTCCACCCACTCAGAGTAGCGGAGAAACTTCACGAGTAGTGTGGCGTAGATCTCGCCTTTGTGATTTTCTTTTTTTCCTTTGGACTTATGAGAACATGCCACGCAAAAAGCCTTTCAGTAACAAACAGAAGAAAAAGCAGCTGCAGGTGAAACGCGGGAAGAAGAGAGGTAAGTGATTCTAGGTGTTATGTTAGCCTAACGTTAGCTGAGCTGAGTTAGCGCTCTCTACGCGCTGAACACGTCTCGTGTTTTTATGTAGCTAACGTAACGTGACTCGCTTTCTTTTACATTTTTGTTGTGTGATAACGTAACTGCACTTTTAACCCGATATTAACCGTCACACGTTTAGCTAACGTGACGTATGCAGCTTATAACGTAAGTTATTGTAGTCACATGTGTGCAGCCAAATTTCACACACAGCTGACAGTGCGACTTGTCATTTGAGGGGAAAAACAAGCATGGACACATGCGTGCACGTGTTTTTATGTGTTAACTGTCATATAAACAGCTTTGTCTCATTTCAGTGAGATAATGCTGAACTAAATGACTGAAAACCTAGCTGTTTTGCGGCTCGCGTTGTGCTGAAGTTGGCGCTTGTGTTATTGGGTATTAAAGTGCGCAGCGTGAAGTTACTTAACACAACAACAAAGGAGTCAATACGCACGACGCAGACTGAATTAAACGTCGACAGCGGGTCCAAATAGAGTAAAAGCCCTACAATGATATTGTAAATGAAAGAAAAAAACATCTAGGAATAATGAGTGATCATATTTAATATATGTTCAATAAACGTTCTTTGAATCTTCTATGTGTCTACAGGAGAAACTGGTTCAAGTCACTCCAGCAGGAATGGTAGTGTGGAGAGAGGCAGAGACAGGCAGTCAGACGCATCAGACAGCGAGACGACAGACATCAAGATGATAAACCACCAGCCTGGCACCAGCGATGGGCAATATGACCCCAACAAGTGAGTCGGGGCGGGTGAAAAAGTCAGTTTAGTGTTGCCTTGTTAAATTAACATGAATTCTTTTATTTCTGGCAGGCGTGCGTCATCTTGTTTGTTAATATTATAATGGGCTGTTTTTAGATATCATTTGCACTTTGAGAAGGAGAGCAAAGAGGAGGTGGAGAGGAGGAAGAAAATAGCAATGCAGAAAATCCTAAAGCCCGTGCCGGAGAGGGAACTAGAGATTGACATAAACAACATCTACCCGGAGGACAAAGGTATTTGGGGAGCTGGGAATGCATTGTAATGCGCAATTATAAAGTTATACTTGTATGTATATGTTAAAAGGAACAATACTAGGTTTTTAAGAGGATCTTTGGACAGAAATGCAATATAATATACAAAACTACTTCTTCGGGGGTGTAAAATGACCTTACAAAATGAACCGTTATGTTTCTAATACCTTAGAATAAGTGGTTTATATCTACATACAGAGCGGCACTACATGCATTGAATTCGCCACCATGTTTTGTACAGCAGCCCTAAACGGACAAACAACTCTACAATGCGCGTTTCCTCTCTAGTGGTGAAACAGATCGCGGATGATCCCTGTTCCGTATGGATTGTACTCTACGGTTCTGAACGCATGTGAACCACGAATTGAATGTACGTTTATTCATCATTGAGTAAGAAAGTAAAACGCGCTCTCTCTCCAGTATCTGGACGAGTACAATATTAGAGTGGTTCCAGATAAACAATGAGGCTAAAAAAACTGCTCCGTCACAAAGATAATATTAGAACAAAAACAACAACATATCTTGGTTCTAACAAACAGAAAAAACAATGTTACTCACATACTTATCCGAATGCAAATCTATATTACAACGCTAGTGGCCACTGTAAATCAAAAACTGCGCCTTTAAATTTGAGGAAATAATTTTACATTAATTAGTCAGGATATTACTTTTTGTCAGAGAATATAAAAGTCTCTAAAAAGCCCTCTACCAAGAATCCTAGTTAAACAACTAGCTTCAGTTGTTGGGAAATCACTATCGCTTAAGTCACATGTTCTTGCTTTCAGAAACATGTGAATCAACTTTATTTATTTAACTCTCATTGTTTTTAACCACAGGCCTCAATTTCCCACGACGGCCCTCATGGCATTATGATATGCAGAGAGAGGCGCTGCTGCGGAAAGAGGAGAAATCATTTCAGGAGTATCTGCAGGCTCTTTACTCCAAGAACCCCCGTGGTACCCTCAGCCACTTTGAGCACAATCTGGAGGTGAGGCATGTTCCTTTAGAGAAGACGGAGATGATATACTTACGAACAAAATAATCATCATCACAGCTGAAATTGGATTGTTGAGCACAGTTTTGGCCACAAATTCTTCATATTGCACTTTCTCTTCTCGAAACTGTTACACTTGATCATGTTGCTTTGTTTACATCTAAAGCAGTAGGAATAAGGAGCAGGGCTTTAGTAAGTTATTATTCAGCTTAATTTAAGTAGGGTTTTGAACTTTATGAGCCATCAGACACAGCTGAAAATAATTTGTAAAAAAAGCTAAAATGTTGAAATTCTTTGACCTAAAAACTCTCAGAAAAAATATTATTTGGCTTTTGTGAGCCAAATAAGAGGGCTTATTTGAAAGAATTTGAAGGATTACGAATGTGTCATTCAGAGAGCATGTATAGTACTATATATACAAATGAGTATATACATATACATATTAATATAAACAGAAAAAGAGCAAAGTATATTGAAATTCTCAGTGAGAGTGACAGGATCCTGTCATATAGTGTAAATTTGTGCATGTTGTGTCAGTGTCAGTTTTTGTGTTCACAGTGTTTTGTTCTGTTATGCTGGTTGTTCTTTTGCTTGACATATCTCGCAGCTAGGTTTGAGCTTTTTGAGTTTTCTCCCAGTATGAATGAAATCTTGTTCTTTTGTTGAAACTGGTTTAAGACTTTGTGGAAGTTTGTAAACTGGGGGAAGAATTTTTCTATGATGTGTGTATAGTTTGGACATGAGATTAAAAAGTGCAGCTCTGTTTCCACTAGATTCTGTGTGCAGTGTGGACACAGTCGCTCTTCTCTCTATGTCTTTCTGTGTTTACCCGTCTCTACAGTGAGCTTGCGATCACTGTCTGTACATGCTCAAGACTTCACTTAGTTTAGCGTCTGATAGACTTTTGAGGTATTCTGCCAGTTTATATTCTCTGTTTAATGACAGATAGCATTCCAATTTCCTTTGCTGAGCTGTTGCTTCTGTCCATTGATTGAGATATCTTTCTTTTTGTGTTTTGTGTCTATTTGTTTTTATAATCTCTCTCTCTCTTTCTCTCTCTCAGACATGGAGGCAGCTGTGGAGAGTAATGGAGATGTCTGATGTCATTCTGCTCATAGTGGACATAAGACACCCAGTGAGTGTGACTGTAACGTCTGTTAAAACTTTTAGCAGCCTTCAAAAGAGCATCAAAATTGTATAGCTATCACTCTAAACAGGAGAAGTCTCAAATTGTACAAACTGAAGTGAACCACCCTTAAACTACCACTAGGTGGTGACAGAGATTGTATCTAATATGTAGTTATGACAAATGATAAAGTTTCAGATTTGTATGTGTTAAAAAGGATGGAGGTGTAGTATGGGTAGCAGCAGTCGTAGATTTGTTGCATGTTGTTCAGGAGTCATATACATGTTTTTATTATTAATGATGTGTAACAAGGGCTGGCATTACTGACATTCAGTACATTCAAACTATATCCCTCATTCTGTAGGTACTACAGTTTTCTCCTGCTCTGTACCACTACTTCACAGACGAGTTAAAGAAACACATCATTCTAGTTCTCAATAAAGTGGACTTGTGCCCTCCCCCCCTAGTGTTGGCATGGAAACACTACCTGACCAAACAGTTCCCCAACCTGCACTGTATCTGCTTTACCTCACACCCAGGACAACCCTACAGCACCAGTGAGGGAGTCTGTTCCTATTCGGCCGTTTTCTGTAACGTGGTTGGATTCTGTTTGTTTCTTATTCTTTGTTGTTTGCTGTGTGTAGTTCTACAGAAGAAGAGAATGAGAAAGAACGCTGGATGGAGCAAGGCAGGAGGACCAATCCACATCCTGAGGGCATGTCAGGAGATCACAGCAGGAAGAGGTGACATGCAACCTCCTCCAAAAGGCTTTCCTCAAAATTATTACCTTGCACTAAATAACATACAGTGCAGAATGCAATCTCTGTGTGAAAGTGCATCATGGTCTTATGCACTTTTTCAATCAAAAAAGGAAATGTGGCACGTTTGACACTTTTTTTCCTATGTAGAAGATGGGGAGGATGTGAAAAGTGCGTTAGAAACATAGTTGCCCTTAACTGGACAATAGCAAAATATGTCTTGATACACTGTATATTTCAGAGTAAAAATGCATAGTGAGTAACTAAGGAGTGATGATTGTTGTTTTCAGTGGATTTAAGTAGCTGGGAGAAAAAGATCCAGAAGGATGCTGTTGCCATGGGAACTGATGGGGATCACACTGTGGATGGGTTGGAATCCGTGTTGGTGGAGCATCATAGTGACGTTGCCATGGAAATGAACAGCCCTACACAAGAACTTTATAAAGATGGGGTTCTCACAATAGGCTGCATAGGTAAAACTGCGTTTGGCAGACACATTTATAAACGGCCACTTATAGTGCAATCAAGCTAAACAAAGTTTTCTTGAGATTCCTTTAGTTTGCTGTTCTGTGTAATGCATGTTCTATGTAATGCTGTTCGTAATGCATGACAGATTGTGTCAATATATTAAGGGAATTATCTCCCTAACGTGCAGGACTAAAAATAACTTGTTTTTAATTTTTCATAAAGGTTTTCCTAATGTAGGCAAATCTTCTGTGCTGAACAGTCTGGTTGGACGGAAGGTCGTGAGTGTATCTCGGACCCCCGGCCACACAAAATATTTTCAAACTTACTACCTCACCCCTACTGTTAAACTATGTGACTGTCCTGGACTTGTTTTCCCCTCCCAAGTGGACAAGCAACTACAGGTAAAAACGGCACATGATGAATGATACTTCATTATTTATGGAAGCTAAATAACTCTTTTAATGTGTGTATGATTTTCCAAAATCAGATCCTGTCTGGTATATATCCAGTGTCCCAGCTGCAGGAGCCTTATAGTACTGTAGGATACCTGTGTGAACGGGTCAACTGCCTCTCCTTATTGAAACTGACACATCAAGACCCGAGCCCCAAAACACTACACAACCCTGATATACAGGAATGGACCGCATGGGACATATGTGAAGGTTTACTAGTCTGGCATTATTCGTTTTAGCTTTACTCTAAAACTATCAGCACAGTAAATTCTCTGAGAAATAGTTTTTAAATTCATCATCTTTAAATTGTCACTTATACATTTATTAAATGTACTTTAAACTTTTACTATCGGACTTTACATTTTTTTATTAAAGGAACATGACTTCATTTTTATTCAGTGTTGTGTGCACATGTATTTAAAAGTTTTCTTTCACAGCATGGGCTCAGAGGAGAGGGTATAAGACTGCTAAGGCGGCCCGCAATGATGTCTATCGAGCAGCCAACAGTCTCCTGCGGTTAGCCAACGATGGGCGACTCTGTCTCTGCATGCGACCACCAGGATATTCTCAAAGCAAAGGTCTGGAGTCAAGTCACCACCGATTTGTTTTAGGCCACCACTCTTCAGTCTGATACCCTGTCAGGATTTGATATGTTATTTCCTTCTCTTCAGATGAATGGGAATCCCACCCAGACTTGGCTGAGATCATCGCTCTGCAAGGAAGAAAGGATGAAGAGGAGGAGGGCAGGGAGAAGGAGGACGAGGACAGTGAGTCCAGCTCAGAGTTGGAGGAAGAGAATGATCGAGACGCTGATGACGATGAGGACGCTGATGGAGATGATGAAGATGATACTGTTAAAGCGGACAGGAGGGGTCTCACTCTTAATATGTTCAGTGTGCTGGGTGAGAATGAATGCGAGTGAGGGATAAGTTCTGTTTTATACTACATTCCTGTTCCCTTCCTTTACAATCTCTATCTATTACCCTGTAATCTCTTTATGACCATCTTATTTCAATTTGCAGTGTCAATCAAGTGACTTTATGATGTTTATTTTTTATATGACACTCCTTGCTCGCTTCTTCAGACCATCTTATAAACACACGAAAAATCTCTGTTCTTTACATAAATATGCCTTGTTTGTGCTGTAGTATAAAGCAGATTTTGTGTTGTGTTTCAACATTTCTTGTTTTTCAACATGCTTTCATTTATAATCATCAGAACGTTATAATGCTTCAACACATTTTCACTTCTGCATGCAGTCTGTTTTCCTTTCTGAGAGGGCACCCATTCAACCCGTGATTGTACAATCAGTGAAGCTAACTAAGCATTGAATATAACAATCAATGATTTATTAGTAATTTCAGCTGTGATGCCAAAGGTCAGGTGAGATCAAAAGGAATTGAAAGGGTTTGACCTCTGACTAAGTTTCAATAAGAAGGCATTGCAAAATGAATTTTAACCTCATTCTCAGCACAGCAAACGTCTGCATGCAGGGCAGAACCAGCTCTCTTGATCAAAGAGAGAGAGAGAGAGAGTTATTTAGATAAATAGAATTTATGGAAACTAAAAGCACTTTCTAAGCAGGAGCGAGCAACAAGAAAACTTTATTTTTCGAGCAGATTTATTTATAAGGTGGGATATGAAGTGAGGTTTTTGTTTGGACTTGCAGTGGGAGTGAATTTGTGCCACAAAATGTTTTAGACTATGCAATGTTTAAAAAGATATCTTAAGAGCGGATACATTTGTTCCAGTTTCTAGACAGGTGACGTTGTATTACACATTTCACATACACTAACATTGATGTGATTTGGGGGACATGCATGTCCTTGGACTTAAGGTGCACCGTAAAGAATGAAACTGAAGGACTGGAGTAAGATAATTTATGCACTTTTGCTGTAGGACTCAAGGGTGCTGGTTTCAGCTATTCAGCTTCCAGTCCTACATGCCCCTGTGGAGGGATTTCATTTGGTCGCGTTTCTGTTTGTGTGGGTGTGAATCATCCTTTCTTTTTTGAGAAGTTATTAAACATGACAGAAGCCCTCTGCAATAAAAATGAACTCTGATGAACCCCTGGCTTTTGCTATTGTTATTTTGGCACAAAAGGTCAGCACAATAAGACACTATAATGGAATTGGTGTAATGTACTACCCATAGTCACATGAGCATGAAAGAGATGGATACAATTTTGTGTGTGTGTGTGTGTTGCATCCTTACTTTTATATTTGTTAATAGTTTAACTTTTACTAGGCCAACAGACTTTGTACTTTGCATTAGATCAACTATTGTGATTCATAATGGACCATTTTTAAACTTAAACTTTTTTTTGTGTGTGTACGTTCATAACACTGTACTTTGTATTATATTAGCTTTGCATCAAATTACAAAAAATTGTTAACTCTAATCCGATGGTGTTGCTTATACAGCATCCATGGAAATCATGGGAAATTTGACATCATTCTCTCTTTTTACTGACGTTATCAAACTCTGTTTTTTCATTTTGTTGAAAGTAGTGAAAACACTATCATTGAGTTTTCTCTTGTGATTTGAGCAAATGAGAATGCAAGAAAATGTATTTGTGGTGTTCACTGCTAAATAAGTTTACCAAACTTTGACGTCTTCTGAAACCCGGAAATGAGAAAAAGGTCCATTGTTTATCAGTTGAAGCTTTAAAGAGACAATGAAGCATTTCAATAAAACACAAATCAAGTTAATATCAGACCATTCAGAAGGATTACATCATAATCCATTTCTAATTAAACTGGGGAAACTATAAAACAGATTTTTTGTTTGGAGTGGGAGAGACATGAATCACACTTTGCTCTTAATATCCAACACAAATAATCATTCTCCGCTGTAAAGCAGACAAACAACTCTCTAATTTGCTGGAGTTTGTGTAAAACTATTTGGCTGATAATAACCCCTGACAACTTCCATGCAACTCTCATATTTCACTCAACCGTGAGCTCATAAATTATCCAAATAAAATTATTTTGTCCCCAACAGCAGTCATTGGTCATGCTAGTTCTGCACATATGTGTTACATTAGTGTGAAGCAGCATGCTAATCACATGACGTGCATAACTAGTCTGCAACACTCTTTAAACCAGAAAAAAAGCTTATTTAGTCCTAATGAACCGGTCTGGCTTTACAAAAGCAAATGAATGAGTCTTATTATCTGCGTCTGAGACACAGTCTGGTTTCTTATCTATGTCACCATAACAATAAACTAACCACAGGTCGAATAGAGGATTATTTAGAAATCCAGAACTGTATCTCCAATCTGGTCTTGTTTGACATTTGAGCTGGTAGACTCACACCGAAGGCAAGATGAGGTGACTCACATTTAGACAAGCAGTAACATGATGGGGTTACTTCATCCATTGGGGCTTCTGGTTGATTAATTATCTCTTACAGAAAAATAAAGTTTTGTGATTGTGAAGAATGGATGAGTTTGTTTTAAAAGGAAGGGCACAGTTGGCATTTTGTATACTTGACAATCTGTATCACCCTAGGAATGCAGAAGGAACTCAGCGGGTAATAACACTGACACAGAAGATCTTAGGAATGTCACTATCGTCTAACAGCTTCACAATATTGATGATTCTAGTGATCTTTAACGGCATGAATAATTCTTTTTATGGGGGCCTAAAGTCACTTCAGTCTAGTTTCTATCTAAAATATAAAAAAGGTATTCATCTTAGATTTTTCTGATTTAATTATAACAATTTTATAAAATAAATTCGGTCATCATTACTCACACTCAAGTTTTTCCAATCTGTATAAATGTCTTTGTTCTGATGAACACGCAGAAATATATTTGGAAGATATAAGGAAGAAACCGTTCTTGGACACCATTCTGATTCTAATTACAATTGTAGTTAAAAAAAATAGAATATCTTAGTATTTTGTATGTTGTCATGTTGATATATATTTCTAGTGTTTATTGCATATTTGTAAAGGGTTTTTTCCTTGATTTATTTCAGGAAACCCAATGCATCAGGAATCCTTCCACACACACACATCAATGTAATTTATGACTGGGCAGTTGTTTGTAGTCTGCTTCCGAGTTGAGTGCTGGGGTGGCAATAGAGTGTATTAAGTGACCAGTTTTCTGCCTGAATCTAAACTGTGTTTTCATTAGTGCAATAATGATGGCAAACAACAGAAATTACATTATATATTATCGTTAAACAGCATTGCGTTAACATTTAGGCATTTAGCAGATATATCTCAAGGCAAAAACACAATAAGTGCTCTCACAGTTACAATGGTTCATAAAGTGCCAGGTTGTTCCCTATAGGGAGAGATGAGGATGTATAGTATCACCAGAAGACATAGGCCATAAAGATGGTTCATGTAGGTTACATCATATAGATCTTATACAGATATTGTCTGATGTACAGTTTGTAATGTTTATGCTGTAACTGTGATATAAAAATAATTGGGTTTACATTTGCGTGTGTGTGGACTTGGTTTTTATGTTAGTGGGGACCTAAACCTGAATGCACACCGACTCAGCGGGACCCGTGTCACTGTGGGGTCCAAAATTGAGGTCCCAACAGGCACAAAAGCTTTTAAATGGTAAAGAACAATAATTTAAAAAAAAAACTAAAAATGCCCAAAGTTTTCTACGATCTTTAGGTTTAAGGGATGGGTAAGGGGATAAACTATACAGTTTGTGCAGTATACAACTAATTATGACTATGGACTGTCCCCACGGAATTAAAAAACAAACATGTTTGTGTGTGTGTGTGTGTGTGTGTGTGTGTGTGTGTGTGTGTGCATGTGTGTTTTGGTGGGTGGTGTGACTGTTTGCCCACCATGTTTGTTGAAGTGTATGTGTCAATAGATATTTTTAGCTTGGGCTCTCACTGCAATGCAATGACACTCATTCCCAAAATCCCAGCACCCCCACTCCACTCACTCTCACTGTGGATAAAGCAGGCAGAGACACGGTGTGAGAGAGAGACAGCAGTGCAGTTATGCCGTTACACAGACAGTCTATGCAGAATTAGACCCTCACTGCTCTGTATCCATGGAGAGAGTTTGCCGATAGGACCTTTGATGGGCTGTTGAAATGCACCTTCCTGATCGTCACGCCGCAACTCAACCACTATTATCACCAGCCACTACACAGACAGAGAATTACAGTAATTTGCACAAAATGAAGTTCTGGTGTGATGTGGAAAGGAAGGGAGGGGAAGTGGGAGTGAATGAGGCAGGCAGATGGAAAGACAGAACCTATAATTAGAAGAGACAATGAGGCTTTAACAAGAGAACTAATGAATTAGGCCAAAGACTTCCCAAAACCACTGCTGTGGGGATGTCACAAAAGATTAACACGTATATTCATGGTTTGAAAGAGAATTGTGGAAGAGAGGAAGTGCAACAGTTGTAAGTCTCTCCCTTTTTTTTTTCTTTGACTTTTTATCATTCCTCTTTTTATGGGTTATGGTTTTAGATGAGGAAATGGGATGACCAGAGGAGTGTAGGGGTGGGACATTACATGCTCTGCATAGTCCTTGTGATTCATAATGCATGTTAAACCAGACAGAGAAACACCTAACCTAACCATATGGCGGAGAGAGAAAGAGAGAGAGGTAGACACAAATGTAATTAGCGTCTGCAAAAGAAAACCATGGTCACACTTGTGCATCTGTTGGAATCTGCCAGAGAGATCTCCTTTAGAAACAAGACGGACATCAACCATCAAAACATTTTTTTACAATTACAAGATTACAAAAATGTTTCAATATATTACAGTATATATTACTATATAGTTAAGATATAGTCAGAGTATCACATTGAAGGGTCGCCTCCAGGCAGTCTGGGTCTGCATCACTGCTCTCTTCTTCTGACTGAAATAATGGTTTGACAGACTTAGATCTATGAGAGCAGTTAAGCATCAAGCAGAGCTGTCTATAAAGTATGTGAGGTGACTGATATGATATCAGAAATTGAGCAGCAGAGTTTGCGGATAATGTACAGCAGGGTGCGTTTTACTTCCTTATACCCAAAATAGAGATCAGAGTACTGACACCCTTCCTGACCCCCACCCAGACACTCGCTTGCGGCTGCAACCTGACCCTGTAACCTTTGACACCTTCACCTCTGTCAAAAGTTTCTACAGAGTAACTTAAAATGGTTAGTATATTCTAATGTGCTATAATATGTCTACAAAATAGTCATATTTAGCACCTAATGAACTGTCTGTATAAATCCCACCTTGATGTGAACTCTCAAACAACCAAACCACCTTTACAGTTATTATTTAAAGCATATAAGTTGTCATGCACACAGAATAATGAGAATATTTGGCTTATGTAAGCATGCACCTGACTGACATCTTTGACCATTTCGATTTTAGTCTAGTAAAGTCTTTCCGTTTCATTGATTTACTTTTATGAATGTGATAAAACCTGGGGGATTCTCTCTCTGTCCTTGTCATTATCTTTCAACTTCACACAAACACACACACACACACAGTCAAAAGTCTCAAATTCCTTTGAACCTCAGACACCAAATGTGACTGATCTCATTTCACAAAACAACTCCCTCTCGCTCTGTCTCTCTCTCTCTCTCACACACACACACACACACACACGCGCGCACACACACACACACACGCACACACACTCCTTTCCTGTATCATCCCTGTCATTTTCCACTCTTATGACACTTTAGAGAAGCTATCAACCCTGGACCTCTGAGATGGCCGACCATATTGAAAGAGGACACCGCAGAGGGCAGAACAGAGACTATCCTGGCATTCTTCAAGTGTGTGTGTGTCTATGTGTGTGTGAGAGAGGTGAGATGGGGGAGGATCTATGTGTGTGACATTGAGAGCTCGTTGGTAACTGAGGGACCGCGAGAGATGCAGAATGAGGGATCGAGAGAGATGGACAGATTATGTGCTTTAGTATGGGAATGAGTGGAATGCAACTTTCTGTCGCTTCCCCACATTCTGCAGGCCCGACATTGTGAGAGTGAACAGCTGTGTGTGAGTGTGGGGGGGTTACATGCTTATGTGTTGTTTTCTGCTTCCTGTTTCCCCTTCGAGAATCAGCATTTATTTACATAAATCTGCATACATTTATAATTTAATTAAAATGTGGCTAAAAACTCGCTAGTGCTGCCTGCCATTTTTCTTTATTACAACCTGCTTTATTACAAAAATGTTATACAGGCATATACATTATTACAAGGCATTTTGGAGACAGAGATTATGTTTGTAGTTCAATTATGACATTTTTGGGGATGATAAACAACAGCATTTCAATAGCAGTCGGCAACACAGCACCACAAATAAAATGGATTGTGCAGAAGCAGCAGTTTGGGAAACGTGTCCAAAAGTGGTTGTTAGTAAGATTATCTCATAATTATCCATCCCCATCCCTGGTTTATATATATTATATTTTATGTATATATATATAAGACAGAGAGAGCGAGAGATAGAGAGAAAGAAAGAGTGAGAGAGAGAGAGAGAGAGAGAGAGAGAGAGAAGAAGAAGAAGAAATAAAAGTGGGACTTCAGCTGTGGAAGAGATCTGTTTAAAAATAGTCATTCGCATTAAGCGTAACAGAGGGCCTTATCTTCAGGAAGAGAATGAAAGAGAGAGTGAGGAGTGGGGCAAAGCAAGTAGTGAAAACAAATGAAACAATGTGCGAAGGTCATTGGAACATTACTGGGATTGGAGGTTGTCTGGGCAACACACAAAGCTAGGCCAGCAAGAAAGAGGTAAAAAGAAAGTGGGGGAGTAAAAGAAATGCAAAGAAGCGATCAGCTTGCCATGAGTCTGTTAAGCCTGGGGAAAAGGACTTATTTATAACAGAGTAGAGAAATCATAGATCCTTTTCCCTGTGGCATTCAGGTAAAATGAGCTGTGCCCAAGGACAAACCTTCAGCCGTTTATTGCGATGTGGTGAAATGGCTTTCACAGTATTTATTGTCATTATAAAACATGACAGATTTGTAGCAAGAGTTGTAACATCCCGACTTTCTGCAATTAAATTAAAACATGAGTAAATGTATCTTAACTTTACTAAGCACACAAGTGCAGATATCAAATCAGTCCTTAAAAGAAACAAAACAAAATGGGAAGGGGAGGAAAGTATGAAGTGTTGGATTTAAGATTTGAATCCTTAACCATTAAAAGTTTGTGTGCATGTGTGTGTTCAAAAGCTAGTTAATCATAGCAAACTCAAAACAGGTCATGCATCATTGTTCTTTTCGAGCAAAAAGTACAAAAGAGCAAGCTGAGAAAACTTCTGCTTTACAAAACAAAGTTCCAGGTCACAAAGGTTTCTAACAGGCCTCTTCTCTCCTTCGTTTGTCCCTGAACAAACCTCTCCCCCAGTTTCATGCCTGAGGTATTAAATGTTATTTTTCTCTTTTAATGTAAAATGTGCTCTTTAGCTCTCACTTTCCCTGGACTTCTCTGTGCAAATTCTTCGGTGCCATAAAAAGCAATAACTTTGCACAAGCACACACACACACACATAGTCATGCTCATACACGACGCCCGCGGTCATTGCGCTTTGAAAGACAATATTAACATGCCAGGTAGAGTTCTGTCTTTCTCAGTCCCCTCTAACCTCAGTGTTGCTGAAGGACTGCCAACAAAATAAGTTTCCAATTTCCCTTCTCCTTCCAGTATAGATGGGCAAGTAGCAACACATAGCTGTGGAATAGCTCTCTGTTGACTCCCCCACCCACATCTACCTGTCCTATTTAGCTTTAATAACGCTTTCACTCACCCGTGTTTGCATTTGAAGTGCATGTGCAGAATACTTAGTGTTTAAATGAAGCACAGAAAGCCATTAAGACACTTTTCTCCAGCCTTCCTTCTTATTTAAACGCATTGCTTTGAGAGTTTGGGGTTTAGTCTGTTAACAGTAGTGTTTATGGTCTTGCCTGAGGACGTAATGGTATATTGCTTCAGTCATTCTCTGTAATAATGCAATCTTTTAACACACCACAAAGGGAACAGTCTCGAGACACACCTATGGAGTATTTGCATGAACTCGCGTATCTGTGGAGAAATGTCAAAAAAACTTTTATTAGACAAACTCGAAAGAATATCCGACTAGCATTCGAAAGGGTTAACCAGGGAAATCCTGTTGTTTCCTTTCCAGCGATATTAAATTTCATATTCCCCAAATCTCTCCGTTCCCGTAACGCTGGTCGCGCAGAGGTGCGCATCAGGTATCATTTACAGCCGCGCGGCCAGGTCACGGGTTTCTTTACTCGCTCCGGATTGGGCAATCGCCTCATGTAATATTCAAGCAGGCACCTGATCCAGGCCAGCCATTGGCTGCATCTAGTGCAGTTATGTAAATGAGCACCTGGTAGTGTTTTCTAGCCCTGAGGGGAGAGAAAGGGTCTGAGCGCTTATGAGCGCACGCTGAGGGAAGCAGTGATTAGGAAATAAACACGTCTTTTTCGTAATTTGCGCTCATTTTGCTTCATAACAAAGTAGAATCCAGTTCCACCCCATGATCGACAGTGGGACGTACAATTCGCCTCCTTTCAAAAACTTTCTATCGGCTTGACTCGGTTTATTCATTGGCACGGAGTCGTTCAGACGTACTGGAGTATCAGACTTTTATTACAAAAAACAGCGTTAACAACTCGGAATAAAAACGGATCCCGTTACAAATCTGACATCGTCGACACTTCAAAACTTTGCCAGATCTCCAGGTAAGTGATTAGAAAATGCCTATTGTTCTACAGTTTATATAACGTTACATTAAGTTGTATATTATTTAATGCAGGCTGTCAGACGTCACTTTTTGCGCGTGAGTTCTCGGATTGTGATTGTCCGTGTTGTTTTGACAGCTGCGTCCCTGTAACAATAACTTTATGTTCAGCTCTTTTGAATAATGCTGAAATGTGTCGGTGCGCGAGTAAACTTTGCGTTTCTGTCTCGTGCATGGCGGCCAGAAGTCTCGGTGTGTGTCAGGAGGTTTGGAAGTCTGCCACGATACCGGGAACGCGCTCTGAATGCACTGTTGCGTGTTAGTGGTGTTTATTTGTGTAGTCATGGTTAGGTTGTTAATCACAGTCGTTTGCTTAGCTTAACCGGGTCCTGTTTATAAAACCAGAAAAGCATATTTAATGGCAATTTATTCATACAAAAATCGATGTAGGGTTGTCGTGGGTCAGCCTGGTGGTATATTTACCCCTTTGAGGCACTAGCAATACGCTTAAATGATTATTTCCGGGCTTTTTTATATAGGCTCCTGCTGTCTGACTTACAAATTTGATAGGTCTGCCACATCAGGCTCTCTTTAACAACCACTCGAGAGTATCGTGTTTGTATTTAGTGTGGGAATGTCGCGTCTAGTTGATGTTAACCGATTGTACCTTCAGGACAATCCCTGCGGCTCAAAAGCAATTCGTCTTCAGTTTCCATACTGGTGACTAGCCTTTAATAAAACTACAAATTTGTCCAGTTGTGACGCCCAGAAGGTTGCCGTAATTAACCTTCGACCTTTAACGCGAGAGGTGACCCCAACCAGCGAGAGACCCAATGGACGGACGGATCCTTTAGCGTCGCGAGATTTAAATCGTGTCACTAGAGACCACGAGCTAGCAAACACAATGCAAGATTAATAAATATTAACTCATTGGATTGATGTTGTTGCCAAATGTATCCATGGAACCAATATTGTTTGTTATTGGCAAACCAACATACAATGGTTTGTTAATATTTTCTGGTTTAATCTGGTCTCACTGTCTGGCCAAACTGGCACTCAGGTGGTTTAGCTGGTCAACAAGTTATATACCATCTGAAAATGTCTTCAAACCCTTCGAAAATAAGCCATAAGATGAGTCTGACTGGGCTTGGAAACCAACAAAGACCAGCAAACAAGCACAGGCTGGTTTACAGCGTTTCTTTCCCTGCTGGGTTGTGAACCAACATGTAAGAGCTATCAAATGGTGGAACTATAGATTTTGTAACGTGCGTTTCTCCGTATAGGTTTCAGGATTCTCTGAAGGGGCGAAAACAAAATGCACAGTTTGCACAAAGGCATTCTCTGCTGTGAAGAGATGCAAAAAAATGCACCATGTAGGTGAAAATTCACCCCCCCCCTGTTTCTGTCTCCTCTCTACTGTTCTCAAGATGGTTTTAGAGACTTCTGTATAAAGACAATGAAAGGCGCAGCAAGATCTGTGCGGTGTCATCACATGAGGGGACCAAAGTTCCACGTGTGGTGCAGAGGAATAATGTCTTGTAGGCAAGCACACATTGAGCAAGCATCACAGAGGGGGTCAAATGCATTGATTTGAGCAGTATGGGCGTTATTATGAGTTTGTTTGCTATTGTGTTTGGAGAACTCAGCGCTGGGCCATTATCTCCGGGAGGCTAGGCTTTACTTTGAGTTCAAGGATTATAAATCACTTTTCTTTGTTTTACCTCCCTTTCTCTCCCATGAGACATTCCCTTGGCCTCATGTATGGATCTTTTCTGTTTAAGTTGGTAATGGGTTGTTTTCCACAGGTGCTGTTTTGTTTTCATGCTCATATCTCTGTAAACAGTCTGAGCTCCTTGGCTAGCATGTGGTGTGTAATGATAGAGAGATTGAAGGGGAATTGAAAGAGAGGGAGAGACGGGAGAGAACTAACATCAGACAACATCTATTAAATTGGTTTTGGACACACCCCATCTCTCTCGTTTTCTCTCTCTCTCTTTTTCCCTTTTTTACAGCTTCTCTCTCTCTCTTCCCCATTTTACAGCTGCAATTCATCCTCCAGAGCAATCTGTCTTACTTCATATAATATTTGTTTTGTCTCCTGTGTTCAATCACTTTCTACCTCTTTGCTCTACCAGCTTCAGTTTTTGCTGTCGTAGTACTGTCATAGGTTGTACTGTAGCTGAACAGAATAGATGTTGTTTACAGTTTATAATTGGACTTGGTCATTTACAGATGTGCCTTTTTTTAGCATTTTGAGCAGAATATGGAAAATGGAACTTTCAGCAAATAATTCGGTTCACACACAACGCAACAGTGCATAGTTAAGATCTTAACTTATCCTTGCGGAGCAATATGATACTCTCAAACACACAATACACAAAGCATTGACAGCGCATTTGATATGTAAATGTGTAAAATAAATTTTGATGAAATGTATTAGAGCAGTGTCCATTTAAAATAAGCAGGAATGGAGTGAATTAGATTCCTCAGTGACATCTTTTTTTGGTCATCGCATGTGATCCTTGCAGCACAAGTTGTTAATAAGATGTAACACCTATGTTTTTAAAGCAAACAGCATCAGCTGATCGGAAGTATCTTTAGCGATCAACTTCGTGATGAGTGCTGTTTTTTGCTCTGCCCGTCTAGCACTAAACTCGGTTGATCTGATCATGAAACTGGCCGATTGCCGCTGACCTCAAATGAATGTGTATCCTAGTGGTTGACCTATGATGAGCAATCTTAGCATGGCAGAGTTTGCATTGCACTACATGCATGAATTTTTTTGAAGGACGCCACACAGCTCATCGTCCCAAGTTACTGTTATGCCAAGAAAGTCTATAGTGTGCGTAGCCTTCGCAATGTAAGCAATTGTGGGACTTCTTCAATTGTCTTTTGACAGCTTTTAGGTGCGTTATTAGCAGCGCCACACTCTAGTTACATGAACGCGTCGCCACCATATCAACACAGAAAAAATAGGGAAGTGTTTATTTATTTATTTGATGTTCTTTAATTAAATCATCTAGTCAAATATTCGAAAACCGTAGAGAAACTGAAAATGCTCTTGGAGAGGTCTTTACATTTTTTTCGGTGGCTGTATTGTACACCTTTATTTTTCGCTACTTGTGTACCTTTGCTGTCATGTGTGGTGGTGCATTACTTTCTGCAAGTCTTCATGAATCATTCTTACATAAGGGTTCTGCTTTCATTAAAGACTTCCTTTATAAGGTAAGCAAAACATAACAGCCAACCTTAAACAAATTTACCGTCTCAACTACCATGAGATGAACAAATGAAACTCAAGTGTGTATTCAGAATGATTCACGCAGGGAGAAATGAAACATTACCTCACACAAAGTAGGCAGAGTGTTTAAAACAGAACAAGACTAATCGATAGCAAAGGTAGCTGTCAATGGCGTGAGTCTTTTATTTCTCTCACTAATGAGTATAAATATATTTGTTATATATATACCAATCTGACATCAATATATAATATACTACACCTATTATTAGACATATGTTTAACACAAACATTTTACAAAAGTGTATACACAAGTACTCTCACTTCAAAGCTGCTGGGCTCATTTATTTCTACAGTAATTACTTCTAGCTTCAAGCTAATGTCAACAATCTTTTGAACGTCGTTGGCAGGCGCGGATTAACGCACAGACTTGCCTAGGCTGCAGCCTAGGAGCCCCACCTGCATAGAGGCTTCTGATTGGCAAGATTTTAATTTTAATTTACTTCAGCAGGAACCAAAAAATAGAGTCTCATTGGCCCATATAAAATATAACAAAAAAAAGACATTTGGGTCACATCTGTCCAATCAGCTGCAGGTGAAATCATGTCAATTTTTTTCATTAACGTCACTGCTGTTGCTAGACTGCATAACGGCAAAATGTCTAAAAGAAAGTATAATAGTGGAGCACAAATACAAATTCAAAGGTTAAAAGAACAACGCAGCAGGAGGACTGGCTGCTCGCATTGGGTAACATCGGTGCTGCAGTCAAAACAGCTGCAGCGGGATCCTTAGCTGTTGCAGCAGTTAGCTCATCATATCATCTGTTATATTTAAGGGAGTTATTCCACAATAACACCCATATTAATGGCTTTGCTCTATACACATTTTATGTAATGCACAGTGGTTTGTGTGTCAATAAAGATCCACCGAGGAGTTTTGAGGTGCCGTTCAAATTTCGCGTATACTTGTATAAAACTGGAGCTTGCACTCTCCTGGTGTTTGCCATTGCAAAGTAACCAGGAATATAGAGGAAGAAAAGGTAGTATACTATCTGATGTGTGTGTATCCGAGTGCTATGTTCTGATGCCCCTAGCAGCGTTGGATTGTGTCTCAGCTGATTCTGTCGAACCCTGGTGCGTTTGCATTCATCTTACATCATCATTAACGAGCATGACACATGGTAGTAAACAGAAACAATATCTTGTATTCTTTATTTACTTGATGCAGCCCCTTAAAGGCTGCCACAGCGTCCTGCCCCAAGTTGAACATTATTCATCTCTGGGCTCTCGGTCGAACGCCGTCGCTGAGCGTGGAAAAAACGTATAGCGATTCGTTACCCTTCGAATTTTTCTACCCTCGTGTTGTGATTTGGTTGGGTAATTTAGGTGTAAGGGTTGGGGGAGGGGTTAGTCCTGTTTTGGATGGAGGTTGCAACATTTGACAGGGTAGCATAAATTGTCAGAATTTTTTAACATTAGAGATTTTTTATGCAAACCGTACTCCGTTTCAAATTAAAATTGCAAGCATGAAAGGCACCTGAAAGCCACCTAAGGGGGTTTTCACCCAAAGAGCAGCCTAGGGGCCCCTGACCACCTTAATCCACACCTGGTTGTTTGTGAAAACTGATAACCTTCAACATCAAAACTGCAGCTTGGTTTTTCTTTTGCCTGAATTTCGACAGGCAGACATTTGAGAGGAAAACGACACCTTGTTAGCTTTGACTTCTTATAAGTCTTTTTATTGTCTGTTGTTCTTCATAGTTATTAGTAATCCTCCGGGCATGAGGCTGACATTGCACCTAAACCCTCCTGCTTGTTTTGGCTTTCTTGCTTTTTGCAGTTCCCTGATATGCGCATGGATCAAACAATGAGTCTGGAGGCATCTCATGCACTCTGATACTAAGCTTCAAAGGGGTTTTTTGTGAAATGGCTCAGGTCTTGCTGGCTTGGTGTTATTCTGCGCATAAATCACTGCTGTTCTCAGCGCTGAGCTCTCCATTACTTTTTCTCATTTCTTCTTTTTGAAATGCGCTCTTTTCACCTCCTTTCACCTTTTCTGAATAATGCATGCATAAAGTTGAACATTTGCTAATCTTTGACCCTCTAGTAACCTTTCATTTCGCTCTTGAATGTCTAAAGACAAAGACTTGCATGACCTAGTAAACATCTCCAGTCGACCATCACACAGACTCTCAAACTCTTTTAGGGTTTAGTCTAATTAAACTCACACGGTGTTGCAAAACTATGATAGACATTTAGTGCTGTTCTAGTGGTGGTATTAATTTAAAGGAATCGTTCACACAATAATGAAAATTATTTGATTTACTTATTGAGTTTGACATGGGAAATTCCATGACCGTTCAACCTTAAGATCAAAAAAGGGTTTTCACCATACTGATAGGTCAGCTATCAATATTTGGTGGTTTTAATACCCATGTGAAGTCTCAAAGCACTTGTTGTGTTTTTACATTTACATTTATTAATTTGGCAGACGCTTTTATCCAAACAAGATATTTATTTATTTTTTGACAGAAAGACAGACAGTTTTTAAGCATAGTTTCCATAGTCAGGTAAGTGAATTGTCACATCCTTTTGGGTACATATTCCTCATTAATGGGCATATGAAAATTAAAATAAAGTAACTATTTTAAGTTCTATAATAAGCAATCCCTATTCCATTTGTTGGGTATTATTGCTTATGGTTTGTAGATTTTAATTCAAAGAAATACTACAAAGTGTGTCATCCTTTTTTGTCACATCCATAACTCATGTTTATTTCCAATTTTTTATCCACAGACCCATATTTTTCTGATATCTGGATTAATCAGGGGTTTAATATAATATAATATTGAGTATATTTGTAGTAAAAACATTATCTGAGAATTTATATGTCAGGCTTTGGCTGAAAATGTCACATCCATAACGCAAAAATTTGCCCTCATGTCAATCCAAACATTTATGTTCTTCTATACACTTTTGAAGATGTATATTTTAGTGGTCTTAAACAAAAATTGCATCATGTTTGAAATAACGTAATATATTCCTTTAAAACTCAAAATGAGCTCTCAGATCCTTAAAAAAACAATTTCATATTAATTTAAAGGTTCATGAAACCCCCATTTTCAGCTACAGTCTACCTCACTGTAGCAACTTAAATTGGCGTGAACGCTGTGAGAAGAATAGTGGGGGAGTGGACAGGGCACGACAGAAAGTGATCCGATTCCATATCTTTGAATATATTAGTCATTATACAAATCATACTTTCATGCCACAGCGGTATTACAGAAACAGTTCCCGCATTTGAAGGGATGGAAAAGTATTCGAGTCATGGTACGGCATTCCTGATGCAGACCACCTTCATGAGCGAGTCCAATAGTCCACCTGTCTCCTTTTCTAAAAGCTTTCCAACATTAAACGAGTTTTCCGAATTTCCTACTGTTCTGGCCTTACTCGCATCCCTGACGAGAGGTCTTTGAACCGGTGATCGGTCCGGCAGACTGGCACTCGAATGAGGCGACTAGCATTTGTTTGTTTGCGATTGGATGCCGCATGACCTCCTCCCCACCGAGAGCTCCTAATGGCCATCCCCGCTTTTTTCTGTGCACCACAATTTCAACAACTGTCATGTATTTATCACTTTCAGTGGATACCGCATAAAGTGTATTTCACATAAAATATACTTTTTTATATATAATTATAGGAATATGTATTTTTATAACTCCTGGTGGTCTGCTTTTTCTTCATTTATCCATCAGCTTACTATCATCAGATAGACACATACAAGGCACTATCATGAATAATTAGGATAAATTTGTCATTGGAAAAGAAAACGCAGTCTCACGAATAATTATAAGACACAGACGTGTCATCAATGTGTCGTACATCGCCACGTCACAACCAGATGAGGATTTTAAACCTGGAATGCAATTTTTTTTTAAATAAATTAAATTGTTTTCTATGATGTGCAACACAACAAACTCTGTTAACATCTCAACAATTTGTGTTTAGTGTTGTGACTCTTTAAATGTGATGGACTATAGCAATCAGTGAAATATAAGATTCACATGTGGTTGAATCTGACAAAACAAATTAATGTTTATATTATGTGTCCATTACTCTTAATGTATGACCAGGAAAGTGAAGACGATGATTTTCTTACTCTGGATTTGAGTGAATGGGAAAGTGGATTTGGTTTCCTGTATAAATTACCTGGATGTATTGTGGGATTTGTCAGTAATGAAGTGAGAGTTTTATAAGCAGAGGAGTTAAAGTAGACTGCAAAATGTACATGGCAGGTCAAATCCATAAAATGTCTGTTGGATGATGTAGATCAGGGTTAAATAACAACAGCTATGATCATCTGATAATGTGTTCCTTTACAGACAATTGTAGTAAAATCCCTTGTAAAGTGACTCAACCTTCCTGCCTTTATTCAGTTCATAAATTGCCTTACATTTTTTTCACTCTTCTCTTCATTCCGTTTTTCTCTGTGTCATTCGTCCTCTCTTTGCTCTCTGACTCCTCTTATGTTCATCTAATAAGCCATAGACATTTCCTCTTCCTGTTGGCCACACATTCTTCCCAAGTAAGCGGTCAACTCTGCCGGCTAGCCAAAAAAGTGCCTTGTTGGTGTGCCTGAGTCACACCCGCAAATGACACACAGCCGAGTCATGATTTACCGTAAAAACCGGGTGCCCGAGCCCTTCGTTCTTCATAAACACGGCTGCTCTCGGGCCAAATGCTTTGATCCGAAGAGTAATAGGTCATTTGGGCCTAAAGGAAAGGAAATCATCGATACAATAGAGCTGAGTGTGCTGTCCATTACTCACAGTCACCGCTGATTCTCATGCCAGCGTGAGCTCACGCTGTTTATGTGAATTTAAACAGGATGACTGGAAACTTTCATCTGCCTGGCATAGATCAGCGTGACTCATAACAGACTCACATATGTATAAAGAAGCGTATGGTGATCAGTTCTATCATACTAAATGAGCCGGAGACAGTTTTACTCCATTCGTGTAAAATAACAGGCATTGTGATGTTTATATTGTAAAATAACAAAAATGTTAGACAATGTTAAAATGCATAAAGCATGATTTTGAAGCTGCAAGCTATAACACTAGTGTTATGTAAATTGTGTTGAGAAAATTTTAATTTCTAGGAGCTATTGTTGTTGAGTGGTTATCACACACAGTTGAGGCATTAGTGCTGTGCCACACATACATGTGACCCAGGTTTTAATCCAGCCTTCAATGTAGCCTGATTCCTTTCCCCATTTCTCTCTTACTTTGAAGGAATTCAAGCCTTATGGATGTAACATTTGCAATCAAAACTTGAAATATTAATTTTGCATTAGTCACATTAGTTGCTTATTAGATGCCTATTTTTAGCATATTGGCTGTTTATTAGTACTTATAAATAGGGCTGGACAATATACCGGTTCATACCGAATACCGGTGTGTGTTTTTGTTATGAAATGACTTTTTAATATACTGCATTACCGGTGTATGTCGCTTAAACAACGTGCGGAACGCGGCGCAGCGCCACACTGTTTCCGTGGGGTCCCTTTTCACTGTTGCACTGTGACCGGCCATTCACACAGAATGCGTCTCTCTATGCCGCGACACTACTTTATCATCATTTTTCTATATAAATGCCCTAAACGGAGGCGTTTGGATTCCACGGAAAAAAGTTAATTTCAAGCCCTGTTCTCTATTTATTTGCTTAAATAAAATGTATGCAAGTTACCTTCGCATGCAATTGAGTCTAAACTTTGCAGTTACGATAGGGGATACTGTCACTTTCACCATGACTGTATAAAAGGTTATTTTAATTCATTCAACAGCACTATTTCTTCTCTCAATCAGTAGAAAATGTGGTGATAAAAAAAATAACGCCATGTATCGGAACACTGTAATGTAAATGTTTGGTCATACCACCCAGCCCTACATAAAGCACAAATTCAACATGACTATATTCCACTTCCCTAATCCTACCTAATACCTAAACCTAACAACTACCTTACTAACTATTGATAAGCAGCAAATTAGTAGTTAACTGAGGCAAAAGTCGCAGTTAATGGTTTATTAATACCGAGAATTGGACCTTAAAATAAAGTGTGACCTAAATTTCTTATTTGATTTTAGGGTGAAATAATAGCTTTTCTTCATGAGACTAACCTGTTCAGAAGTCATCAGAACCTTTTGTTTGTCTGGTTTATGTCAGTTTTGGCTCATGTGAACTGAAAACGCAGATGTAATCATCAAGACAAATGTCATAGGTGATGAAGTGTTGCATACGTTGATGATGTGATGTAGATTAAAATGCTCCTGAGGGCTTTCCTTAGGATCTGTCACACATGGGTTATGCAGGAGTCACATACAGCACTGCTTTCTTTCTTACTGTGTTGTTTCAGCAGGTATATTATTGACAGCTCTTAATGTGTCTGAATTAGCTTCAGGCAAGTCAGTAAGATGTTGTTTTTATCAAAGTTTCGTTAAATAGAGCTGTGTGAAATTCCCCAGAGCAGAATCACACGGCAAACAAGCGAGCGAATGAAGCGGTGATCCGGACTGACCTCAGTTGCGTCACCCTGAGTTACGAGGCTCATTGTTATACTTTGTAAGAAATGACGGGCCGTGATTGATATTTGATGTATGCGAGTGTAATGAGTCTTTCGGGTGTGTTCGAGGTCTGTTTAAACTGGACACAGTGCATACGGGCGTCATTCCATACTAGTTCCCATCTCTCCCGCTGGACCATATCCACGGCTGAGCCCATTCGTTCAGCACCGCAGAGAGATGTTAAGCTAATACGACCATATAGCAGATGCCTTTCTAGTAAGAACATGATATGGGGGTTTACAGCGAGAATGAATGTTCCTTCAGACCAAACTAAACAGAACTTTGCTTTACAGCAACTCTCATTTCCTGAGTTTTCTATTATTCTCTATACCCCCACCCATCCCCTAAGTGTTTTGTTCCCTTCTCCCAAATAGTTTGGATTTGGTTGATTAAAGTTGCCGATGCGTTGTCACGGTAACGCAACAACGATTGCCCCTAGAGTCAGCATTCAATGTGGATACTTCACGCCAACGGTAATAAACATAAACTTGCGTTACAGAACCAAAATTATTTGGCACACATGCAGATTTTTCTCTCCCCTCTTTCCGTCTGTTTCCCCTCTGTTTTGGAAACACTTGCAGTCTGTGTTTTGGCCACCGCCTGTGCGAAGCTCCAGACAGCTGCAGCGACTGCGCTCGGTCTCATGCACCCGCACAGAGCCGCATGTAGGGTATCGCATGCACACACTAACACACTGCCCATTAGCCGCTCTTTGACATGCCTGCCTCGTCTACACCTCTTTTCCACACCTCCTTTCAGAATCTCCTGCTCTTTTCTGCGCTCTCTTTGTCCTTGTGTCTGCACAGCTGTGCATCAGCTGTCCGTCTCCCCTCGCCGACTTCTGAAACAGCACTGTCACTCCGCAAGAGGACAGCTGCCACCTCACACATACACACACAGAGTCTCTCATTCCATGCCTTCCATACATACATACAAACACAAATCACATTTCACAGAAACAAAGGAGTGGTGTTTATGGAAAAAAGTGTGATGTGTGTGTTTTTTCTTCTAATGTGTTGGTACATGTAGCTGTTGGAATGCCAGTGTGTTGTGTTTGGAAGAGTTTCTGGTCTGATGGACAACAGTTTCAGTGAAGCTACAGTGAAGTGCTTGAATGTACTTCTCCGTGATTGTCAAATTTAAATATGATGTTTTATTTATTTATTCTTAAATAAGATATGTGAAGCTAGCTTTCATTAGGTGCTGTTTGATCATCCAAGTTGTTTGGAAAGTTGCTTATTAAATAATTTTTAAAGGAATGTATTCGTTAACCCTCATGGTGTTTATATTTGAGTCTTCCTTCTGTGGAAAACAAAAGAAGATCTTTTGAGAAATCTCCCCAGACAATGGAAGTCAATGGGGGTCAGTGTTTTTTGGTTACCAACATTCTTCAAAATATCCTTTTTTTGTGTTCTGTAGAAGAAAGACTAATATAACAGATCATACAGTATATGTTTTGAACAATATGACGATGTATAAATGGCTACAGAATATTCATTTACTATCTTTCAGTAGAACTGGGACCACATGCTGTGTACATCATTTATTTTTCTTGAATTATTTATTATAAACTAATGTTTTCTGTGTCACACATTCAACTTGACTAGCAATTCAGTAAACTCATTTTATTTTTCTGTTCCTCAGGTATGCCTGTAGAACATAATCCCAATCTGGACAGGTAACCAGGTGTTTCACTGTTGCCATGGCAACACAGATGCAGGTGTTGTTGCCTACTCTCCTCTCTGTCCTCCTTATTTCCTGGACATCGGCCCAGGATTTGGATTGGCATTTTGACTCGGGTAAGAATGCCATTGATATTGTTTATTATTGTTACGTTACGACAAGTGAGAAACACATATTTTGAGTGTGTTTTAACTGTGGTTTAGTGGTCAGACCCTAAGGGTGTGTGTGTGTTTCCTTAAATCAATTTTCAGATCTTTCTTTCTGCCCATTTCCTCTCTCCTGGTATTTGGGGATGAAGTTTCTAATGGGTTTTTAATGTCACTTTAATGTTTTGGGGGTCATTAAAAGCTGTTATATTCCACTCTCGACACCGAATCAAAGCTCATGATCCCTGTGTTTGGGCTACAGTTTTTTTTTAATCTGTGACCAGTTGCTAACAGTAAATAATGTAATAAACTGGAACAGAGGAAGGTCTGGTCGTACAGCTTGCCAGACAGAAAGAGAGAAAGGGGGAAAACTAAGAGAAACAGTGAGACTGTAGATTTAGTCACATTGATGTTTTTTTTGGAGGAGTGAGAGATGAATACAAAGGTGGAAATTGATCTGGAGGGAAAAGTAGGTGTATTTCTGTCACCAAGTCCATAGTGTCAAAACTAAAAGGCGTCCTTATAAAACAGTTTGTCTGTAAAACGTAGCTCTCATCTGTTCTGTTTTAACTGGAGATAGAGCAATGAGGTTGGGATGGCGAGAAGGGTTTGGAGTCATAGAGAGGAAGAGAGAGAGGGAGTTTGGAAGGCAGAAAGCATTTTATTGGCGGAAGCAGGATGATGATGTAATGAAACAGGCACCTGTCAACAGTGTGACTCCGTATGTGTGTGTGAGGGTCTTGCTGGCTGGGCTGGGTTTGTTTTCCAGCCTTAGCATTTTTATCTCATGACTCACAGCAACTGAGCACGTCCCCCCCAAAACCTCACCCATCACCCCAGTTTTAACACACACTGACAGACAGACAGGCACACCCTCTGAAGCATGGCTGATATATGATCGGTGCAGATGATTCGAACATTGTGCTTCTGCCAGAATTATTCCCTGCTGTCCTGATTTTATAACATCACTCTCTCACCCTGTCTCTATGGTTTTGGTTCTCTGCACTACACCTGTGAGCTTTGCCGAAGCAAAGCGAGCATTCCAACAATGCTGCAAAGCGTTTGACAGTGTTGTGCATGTATATGGCTTTACTGTACAAAATGGCCCCCAGGAGCTGGCTAACCAACACGACAAGATTCCAGCGACAAGTGTTTTTTCTGTTCACGCTAACGGCAAAAAAGACATCCAATCAGAAGTGTAGACAAACTTTCTCTCGTACTTGCAACTCTTTGCTCTTTACAGACTTTGTGAAATATAATAAAACTCACAAGTTTTCAGACACAAGATATAATACACAAGTATCTGACATAGCCTTATGCAAAATAAATTCTGTATTTATATTCCGATATATTACCTGTTGATATATTAAATTGTTTAATATATATTTATTATATAAATATATAAAAATATCTCGAAGAATACAAGTTTAATATATTACAACATATTAAATAATACAGAAGGAATCGCTGCTTTTCATTGCTGCTGTCTTTCTGAAACCTTGTGTCTCCATATTTTGTTATTTTCATTTTTTGCCATAAATCATTATTAGTCACTCAGAAATTTGCCAAACCCAGTGACAAACATAAAAACCAATAAAAAGTATTAAAAAGTGCATATCAAATTTGACAACACGATGTTGAGAAATATAAGCACAAACACACACCTATATTAAAACTACATATACTGTTCATGTTTTGTGTTTAAAGGAATAATTCACCCCAAAATAAAAATCTGTCACCCTAATGATGTTTAAAACCTAATATGTATGACTCTTTCTTCTAACAAAACATATATTTTAAGAAAGATCTCTGTAGTTTTGTGTTCATACAATTGAAGTCAATGGGGTCCAATGCAGTTTGGTTATCAACGTTCTTCAAAATATCTTCTTTTGTGTTTTGCAGAGGAAAAAAATATTCGGGTTTGGATTGACATGAGTGTGAATAAATAAAGAATTTAGATTTTCTGAATAAACTATCTCTGTAATGTATCCAAGTAATGTCATTTTATGTTACGCTGACAATTTATGTAGATTTTACCGCAATTACTTTAAGAGAAGATGACCCTGCACTTGACGCTTTGTCACATCGCAGAGTTGTTTTGACCATACTCTTTACAATTGATTATATTATAAGTGCGTCTGAATGATCGTGACAGGTTCCTGATGTGTCTCATAAGCTTACTTTGGTTGCTGTCGGTGCCTGTCTGAAGTGTTTTCTCTGTGTTACACAGCGAAATGTCGTTACGCTCTCGGTATGGAGGATGGCACCATACCCGACTCTGACATCACCGCATCCAGCGCCTGGTCCGACTCCACTGAAGCCAAACACGGCAGGTGAGAACGCAGCAAGCTTTTTAAAACATCTTGTGCTTGATATGAACGTGTGCATAACGCTCATAAAAATGTTACCCTCATTTTTTCTTGCCGTGATTTGTGGGTGGGTGTTTGTGTTGGTGGTCTCTGTGAGTCTCATGAGGAGATGTGATTAGGTTACATGAGATGTCAGTAATGGTGCGTATCCTGATATAGAGCATTAGGTAATGACATTACAGCACTGTCTGTCTGGACCAGACTCACATGCTGCTGAATACAGGCCATTACCACACACGTTAGCAGACGACGGACATGCTCACAAAACACAGAGGAAGATACTTAAAACACACATAATTAATTAAGCTCGGAGTTTGGTATCAGCATTCAGTCCTGAAATGAAGCGAGGAGTGTGTGTGTTACTCTCTTTGGCAACACAGGAATCATGTGGTTGTTATTAAATCCACATTCTGTTTAAGACAGCAGGGGGATTTGAGCAGTGGGGAATAGAGGAGCTTACAGAAAAAATGAAGCAAGGGAGGGAGATACGGCCTTAAACGAAGAGGATGAGTACAGAGGGAGAGGGTGGGGCTCATGAGAAATGATGGGGTGCTGAGAGGTGTTGAAGCAGGGATTCATGTTGGGGATTGTGATTAGGTGTGTGTGATTTGTGTATGTTCTCACACAAGACATCGCTATGGAACAGCTGTGTGAGAGCATGAGAAAGACCATAGATAGGCTATAGCAAGAGAAATATGGATGGAGGTGTTGTTTATTTCTGTGATCTCATATGATGTCTGTATTTTAATGCAAGTCGTTCCAGATGTTAAAGGGTCATGTGGCGCTACTACATGTTTTCTGTGTCTTTGGTGTGTTATAAGTTGTCTATGTATGTATTAGACACGTTAAATTGAAACAAATTCTGTGTCGGAACAAAAGACCTGCCTGAAACGCCTCAAACACCCACAAATTTACGTCAGTTCGTGGTATGATTTGACTAAGACCGCCCAAATGTATACACAAGTAAGGTGGCCGTACCTGTCAGTACAATCGCTTTGGAACCTGATGTTCCAAATATGGTAAGAGGCGTTACATTTCCGTCACACGCTTGCAGTATTCGACCAATCACTACACTCTGGTTAACTGGCCAATCATAGCACATAACCCTTTTCAGAACGATGAGCTTTGTAAAAAATCGGCGTGTTTCAGAGAGGCGGGGCAAAGAGGAGATCCAAACTTGCATGGTATGCAGAAAATACAGCGTTTTAACCTCAAATCGTGTGTACACATATCAGTACATCTTAAGCAAATGATAATGTTCGATTTAACCGTATCATTTGACCCCCTTAATGCACATAGCTTAAAAAAATGAGTCAAGACATCTGTGATTTATGTAGAGCGTTACCTTAGAAATGCAAAGATCATTCATTCTACACAACAGGAAACAAATAAGTACTGATGCAAAAAAAAACTGTTAAAAAGTAAATATTGAATGCACTATATCTGCTTTGAATAAAAGCGACTGTCAAATGCATAAATGTAATAATTGTGTTTGCAAAAATATTAAGTTACACTATAAAGTAAAACAAAAAAACACAGCTAACAAACACAATGAAAACATAACGTAATAACATTTTTTTTTGGGAAAAAATAAATAAACAGGAACTTCATTTTGGAACTATATATATATATATATACACATTCATATTCAATAAAAATAATGAAAAATGAAAGTCTTAAAAACACTCTTGAAACGGCTTCTATAAGTGTGAGTACATGAAGGAGTGTACCCTTCTATTTATAAAAAACTTGATTTATTAAAAAAAGATCAAAAAGCTTCAAGCATGGGTCCTGTAGAGCTGTGCACAGCATCTTTTTCTGCATTCCGTTAATGTTGCTTTCAGTCTGGCGGTTTTGTTATGGATCAGGGTTGGATTGAACTTTGTGTTTGGTTGCTGTAAAGGCGTCTATTTGATCTTGAGTGTGGATCACCAGATATTGATTTCATATTTTTGGTGTCTTTGTGTCTACGTCAATCCTCATCTGATGGTGATAAAGGTACTTTAGATGTTGCACATTTAGTAACTACACAGCACTGTATGAAATCATACCGCTGGAGAAGGAGACAAGCTAGTTTAGATTCAAGTGAACATGTGAAGTTGAAATAAGAAGAAGTCCCTCAAGGATTACTCACCTTATCACAGACTGGTTATGGACCGTCAGACGCAAAACGCATATAAAAATAGCAAGTGCTTTTGGAAAGTCGAAAGCTTTAATCTGATCGTCTGGCAATTATGTATTTTCGGAACGTTAGCATGCACAGGTTTTACGAGTCTGCCGAGAAGCCAAATCATGTTTATTTATAAGGTAAAAGGCCCAAACATTGTTTAGCAGTCGATTAGCAGTTTCTGGATTCGCAGCTTTTCCTTCCCAGGGGTTTTAGAGTAGATAAAACAAAGCAGAATTATAATACAACATGGTACAAACTGTTCCATTTGCAGTTTTGCACTACGGAATAGTAACACATTCTTTCTAAAATAAGGCACACGCGATAAAACATGAAAGATAAATGTGTAATAGATATCTGTAAGGATTAGATGAAATCTTCATCCATCCAGCTCTCATCAAAGATACTATTGGATGTTTCTGGAAAGTGAAAGCTGGATGAGAAATGTTTCAGAAACCCATTCTGGATCTCAGTCGTGCCGTGATGAAGTCTTTTGGAGGTGACGGTACCCACACAGCCCTGGAATATCATTATTTCAGGTGTATTGCTTTGTAGGATCTCAATGGAGAGAGATTCAGCTGCACTTGCGTTTTTCACTGAGTTTGTTACTTAATTTAGTCATCTGCTGATCCTGAGCCAGTGAACAGCTCAGCCTACTGCACATATGTGTCAAAGAGTTTAAAAGTGAAAATATACTGGCATACAGATGTTAATCACCAGATGCCAGAGAGAGAGCGTGTATTTGTTTCAAGCATGTGAGAGAGTGAAACCAGGTGAATTTAGCATGCAAGTGTTAACACACACAAACGTCTTTCACAGATCACCTCATTCATACAGGCAATTACATTGTGCACCTATAATTTTGTTCTTTTACTTCTGAATAATCCTGTTGTGTAACAGATACATTTCATTATCTTATAAACATATTTGATGTTGGTTAAGAATTTGTGTTCAACTTAAAATAGGGTTTATGGGACAATGACGTACTTCCGGTAAAATCTCTTCCAGGTATGTAGCTTCCGCTCTCATAGCACTAAGGAGATTTTTCACCAAGATAACGTTCATTTCTGATACTGCTTGACAGTTTGACAAATATGGTTGGCAATCCATTTATGTATAATTTTAAAATCTATATATGAACCTGTTAGAATTGACATATTTTTGTATGTATTCTCATAGGTTGAGTACAGGAGAAGGTGATGGAGCGTGGTGTCCAGCTGGTCCTGTGTTCCCGAGCGGTTCTGAATACCTGCAGGTGGATCTACACAAACTGTATTTCCTGTCTCTGGTAGGGACGCAGGGACGGCACGCAGACGGCCTCGGGCGGGAGTTTGCGCGCAGTTACCGGCTCCGTTACTCTCGTGATGGACGTAATTGGATTACTTGGAGAGATCGCTGGGGGCAGGAGGTCTCAATGCTCGCATACATATCCAGACACTCGAAATAGTAAGTTACTTTTCTTACAGTAATGTATGTGTGCTGTTTCAAATCAGGTGGTGTCAGGGAACGAGAACACGTATGATGTGGTGCTGAAGGACCTGGGCCCGCCCATTATAGCACGCATGGTGCGGTTCTTCCCGCTGGCGGATCGCGTGATGAGCGTGTGTTTAAGAGTTGAACTCTATGGTTGTGTCTGGGAAGGTGAGTCTCAATCAAGGCAATCCCTCATCAACCCGCACACACAACCACATTACACACACTGCTGGGACATCTTGTGAGATTTGTTTTTAAGCGATGTGATTTTGTTTTCTTGTAGATGGACTGAACTCATACACCGCTCCTGTGGGTCATGTGATGAATCTGTCTGGGCCACCTGTCAACCTTAATGACTCTGTGTATGATGGCAGCAAAGAGGCTGGGTAATACAGACACGTTATCTCATTTCTTCATCTTTCTTAAAGGTCCAGTTTGTGAAATTTAGCGTTGAGGTTGCGAATTGCAACCTTTTGAGAGGTATGAGCGCTCATGAGAGTCAAGTTCTGATATAAGCATAAAGTCTGACACTGTACTGCATATTACTGCTTATTTTAAAGTTCAGAAGAAAGATTTGGCTGATTTAAATTGAAGTCTGTTTTGCTTTAGTAGTTGGTTGGTTTATGCTTACTTTGGTCAAACACGATCATCTGAGCCCTTATCGTAATGACCCTTATTTTGAATTCCCACCTGGTCTTGTTTTACTGAACTCTGTCATATATGTTAAAGTCCAGGTCCCACACTTCTTTATGTGTGTCAGGTGGATATTGCGTTAAAACACTCCCAGATGTATTTTATAACAGAGCAGAAATGTTTGCATTAGCTTAGCTAACAATGTTGATGTTAGCCAGACGTGACTCACAGATGTATGTGTGCGTGAAGGGAAACGCCAACATATACGCGAGCGCATGTATGGCCAATGACCCGATCAAATGAATTTGACTTGACGTCTTTGTTTTATCTCTCTCTCTCTGCAGGATGATGTTTGGAGGATTAGGCCAGCTGTGTGATGGTGTTTTAGGTGGGAATGATTTCATGGAGAGTAAAGAGTTGAGAGTGTGGCCAGGATATGATTATGTGGGCTGGAGTCAAGACGTCCTCGGGCAGCCGGCTGTTGACATTGAATTTCACTTTGAGAAAACACGGATCTTTCACACTATGCAGGTCCGTGTGTGCGTGTATGTGTGCGGCACCAGAAAGTATCTTAACAACTGACAATTGTTTGGATAGTATTTAATTAGATAAGACCTTTCAAACACATGTCAACTAAGCTTACACAGAATAAACATTTACTTCCCTGAATGTGCTTGGGATATTTAACATTTCTATACTATTTATGTTTCACCCATGTTCAATTTGCCGTCCTGTCTTTGTGCTATCCCAGCATTTTTTTCTGTCAGTTCATAGGTCATTACCCTTCAGGTCTTTAATGAACATTTGATTTGTTTGTGTTTGTCCTCTGCCTGTGGGTTTGTGGTTGGGTGTGATTCTGAGACATCCAAGTGTTTTTATTTTATGCAGTTTATGGAATCATAATTATTTGCCATTCGTTTGTGTGGGCATATCATTATTCTGTTGGTTTTTTGTTTGTTTGTTTTGTCATTTTGGGAATGCTGACCACTTCTGACTTTCACGCATTCTCTACATTCCTTTATCACAACATCCATAAACAATGTCTTTTGTCAACATGCTATTTAGTTTTTTCTGTGGCTCGCCACTATTTCAGACACACTTCTATACTAATGTATGCCTTGATGTTAATTTACAAAGATACATAGAGGAACAGTTCACCCTGTCTGTCATCATTTACTCACCCTCAAGTTGGTCCAAATCTGTATAAATGTGTTTGTTCTGATGAACACAGAGAAAGATCTTTGGAAGCATACTTGTATACCAACAATTCTTGGCCACCATTGAATACCATAGTAGGAAAAAAAATCTGTTTAATACAAATTAAATTTTGAAGAATGTAGTAAAGCAAACTTGGCACTTTTGACTACCATTGTCATTTTTCCTACTAGGGTAGTCAATGGTTGCCAAGAACTGTTTGCTTACAAGCATTCTTCCTCATATCTTTCTCTGTGTTCATTAGACTCCGAACAAAGCTTCAGGGTGAATGAACGATGACAAAACTTTCATTTTTGGGTGAACTGTTTCTTTAGGAGAAACTGATGAATCCCCAATAAAACATTTCTCAAAACAACAAGCACTAGTTTTCATGCCATTATGAGATGATTTATGACCTGTGTCAAAGTATTTCTTTACAATATTCTTTCATATCTATTGCCTTTCCACAGCTTGCTATCTGTGCTAGTAAAACCACTTAACAGAATCCAAACAAATGTTTTCACCCCTCCTGAAATACTAAATCGAACATCCAGCTCCAATTTGGTTATGTTTGGGTGGATATAAACAAAAACCTTTAAAACCCAAAGCAAAAACAAACCAAACCTATACTCCAATAGTCTATACACAGCTTATCCACTAGGCTACAAAATATGAAATTGTAAAAATGAAGGTCTTGTTAATCTGATCCTTTGAGATGGTCAGCACGTCATTCATTTTGTGACATCACAACTAGCGGTTGCTTTACAGTGATTTATACCATCTCTGTCTTTGTGTGTGTCAGGTGCACAGCAGTAACAGATACATTCAGGGCGTGCGGGTGTTCAGTCGGGTGGAGTGTAAGTTTAAAGCAACTCTGTTGAGCCCATGGGCAGAGCCTCCGCTCATCCTTCACGTGCCCCTGGGAGACATGAACGACCCGTCGGCCCGCACCATCTCGCTGCCTCTCGGCGGACAACCAGCACAAATTCTCAGCTGCCGCTTTGCTTTTGAAAGCCGTTGGCTCCTCATTAGCGAGATCAGCTTCTACTCTGGTACACAACACATGCATACCTCACCTCCTACAGCAAAACGCCACATTACCTTAATAGTACTTGTCATCTCTGCCTTATTTCTCACACCTGTATGCTAATGGGGTTAACAATGTCATTTAAAAGCCATAGCTATAATTTAAAGCCGAGTGATTCTGAGACGGAGCATATCTGATTCTCTCATGTCATTGATCTTTCTCATCTCCAGTGCCGTTTGAGAGTGGATCCCTTCCCACTTCTACTGCCAGCACTCGTTCTCTCAATGTGACCAATCCTGTCGCCTCGAATGCCACCGACAACTCAACGGGTGAGTCACGTCACTTGCTGCGCCACATGTGTGTGCGTGCAAAGCCTTGTCGAGGGACATTTGCACATTAGAAACATGAGAGGAGAATCATAAGATGTGTAACAAATCTGTTTCTGATTTCTGTTCCTTTCATGACAATTTTAGCATCTTTGCAGAAATGTTTCTCACTGGTTGAAATCTCACAAGCATACATAGACATAAATAGTATACTCATTAAAGTGCATTTTTTTTTTTAAGTATAGAAAATAATAACTTTTTGTTAAACAGCATTTTTTTTAAGAACTTATGCCATGATTTGTTTTTCAATACTTGATATATGAGAATTTCTTTTTTTCCATTTTTTACACAATTCAAAACTAAAAGGGATAGTTTGTCCAAAAATATATTATTTCATCCTTTATTTTTTAATCCTTTACTCATCCTGATGTCCTTTCAATCCTGTATGATGTTCTTCTGCACAACACAAAAGAAGTTATGTTGAAGAATGTTGATAGCCAAAAAGCATTGGCCCCCATTGACCTCCATTGTATGGACACAAAGAGATATTTCTCAAAATATCTTCCTTTGTGTTCTACAGGAAAATAATTCATCATACAGATGACATGTGAATAAATCTTGACAGAACTTTTAATTTTGACTCGATTATCGACTGAACACACACTTCCTCCGTTATATTTCGTCATCTCTGCCCTGTTCACCCTCTCATCTCTCAAATTCTCCCTCTTCTGACCTGTCCAACCTCATCTTTTCAGAATTCTTCATGAACACTACCTTTCTGCTGCCCAGCAGCATGCCAACAGGTGAGGGAGAGAACAAGAGAGAAAGACTCCTATTGTCTCCATGCTTGCTATCGGTGTCTCATTTTACAGCATGTTTTTCAATATAGAGGCCATTATGATGTTATGACGCCTCTCAATTTCCGTACATTTAAAAATCAATCCTACCCTCACATAAAATGTGGTTGGTAGTTATGTGTGCATGTCCATCTCAAAGCCTGAAGAGAATGTTTTCTTCGTGCATGGTTTGGTTGCATTTGACTCTAACAAGTTGCTATTGTTTTGTTTTAGTGTTTCATAAAGTCTATTTATTGTGAAATTACTCTGGCTGTCTTTTGTCATGTTTCCCTCAGCTTTAGGATTGTGCACACTCTCACAGCTCATTTGCTCCAGTCAAAGCTTATTACATCCCTCAAAACAACAGCTGCCTCCTAAATTTACAGACATAAGCACTTTCACATATGCAGAGAGAGAGTGTGTATGTACTGTAAGTCAGAGCACAGAAAGTATGTCCGTATGACGACTCATAATACTCGTTAACGTCCCCACCCATCATAACTGAGATTAGGAGGTGGCTTTGGTTTTACTCTGTAAACACTGTTCCTGAATTGCCTTCTTTATGGCTTTTTAATTGGTTTTAAATGTAATTTCCTTTGTTTTTACGGTGGCCTAGAATTGTTTCAATTTAAGGCCAGTAATAAACATGAATACGTTATTTGTAATCACATAAACTGTTCATGGTGCAGAGTTTCCTGCAATCACTCTGAGGGCGGGGCTACCTGTGGCCAAAGATGACAGCAGCAATACAGCCATCCTGATTGGCTGCCTGGTTGGAATTATTCTGCTCCTTGTGGCTGTCATAGTCGTCATACTGTGGAGGCAATACTGGAAGAAACTGCTTGGCAAGGTGGGGAGATTCTAAAGTCTCATTCTAAAGAGTGTTTTAATGGACAATAATCTGTATATGCCCCTCAATCAAAATGAGCAATGAATATTTTTTGTCCATTTCTAGATACATAAACTGTGGGTCAAAGGTTTTAGAACCCTCTAATGAAATGTTTTTATTTTAAAAAGTTGTTCATCTGAAGGTGTGTGCTTAATGTCTGATAAAAGCTTGGTAGACAAAAATATAATTGTGCAAATATAAACTTTTTTTCGTTTCAAACTGAAACCTTTACGTTTTTGACCGACTAATAAAAAACAGCCAGTAATAGCACAGAATAGTCTGAAATACTTTAATATTGTTTAAAACTCCAAGAACCTGCTTGATAAAATGCCAAGAGAACACTTCTGCGAACTCTAGGACAAAGGTGACTAACTTGCATCGAAGATGACAAAATAAAACAAAGATATTAGGGCTGTCAAATGATTAATTGATTAATTAAATGATCAATTGCATCCAGAATAAAAGTTTTGTGTTTGCATAATATATTTCTGTGTACTGTGCATATTTATTTTGTATTTGTAAACACAAATATACACACATACATGTATACATATTCACGAAATATTTACATGTGTTTATTTCTATTTACCGGTCATTTAAAATATATAAATGTTTATATTTTTCGTAAAAAATATGCAAGTATGTAGTATAGTGCACAGACATATGCAACATTATACAAACAAACTTTAAATCTGGATACGATTAAATACGATTCATTGTTTGACAGGCCCAAAAATGACATAAAGTTAAATAGGCACGGTTTCACAGACAAGGTTTAGCTCAAGCCAGGACTATGCCTTTGTTAAACTTGGATGTTTAAGTCACATTTAATGAAAGGCGTTAGATAAAACATTTCTGGTCTGCATCTTGAGACAAAACAATGGCGATGATATATTTAAAGATATGGCAGGGCCATTTATTTTCAGTTAAAGCAGCTTAAACTTTCATTTCAGTCTGGGACTAGTCTTAAGGACTTATGTTTACAGACAGCATTTGTTATTTGATTTCATGAGTCTTTAATGTTGTTTCTTTATATATCCAGGCACAGGGTAGTCTTTCCAGCGACGAGCTACGTGTTCATCTTTCAGTTCCCTCGGACAACGTGGTGATCAACAACACCAACACGCACACATACTCCAGCCGCTATCAGCGTATACACACTTTCCCAGATGACAGAGAGGGAGAGTACCAGGAGCCCAGCACTGTACTACGACCCCGAGAGCAGTGTGACAGCACAGGTAACACACAGACTCTTTTATATTTATGCATTTGGCAGATTGCATTTAAGGTATACTATTCTCTCAGTATGTGTTTCCTGGGGATCAAACCAGCAGCCTTTACACTGCTAATGCAATGTTGAAGCAGTCGAGCTATAGGAGCAAGACTTTTAGGTCTGCTTAAAAAACAGGAGTTTGTGGCTTATATAATCTTACTAGTGTACTGGAACCCAAGTCACCATAAAGAGTAAACAGCACTGCCAAAACAGCATCAGAAAAAGTACTTAAGGACAATAAAATACCTGGACACAAAGACCCACTGTCTTATCTGAAAGAGAGAGAGGGGGATTAAAGATTTAGAGAGATTAAGAGATTTCATTTCCTACAACATGGCCACTCATACACTGATGAATCTGCCATTGTTGCTGTCGTGCTGAATCTATCTGTTTTAAAATCATTGTGTGTTCATATTCATATATTAATCAACATAAAACAATGTCTAAACACAGACTGACAAATGAAAAGAATGATTAACAGCCTGCATCTTTATGGATTATAACACTGCCTGTTGTGTTTGCATCTCATTTGTAACTGGTTTGCCCTGTCACCCCTTAACAACCTTGTTGTTTATTCTGTTGTTGTGTTGTGTTTGTTAATCGTCTTGTGTGGTTTGGTTGTGGCGATCCGTTTGTGCCGATCCGTTTGTTACCCCCTCACACTGTGTTGTGTTGTTTTGTGGTGTCATGCCATTTCTGTGGACTTGTGGATTCCTAGCACTGCTGTTAAACAACCCAGCCTATCATCTCCTCCTGTCTGACCTGACACATGGCCCCAACAGGCTGACAAACTGCCACAGCCAGCAAGAAAAGCCCCAAAACCTGTCCCAGGGTAAGAGATAGGGGGTTTATATTACCCGTAATGGGCAGGGGTTAATGCCCTCCACAGGAAGCAGATAAAGTCCCCAGAACTCCCTTAAGGTAACAGCTAGGGTTATATAACGGGCCAGAACAGCAGAGATGGTTATAAACATGTTCATAACAATGGAAGGGTGTAGTTTTTGTGAGGGATGTGGGGTGGGGAGTGGAGAAGTTTGTTAGTGTTTTGCAGTCATAAAGCTTCTGTCATCATTTACTGACCCTTGTGTTGGTCCATTCATGAACAAGAATAGAGAATATTTGTGACCCTGGATCACAAAACCAATCTTAAGTAGCACGGGAACATTTTTAGTAAAAGACAAAAATTCATTGTATGGGTCAAAAGTGTTGCTTTTTCTTTTATGCCCGGATTAACAATTTCAAAAGCAATTTTCTCAATATTTAGATTTGTTTGCCATCTCAGATTCCTGAGATTTAAACTCAGCCAGATATTGTCCTATTCTAACAACTCATACATCAATAGAAACCTTATTTATTCAGTTTTCAGATTATGTAGAAATCTAAATTTCGAAACATTGACCCACAAGATTTTGTTGTCCAGGGTCACATTTTAAGAACAATAATTTTGGTGACTGAAACCTTGTGTCACCATTCACTTTAATTGTATGAAAATAATCGTTCAGAAGGAAATCCTATAGTGTGGCATGGAAAAAATAGTTACAGAAATACAATTGTTAGTAAATGATGAATAACATTTTTTGGATTAACTAACATTTAATGTGTCCGCTCTAATCGGTTTAAATGTTTAAGTGCATGTTTGCAGTGCATAATTACTCATCAATTTATATGACTCAAAGTTTTCTGCTATAAGTTTTTCATTTGTCACTTTACTTTTAATCCTCAAGCATGTGCTATTGACATGGTTGATAAAGGCCTGCCCATTCAGGAGGGTCCGCCTCCTTACCCTGGAGCTCCGCCCCCTAGTCTATCAGGTCTTCATTATGGTGAAGCATCGGGAGGTGGGGGAAGTGTTCCTCACTATGCAGAAGCTGACATCATCAGTCTACAAGGAGTCACTGGAAACAATACATATGCAGTCCCTGCTCTCTCAGCCACTCCCACTGACTGCCCACCACTGCCCGAGTTGCCACGGGAACGGCTTATGTTCAAAGAAAAGTTGGGAGAAGGCCAATTTGGCGAGGTACGGCTGTGGCTTAGACAAACATTCTCAAATGAATAAGCCTCTTCTTCATTAAGGAATATTCACTCAACCGCCATTATTGTATGGCTAAAAGTAAACTTGTATTCCCTTTATACCTGACTCTTCATTGTGTGCCACTGTTTAGGTACATTTGTGTGAGATTGAAAACCCACAGGACCTGTCAAACCTTGAGTTCCCATTTAATGTCAGGAAAGGGCGCCCTCTGCTGGTGGCCGTGAAGATTCTGAGACCAGATGCCTCTAAAAATGCCAGGTACTGTACTAGTGGCACAGATGTAATTACATCGTTTGGTTAAAATATTTAACATATAAAGCAATCATTTAAAAATCATGTTTTATTGTGCATTCCATGTAAGATAAATCAAACTGCGGTTGGGTTGTTTTGATTAAGTATTAATAAATAAATAAAACTAACACAATAAAACACTATGAAACACGATACAACAATAAATAGATATTAAGAAAGTGGCACCATAAACAGTGATTATAATCTTTGACATAACTCAATATCCCCTGGTTGGGCCTGGGTTCCCCTGAGGTTTTTTTTCTCGATGGGAGTTTTGGGTTCCTCACCACCATTTGCATATTGTTTTGCACTATCTGCCTGGCCGGGGGGGCTGCTTTAGAATTCATACTTGTATTAAATGTGACTCATGTACAGCTGCTTTGTAACAATGAAAATTGTAAAAAGCGCTATATAAATAAAGTTGAGTTGAGTTGAATATTAAAGATATCAAGGTTATATTTTCACTGAATGTGTTTTTTACATTATGTAGAATTATTTTATGTAGAAAACAGTAAAACAAACTAAGCTGATATTTCACATACAGGCTCACAACCAATGAGACTTACTTAAATACTTTTTAAAAGTGTAAAGCAATTGCAGCTCAACCGTTTGTCTTTTGTAAACTCTTTACTCGAAGCACTCTCCCTCATTCTTATCCCTAACAGAAATGACTTTCTAAAGGAGGTAAAGATCTTATCTCGCCTGAAGGATCCAAACATCATCCGTCTGCTCGGTGTGTGCGTGAGCAGCGATCCACTCTGTATGGTCACAGAATACATGGAGAGCGGGGACCTCAATCAATACCTCTCCCAGAGAGCACTGCTGGACAAGACAGGACCTTTACATAACACGCCCACCGTTAGGTATACGAATCAAACAATGTACTCGTAGTATCCCATAATTATACAAATGCATTTCTAACTCAAAGGCTGAATCGCTGTGTCTCAGTTACCCAGCTTTGATATCCATGGCGAGTCAGATCGCATCAGGGATGAAGTTCTTGGCGTCCCTGAACTTCGTGCACCGGGACCTGGCCACGCGGAACTGCCTGGTGGGGGGAGAGAGAGGCGACGGGGAGGACCGAGGAGGGGAGCGTCAGATAAAGATAGCTGACTTCGGCATGAGCAGGAACCTCTATGCTGGCGATTACTACAGGATACAAGGCAGAGCTGTGCTGCCCATTCGCTGGATGGCATGGGAGTGCATTCTCATGGTGAGATCACCAAATATCCAAAAAGGATCGTTTGTGCACATACACATCTACAAAAGTCGATTGTTTTTTGTTGCGTGTAGGGAAAGTTCACCACAGCCAGTGATGTATGGGCGTTTGGAGTGACGCTGTGGGAAATGCTGAGCGTGTGTCAGGAGCAGCCGTACAGTCACATGACCGACGAGCAGGTCATCGACAACGCAGGGGAGTTCTTCAGAGACCAGGGGAGACAGGTATGCATGCTTTTAAACACACACACAAATCAACACTTATAAGACAGACACGTACATATTCTCACTCTCTCTCTATATCAGGTGTACCTGGCTCGCCCGTCTGTGTGCCCGCAGGGTTTGTACGAGCTGATGCTTAGCTGCTGGAACAGAGACTGTAAACTACGGCCTTCTTTTGCCTACATTCACTCCTTCCTCACCGAGGACGCAATGAACATGGTGTAAAAAGAGAGAGAGAAGACACAGAGGATGGATGAAAGAATGTGTATGTGGACCACAGACTGGTGGTGTGTTTTTACGCAGACACAGCTAAGCACTCTTATGTAAATTAGTGTATGTTATGTTTGTGGGTTGAGGCGAATAAAACCGCAGGTACGGTGCCCCTATAAGACCCACTCTTCACCTCTTCTCCTGAAAATCCTGAACTTTTAAAGCAACGTTTTATCCCATTGTTATCATGTTTCCACTTGCTGTTCCCCCACTGCTAGTTATCACACCATCATTCCACAGTATTTAGAAAGACCTTCTTTCTTCCGCAGAACACAAAAGAAGATATTTTGAAGGACGTTGTTGACTGGCCCCCACTCACTTGCATTGGTTTTGTGACCATACAGTAGAAGTGAATGGAAGCGGGAGCCTTTCGGTTACCAACTTTCTTTCGAATTATCTTCCGCGTTCTGCGGAAGAAAGAAAGCCATAACGGTTTGAAATGATGACAGAATTTTCATTTTTGGGTGAACTATCCCTTTAAGCATAAAAAAGGACATTCTGAGGTCAAGTTTTTGGACGGAAAACATGTTCGGTTGATTTTGGGATAAAATGTTGCTTGTCATCTGAACCTTAAATTCTGATTCTCTGAACTTACAGCTAATGAATCTGTTACTTCATTCCCTGAACACTGAATAGATTTCTAAACATAATCATTGTTACTGGTGGAGGGTTTTGTAGCTATAGGTGACAGGCAGCACAACAGTAGCTCTACAAACTATCCATTTACTCAATTAAATGGGCAAAGTGTTACTTACATGGTATACGATGATTTTTTTACTTGCATTTTAAATAATTACAGTGAAAACTAACATTTACAGTCTAACTTTGCTACCATTTGTGGTGATGGCCAGTTCTAATGGCTTTGGTGGAGGGTTATTTGCATACTGGAAATGAGCTCTTATTAAAAACAGAAATACTCGCATATCAGTTTTTCATCAGTGATATAAAATTGTTATTTTGAATCAATGCAAGAATAGAATATCTTACATGTCCTAACCAGATCTGAAGCTAACCATCTGTACCCCAACCTGTGTGAAATGATCCAAAATTCAGTCTCACGGAACTGTACATTTATTTACATTTAACTGAATGTTGAATGTGTGAATCCACGTGTGAGCGGATAAATTGCTTGTGACTGGAAGCTCGGTTAGGACACATTGTTATGAGGCATCATAACCATTCTGACACTTTCAGAGTAAATGCAGACACTGTGACAAATGGGACATTTTTAAAGTATGTGAACAGAGAAGAGGACTTCTAAGTGTACTTTAACTATGTGCAAATGTCTGACTTACTTACCTATCACATGGCTCTGTCTAGATTGACATTCGTGGCTCCCCCCCGTCTGTCTCCACACAATTGGTCTCTGACTAGTATTTGAGGTCGTAGGTGTAAATGTAATTTTTGGGAGGTCATGACTAATATAAAGATGACTGCAGAATGTCAAGTATTTTGTGACTTGAACTAAACTTCCTAAACTTGAATACAAGAACGTTCTTGGTTCAACTGGAGTTTGGATGCAGATGTCTGAATGCCAGATATGTTATCTTTGGATGTATCTGAAAGGACTCGTATTCTAAACGTACAAAAGCATACCGAGGCATAAGTATGTAGAGAGAGAGAGAGAGAGGGAAAACTGCATATAATGTTATATATGTTAAATAGTAATAAATGTCACCCAATGCCCTTGATTTACTATGTAAACTCATATGGCACATGCAGAGAAACTCTGAAGTGGTGGGTGCACATCTTAAAGTTACAGTACATCATTTCTACAACTGGCTGGTTGTTGGTGTTAAAACAGTAAGTGTTATGAGTTAAAGGTATTGAGGGTATCATGTGCCTCTGTGTAAATATTGTCCATGCACTTTCAAACCTCAAGAACTCTGAAAGACTCGGTGGTGTTGTACCTTTATAACAGTTTATAGAGACTGGTGTGTGAAGTCTCAGATTAAGAGTAAAAAGGCGGGTGTGTATAATGTTGAGAAGAACAGAGCCACATAAGTAAGCCCTATATTTACTGTAAAATACTTGAGAATGTGATTCACAAATGGTTATGTTAATATGCCGACTATGCTTACTGAATGACCTTGAACCTTCTTTGGTACACTGAAGCCCTAAACTAAACTTTATATTTTTATAAACATAGCATCGGTGTGTTCTGTCCTCGGCTATGTGGCCTATTCGTGTTTCATAAAAAATGTAAATAATTCATGGGACATAATTTTCTTCATTAGTATCTGGTATCTGTTGTTAATCGGGTTTGTCTGTCTCTGTATTAGACTTTCTGTTTGTGTTAGTCAATGCCTGTCTTTGTCTATTTTTGTAGGTGTTTTAATAAATCTTTTCAAATAAAATTTAAATCAGGTGCTTGTTTTTTGATTTGCACAAATATATGGATGATGTGAAATGATGGACTAAATATGAACGAATCAAATTGTGTTTAAATGCAAACACTGCACACATATAAGACAAGTTATTGATTACAGCACAGACAATAGTTTATTGATTATTAAATATAACACACAATCCTATGTACGTATCTCCGAATGAAAATATATATAATCATTGGTTTAATGGTGAAAACATCTATATCTCCGTTGAACATTAGGGCCAATGTTTAGTAAGGAGTTGTCATACATAGAAACAAACAGACATTCTAATGAAAACAAATATCGTAAAAGATTTAACATTTTGAAAACGATTAATATCAGAACGTGTCTGATGGTACATCACAGTGATATCACTGAAACACAACACAGCTTGATTTTAGATATTAGTTTGATTCAGTGAGAAAGGTGCTCTTATAGGCACTTTGAAAGGCTGCATAGGTTACACTAAAGAACCGTAAAATAAAAACGAAAATGAAAAGACTCGCTTCAGTTTTCTGCACCCACTGGAAACTTATGAGATGGAAACTGACATCAGTTTCTGTGGCCACAGAGACAAGTCAGTGGCCAGAGTTGAAAACCTAACCTACTTCTCTTCTTCTTTTTCCTGTTTGTTCATCAAACTTAGAAAAAAAACAGTTGTATTACTCACGAACATCCCACCCCCTCGCTCACTTTTCAACATGCTGTAAATATCCCTTTACACACCACAGAGACTGAAGAGTAACTAAAGCCCTTCCCAACAATACAGTTTGTCAGTTTTACTTGATTCTATAGAAAAATATCATTAGCCAGTTAATTCTATAATATATGTTCCTCACAGCACTGAACATCTCAGAAGCTAGTCAAACAGAGGTTTAAATGGCAAGAAGATGGCGTAATATTGTTAGGTCTTGACTTTGGAAAGATCTGGATATATAAGGCAGCATGCACATGCTCCATGGATTCAGTAATGCACTTAGGGTGAACTGTCATGGACTAGTTATAAATGCACTTTGGCTTTGACAGAAACTAAGAAGAATCTACAGACATGTGGACGCAAATATAAAAACAATTCACAATCAAAAATATGATATTGTTGTGTACTCCTGCTTCCCTATTGACCAATAAAGCATTCTTCTAACTAACTTATAAAATGATTATATAAAGTCACTTCACTTAAAATCACATTAAACACAAAACCGGGTGTAAAAATCAAACGTTACATAATGGTGAACTACAACAAAAGAACTAAAATGACATTGACGTTCCAGGTTCAGTTCAAACACAGGCATGCATTCATGCACACAAAGACAGAAAGGTCAACATCGCAGCTGTTTAAGGCTCCGATTTGCTCTCCACAAACTTCTTTAACCCATACGGGCTATGGCACCCTGGAAAAAAAGAGAATGACATAGATTTACTGTATTTTGAGTAGAAGCAGGTGTGGATGAGCTTTAAGTGTGTCACTAGTACGAAAGCATCCATTAAGGTGTTCATACTGACACCAGTTAGCGATTAAATGCAAATAAATAATGCTATATATTGTAAGATAGGTGTATATGTACAGCCCCGTAACAAAATCGAAATAATTGTCAGTTTTTATTATTTATTGGCATGTAAAAATTATCATTTTTGTTTCATTTGTGAACTTCTTACAATATTTCTCACAAATTTCAAATACAAATATTGTTTCTATTTGCATTTATTAGCAGAATATCAAAACTGGAGAGCCCGATCAAAATAACAGAAAAGACGCAGAAAGCAAGTTCATATAATTCACTTTTAAGCAATGCGACAGTAATATTTCTACATGTATTTAGAAAAAGTACTATATATAATATTTTTTATATGATAACATGGATTTTTGCACAGTTTTCATGTGTCTTGTCATGCTGTCAGTCTTTCACATTGCTGTTGGATGACTCCTGAGGTTGGATTTTGTTAAAATTCAACAAACACGGACTGGTCACAATACATCTAGTAAATCAAAATGTGGAATGGTCTCTTAATTTGTTTCCACGACTTTATATATAAATGAAAATGATTAGGAAATGAACATTGTGGAAATCATGACTTGATTATTTAAAACTACATTTTACTGTGTTCTTATAAAAATAAAACGTGCTTATAATATCAGTTTTAAATTATGTTTTTTCAGATTGTTTTCTACAATCCATTTCAATTGGATAAAAAATATCATTTTTTAATATTTGTGTAAAGTTTTTTAACATAATAAACTGATCTTAATTTTAATGAAGTTTTATGACCAATGTGCAGCGATCCAATGTTACAACAACCAATGAGAATGCAGACAAACGCTCATGTATCTTACCCCTGATACAGCTGAATAAGGCTTTCAGGCATGAATACCTGCTAGCTATCAATAGTACCAACAAGTAGACGTGTGGTCACCTGTGAGATGTTAACTCCGGTCAGTTTCTCCACCGCCATCGGCAGGCGAGTCATAATTTCCAGTATTTCTCCTGTCAGCTTAGCCACACCCACTTCTGCCCCTCCGCTGGACACCATGGTGATCTTCTGGGCACCAGAGAGTGGCCTGCTGATCTCCTCTGCCATCTAGAGGAGTGGAGGACAATCCTTTCTTTAACATCATTAAACACATCTCCCCTTATCACTGATCTTACGGACTAATTGATGGACTAACCAGTGGGAGTTTCTCCAGCAGCATATCCACCATAGCTCCCTCTTTGTACTCTTTAAAAGCTTCTGCCTTTTTGACCATTTGCTCGGCCTCAGCACGACCCCTCGCCTCCAGAGCAAAGGCCTCTGCCTCTCCCCTCATCTGAGAGATAAAATAAGACACAAAAGGAAGATATAATACAGTTAAATGTTGTGTGGTTTCTTTAAAGAACAGTTACATTCAATGTCATCAGACTCACTCTGATGGATTCTGCCTCAGCTTCTGCCTCCATGATCAACTGAAGTCTGTCAGATGAGAAAGGATGAGAGGAAAATTATGAGATTTCTTATGCTTTGGACCTCACTTTACTGTTTATGTTTCCTGTTGCATGTGCTGTTCTCACCGCTCTGCCTCAGCGAGCCTCTCAACACGGTATCGCTCAGCCTCGGCCGGTTTCTTGACCCTGGCTTCCAGTTCTTTTTCCCTGCGGGTGATCTCCTGCTCCTGCAAGGTGATCTGCTGCGAACGCTCCACAACCTGAACCTGCATCTTCTCCTCCTCGATACGTTGCTTTGTTTTAGCCACCTATTGGGTAAAAAAGGGTTAAGCAGACTTGATGTGAACAGGGAACAAATCACACACGCTGTTCAATTTCAAGTTTTCCATTCAAAGTGATACCCGGTGTGTTGCCGCAATTGTAGAAACCAAACGTTCAATTAATTGTTGCAGTTGGTTAGGACAAGAATTTACATCACAAAGATTGCTTCCCGATTTCTTGCATTGCACCTGTGTAGGACGTCATTAATACCTGAAGCTGATAGGCCATTTCAGACTCTGCCTTCTTAGTGTTGACCTCAATGTCGTAGACTGCTTTCTTCAGCTCATAGTCTCGCTGGGCTTTAGCCATCTCAATCTCATTCGTATACTGAGCAGAGATCTTCTCCTGCATGGCATGAGCCTCCTACACATACAAACACCCACGTTTAGTTTTGGTGAAAACCATTTAACACAAACATGAAGTAAATGAGTTTGAAACATCTGACCCTCATGACAGCATCTCTCTTGAACTGAGCTTCACCGATACGAGCATCTTTTTGCACTTGAGCGGTGCGGGCTTTACCCAGCGACACAAGATAATTCTGTGCGAAAGTACAGGGTGGTTTTTAACTTCAGTACATGTATAAACATTATTGTGTGTTAGCGAGTGTGTGAGGAGCTCAAATACTCACCTGATCGTCATGAACATCCTTAAGTGTGTAGCTGACCACGCCAATCCCCATGTTGACCAGGTCAGAGGAGGCGACCTTAAATACTTGCTCGGAAAACTTTTTACGGTCCTGATAGATCTCCTACAGAGAGAAGAAAAAGAGATAATGATAACGTGTCTTCTTGAAAAACACTTCATGACGTTTACAGCTGCCTAAGCATTAACAAACAAGTTTTAAAGCATTTTAGTATATATTGACTGAAGGTCAGGGGTATCTCTCAGTACCTCCACAGTCAAGTGAGCAATGATGGCTCTCTGATGTCCCTCAAGCGTCTCCAGAGCGATATGAGATATCTCCGTCTCGGACTTCCCCATAAACATTTGACAAGCTGCGGCCAACATTTCTTTATTCTGTCCCTGGATCTTCACCTGCAGAGGACACGGTAGTTTACAAACTGCAGTGCACACTTCAGATTTGTGTGTTTTTTGGTGCATGACTAACCTGGGCAATGCCCGTCACGGAGATCGGTACTCCATGTCTGGTGTAGACCTTATCACTCTTCACGTTCAGAGTCAGAGTATTGAGAGATATCCTGGGAGAAAAACGCAAGAGAGAGAACAACTGGTAAACGAGAGTGAGGCAGATATAGCAGCTGTCAACTGAATCTAACAATGCAGCAACTTGTCCATGTCCTAATAAAGCAATAAGCTTGGAACACATGAGGCACTTCAGCCAAACATATAGTGGAACTGACATCGGTCAGGTACAGTTTATCGCTGCAGTAATTCTTAAACCTCATATCTCCATTATTTGATGATTTTTGCCATAAATCATTATTATTAGTCCTCCTTTATGTTTGTCACTGGGTTTTGCAAATATCTAAGCAATAAAAAAATATTTGAAAGTGCTGGTCAACTTTGACAACACAGTTTTCAATCAGTAATCAGTATTTTGCTCTTGTTTGTACAGTGTCCCTGAATAATTAAAAAGGTCACTCAAAATGCTTGACAGATGCAAAAACGCAGAAAATCGAACCCGGTCCGAATTTTTTTATGACGGACGCAAATTTCGGACTCAATGTGCAATGGGCTTAACTGTGAATCTGGGTTTTAGAAGGACAGCGATGTCATGTGGCAGATTCTTGTGACAATTTAAGATTAAATTTCAGTCTGTTCATAAAAAATAGCTTTAATGGGCATACATATAGCAGTGTGTTATTTACAATATCACAAAATATTACACAATATTATCTATTGTTAAATACTAGTAATATGGTGGTAATGCCGTTAATAAATCCTACAGCCGCTACATTCCACACACTGCCTTCTCTTATAAAATGCTGTTTTAATCCAACTAAAACCAACATACAGTTCCCAACAAAAATCGTTTAGTATTAGGGCTGTCAAATACATCAAGAAAAGTTTGTGTTTACATAACATATTTCTGTGTACTGTGCATATTAATTTTATATTCATAAACACATAAACATAACATACACATACATGTATACATATCAAGGAAATATATACATGTATTTATTTAGATTTAATTACAATTTTAAATGAATGTTTATTCATTTTTATATATATTTTTTTCTTTAATATATGCATGTTTGTATAAACACAAAATCAATATGCACAGAATACAGACATATATACTGTAAACACAAACTTTTATTCTGGATGCGATTAATCGTGATAAATCTTTTGACAGCCCTATTTATACATATGTATACAACATATTGAAGACTAGCACACAGGCTGTCGAGATTCATTAAGAGTGAATGTTATTAGAAAAGCGTAGAGAAGCCTCTTCTCCATTAATGTCCATTAAAACCAGCCGCTGGTCTCCCTCTCTTCATATTGCCAGCTGTTACACTGCTTTTAGCCATGATTGTGGGCTTAGCTAGTGGCTTTGGCACAGGATTGACCTTACAGCTGTGACTCTTGATATAGTAAACAGATCATATATGTGACCCTGGACAACAAAACTAGTCTTAAGTAGCATGGGAACATTTTTGGTAATCGCCAAAAATACAATGTAGGGGTAAAAATTTCCGATCTTTCTTTTTTTCCAAATATCATTAGGATATTAAGTAAAGATCGTGTTCCATGAAGATATTTTATACATTTCCTTCCGTAAATGTATAAAAACTTTATTTTTGTGAGTGGATGGCCTGCTAAAGTGCCTCAGATTAACAATTTCAAAGGAGATTTTCTCAATATTTAGCTTTTTTGCACCCTCAGATTCCAGCTTTTTAAACAGTGGTTGTTCCGCCAGATAGTATCCTATCCTAACAAGCCATTTATCAATAGAAAGCTTATTTATTCAGCTTTCAGATGATGACGAAATCTCCATTCCCAAAAATTGACCCTTAAGACTGGTTTTGTCGTCCAGGGTCACATACGTAGTGCAGTAGAGAGGGAGGGAGGTGGACATCTGAACACAGCTGTTGTTCATTTTCGACACTTTGAGTGAATCATATACATATTCATTTGCAAATATCTACAAAATGGAATGGAGGTATTTCTTTAGGATTGAGACAAGAGTACTGTGGAATGTAAACCTTGGACTCTCCAAACAGAGACGCTTTTGTTCTTACTACCATCAATTATGAGGCCTGTAACCCCCAGTCAATTTTGTTATTACATTACAAACTTTCACTGCTGCACATAATTAAACAAAACGTATCGTGCGTACGAACACGTGTTCAAACTTGTACATGTTTCAATGGTCTGTCTTTCGTATTTCAATACATACCGCTGGATTTGTTGAATGCAGGGTAAAACAAACACTCTTCCTCCAGCAACCATCAGAGGAGGGGAGCGGCCGCAGCCTGAAACACACACAAAGAGAGAGAGATTTTGCTAGCTTGCTGGTATAAACCAGGAATATTTAACCAAAGAGCACAGCAGTAATAACTTAAAGGTTATCCTTGAATCCACTGATGTTATGAGCACGATTGCTAAAACACAGCAATGCCTTGGATTTCATTCAGAAACACCACATAACCACTTCCTGTCACTGTGTGTCTACAACAGTGGCAGTCTATTGTTTACAAAGCCACCCATTCCTCAGTGTGACAGAGACATAATCGACCTGGTGACTTATTCTCTGCCCACGGCACAACATAACCTGAGTACATTAACCTTGTTGTATTAAAGGAGCCATTCTTGTTTTTGAAGCTTTGATTATGTTTTTGGGGTGTTTAACAATGGATATTCATGTTTCTAGTTTAAAAAAACGCTTTCTATTTCACATATAGTTGAAAATATAAAGTTGACCGCTCGCCCTCTTCTAACAAAACTACTGGATTTCTTCTGGTCTATATAAAATCCCTCCTTCCAAAACACTGATTGGTAAAGCTGACCAGGTCTATCGTGATTGGTTGCCTGCTTTAAGCATGTGTCTGAAAATGTCCCACCCATACCATATCAGCGAGCTTCCGCTTCTCAGGCTGTTGTGATTGGTCGGTCCCCCTCTCAGTGCACGTGTATTCATAAGATTTGGCGGCTTTTAGCATAAACAGTAACAATAGAGTAAACTTCACTTCATCAGTTAAACACATGCAGATCGATCGAAGTGCAACGGTGGTCTCCTAGTGCTTGTGCAAAGATCAATCTTTGTTAGAGATCGCAAATTTTATTTCCGACTATGGCGAGTGAAATGACGCCTGACCGATTAATGACAAAACATTAATATTAGAAACCTTAGTTTTGCCTTTTTATATTGGATCTGAGTTGGATAATAAAACAAGCAGATTGATTAAGAGACATTTGTAGGCAGGACTGCAAAGGACGTTTCATAGAAGCCTTTTATAGGAATGCACACAAACACAGCTCACATTAAAGTCATGGAAGCTGTTATTTGATGGTTGGTTATCTTTGAATATTTGTAGCGTAATTCTTATTACCAGCTGTAGGATAAGCTCTGATAATAACCAAACACTACTCCAGCGGCTCTCCCTCTTCTCTAAGGAAGACCTCGCCCCTTTTTTGGCGTATTCCTTTGGGCTGAGGTTTTTCAAAATCTCGGAATATTGACATAAATTACCCGGAAAGTATGGGCTGTAGTCCGATTCCAGCTATTCTCTGTTGACCTTGAAAAGCCAATTCTGTTAAAGACAATATCTCGCTTGGCATTTAAGTTTGAGCTTTACCATTTTGCAGATATTATTTATGCTCTAATAGCAACATTACACATTAATTAAAGTTTGAACATTGGCATCACGAGGAAACGGACGCTTTAAATGTGAGTTTTTCCTGTTCATTAAAAGGGAACTTAAAGTGTCACAAAAACATCCCTTGTCAGCTACCTCACTATCGTTTTTGAAAAAAATGCAATTAAAATGGCCGTGAACCCTGTGAGAAGAAGAGCCGTTAAAAACCGGTGAAGGTTCCGGTATGGGAGACAGGCGCTCTTATCAGTGAAAGTGACCTATTTGTCAGGTATGGTAAAATGTGACCTCTGCTTTTAACCCCATCCAGTGAGTAGTGAACACACGCACAGCAAGTGGTGAACACACGTACACCCGGAACAGTGGGCAGCTATCACTGCAGTGCCCGGGGAGCATGTAGGGGTAAGGTGCCTTGCTCAAGGGCACCTCAATCGTTACCTGCCATCCCTGAGGATCGAACCAGCAACCTTCACTAGTCCGACTCTCTAACCATTAGACCACGATTGCCCCTATTCATCACAAGGCACTGTCATGAATAATTAGGAGAATGTCTTCTCATTGGTCAAGAAAACACAGTCTCATGAATAATAACGAGACATTGACACGTCTGAAGGTACAGTTATAATACATCGCCACGTGACATCCTTTGATGTTTGCAAGATAAGGATTTTAAACCCAGAACGCAAAATAGCCTCAAAAAAGATATAAATCAACTAGTTTTCTCTACTGTAATAACTTACAGTTGCTAACATTGTTTTCTGTGATGTCCAACACAACCAACGTTGTTTACATCTAAATAAATGTTGTTTGTAGCCACTAATATCTACGTGCACAAAATATCAGTCATTTCTATGAACTTTGTCTGTTTTGACCTGCCATATGAATACAAGTCGCATGAAAACAGCCGGTCCTGCATTTCAAAACAATTGCATAGAAAAAAGCAGCCAAGGAATGTGGTCTGTACAACACCATTGATCCTCACAATCATTAAAGATTACTAGTCAAATGTTCAACCGAACAGCTCATTTACTGCAATCTGTAATGAAATAATATTTTGTTATTTTCTCTATTTCTGAGTAAATGTAGACTATACATATTCGAGTTAAAGCTGCTTTATATGTCTGTGTGGTAATGCGGAACAGCTGCAGCATACCTGAGACCACCATCGCCTCGTTGGGACCACAAGTGTAGAACATCTTAAATTAGCTCTGAGGATAGAAAGCAGCAGTATGTAAAAGCCTTCAGTCACTAGATCAACACATGCATAGCATATTTGGGAAGTTATTAACACAAATATAGCGCAATACAATCTCAGTTGTTCGGTGGGATGTTGTTTGAATGGTTTTATGTTCTCTGTTAGTTACGTTTGTGTAAATCTATCCTTGAGGGCTATGCTGTGAAGCTATTACAACTTCGTTCTGTCTGTAATTTATGTATATCGAACCTTACAACTTAAAGCAATTTTAACTCCCTGTAAAGCTGAATTCGACCATTTAACCGCTGATCATGTAACGTTAACGTAATGTATTTTTACAGACGTGCCTTTAAACGTTTGTTGGATACAATTTGAGATCATTTAACTAGTATTGTAATAAGACATTATTATACGGTAAACCATTTCAATCAACAAGAATGCCATAACGTATTGAGTAAACGTTACTCAATCGCTACTAATCGATAATCAATCTTACTCTCTTTTGCTAATAAAACCTAGATACGAAAGCATAACTAACGTTAATAACCATTAAAATATTTACTCTTCAAAGTTATATTTTATAGCTGAAGAACAAACTTATTTATTTTGCAACAGAACAGGAAGTGCTCGGCTATCGCTTAGCAACAACTAAGCCACATTTGATTTCACACGACTAAAGTTTATTTTGGCGCTGAGAACCACCAGTTCGCATACTCCGTAATATTTGAAATAAACATGTACGTCCTTACCGATTGCAGATACTTGTTAAAATGAAGTAAACAGAAGTGGACTATCTCACGCTTGTCAGAGGCAGGAAAAGCTCGTCTATCGTAATCACGCAATGTTGGCCACGCCCATTCAAAGACTTCTGTAAACTCCCGTGTCTCAAAACTCAGAGCTGCCTACCTAGACAACAACCTTGTGTACTAGAATCGAGGGTGTCTGCCCAAATTGCGGCCTAGGTCTATGTTTTGAGACCGTGTAAAGTTGTAAAATAATGTTAAAGTAGTGGGGAAAGACTGCACTCGGATGGGGACTGCGGATCAAGACACCCTTTTGCTCCATTTATACAATTTATTTATATAAAATGTATGACTAAACATGAATTTAATATTTATTTGAATATACCAAACTATAGCCATAAACCACTATATAACACAGTATAGATAAATTGATACTGCAGTTAGGAGTTTAAAGTTGTATCCTAATAAACACATTTCTTCAAAAGTAAAGCACAACTGTTAAATACCGGCGAAGGTTCCGGAATGGGAGACAGGCGCTCTAATGACAAAGCGCTGTCATGAATAATTAGGAGAAATGTCTTCTCATTGGTCAAGTAAGTCTACTTAAACGCAAGTAATATTTTAATAAATTTAGATTGTTTATCTTACTGGCACATTTAATTTAGTTAACTACAGTTAATAATATACTCAGTGAAAATCATGAGGGATGGTGTGATAAAAAGTGGGTGTGTTATAACTTGTTCAAGTTAACCGGACTTTTATTTTGACAGGTCGCCGAAGAAGCCCTCAGCTGTTATAGATTGCACTCAGTGCTTCGCAGGGCCAATTGCTTTTATTAAGAAAACTTTGGCAATATCTAGAGATATAATACACGATCTTAATAATTTATTTGAAATCATCTTAATCATTTATTTGAAATGCAAAGAAAGCGTCTTTAAAAAAAGGAAAGTCACTTAGAAAATAAGATTGGATAAACACTAAAAAGCCAGACCACATTTTTTTGAGTAATTTAGGTGCATTGCCTACAAAAATGAATAAAGTCTTCTTCGTCCGACACACAAATCTGTCAAACAAAAGAGAAACGCGCATTTTCGATCAGAAAAAGCGCTTTCTGTGTGATCCCGCTGAGAAGCCCAAGGAGGCGTTTTTCCACATTAAAACATGTTCATTTGTTGTATATTGAAATTGCATAAAAAAGGGAAATTCAGTGAAACAACATACGCCTACACAGGCGCTGTTCTCCGAAGCGCTATTCTCCGCCCATGCCTCTGTACTTGTGAAATGTTGGTCCTAATCGTGCAACTAAAATGTCATAAATGAAATTCTTAAAAGTTCTCATCCATCAACGTCCTGACTCCTGTACACCGGCCGCGTCTCAATGGAGAGACTGCTTGAGAGACGCGCCGCTCGCCTAACGTCACGTGACTCCTGCTCTGCGCTGCAGCAGCTCGTGCTGAATGGACCAGACGCAGGTTACTTCATAAGTGTAGGGTCCGTAGGGTCCGTTCCCGACGGAATTAGTTTTATTCTAGAGATTATTTTTCACTTTATGTTACTTGAAGGGGCGGGTCCGGCCCGGGGTCCGCCCCGGGACTAGTGTGTGCAAACCCCGCCCCTTACTACAGTCCAGGAATATAAAGCCTTTGTCAGGCTTTTCCAAATTATTGCTGAGCCGTACTGTTACGTTTTAAGACAACTTTTTGCACATTTTTGCAACAATGAGGGAGATTGTTCACATCCAGGCCGGTCAGTGCGGAAACCAAATTGGTGCCAAGGTAAGAGTTTTGTCGGAGTACGAATTCGTAATTTGTAAATGGCATTTACGAATAAAAATTCAGACTACAACAATGAAGCAAGGATGAGGATGTTCCTTTAAATGCAAAACATGAAGATATGATATAAACTCATATAGGAAGAAATTGGGTCTTTTTCGTTTCTGTATAAATGTTTCTAGACATAAAAATACAGCATAGACTTAATGTTTATTTGGACTTGCACATTAATAATGTATTATATGAAAGCAACATGTTGGGTAGTTTTGTAGCCCTCTTTTTGTTCTGCACTTACTGCATTTTTTATTCCAGTGACTATCTTCCTTTGCTTGTAGCTTTTATTCACGCAAAGCTTGTTTGTTTCCAGCTAAAATAACGTTATTTGTTCAAGGCTGTCTCATATTGCGATCTTTAAACGGGTGCTGCACAAAATTTCAGACATAAGTCTCTTTGTCTATAAATCAGTACGATGGGTGAAGGGATTCACTGGGGAAAGGGGTTTGTCCTCTTTATTTCTCTCTCTATCATCCTTTGCAATGCACCGGGTGTGGCGGAGTAATTACCGTGACCACCCGTTAACAGTGTCACAAGCCCTTTAAACAGCTGTCAGAGACCAGCGCTCAAGTCATGACAAGTGGCACATATTTTACAACAAATATTAACAAAAACATCAAGATCGGAAATAATCTTAAACAATCTTAAACACGTACGCTCTGCCTTTTTGTTCGATATTCTTGTGGCAATGTGCAGTTTTAGAGCTCTATATAGAGCATATGTTGGAGTGGTCAGGCGGAGGATGGATAGGGTGGAGCGATGGCGAACGACAAAGAAAAATAGTTGTGCATCGTAAAAAGTAAAAATATAAGGATTCATGTATATTTGTGAAATCTTATTCACTTAAATTATATTCTGTTGGTGTGTTTTATTTATTAGGTCATTGTTATATTTGCCGTAAGAGTACGTTTTGATGGACTAAAATTGTCCAAATTTGCCCACCACACCCATTGTTCCATTATGCATGCACATTTTTAAAGATCTATGAAATGTACTTTTTTAAAGGTCTATGAGATTCATCAGTAATTGGGTTAAATCATCCTCTTTTATAAGGTTTGTCTTTTAAATGATGATAATAGAGTGTCTGAATTCAGATGATGTCCGGGTGGGGATGGGGAGCCGCTCACTTATGAATGTAATGGATCTAACAGCTGCTTCCCATTGCCTGTATGATAGAGATATAAATGAAATATGAATAAGTGATGACTAAATGACATGTGTATGAAAAAAACTTTTTGTCAAATTGAATTCCTACGGTTATTTAACTGACCAAATCCATTCATTTAAAATCATTTTATTGTTAAACAAGGTGAAAAGAGTGAAGCTGAATTATTATTTATGTGTTAGCAAATCTGTGCTGTGTGATGATGATGAGGATGACAGAGCAAAAAATTGTGAACGGTGTGCAGGGTCACAGCAGGGTTTTGCCAGTCTGTGTCTTCCAGTATATTGGCCTCATTCCTTCAAAACAATTATTTACATTTAATTCATGAATTCTTTCTACTTTCACTTTTACCCGCTCCTTAGTTACTTTCTCATACTTTACTTCTTGGATTAAGGTCACTTGGACAGTAACGTAGAATTAATTATTTAAACATCCGTGTAAAAGGATGCTTTTAGCTTCAGATTAAGGGCTTCCTCCAAGATAAAACTCAGTCAAAACTAATGCTGGTCTTCAAGATTACAGATTATTGGTAGATTAGTGATTTTTTTCTCCAAAATACTTTATAAACTACATTTACAAACCCAGAATATACCAGAAGATATTTGTATTGTATAGGTATGAAATGGTTTAATTTATCTATGTTGTTTGTTTGCAGTTTTGGGAGGTAATCAGTGATGAACATGGGATCGACCAAACAGGGACCTACCATGGAGACAGTGACCTGCAGCTAGACAGAATCAACGTCTATTACAATGAAGCTACAGGTACTTTTCACAAACACACACATACATCATTTTTTATAGCGCTACACTTGTATAACTACTTGCTTTGAATTTCTTATTGGTCTTATACATTGAACGGAAATTTTACATCTTTCTTTTTGTCTCTTCTTCTGTCTTGGAGGAGGTAAATATGTACCCAGAGCTATTCTAGTAGATCTGGAGCCTGGCACTATGGACTCTGTGCGTTCAGGAGCATTTGGACAGATCTTCAGACCAGATAACTTTGTGTTTGGTGAGTGACGGAGTATGGCAGGACTGACCCAAGAACGCATTCAATTAAACAAGCAGAGCAAATAAATATTGTTAACAGATATGAAATGGCTTAACTTGCACACCATCTAATGTTTTTGTTATCCTACAGGACAAAGTGGAGCTGGTAATAACTGGGCCAAGGGCCACTACACAGAGGGGGCGGAGCTTGTAGATTCCGTTCTGGAGGTGGTTCGCAAGGAGTCAGAGAGCTGCGACTGCCTGCAGGGCTTCCAGCTCACTCACTCCCTAGGTGGAGGCACTGGGTCAGGCATGGGCACCCTCCTTATAAGCAAAATCCGTGAAGAGTATCCAGACCGCATAATGAACACCTTCAGCGTGGTGCCTTCCCCGAAAGTCTCTGACACCGTAGTTGAGCCTTACAACGCCACACTGTCAGTCCATCAGCTGGTTGAGAACACAGATGAAACCTACTGCATAGACAATGAAGCCTTGTACGATATCTGCTTCCGCACCCTTAAACTCACCACCCCAACGTATGGCGACCTCAACCATCTGGTCTCAGCCACCATGAGTGGTGTCACCACCTGCTTGCGCTTCCCCGGCCAACTAAATGCTGATCTACGCAAACTAGCGGTTAATATGGTACCGTTCCCCCGTCTGCACTTCTTCATGCCTGGCTTTGCTCCTCTGACCAGCAGAGGCAGCCAGCAGTACAGCGCTCTCACTGTACCCGAGCTCACTCAGCAAGTGTTTGACGCCAAGAACATGATGGCAGCCTGCGACCCAAGACACGGTCGCTACCTGACCGTCGCCGCTGTTTTCCGTGGCCGCATGTCTATGAAGGAAGTCGACGAGCAGATGCTGAACGTCCAGAATAAGAACAGCAGCTACTTTGTTGAATGGATCCCAAACAACGTCAAAACCGCCGTCTGTGACATTCCACCAAGGGGTCTCAAAATGGCCGTCACCTTTATCGGGAATAGCACTGCCATCCAGGAACTCTTCAAGCGTATCTCTGAGCAGTTCACAGCCATGTTCAGGCGTAAGGCTTTCTTGCATTGGTACACAGGAGAGGGAATGGATGAGATGGAGTTCACCGAGGCAGAGAGCAACATGAATGACCTGGTGTCTGAATATCAGCAGTACCAGGATGCCACCACTGAAGAGGAAGGAGAGTTTGACGAAGAGGCAGATGACGATGCCTAAACAGGAAATGAAGAAGGGTTGGGAGAAAGAGAAAGGGTGGTGTTTGGGGAAGGGTTAGTGTGTTCAAGTTTGAATAAATGTAGCAAAACATAAGGAAACAAGGTTTAGTGTCTCAGCCAGATGACGTAGAAATTAGCACTAGACAAATGGGGCCAAAAATAACCAGAGGTATGAAGAAAAATTGTTCTTGACCATGGAATGGGTGAAAAAAAGTGATAACTGCACAGTTCACTTGCTTTTTGTGTTGGTTTATTTAACATTCTGATGTCATCAGTTCAACCCCAGCTAGCACACTTATATCTGTAAGATGTCTGGAGATCTGGAAAACATCTGCTGAGTAAAAACATCCGCTAAACATAGAAAGAGAAGTTTTACATCCATTCTAAAGCATAAACATCTTACAGATGTCTTCTAGATGTCTATATGACATCTGAGCGTAGTCATTTTAGAGACTTACTGCCGATGAGCAAACTATGTATTGCAGATGTAAACGGTCAAATAGACGTCTGCCAGATGGAGTATGCTATCAGGGACAGAGAAGAATAAAATAACAAACGTCCAGTTTTTCTAAAGCATATGATATCATCTTTGTGTTTGACTTTAAGTCAAAAACAATCTAAATTACGTAAGAACAAAAGTGTTGGAGGGAAACTATCCAGTGAATTAGAATTATTGCTATAATTCAGATAACTGTAGGTGGAGTCAGGGAGGAATACTAGAAAGACTTTCTTATTTCATGTTTGCAAAGACCTCAAGTCACATTATGTTACTATTTTGCACTAGAAAAAGGCACTCTGTGAGAATTGCACTTCAACGTGACCTACTGAGGTCACATTGCAGTATTTAGAGAAATGTTTCGAAGGGAAAAGTATGTTTTGCAAAAGATGAAGGAAAAACAAAGAAAGGGACTGAAAGAAAGCCAAGATTCAGAATAACTGTGTTACTGAATCTATACCTCACTTGGACGTCAGACAACGTCTATAGGAGGAAATAAGTTGAATGACATGGGTGACAATAGAAAGTATTTTTAGAAAATGAAGAATTGAGGGATTAAGCATGTTGAATTGATTGTCAGTGCACATATAAAATTTATGGACTCCGTTATGTCCAATATGAGCCCATACTGTGTTGATTCATTTTTTATATATTTAAAATGTCTTAATGTCCCTTGCGTTTTTTTATTTCCTGTTGGAAAAACTGAGCCTCCGGAGAAAACCAAAATAAAATCAATTTCATTAAAAAAACAGCCTAGTTTTGTTTTCTGTTGTGTATCCTTGTAGGGCCAATTTCATGTCAATAAATATAATTAATATTAACATAAATATTATATACATGTGAAGGTGTGCACCTACATGAATTTCCCCTTGGCCTCATCATTTAACACATAATTTACATAACAGCACATCACAATACAATAGAAAACTGAGAAGAAACTGAGGGAAATCATTTTGTGTTTGAGTTGTAGTGAAATTTGATACGGAATGTCATCACAAAACAACAAAGATTAACATATGCAAAGTTAAATATATAAAACATGATTAAATATAGTAACTGCTATAATATGTAAAATAATGTTATAACACTTGAAGATTTAAGACTTTAACATTACTGTAACTCATTAATTCCCAAACTGCACAAGGCTGCAGAGAGCCAGGCAGGAATGGGGAAACATTGGCCGAGAGGGACTGTTGTTCCTCAAAGGACCAATCAGCCCACAATGAAGAATATCTAGCCAATCAGCGAGGGTTTAATCTATGACAGACAGCTTTACCAGCGAATCGGTAGCGTTAGAGTAAAAGGCGGTTTTATGGCTTCAGGAAATAATCTGCAAGTGTTATGCACGGTACGGTAAGGGCATGTTTTCAATAAATGCAATGATCAAGTTCGATATAACTGCATATACACACATTATACTTTGCGTTTGACATGTTTTGCGTAGCGATTGGAAGTTATTTATCTCTAAATGTTTCTGACCACTTGTGCAAACATTGCATTTTAGATTAATAATAAGCACTTGTGCCAATGTGAACGCATTTTGAAAGCTTTATCGATTAAACTATAATTAAAGCAGTGTCTCGTGTCCTTAGACACAAATGCATCAATATGATTAGACCAATGAAATGGATGCTATTTGTGTTGCTTAGTTATAATGTTTAAAAAAAAACTAGTTACGTCAGATTTATTTGCTTTGAAATAACAGCCACATGTTTTTGTTCTCAAGATCCTCTCGTCTGAAAGTCATGCAAGTGGACAGGATGGATGCTACTCAACAGATTGAAGATCCTTTCTCTGAAGAAGAAGATAATGGTGAGAAAGAGGAGTACAAGGAGGGATCAGAAAGAGAACAGGTGGCGACCCTGAAGGTGTTTAAAAACGACCATGTTCCAGAGAGAGGTGAGAGAAAATCCTACATTTAAAGTTTTTGACAATTTTATTTTATTCAATGTTTGAAATGATATCTTTTCCATCTCTCTCACAACAGAATTCCCACTCTACGTTGGCGAAAATGTCTTGGGTCGTGATCCTGTTGCCTGTTCTGTTCTGCTTCCAGCCCGATCTGTGTCTGGTCGACATGCTGTCATCTCCATCTCTGTGTTCCACTCTAGCAACAATCGTCCCAGTGACATCGAAGCCGTTGAAGCACTATTATGGGACACTGGGAGTTTAAATGGAACCAGAAAAGGCAGATTAAAGCTGACGCCTCAAGTGAGATACGCTCTGGCTGAGGGAGAGAGTGTGGTACTTGCTGACATTCCGTGCCAATATATCAGTCTACACGTTTCGAAAAGAGACACTCAGTCAGTTTCAAAGGAGATTGGAGCATTTAAGCATGAGAAAAAGGAAAGTTCATCAGTGCCCAGCAGTCATTCAGAGCCAAAGATAAGGAAAGGAGTGCTGAACGAGAAAGTGAGAGGTGCCTTGCCTCCCGTGCCTTTATGGAGTCCTGAGGATGAAGGATCTAAGAGTGCAGCCAGCCTGTATTTACCAAACCCAGTTTACAAGCTGCCTGAGATCACCCTGGTGCCTGATTCTGACTCGGGTTCAGATGGAGAGAGCGCTACAGATGATAGGAGAGATGTAGGTGGGTGAAACATAAGCTGATGAACATTTATTATAGTGAGATGTACTGTAGTTAAAGGAAATGTTCACCTCAAAATTGTGTTATTTTTTACTCACCCACCACTTGACGTTGTTTTTTAAAACATGTTTTAAGATCTCCAGGCATCTACAGAACACAAATAAAGATTATTACGTGACATCCGAGAGGTTTCCAGGCCTCTTCATAGACATCATGGTTATAGTTGTTGTCAAGGTCAAGACATCGTTAAATTGGTCCATCCGGTCATAGTGGCTCAACTGAATTTATGAATTTATGGATTTATGAATCCCTTTAAAAACTGTTTTCATGAATTGTTTTTCTTCTTGTTTTAGTTTCAGACTCTGCATCCTCCTCACATTTGGTAAGCCCTTCAGATTCAACATTCCTGACCCCAGCCAAAAAAGTTATTCCAGAGAGGTATGGAGAGTTTACTTTAATGTAATTTTAATGTGTAACTAGTCTAAAAAAGACAGAAAAAAGAAATGGGGTAATTTATATTATCGTATCAAAAACATGTCTTTTATCATACTTGATACAAATACCCACATGCAGATACAAATGCTTGAGCAATGCTGCCCCATTTTTATGTTTATAGCTGAAGCTCAGTTACACAGCAGAAACATTGTCAGTGTGAAAACACAATGCTAGCTCAGTACTGCCAAACAGGATTGCCTTCATCCAATATGTTCTACAAGTACCTTTATTTGTTCTCGGCTTGAAATGAGTTTGACCATATTTTTCCTTTTTGTCTTCACAGTGAGGATGAGAGCTCCATTACTCCATCTTCAGCCACAATAGACCTATTTAAAGTGAAAGGCAGCTTCAATGAAGGCTGTTCAGACTCCTCTAAGACTGGCCCGCTGGCTCTAAACTTAGACAGTGACACTGATATTGAGGAAGAGGAGACAGACAGAGACGGGAGTGGGGCAGATGCTCAGACTAAAGTAGCTTCAAAGGTGGAGCCCGTATCTTTAGGTGATCTACATATGGACAGTGATACTGATGTAGAGGAAGACCAGACTGAGAATAGCAAGGCTGAACCTGAAGCTCAGAACGTACATTTAAAGAAAGCAGTATCTTCAACTGGTCTTGATTTAGATAGTGATACTGATGTTGAGGAAGAGGAGACTGAGAAAAGCAAGACTGAACGACAGGCTCTTATCAAAGAAGCTTCAAGGGTGGAATCCGTAACTTCAGCTGATCTTCACATAGATAGTGATACAGACGTTGAGGAAGAGGAGCCAGAGAAAAGCAAGACTGAACAACAGACTCTTAACAAAGAAGCTTCAAGGATCGGAATTGTAACTTCAGCTGATCTTCACATAGATAGTGATACAGACGTTGAGGAAGAGGAGACAGAGAAAAGCAAGAGTGAGACAGATACTCAGATTAAACAAGCTCCAGAGGTGAAACCTGTAACCTCATCAAATCTTCATATTGACAGTGATACTGATGTCAAGAATGATGCCACCCATACGGCTGAACCTCCCAAAGTTGTAGCAGCTCCAGAAAGCCCCCTATCAGCTCCCCCTCATGCGGAAATACATTTGGACAGTGACACTGATGTAGAAGATGACAATCCCAGTGATGTTCCCACGGCGACAGAGGTTTCACATCCAGTCGTAAAGGATAGTGACGTCAGACTTGCTTCAAACCCAGGTGCAGGGTGCTACATGGACAGTGACACAGATGTAGAGGATGATGAGGATCCTTTTAAATCTTTACCAGGCAAGGTTGCAGAGAATCAAAAGGTTTCTACAGGCAGCAAAGTAGAGCAACCAGAAAAAAGCATCCATAAACAAACCCATCCTTTCCAAGCATATAATCATCATGAGGAACCCACCCAAGCTTTTGACAACTTAGATGACTGGGACCTACAGGCGACACAGGCATACGGTAACCATTCCATTCAAATCCTACTTATGAAATATTTTTTACAGTCTTTTTATGTAATTCATTGAATTGACTTTCCCTGTCAAATAAATGCCTAAAAAATGCATTTCCTATGAAACCTTAAACTAAGTTGGGTGATATGACCAAAATCTTAAAAAAAAACAAATGAAGACATGTATCACATTATAGTGATTTTGCTGGAAAATGTATGTTTTAGATACCAGTACAATTTCTAAATACAAATTTCAATACCTCACACAAACAGATTTTTAAGGATCAAATTTAAAGAGAAATATATAAATGGATAAGGAAATTTATACATAGAAAGAAAACATATTTTTATAATAAAAAAATATTGTTTACTAGCTTATTTGTAATTATGTGTTTAGGTAAAGTTATAATCTTTTGTTTCATTCTGTGAACTATGTGAGCATTCCTGCCAAATTTCAAATAGTGTGTGGTGTGCAACATGAGTATTTTCCCAGAAAGCATTTGGACACTATTTTAAGAAGAGTAACGCAAAAAAGCAAACAAAATTTCCTTTTGTGTTCTATAAAGAGTCATCCTGGTTTAAAACTGTTGTAGCAGGTGTATGAGTAAATGCTAGCTTTCATTTTTGCATGATTTAACTCGCAACAATTACAGAGTGTAATTAATCCCACTTTATTTACAAAACGATTAAAAACTGTTGTATTTTATGTCTTTTTTCCATACTCAGGGGGTACTGGAGCCAATGCTGTTCTCAGGCCAAAGGAAGTGGATCTTGAGGCTACACAGGCATACGGAGCAGAGACAGACAGAGAGGATGAAGAGGAGCCTCTCAGTTGTAGTGAAGTTCACTCAAACCTTTCCACTGCTGAAACACAGCTCATCCCAACAGCAAAGAGTAATGATGAAGATGATGATGAAGAGATGCCAGATGACTTTAACCTCTCCACAGCAGACACTCTGATCCTCGCCAGCACCCCAAGACGAGAAGAGCAGACGCAACATTTCGCTCTCTTCACTGCCCCGACACAACTCATTTTGGAGGGAGAAGAGAAAGAGGTGGACCAGAGTGAGCCGGTCCAGTTGATGCAGGCTGATACCATCTATGAAACACAAGACGGTGTGGAGGAGAATATTATATGGGGTAGAAAGAGGAACAATGTTGGGGGAAGGATGCAAAAATATAAAACCTACTCCACCTCTCAACTCATCATTGCTGAAACACAACCGATGTGTAAGGATGAAGATGCTTCAAATGAAGGTCAAAACAGTGCGAGCACTAGCAAGCATACAGATGAAGATGAACACAAACATCTAAGAGAAGAACCCTCTAGTTCCTGTGTCACAATTGCTGAAACACAACCAATGTTTGAGGAAGATGAAACACTTAATATGGATCTGAAGATCGGGTCAACTCTAGGAGACAGCAAGCAGAAAAACATGAATCTACACAGGTTAATAAAAGCTCCCCTTCCCATCTTGTCATTGCTGAAACGCAGCCAATGTGTGCGGATGAAGGGACATCTGATGAAGGTCTTAACAGTGCTGTCAGCAGCAGAAACACACATGATGAACCAAAAAATATCAGAGAAGAACCGTCTAGCTCTCATGTCACCATTGCTGAAACACAACCTATATTTGAGGAAGAGCTAAAGCTTGAGGTAAACTCTGGGAAACTAGACACAAGGCAGGCAAAAGAACATGAATCAATACAGCTCGCTGATACAATTTTCAGTTCCATAAATCTAGATGAAAATAAACCTGTTGAGCATCCTAAAACCCCCTCCCCGCTAACCATTACCGTCACTGAAACACAGCCTATGTGTGAGGAACAAGAGACACCACAGGAAGATCAGAATAATGCAGGTCCAGACAGATCTAACCAATTCCAAAAAACACAGCCTGTGCACGAGGAAGATGAAGGACAGGACAAAGAGCTCAGTAGCAAGATGCCTAGCAGAAGATCAAGCAGAGGAAGACCAAAAAAACAAGAGGAGGTCTCACAGCCTTCTGAGGGTGTTGTCCATCACACTATTGCAGAAACTCAACTAATTTGCGAGGAAGGAAATAAAAATGATGAAGATCAGAATGTCGGAGTGAAATCCAGAAGGAGTCGCAGGGGGAGACCAAGTAAGAAGGACGATGTTCCACAACCTGTTGAGTCTGAGGAAAAAACTGAGGAGGAAGATATGAACAGTGTTCTCAGATCTAAGCGGTCCCGCAGAGGAAGACAAACAGATGAAGGAGAACCTGCAAAGTCCCTTGAACCAAATTCTGATGTCAACGTTGTCGAAGAAGAACATACTAATGCAGGGAGATCATGTCAGACAAGAAAAGTTGGTGGCAAAAGACAAAGAAAAGAGAAGACAGACCAGGAAAATGAGTCGGGTGCATCTTCTAAGGGCCCAGACAGAGCTAGGAAAGGGCAGGAGGGGAAAAGAAATAGGAGACAAGCATTATCTGAGGAAGAGGAGGAAAGTGAAGAAGAAAAAACAAGAAGGATAGGAACAAGAAGGACTGGAAAGAAACAGAAATGTAAGGAAATGATAGGAGAGCAAGAATTAAAGGAGGACATGGAGAACAATGTCCAAGAGGAGAAAGAGAAAGTTGAAAAAGAGCTGCAAGAACAGGAGGCGAGAGAGAGATTAGAAAGAGAGGAACAAGAGAGATTGGAATGTGAAAGAATGGAAAATGAAGAACGTGAAGAGAGAGGGAGGCAAAATCTCGAACGAGAGCAGAAGGAATTAGAAGAGAAAGAACGATTGAAAAGGGAAGAAGAGGAAAAGCAGAAAGAAGAAAAGGAGACAATGGACCAAATAAAGAGTGAAAAGGAGGAAAGAAATCGGTTAGAAAAAGAGTTGAAAGAAAAATTAGAGAGGCAACGGCTTGAAAAGGAAGAGGAGGAAAGAATCCAGAGAGAGAAGATGGAGAAAGAACAAAAAGAGAAAGAGCATTTACAAAGAATAGAAGCGGAGAGAGAACAATTAGAGAAGGAGAGACAAGAAAATGAGATGCTTGAGATGGCAGCACAAGCACAACTGAACAGAGAACAAAAAGAGACAAACCAACAGGAAGAACAAAAGAATGAGACGCCGGAGGAGAAAAACACAAAGCTAAATGCTTTTTCAGTTTCTCCCAATGATGATGTCCCTGTCAGACGATCACGACGCCATTCTAACTCCTCTGTGAACTCTGAACAATCAGTTTCATCTCAACAGGAGCAGTCCAGTCAGAGAGGCAGAGGCCGAGGGAGGGGCAGGGGGCGGGGCCGAGGGAGACCGACAACTACTGTACAGCCAGTTGGTGGCAGACAAAGCGGCAGGACAAAAACCATCCCAGGGCCTGCTGATGATGTTGATGAAACAGAGCAGGTGTCCATAACTCCTTCCCGATCCCGCTCCAGTTCTAGAAGTTCTGACAGATCGTCTCATAGCATGGGAACTCAAAATCAAATGACGAGAGGTAGAGGAAGAGGCAGAAAGAGTTTGAAATTACCAGAACCAGAGGAGGAAGTTTTCCAACCTAAAACCCCAGGAAGGGGCAGGGGGAAAGGAAGCAGGAAAGGAACAAATGTTGAGATAAACACTAAACAAGATGAAGATGTAGTCGAAGAGGCCGTCGTGCCTCAAACCAACAGCAGAGGGCGTAAGAGAACAGCCACTGCCAGCACATCCTCAGTAGAGACTCCGCCACCCACACCTAAGACACCAAGACGCTCCACAACCAGTCAGATGCAAAGGGTCAAACACACTTACATACATTTATTCAAAAGCCAGTTTTATAAATGTGTGCAACACATCTCAAGACCTCAATATCTCATCTGTTCTAGGTTTTATTTACTGGGCTAACGGATGAGGATGGAGAAAGAGTGGTTGCCCGGTTGGGTGGCAGCCTGGCAAAGGGGGTGAATGATATGACTCACCTGGTCACTGATAAAGCTAGACGCACTGTTAAATTTCTATGTGCAATTGCCAGAGGAGTGCCTATAGTGACCCCTGACTGGCTCAAGAAGGTAAGGGGCTGGTTAATAAATGTGTTTTACTTGTCGGTTGCCCAGTTCACCCATGTCTAAAATATTTAGGCAGATCTAACATTTGATGACTACATTATGTGAATATTACTAACTAGTAAGTGTTATTGAACTAATACCAACATTAGAGAACTTTTGCTTATGGTTCCCCCATGTGGTTGATAAGCGCAATTGTCTGTCATCAGTGTCATAAATACTGATGCTGTATAAGCTTCCCATTGGGCAGCTCAATACACGTGAATTTGTTGCCTTAGCAGAAACCGTTGTAACATCATGTCACTTCATAAACTGTGTATGTACTAAAGCATTATTTTGGCTCCCGCGAGGTATACTCCTGGGCTATACTAATTGATCAACTAGATTCTGAGGTAGCAGCTGGTTGTTAACCGTTAGCTGTGTTAGCTACATAGCAGCACGATCATGCTACGTATGCTATTGAGACCCAGCAACATTACATTATCTCTAGTCTACCTTTAGGTTATAAATTGTGAACATGTAACGTAGGTGCTCCAAAAAATAACCTGAGCACAGCCTAATATCTAATAAGTTAAAATGTACAGGACAGCAAGAAAAATGTAGCCTACATATAAGACTTTCATATCCAGTTGCAGCCAGGAAGGCTAGGTCTCTATTCGTTTTGAAACCTGTTGCCTCTTGCAGCTCGCGGCACATATTGTAAGTCCGTCAGAAATTGATTTGTGTTCGGGCTTGTGTCCGATCACTCTTTTCCTATTTTTTTTTTTTTGGCTGGCCATGGTGATGGTTTGAAGACTTGCGTTGAACTAGATCGTTTCGTCTCATTGTTAGCTGTTGGCTAACTTCACCCAGGCTACAAGTAAAACGTATGCCATAAAGCAGGTGATGGGCGGAGTTTGTGAACCTACCCACACACCAAAGTTACAAGTGTGATTTCAGCCGATATAAGGTTGCTTGGGTGGCAGCGGCAGTAAAATTCGTCCAGTTAAGAGCTGTCCTACCACTAAAATAATTTTTGAGAGATTATTTTAAAGTCGAAAATCTCTCTAGTGTTGCTTTAACTTCATCATAAGAACTCCCTCTTTTCCTCTCAGTGTGGCAAAGCCGGCCATTTCCTTTCTGCTGATGAATATTTATTGAAGGATGTTGAGCAGGAGAAGAAGTTTAGTTTCAGCCTACAGGCGGCACTGCAGGCGGCTCTACGTCAACCTCTTTTGAAGGTACTATTTGTGAACTATGCCACTTCATACTCTCTCAAATATTGTTTCCAGACACAGAAATCTTCGATTGTTCTTTTAAGGGTTATGAGATTCATGTGACATCATCAGTAATACCAGAGCCATCTCAGATGAAAGAAATCATTACCTGTTGCGGAGCACGTTTCCTTCCTAAAATGCCCTCTTCTCGTAAGGTAGCTAAAGACACATGAATACTTGCAAACTGCATGCACACAACATATCACTTATGCTTTTAAAACCTCAAATGCTATTTATCAATTTTCGATTTTTGTTTCTCTCTCAGGAGCACACAGTGGTGGTGTCATGCGAGCAAGACAGGGAGCTTTGTGAGAAGGCATCGAGAATGTCATTGCCGGTGGTCAGCACAGAGTTTCTATTGACTGGTATTCTGCAGCAGAAAGTTGACTTGCAGGCCTATTCTCTCACATCCTCTCTCAATGCAGCCAATCAGACCGCAGCCCCCAAAGCGCCAGCCAGGGGCCGTAGGAAGTAGTGCCAATGACACAGGGAAGGACTTTTCGTGTATTACATTTTTGTTCAGCCTGTTTCTGTTCAGTAGATGGCTTAGGATGAATATGAGAATGCATTAAATCCTAATTTTAAGAATTAATGAATACAGCTTGATTGCGAAATGCTGCCATTGTTGTAAACCACACATCCTTTGATTCCTGTGAATGTGGTAGCTTAAGACGGTGTGAGAGGAGGCTGTTCATGAATGATGAGTGTGTTAAAGCCAGATTTTTAAGCTATTAAAAATGCCTGATGAGCCAGAATAAAAAACTGTTGCATAAAATTGCCAGTTTCTTTAAAGAGTATTTTTACAAGTTGTCTGAGCAAATGTATGCAAATGTGATGTACAATTAAAATGAATAAATATTTACATTTTAATGTGACCAATTTAGATGCCCCTGCACAAAGCACCCCCAGCACACGTTATTATTAAGGGCGTTGGTCTTTGTAATGGATCGATGTGAAGAATATCTTTAAGACCTTATCGTCGTTTCTGCAAAGGTTGGCTGAGTGTTCAGATCCCTGACACGCCCATAAGGGCTGAAGCGCCGGGTTTTTCACAGACCGCACTCGAGATACTCCGTGGTACCGAACGGGTTCCTGAGGTGCATATTGAGTCTTTTAAGAGATTTTCACCATAATCGAGTTGGAAAAATAGGAGGAAAGACGAGATTGAAGAGGCAAAATAAAGGAATTTCTCTTTTATTTATCGTGCCTGCAGTGCTTCGGTCGGTAGAGGACATTGGAAGTAACGGTAAGGGGAATGTCAATTTTGCGGCAGGGCTGTTTTAAACGGGTTCGGATTGCCGTCATTGAAGGGTTAAATTCTGCAGATTCTGTCTCGTCTGGTACTTTTCAGACTGGTTAAAGTTGCTAGTTGGTGCTTCAATTGTATTTTAAACAAATGTGTCTGTCTGAGGGTTTAGATGAGCATGCAATGTGTTTAGTAAAGAGATTTTAGCCCGGTGTTCTGACATTGGTTCTGCATAGCATCACATAAAAATTCCCTGTCAGCGCACGAGCACCGGTTCGAAGCATCCTACGGTACCGTTAACGTGACGGAAATATTGTCAATCAAATTTACGTAAAGATGACGATTATATGAAAAATTATTCGAAATAAGCAAAGGTTTTATTATATCACGCTGCTCACTTTAGTGTCGGTCTTATGTATAATGTAGATTTGTTATTATAATTAATATTTCATCTGTGTTGCCGGTTGACTGCGGTTCAGTTGGCCTGATTCATTTCGACGTTCAATGCACCGTAATAATCCGCACATGTGTAACGTTAGGCGGTCTGTCTCATCGTGTGACCAAAAGAAAATCTGTTTGACCGGCAAATATTTTTATGATTTGGAGGGGAAAGGAAATCGTTTATGAAGGTTTTCGTCAGAAACAGAGGAGAGCGAGGAGGGAAAGCTCCGGGTGATTGAAAGATGCCACCGCCCCCGCCGTTCACATCACATATGGACCGTATTCATGACCGCTTGCCCTGTTGTTTTATTGGAACACGTCACTAGAGGGCGCAGGGGAACTTAAGGGTAGAGTTGCAGCACAAGGGAAGCAAAAGCTCACATCGGATTTGATAAATTTGATTTGAAACGCATAATTGTGCTTATAGTCGGGGAGCCAAAGACTTAAAAATGGGTTGAACCTGACATGGTCTGCCATACTTTTTTTTGTTAACTTTGACCCTAAGAACCAATAATTGGAGGGTCTGTTCTGCCGGAAACATTGCGAAAAGAAATGTGGCTATTTAAGTGTATTATCAAAAAAATTTGTTTTCCTCAAATCCTCAGTGGGTTGGGTAAGCTGTCCATAAATGCATTCCAGATGCACAGAACACATGTGGTGACAACATCCAATGAAAAAATAACTCTTAAAAGACATTTCTACATGATTTTGGCCCAATTAAATGCAAAAAATAGGCGTTTTCACTTCATTGGCATCATCTTTACTTCATTGGCTATCAACTAATCCCCCAAGTTATCACATCAATCAATATGTCATACTTTTCACCAAACAGTATATTCATTCCACAGAAAAAAAAAAAAAAGTCCAACCAAAATCAATGGATTTGTTATGATTTCACTACTAGTTGGCGATCAACAGGCTCAGAACCTCAATCGAATTTTAGGCTACTCTCAAAATTCCGAGAGACATACTGGATATTTAACATGGTTGTTATTATCCACATTATTTAATATCATGGCCTAGGCATCTTTTTAATTTCAACATAACCCTGTTCTCCCAATGGAAATGTGTCACACAAGAAATATATAGCAAAATTACTTTTATTATATTATTGCCTCTTTTATTATTACTATTACAAATTTAACGGAACTAAATAATTAAACATAACCTAATTAAGTAGGTGCAGGTCCCTGTGAGGTGGGATAATCAGGAGGGTGACACACTGCAGATAGTGCTCTGGGGATAGACCTTCACTCTCAACACCTGAGGAGACAGCAAACAAGACCGGCGGGGTTACACAGCAGCGCGATAAAAGATGCATCCCCCACTCTCTCCCTAACACACACACACCCACAGAGCCTACTTTGTGTCCCTGTCTTCAAGAGCAAGTTCAATCCTTGAACATCTGTTGGGTTCCCTGGTGCAGAGACATGCAATGCCACACTTCACATTGGGTCTTGCACAGGAGCATCCTCGGGCACACATGCTTTTCTTGCAGCGGCAGTATTTGCTGTGTTTGAGTTCAGATGGTTTTCCCTCTTTCAGCATCTTGGTTGCCACCAATTTGCCATTGATAAGTTGTCTCCCAAAATCAGTGGCAGCTGGTAGGTTGCCTGAACCATGTGTGCCCGCTTACACTCAGCCAACTGATGCAGGGCTCGGCGAAGGTGTAATAGGAAGGAATCTTCAGTTGGTGGAAGGCAACACATGTCTCCTTTTATGCTCACAAAGAGATGGGCTCGCAGTGCATCTAGAGTACCACCAAGTCACTCCTGTCATAATGTGACAACATGTATCGCCATGCTGCTGTTATTACCTCTTCCTGAACATCCAGGCTTTCCTCAGGGTCCTGACAAGAGGACAGTGTGACCAGGATCACAAAAGATTCCACCAAGAATAAGTGTGCATCCTGCAGGAAGTGACTTGTTCTGAGCTGACCATGCTTCCCCCATGTAGTTCAACAGATAAGCTTTATTCAGTGGATTGTGAATGAAGCCTTTCCATTCAGGTATAGGGAGAGTATCATGTGGCTTGTACTCCTTCATTTGCTGGGGCAGGTCTTCATCCTCCTCTCGTTCTTCACCTTTCAGACTTTCAGCAGGGGAGAAATCTTATCGATCACCAACAAAGTGAATGCAGTCACACTTGTCTGGGAGGTTTCCAAGGAGCTGCCTCAGGTACTTTCCGTGCAGTTCATGGAAGGTGCTGCTCCCAAGATGTTGGTAACGTTGAATGAACGCCATGGCATCAACTACCATTACAACAGGCTTGTCAGACGGCGGCAGTTTGTCCACTTCCCCCCATGAGCTGCCAAGGTCTGTCTTGATTGTAACCAGGTAGTCTGCCTTGTTTCCTTTACGCATTATGCGTAACTTTGATCAAGGGACTGATCTGGCTCAAACAGGGAGGCTGGGCAACTTGTCCATTCATGGTCAAACACTTCACCTTCCTGTCTTCCTCTATGTCCTGAAGAAAGTACAGGTTCTGCACAACTGCACTCTCCTCTTCAAAGACCTTTCTGGCTTTGAATGCCATGGACACAGACTTCTTTGGCTTTGGTGCAAAGGTTGACCATTTAATTTGGGCTACTTTATCACTGTCTGTTCTTCTTACTGCAGCCAGTGCCTCCAGTCCTTTTTCACGAGGTCAGATCAAGTCAGCAGATTTGGCTGACTTGATCAACTCCTGTTCTTCACATGTGAAAGGATTGATCATCTGGTTGTTGATGACATCTGTTATTTTCCTTAAACCTTCTGCCTCCGTTTGCACCTTGGCTGTCCATGTCCTGGTGGTGTTTGGTGTCATCCGCATCCAGGTGTGCCATAGCCTTTGTCTGCTCTGACACAGCTGTCATAACTGAACTTTCAAGCATTTCTCCATGGCCGCTGGCTTCTGACTGATGCCAGTGTGCCAGTGAAGAGTTTTGTCTTGGCATCAAGGTTGTAGCTTTTGTCAAGTGCCATGTCTGTCCAGACACCATTGAACCGTCCTTCTGTTTGACAACCAGTGAACTTCCTGTCCTTGAATTCCCTATAGATGTTTGGAGCCAGTGTAGGCAAGCTTCTCATAGTTTCTAGGTATCTAGCTTCAGTTAATTACTATTAGAATATCCATATTACTATTCTTTTCCAAAAAAACTGGGGCAGACCTACCGGTATTCACTAAAGTCACTGTCACTTACCACAGACAATGATGAGCAGCTTCGAAGTCCTTTGGTTAGCGTTGGTTGGTTGTTCCAAACTCATTCTAATTACTAAGATCATGTACACGCTTGTGTGTAAGAGCGCCATGATGTTAAATGTTAGTTTTGTTATTTTTCTTTTTTGTATAGTTTTACGGTGATAAACGATGCAGTACAGGAAAGGTGCAGTGTGTTGCATTGAGGTGCTATGATGTACGGAAAGAGTAAAATCACGGCAATCTTTAAGTTGATTGAATCAAAGCTGAATTAAACTGCAAACACCCGTCAAAACTCTCGCTGCTACAGACCGAATGTATCGCAGGTGCATTCACAGTCAGCTGAGCTTTGAGCTTGTGCTACCCAAATGTGATGTAAAGCTGGCAGCTCAATTAACAGCCATTTTCTCATGTAAAATTGATCTGTTGTAATATTTAGGCCATTCATTTAGATTATGAAAGTGTAGGCGATTAAGTTTGACCCTAGGAAAAAAAATGATTGCAGATTCCCATTATAGTTTCTTTTAAGATGACCTGCTTTTAGCATTAATAATCACATAAATCTGCTACTGATTATAAAAAACATGATGCAGCACCTTGAAAAAAAACCCATTCATATTATCTTTCTGGTTTGGACTTTTGATGTCCTAAAATTGCTACCAGTTCATGTTAATCTCCATATCTCTAGCAAGATGGAGTAAATATTCCTGATGTCATATTCATCTATTGTATTGCCCTCAAGATGAAAGAATTTTAGGGTTACGTCATTTTCCTGCTCTCTATTTCTTCCCGGCTGCCCCTTGTTTTATGGATGTTTTGTCTTATGGGAGGAACTATGCGGCTGCTGAGCGAAAGAGAGAGAGTGTGTGTGTATGTGTAAGTGGACCAGATGGCACTTTGTGCATATAAAACTAAAATGGAACGGACACATTTACTAATAGTACATGCATCCCATTGTTCAAAGATAAAGGTTTTGTATAAAGTCTCTTTCTTTGTAAATTAATGGTGATAAAATGTTCATAAGTGTTCATTGAGAGACTGCTATCTGCCACCGATCACTACATCTGCTCTTCTGAATGTTTGATTTTAGTATGTCTGACCATGTCTGGCCAAGGTTTTCATTATCTTGGCTTCTTTCAGACTAAATGTATAGCTAAATGTGCTTGTGCTTATATTGCCACATTACACATAATTTTCTGTAGCTAATAGTATGTTTATACTATTATGTCATCTTTGATAAAAAAAAAGCTATATAGGGTCTTTACTATTTTTCAGTTTAAAAAGTTTCAAAAATTCCTTCATTATAAGTAAACTTTGTTTATAAAACGGTCTGTTCTGGTCCTTGATTCTGATTGGCTGAACGGAGTTCTCAGCCATGATAAAATCCCCCGATAAATAACAGCTGACTGCACCAAATAGCCAAAATATCTTTTATTTACTTTATTCTATGAGACCTTGTTAAGCATATGGAATAACCGTTTTATAAAAGCAATAAGCCCCAAGAAGCAGTAGGTTACAATGCATTTTATAACAGCTAAGAGTGTTTTGGCACAACGCGAAGCTTAGAACTTCGCTTATTGCTATATTGTAAAATTGCATCATAAAACGGTCAGTCCTGGTTTCTTTATTCTGATTGGCTGAGCCGAGTTCTAAGCCATTATAAAATACCCTGATTTCTAACTGCTGACCGTATTATATAGCCTAAATATCCATTTATTCCCTTTATTTTATTAAACCTTGCCAAGAACCGTTTTATAAACGCAATAAGCCCCGCAAAGCAGTGGGTAACAGTGCATTTTATAACAGCTAAGGGGGTTTGAGACACTCCGCTTCGCCCTTAGCTGTTATAAAATGCACTGTAAACCACTGCTTGACGGGGGTTATTGCTTTAATGAACATGTTTGTTTGGCTTAAATTGACAGCAACACACAGGGCTAACAGATGGTTTTCAGCTTGATTTCTATTCCTATCACATTTTTAATGCTGTCTGTCCTTAAATATCTTTTCTCAGAAATATCTTTCAGTTTCTGTAAATTATAATCCAGCCAGACACAGCCTCACAGACTACGCTTTATTTAACAGCAGCTCAGTATTCTTCCATAAACAAACCAATGCAAAATATTTCTGAGATTCCCTACTCTCACGACGACTAAACCCGCATCGTTTATTATTATTCATTACAAAGCCCCTCTGAGAGACCAGATGAAGGTCAGTCTTCAAACAGCAAAACACAAGTCAAGCCAACAAGACCGCAAAAACAGACAGATCTAAATAGCTCTTTAAAGAGGCTCATTTGTCAGCAGAGTGCTTTTAGATTCATGAGCTATTCCGCTAAATCATTGCTCAGGGTGTGAGCTGACATCTCCATACCGTCTTAAATGAGCTCAATTGAATTGTTTCATAACCGCTCTCTATTTGCGGATGAAAATCAAAGCACTCAATTGATTTGTGTCCATTTGGAAATTACCGTTCCATTTTCATAACTTTGCTCGTATTCTCCAGCTAAAATGTGGGAGCAATTCAATGTTGTATTAAAATAGTTATATGATTGCAATGGTAGTATGTACACGAATGTAAAGTAGATGCTGCCTTATTTATGTGTTTTAAAACTGATTTGTAGATGAAAGAAAGGATGGAGTTTGTAGTGAAACTGATTCACGTGTTTATGTTTTTAGAGTCATGATGAACCTGAGGCTGCTTGTCTTCAGCATGCTGTTGTGCTGCTGTTTCTCAGGTAAGAGAGATTTTTGTCAGTTTCTTTTAGTGGTCACAACTGTTGTCTAATGAAATGTTCAAGACAGTGCCTGTGATGTGCTAATAGCTGTTGTAGTTAATGACACCTCTACTGAGATGTAGATTTAAAAGTGTGCAGAGGTGTACTGAGCGAGTGTTTCTGTGAGATGTTCTATCTTACAGGCGCCATATACAGTTCTTTCATAGCTTTTCATTTTCTAACTTCATAGAGTATAACAGGTTGACTTTTAGTTTCATTATCTGTCTGTTATTTGAGTAACAGGTACATTAAGACCAGGGCATTGTACTGTATCTGAATAAACTTGTTAGCCATATCTAAACCCTGATAACAGAGCTGAACCTTGTAAATCATACAGAATGATTTAATAAGTGAACACAAATCTATTGCTCACAGGTAAAACAACTTGTTTTGTGATCATTATAAAATGCTTATAAATGCTTACAGTTTGCATTTGGATTTCCTGTAATTATAATATTAATCAAATTAATTTGTCCAATCAATTTCTTAATGAATGTAGTAGAGTTACCCCGATACTAAATTTCTCAACCGATACCGATTATTCAGAGTGGTATCTTCAGATATTGATTCTTAAGATTAAATTAATATTTCTTAAATTTCTGAATTATATTAATTTATATAATGACTATTTATATTGAATATCAAACTTGTGATTTTTCGTAACATTTTCTATACACAGAGCACAAGTTAATTGCATTTTCTTGTCCTCTTTTGATTGACAGGACATATCGGCCCTGATTATTGGCTGTTTTTAAACTATCGGCGGATAGCGTGCCAATTGCTTTTATTGACCGATACCAATTATTGGCCCATATATCGGTGCATCTCTAGAATTGAACAGTTTATTATTTTAAACATTGTGCTTCTGATTTTGTGCTTAAAGTAATTTTTTTAATTGATCAAAGTGAAGTAGTATGGCACACTTTAAAATAAAATCTGTCTTTCGTTCAGCTCAAGAAGAGAACCAGACTCTGTTTTTTGGGGAAGACTTCCACATCGCCATACCGGAGGGTAAAGTTAATGTATCATTCAGGCCATCGATTGGTCAAGAGCGTGAGAAGGGGCTAATGACATCTAGAGAGGTGATCGATATTCGTGCCAAACTCAACGATGGTTTGAGCCACCTGATCTTGGAGAATGTTGGAGAAAGTGATGAAGGAGTCTACATCATCACTTCTGGCCAAAACACTGAGGACGTAACACGCATCACACTTTTTGTGAGAGGTATGGAACATCCATAAATAATCATAAATAATGCTCTTCAAATCAGTCACTTTGCGCTAAGCAAACAATAAGATAAATAAATCTTGCAGTTCCCATTGCCGGTCAATATCATCTTGTTATTATTCTTATGCCAAGCTGATAATGTTTCAAATGTCTCTTCCCTCCTTTCATCATTTGTACACACACAAACAGTCTTGATTGTGTCTTGTATTATTGTAGATATGTGTGTAACAGACTGTCTACAGCGGCATGTACACTAAAGTGGATGAGTAATACATTTCACACAGGAATAGCTCCTGAGTGACTTCCATTATTATAGGATGTCATTTGTGAACAGTAAGAGTGGTTTAATGACCCTCTGCAGTAATTGTAGCTCTGTCAAGCCACACCGGGTGCCTTCCGTTCTCCTCAACCTAAAGATCCCTCTTTTTCTCACCCAGCCCTCTCTTTCTATGACTGGTGCCTACCAAGACAATCATCACTTTCGCTTTTGCTTGTTCAGCATTGTTCATGCTAGAAATGTAAATAATATGTGAAATCATTGGCGTTTATCATTAGTGTATTCAAAATATACAATTATGTTATCAGTATGTGTGTTCCCTGAGAAAATGCTCCACCAAATGAGCTACAAGAACCATCTTTTGCATTGGCGAACACCACTTAGATTTTCAGCAGTATAATTTATCTCTCCTTTGCCTCTTTTACTTTTCCAGATTGCTCTAGTGAGGTCATCGTGAAATATGGTTCCGATTTCCACGTAGTGCTGAATGATATTTCTGAGCCGTTGCAAGTGGGCTTTCGTAACAGCACAGTGGAAGCCACTCAAACATCGCTGCCGGGTGTGAACCTGCTGAATGATGATGGAACACCCAAAGAGAATTACCAGGACCGCATCATTGTGACACTTCAAAAATTCACCCTTCAGGCAGTCACAGGCGACGATGAAGGAAGTTACACCTTCGCTGATTCCAATGGAAAAGTGAAGAAGAAGATCTGCCTAAATGTGAAATGTAAGAGTGGGGAAAAACTTTGGGAAATTGATAATGTCGCTCTTTATTGAAATACATAACTAAAGAACGATTAAAAAATGTGTGTTGAATAGTTGTGCTTGAATTTTGTCCATTTTGAACTATACACCTCATATATTAATGCTTTAATCAAACTCATGGGGGCAATAAAAACAAAGAACGTAAAAAACGGAGAGACAGATGGTACACATTATTCAGTCATGTCTGCAGCATTTATTCTCTTAAACATTTATGCTCTCTCCTCTCTGATGATTCTGTTTGCACTCAATGACATCATCTAAAAACTTCTCTTTACTCTTTGGCCATCTTGATTATTGTATTGATTCTTTTTTCTTTCTTTCTTTGCTATGTTCCAGCCCATCAGATTTTTGTTACTCTTTCTGACGGTGGCACTCTGAAAATAAATTTGCTCTTGAATAGCTCCTTAGCTAACCTGGTGTACACCCATGAGGCTCAAAACACTAAAGATGTGATTCTGAAGAGGGGAAAGCTCATGCTGCCTCCTCACTTGAATTTCGAGGATCGTCTCTCTTTGGAGGAATCTGTTTGCATTCTCACGGAGGTAAAAGCCAGCGATGCAGGTATTTTCACTGAGACTGACCTTCAGGGATTCCATGTGTCTGAAGTCTACCTGCGGATAGAAGGTAAGGAGATGCAAGATTATAAGACTTAAATTAAATGGACAGTTCATATTTATGTTTTTCACAAATGTTTTCACGTAGTCAGGACGGTTCCATCCATCACTTTTAATGGTGTTTCTCTTTCTTTCTCAGCATACAAGCTTCCCAAGCTATACATTGCCATCATTGCTCTGGTGTCGTTACTGGTGTTGCTGCTGTTGGTGTGTTTGGTGTCATGTTTGGTGAAGATACGCAAACGTGCCACAAAGGCCAGAGCGATTGAAGAGACTGCTAAGAATGCAGGCAAATTGGAGGGAGATGCCTTCAGACAGGTATCTATCATCTTTTACACAATTAGAGTATTTAAACACAAATTCTGTACATTAAAAAAAAATGTTTCGAACAAAAAAAGAGTCCATTTGCTATAAATAAAGCATTAAACCCATGTTTTTGTAGGTTGTGAAAGATGCCTGTACCAATCAGAATGAGGAAGCTCCAGCCCTGTCCCAGAAAGAAGATATCACTGAGAAATCACAGAGCACTGAGGTCAGCATTAAGGTGAGTGCTAGGAATCTGAAAAACAATTACAACTTTCCAAATTGTCATTAGATTTATCATCTTTGTATCTCAACCCTAGAAGTATTTGCTCAATATAAAATCATGAATTGTAGGATTAAAAAATAAATGTGTTTGTAAGACTGTCCTATGTATATTGCTCAGGGTTTGGAGGTGTCTACTAAGGAGCCAAGTCTTCAAGAAAGAAATCTTGAGACAAGTGACTCTGGAGTTGGCTTTAATACTAGCGGCCTTCCACTTGACAGTGATACCGATGTACAAACGGCACCCATTGCAGATTCTGAAGTGTTAAGCTCATATGCCGCCCCTGATGTCAAAACTGTTGCTAACCAAGTTTCAGAGCCAAAGACAGCCCCCTCACCTCCAAAACTAGCACCAGCTTCTGATCTGAAACCAGCACCCAAGTCGACTGCTCCTCCACCACCATCTCCTGAACCCAAACCACCTGTATCACCAGAACCCAAACCTGCTGTGACACCCGAACCAAAACTGAACCTTGTCCCGATACCTGACACGAAACCGACCTTAAGCCCATCGCCAGAACCGAAGCAAGCTGTCACACCAGACCTAAAGCCAGAGCCCACCAAACCAACTGCAGATGTTAAGCCAATTCCAAGCCCAACTCCTGAACCCCCGAAGGCATTAACCCCAACACCCGACGCCAAACCAGCCACTACTCCAGATGCCAAACAAGCAGTCTCGCCTGCTCCCGAAGCTACACCAGCTAAAGTCAGCTCCCCTGCTGTGACCCCAACACCTGATCCCAAAGCTGCTTTATCTCCAGTTTCTGAGCCTAAAGCAACTTCACCTGCTCCACAATCTAAACCACCAATTGTCGAGCCAACCACGAATGGCACACCTGAGTCCAAGGCTGAGTCTCCTAAGCTGGATGGGAAGGACGTAGAGGCACCAGCTTCCGCTAAAACCCCTGATACTGGGAAAAGCTCACTCAAAACTCCTGAGCTCATCTCCAGCGGAGGTCTTTCTCCAGAAGGAAAACTAGACATGGTATCACCTAGTGACATTGCACCAACCTCCAACGCTGACGGAGCCGCCACCGACTGAGATTCAAACCGTAGCCTCTTTCCTGCCTCCTCCGAGTGTATTAACCAACACAGACAATCCAGACACTTGACTTACCAACAAAGAAGAGCTAAGTGACTTTGAAAGGGGGTGGGAATCTTAATTCTTTGAAGTCTCACTTTTAATACGATTAACATGCAACAATAGAAATATCCACTGTAAATTCACTCAGTTTACTAATATTTAATCACCCCGTGACAGTGTTATATAGATCAAATAGATAGAAAAAGCTCTGCAGGCCTTACACCGTTAGATAATAACACCAAGGGTCGAATTCACTAAACGGTTACACCACTTTTGCAAGTTGAACCATTAAAGCGCTGGGAAAGCTTTAAGCTCTAGCTTTTGGTATTACATTTGTTCAGCACAAACACGCCTTCTTTCTATGTATTTAAGGTTTATTATAGTTTGTGCATTTTCTGCTGTGACCACCAGTCCAAAGCAGATGGTATTGGTATTGCAGATGGTAACAGAATTGCATTTAAAGGGAAATGTCACCCAAAAATAAAACATCTGTCATTATTTATTCACCGACATGTCATTCAAATCCTGTTAATGACTCATTCTTTTGTGGAACACCAAATATGTGGAGAAATGTCTCAGTAGTTTTGTATCCATACAATGAAAGTCAATGGGAGATAATGTTGTTTGGTTACAAACATTCTTAAAAATATATATTTTATGTCTTCTGCAGTAGAAAGAAAGTCAAACAGGTTTGGAATGACATGAGGGTAATGACAGAATTTTCATTTTGTAGGGAACTGTACCTTTTAAAGACACAGTTGTGTAGGTTTTCTAACAAGCAAGACAGCAGTAATTAATCAAATGATACTAAAATGGCTTTGAGTGCTTTTACTGCATTATAAAGAGGTGATTCAGGTGACTGGACCGCATTGATTTACAGGCAGTACGGTCCCTGTAATTTATGGCAAATCACAGGATTCTTCTATAGTATTTATGAAGCATATCTTTCAGAATTGGTTGGCAAGATGGCAGAGAACAAAATGCATTCAGTACAAATATTTAGCTTTGTCTGCGGCATTCAATATGCATAATATCTGTAGTTATTCAGGCATTAAAACAACACAGACAACACAAATCAATCTTAGTGAATTCCCCCAGGATTGAGGGTGGCTGTCAGGGCCATTTAAGTGTATAAAGACAAACATCCCTTCACAGAAATAATACATCATCCCTGCATGAAGATAGTGAGAAAATAAATTGTATTATCTGTTCCATAATGCAAGATAACTGCAGCCAAACTTGGGAAAAGTGCACAGAAGGTCAAGGGACATAAATCATTTTTGCTCTTTATGAGATTATTTTGACAAATTGTGTGATTTGTTTGGAGAAAGCCAGCGAGTCAACCCCAACCTTTTTGAAATTTACAAAATTATGTGTCAACTCAGAGATGGTGTGACACCAAGATCCAACCCTGCTGAAAAATAATAAAATATTATTACAATTATTGAAACTCCCAACACAATCGGATACTTTGTGGCTGGAGGACCTGTGGCGAGTCTTACATATGGCACTGGTCCCGATGGATGTTCTTTACAGATGTAACAATCCACATCTTCTATTCAAACAATAACAAAACTGTTGTCATCTATTAGCAAGTTTTGTTAAAAAAAATCTCACCTTTACAAACACTCGGTGACACAGTACAGGTGCTTTGCTTCCGTGAATGAGAAGTGCTCAGATTAAAAGATCTCAATGGTCAGGCAGAATAGCTTCTAATACCTTTCTAATCTCTTCAGAATGTTGTCATGTGGATTTGCTGATAGAGCCTCGAGTAGCAATAGACGTGCTTTATAAGATCTACAATGTTTGTTCTGGTTAATTTACAATGTTTCACAAGTGATTCTGGATTTACAGTACAGTCACATCAACAAGATAACAGCCTCACGTCTTAGTTTACATATAATCCAGGTGCCTCTAGTGTAACCTGAACACCACTGCCGGTTAGTTGTACGTCCAGGAACCTGCTCTAAACAGCGTTTACGGAGGCTAAGATTTATGACAGTGAGTTTGGGAGAATTAGAGGTTTGTGGCTAGATTTTCTAAGCGCAGGTTATCTTTACCTCACATCATGGCCTGATTTAACCTGAACAACATTTTAAGCTATATTAGCATTAAAACGTTGACAAAAAAAGTAAACAAAAAGCACAAGTTGTGAAATAGGAATGAAAGTTTACAATATTCGATTATAAATTAGAATGACCAGGCGATGCCTTTCCCCACGAAGCTCTGAAAAAACGGCCTTGTTCTTTCCTAGCCTTTATCAGCTGTTGTAATATCAACGCAAGGAAATAAGACCTGAAAGGCATACAGTATAGCAAGCGTTACATCACATAATGTAAATAATATAATTATTTGACACCGTCACATTTAACAATTATTAAGTAAGAAGGGTTTTTCTGAACCTTTTTTAGGAATGTTATGAAGATAAACCCCCTCACTCTGCTTGGAGAGAGCAGGCATTGAATTTAGCAATTCTAAGCAATACACCAAACGCATAGATACGCACACATACATAATCAAATAATGACTTGTATCGTGAGCTTCTATAGAGTGAGAGAAGTTCCTGGTTATTTTATTACTCACGAGTGAAGTTAAAGCTGGCCACGTCAGGGGTTTTGACTTCATGCATTAAAAACCCAATAAACATAGGATCACCGTCATGGTCCCCTAAGACCAGGCTTCCCACTAATACTATTGGCTGTTGGATGTAAGTGAGCTTGATTTCAGATGCCCTAATTTTCAATCTCCAGCAAAATGATGTCACTCTTTAAGTGCATACCGGAAGTGCGCATCACGCGTTTCCAGGCAGTCGATATTCCTCTGGTTACTCGCTGAATCAACACAGTGTTTTAAAGCATTTGATCACTACCAAGAATTGCATGAATTGAGAAACATGAACCTTGAAGACACTGCCACTGATATATTAGTCTTGATTCATGATTATTGTCTGTTTTGTATTTTGTGTGCGACACAATGTGCTCTTGATGAATTTTCATGGGCCCTTTTGGACCTGTGGGCTCTTTGAATTGTATGATGTTATTCAGAATTGGCGCCATCAGCAGGCCCACCTATATTATTTGTACTTGTGCATGTGAGTTTGTGTGTGTTGGTGTGTTAGTAAAGCAGCAATTTTGGTTGGATAGATGTAATTCAATGCAATGTAGCAGTGTTCTCTCTCTCATGTCTGCTAGTTATTGCCTTTTAATTGGTATTAAACCAGATGAAATATAAAGGAGGTTAAAATGCGTCGCTTCCTACAAAGAATGAGACGCTTTGATGATATTTAACCCCCGATTACTAAATTCTGTTTTGATACCGAGACAGCTGTGTGCTGTATGTGATTTTTGACTCGATCCACACCCAATACTATGCGATTGAAGTTTTTCATTGCATGCAGTAGAGTTGCGCTCCTATAGTGTTTATCTGTGCTAGTGTGGTCATGCATTTATAGGCGGTAGTGTGTAAATCTATACAAGAAAACAGTACATTGATCCTTATATACACAGAGAACATGGGTTTAGTGCGTCTCTTTGTGTATCTGATTGGATAATTTCATTGTGTAAGAGTACAAGTGTCAGATAGACAAATAAATAAGTAGTATTGTATTGTTTATCAACCTGAATCTACATTCACAGATGTGTGCGACCTGATTGGTTAATGTACAGTAATTCTAAAAGGGCATTTGGACGGTTTACCAGAGTTCTGTGGGTGTGCTTTAAAATTATTTCTCAAGGGTGAGGATGATATCGAGTACGAGAAGTTAAGCTCCACGTCAACTCAAGTCCGGTTGTGTTCCACAGGTGCATGAACGATTTCTAACACTTGGTGCCTCTCGTCTCTTCTCCTTATTCCACCTATAAGTGATGCTTAACTGTCTTCTTCTTTGCACAAACATGACACAGTAACATTTTGTAAAGATAAGTGATACAGTACTTCCTTTCTTTCATGCCTAGAAACGATAATAAAAGATCTGAGAATGATTCTCCGAGTCAGTGGTGTTTTTACCCCAGGCCTGTCGCCTCACACCAGTGACACAGCAGTAATAAAACCTTTTTGGGGTTTTTTTTCTTCTTGTTTGAGCGGACTACTCTGACACAGATCTCCCGAGGCTGGAAGACATTTTCCAACAAAGATAGTGCTTTCTGGCCTTGTAGTCAAACACACTCAAAGTCTCTCATCTGGCTCTCTTCTTTCTTTTTCTGGACTGTTGCTTTTGAAATGGAGGACGAGAGGAGTGCTTTGTTTACAGAAGCATCACTCCCCTCTTTCTGTCTCTCTCTCTATTCTTTTCTAGTTCACATGCCTGTCTCACAGCACATAGTTTCCATTGTAGTGCCAGGGCTGAACTTAACAGTTGTGTATGTATTTATAGACACACAGATTAACAGTATGAGCTAAACAACTGGTTTGTTTTTAGTCACACAATTTTTTATTCTTTCTTATTTTGCTTTTCATTTATTACTGTGAGAATCACATGGCTTGCAGACAATAAATGCATCACTACATTTAAATTATAAAGTGCAAAAGAAAATCTAATAAAAAAGAAACATTGTTCTAGAATAGTTTACCCCAAAAATGTCATCAAATTTTGTCATCATGTACTTATAGTCGTGCGTTGTGCAAAATGACAGCATGCAGGTTATATGGTTGTTTTTTGGCAAACTATTCCTTTAAATAAAGATAATATTAAGGAATATTTGTTGAATGAAATATCAAATCTTTACATTTCATGTGCTTACAGTATCATGTACTGAGTCTCATGCTACAGTAAGTTACTGTTAATTTGTAAAGTTGATAACAACATCAAAAACAAGGCATACAACATTTAAAGCCACACTACTGAACTTTTGCTCACGGATTCTCCATGTGGTTGATAAGTGCAATTGTCTGTTACCAGTGTTGTTAATAAGTTTCCCTGTGGGCAGCGCTATACATGTGAATTTCTTAACTAAACTGGTGAATGCGGAAACGTTTGGAAACCATATTGCACTCTTCCGCAGGCAGGGGATGGGCGGGGCTGTGTCCCCTGACCCGAACACAGAACTTACAGCGTGTGATTGTTTTATATTTTAAGGTCGAAAACATGACAAAGTGTTGCCTCAAGGTGATGCTGATCAACATTTCAAAGATGAAGTAGTATACGGTGAAAGCAAACATTCATCCATGTTGTCAGTCCCTTCAGAGTGTTGGTTGAAAAATGGTAAGAGGAGCACAGTTTTTTCCTTCATCCTTGTCACATGGGTTGTAGAATGGATAGATCGGCACTAAAACAGTACCCATGTAGAAGGAGAAAAGTGGCATCATGGTCACAGCGTTGTAGAAGGACACCTCCTCTTTATCACAGTCCAGGAAGATGCCGATGCGAGCGAGGAGAGCAGATGAGCGCACCTGCGTGGCCTTCGGATGGGTGCAGGCAGTGACCGAGCCATTTCTGAGAGACAGCGTCCACAGTCCGTTCAATGTGGAACTGGAATCCATCTCACCACGTTGCACGTCCGCTCTAGCCACACCCAATCGCCAGGCGGTCTTGCCCTTCACCTCCACTTCCCAGTAATGCCGTCCATGAGTAAAGCCCTCAGACCCCATTACGCAGTAGTAGTAATGAAAGCGTTTTGGGTTCCTCTCATCCGGGTTCTCATTCGGCACCTCCTTGTCCTCATCGAAAATCACAGAAGTGCTCTCTGCAGACATGGTCAACAAGGGATGTGCCGTCTCAAGGTCAAAAGTCAGTGTAGATATGTCTGTGAAAACAAGAGCAAATGTTAAGTTCAGTATTCAATTAAGATGCACAAATTCCCCCCCTTGTGAAAATTAAGATTATTTTTGAAACGTGCTTAAAATCACATAAGATAAAAAATCCAGTCACATCAGTAGTCTAATAAAAGCTGATTTATTTAACATGGGGGGCTGGCAAGTGATCCCATGACCAGCTGAATTCTACTGATTTATCTTAACCTAACCCCCGATAGACACTTCTGCAAACAGAACACATTAATCACAACTGACTGGGATCCTGCATTGCTTTTAAATGATGTTGCTTTCATAGATCCAAAATGAAAATAACAAAAAATTACTTTTAAATGAAATGTGAAATATTTAAAGCTCCAACGTGTCATTTTTTAGAGGATCTGTAGACTGAAATGTAATATAATAAACATGACTATGTCTTCAGAGGTGTATAAAGAACTAACATAATGAAGCATTATGTTTTTATTTCCTTAAAATCAGCTATTTCTGTCTACATACACAGCGGGTCCCATTACATGGAATTCGCCATGTTGTTTCTACAGTAGCCCTAAATGGACAAACAGCTCTATAGAGCACATTTTGTAAATACGTTATCTCCTAGGCAATGAAGTGAAAACACGATGACTTCTTAGTTCTGTGTCAGCCACCGTAGTGCCTCAAAAGAGAGTGAGCCGTTGGTTGCAACCTCACCACTAGATGCCAATGAATTTCATACACTGGACCTTTAAAATAAAAATGAAATAAATGTTGTATTTGTATAATTTCAGTACTTGGATAGAGGGATGCTTTCATGTGCTTCCAGATCCTGTATTGAATGGGTCCCACAAACTGACCAGAGCAGATATAACTGTCTACAGTGGGAGGAGGGATGAAATTCACTTCACATCTAAAAAAAGAGACAATGACATATAAGCGCTACGAATTAACTTAAAATAAAGTTTACTGTAGCTGTTACAGTTGACAAATACACTATACAGTACGTCATATTGTGTGACAGCTTAATTTATGAAACTATTATATTATTTTATATTATTAAAATGTGCCCTGCGATGGGTTGGCACTCCATCCAGGGTGTATCCTGCCTTGATGCCCGATGACTCCTGAGATAGGCGCAGGCTCCCCGTGACCCGAGGTAGTTCGGATAAGCGGTAGAAAATAGAATGGAATATTATTAAAATTAATATTTAAATGTAAATGTAAAGATCATTGTTCGTTTCTTTCTTAATTTTTGCTGTCACACCATAGGACACTTTTATTTGTCAACTACTAACTATGATGAAATAAGAAGATGGGATGAAGGGAAATACTCTATGAAACGAAAGAAGGGGAAGAAGTTTGAAATGTAAATAAAGTCAAACTGTATAAATGACAAAGTTTATAAAATACAGACACTTGCCTTTTCAGAAGCGCTTTGATTTCCTAAATTAATAAAAATACACAGTGTTACACATAGCACACCAGTCTGTATAGTTTATACATGAGCATTAAGGTTCATATCTGCCTGGTTACAGCAGTCTGAGATTCCTCAAACACTCATCTGATCAGTGTTTAGTGCTTGTGCACTACTGTGTGTGTGTATCAGGTGCAGTATGTTCCAGACCCTTCCATTGTATGACCTATGAAACTAAGCCCGCCATGACGTAATGTGGTAAGAGCCAATGATGCAATAAAGCAATACTAATAGAGTTAAAGGCAGAATTTCTACAGTCCAGAACAAATAGCTTAAATCTTTAGACTAATCAAATTGACCTTAAATTCACCTTGTGAATTAGACTATCTACAGAGGATAAGAAAGTGCTTTCTAGCGTGCGCAGCAAAGCACTGCTCCAGTTCAGATAACAGCTTAAAAATGAAGACTTTCACTACTTAAGCTGTCAATTCAAAATGAAGATTCACCTTCAGAAGTTTGGGACTGTCTTCTTCCCTTAGCTTGCAGTTTATAGTCTCGATGGCTCTCTCTAGATCTCTACCCTGCATAGAAATCTTCTTCTCTCTCTCTTTAATGATCTTCACCCGTCGATCCCGTTCCTTCCTCAGCCGCTCCAAGTCCATCTCCTCCTCTTCGTCCAAAAAGCGATGGAGGTTCTGAAACTCTGCTCTGATTTCACGTTCAATCTCCTCAAATCTATTCTGTGAGAGAGAATATTAATGAATTGCTAATAAGTTCCTCTGGAGGAAACTTGTTAATGGAATTATCACTCATATGTAATAGGAAAATTGGCTTATTATACATAAATACATGAATTATGCCAGGTCACTGGACAGATTGACATGTGTAAATGCCCATAACGTGCTTTAAAATACATATGCAGGCTATCAGCCTATTAAACAGCTCATTTGAATCCTCAAATCATATCTTCATAACTGTTCTACTGTCTCATACATCTCCATTTTCTCTTCACCTCATTTAAGTACATTTTTCTATGTTTTATGTGTCCTGCTACACCATTCAGGGTCATTTCTGTCCCCTATACTGTACCTCGACCTGACGTGCTTCCACGAAGGCATCTCCCTCAGCTTCACAACATTCTTCAATTTCATGTTTTATCTTTTTAATTGACTGAATAAGCTTCTCCTGAAAAATAAACACATAAAAAGCCAGTTCATGGTACGTTGAGGTTATATAGTAAAGACATTTATTAGATTATCATACATTTAGTGCATTTACACAAATCGTAATCCTTAATTTTTAAAAGCTTTAAAGATTTTCAATTTGTATTAGTATTATTAAAAAACAATATATCAATACAGCTCAGGTCGAATAACCTTTTTAAGATGTTGTCCCACTTGGAACCTTCTAAGTAAAACAATTTACAGTGTGAGCAAATAATTGACAATGTATCTTTCACCTTGTCATGGCTTATAATAACAAGGTTACATTTTAATCTTACCTTTTGGTCATAAAGGAGTGAATTGTTGAAGTTGTTATTTGTGTCCTTCATGTGATTTGTGTGCATTCCAGTTTTGCTTGTCAAAGTGGAACACAGAGAACTCTGGGATGTCGTGTATGAGAGAGAGGGGTTAAATTAAGCTGAATGATAGTTGTGTGTTAGAGAGAGAGAGAGAGAGAGAGAGAGAGAGAGGGAGAGAGAGGGAGGGGGGATGGAAAAGCATGTGAGTATAGTATACTATTTCAAAGTAGAACGATTTTGAAAGTAGAACAAAGTAGAAGTGATTATTCAGTGTAAAATAAGTAGAATCTGGAAGTGACTTGCATCGATTTACAGTAAACAGTATTTTTGTTCGAATAAGCATCACAGACACATATTCTGTCGACAGAATTTGACTTCATGCAGTAAGAAATCAGCACAGTAGAAGAGGAGCAGTGGGAGGTATTGTGGTGTTCACAGTTGTCTCACTGCACAAGCGATTTATGGGAAGGAGAGAAGAGCTTCTATTTCTGTCTGCAACAAGAGTCAACGTCAGGGAACAGAGGCAGACTATTAAAGGGGGAAAGCTCGAGAGAAGGGACGATGTGGGGCTTATGTTTCACTGTGAGGGGTCTGGCAGCAGGATTTTGTGTGCATGTTCATACGCACAAACGAGAAAGAATAGGAGAGAAAGCAAGAGCGCATGCTCAAATTGTATGTGCAAACAGAGGAAAGATTATGTTTCATAAAGAGCAGTCTGTCCGGCAAAGATTTTTCAAATATTTTAGTGCAATAGTAGCGGGCAGTGCTGTATGACAAGAATAAAATCCTTTGTGGTATAAAATCACCTCGTCCTCTCTCTCCTTCTCTCTCTCCATGAACACTGCTCAGCCAGTCTAATGTATTATTCATGGATCTGTCCTGAGCGTCTGACTGCTGGGACACAGACTTGGTTAAAAGATGGAGTTTAATGGTATTTAAAGCTTAGTCACGTACTGCCACATAAGACTACACAGGTTATTGAACATATGTGTTAGAATCGGTATTGACAATAAATGTGATATCAAAAATGATTATGATCAATATTGTGTTAATATTATACGATAACATTGTAAATGTTGCATAAGCGAAACAGTGGGGGCACTTTCTCTCTGCCTGTTAGTGTGATTCATTGGCCAAAAAATTTAAAATACCAAATTAACAAAATTAAGGATTTGACTGATGACATAATTTATTTCTGTTCATAAACATTTCAATACATACGGAATTGTTAATAATTTTGGTAATTGTAATAATTGTTTGATGAAAAACTGATATTGTGACAGCCCAAGATTAGCTGTCCTGTAAAGCCAGTGTTTTTAGAAAATAATATAGTTGTGAAAATATCCCTGTTGAAAAAATGGACCAGGACATGACCAGCTTAAACCAGCACATGAACAGCTAAGGAATATAAAACATTTAGGCTACTAATTTCTAACTAATAACGAGTTACATTATGTAAGTTAATATTCACAATAAAAGTCATAAGGGCCCGGTTTCACAGACAGGGCTTAGTTTAAGCCTCCGGATATTTGAGAAGCTTTTATTGAAATGCCTTAGATACAAATATTACTGGTGTGCCTCTTGAGACAAAACAATGGCATATTTTAATATATGTCAGGGGAATTTATTTTCAGTTAAGAAAGCTCAAACTTAATATATTATATTATATATAATATATATAATATTAATACAATATTTGAGAGAGTATGAAGTGGCATAGTGAACAAATAGTACCTTAGTCTGGGACTAGTCTTTAACCTTATCTGTGAAACCGGGCAGTAACGTGTTACCGAGTAAATCTTGCTGGTGGACTACATTACCCATTTCCGGGACGTTGAAAGCGGAAGTAAACAAAAAGCACGTAGCGGTCAATTCAACTCTTGCTACATTTGGAATAGATAGCTCATTGTCGTAATTTAAGTTTATATCGCATGGTATATAATAACATTACTAGCCTGGTCTGTATATCATTATTTGATACAACAAATTCGTATTTTTTATTATTTTGGTTTCTGGTTGCTAGCATGTAGCGTTAGCCTTGCTAACAAGACCGACCTAAGCTATTTCTTTAAGCTGGTTTTAGTCTTTTAAATCTTTATGGACAAACTGAAGCATTGAAAGTAAACCGTCGGGAAGCCAGACATTGCCTTGGAAATAAAAAATGAACGGTCAAGCTGAAGTAGAGGTGGATTACAAGAGAAAATACAAAAATCTTAAACGCAAATTGAAGTTTCTTGTATATGTAAGGATTTAATGGTCCTAATTTTTTTCCTTTTTTCAATACTGTCAGATGAACTCTAACGTTAGTTGTTAACTGTCTCCAATGCTCTCCATTCGTTCATATGTTCAGGAGCAAGAATGTTTTCAGGAGGAGCTAAGAAGAGCTCAAAGAAAATTATTAAAAGTTTCCAGAGATAAAAGGTAGAAGGTGTGAAAGCTCTTTTTTAAAGATTATCACACAAAAAACAATGCAAACAATAAAAGACATGGTCTGTGTTTTGTGTCTTAGTTTTCTGTTGGACAGACTGTTGCAATATGAAAGAGTGGATGAAGAATCTTCTGGTAGGTTTTTTAATACCCTGTTGAAATATACTGGGAAGAATATGATTTTTTTTGACGTCTTGTACTGTTTTTGCAGACTCTGAAGCTACCGTGTCCTCTGAGAGTGAGGGAGAAGGAGCCAGAGAGAGAGACAGGGAAGCAGGAAAGAAGTGAGTCTATAGCAACTCTATCTCTCTTTGGATGTGATGTAAAACATTGAGATGTTGTCAAAGGGCACATGCCTATTATCGACACTGTTTTAATCTGATATTAACATCCATTTTAGGGGATCTGATGACAAGTGTTCAGTTCTAGATACAGGTGTTGATGGAACCACATTCTGAGATGCTTAGATATATGACCACGTCACATTTTTAGTGTAAAAGCATGTGTTTTCATCCTGCCTCATTTCTAGGCAACAGTTTATTTGTAGGCAAACAATTATTTAGTGTACCATTTACATTCAGCTTTAAAAGAAACATTTCGTATGCTTTTTGCACAGATATAGACAAGGATATTTCACTTTGAATAAATGTGTTTGTTAAATAGTTTCAAGTTTGTTTATACACGTATACAACCGTAAACAGTATGATATGCAGTAAATTATTTAGTTGTGATTCTTTCCCCGTATTTTGCAATAAAAATCAGATCACCCAAGACCCAATGGGACCGTTCGTTAATCAATATTAAACTACAAAACTTTATTATTTTCAGTAAATTCAATAATAATTCCTTTAGGAAGAGGAGTCCAGGGGTTCCTCCGGTCCCCTCATCACCGTCTTCTCATCTCTCACTCCTGTCCCGCTCTGGAGCGGTTCCACTCCAGTCTTCTGCTCCTGCACAGTACCTGAATACTGTGAGTGCTCCACATCCCTCCATAAACCCTCCACACAACCCATATACATTCTGGACTTGCTTTTCAGTTGCTCGCATTGTTTTGCATACTGTTTGTCACCTGTTTATTTGTCATTTTGTTCATTTTTCTCTCTTTTTGTCTTTTTATCACCTCACCTCACCTGGTTTATATGGATGCAAAACACTGGGGTCACGCTGGCTGTGTGTGGTAATGGTTGTTATTGTTTGATGGACTTGTGTGTGTGATGGTGGGTTGAGCAGTTACCTTTCCCTCCTGAGTATTTGGCTCCCTCTGCTGAGCAAGTGAAGAAAGAGAGAAAAACTAAACTGGCCAAACACAAGAAAGACGGTTCGGGGAAGGTGAGAGAGGGATAGAGAAAAACAGAAGGCTATTGATTTACATGGTTGCTGTTGCTGGTTTTGTAGCATCATCTCATTCAGCTTGATTTGCTTTTTTTACTAAAATGTGCCTCTGATATACAGTCTTCTTAATAACAACTCTGTATCTTTCCCCATCAGGTGGTCGGCCCACTGACATCTAATTACCCTGCAGGCAGTGGTGCAGCAGGGGGTGCGAGTGGGCCATTCAGCTGGGTCCCACAGCAGATGCTTAGTGAAGATGCAGCTGAGGAGGAGGGGGAAAGTGAGGGAGACAGTGACAGAGATGAGGAGAGAGGAGAGGGAGATGAGGCAGAGCTGGTCATCGACATACCCAATGAGTGAAGGTAATAGATGCACACGAGCGTGAGTGAGCATTCATCGGCAGGAATGACAAAATACTTCGGATCATTTTAAGGCTTGTTTTTTTACAGTCTTCCTATTGCATACATTATTAGATAGTTATATTTGTCACAAGATGTAATATGACACATACTTATTTGTCTTTAGAATCATCGAAATAGTGTTTCTAGAATCATTCAGATGTTTGAATGTTGGTTAAAGGGATAGTGCATCTAAACATTTTTTTTTCACTCACCCTCTTGTCATTTCAAACATGTATTACTTTCTTTCTTCTGCAGTACACAAAATATATTTTGAAGAATGTTGACAGAGCAATGGCTGTACCCTATTGTATGGACACGAATCAATGCAAGTTAATGGGAACCCCCGTGGGTTGCCAACATTCTTCAAAATACCTTATTTTGTGTTCTGCGGCCGACAGAAAGTGAAATCCGTAAATGATGACAGAATTCTCATTTTTGGGTGAACTATCCCTTAAATGTTCAGAATTTTATGATTCATCACAAAACTGGATCTGTGTTATGCCGGTTGAGACTTTTTAAAATTATCCAAAGAAGGTCATGTGTTCTGGTTGCTTTCCTTAAAAGACTGCTAAACTGCAATGGATTACCTGTTAGAGGAGACAAAAATGTGCAGTAAATATAGAGTTGTCAGTCAGTATTTAGAAATGTGAAAGGTGAGTTAGTGAGCAGAAGAGTGAGTAAAAAACAGAGTGAGAGCCACACCTATTTTACCCAAGAGGACATGAACACTAGTCCAGACAAGTTGCTATGGGATCATAGAACATGCACACGCACCAAAACAACAGGCATATATTAAATATATTATATAATGCATGTCTGTAGTCCCTGCAATTCTGTTTTCGGCCATTAATTGTGTTTTTTCTTTACACAGGTGCCAACGGACAACACAGTCACAAATTTGTTAATTTTTTTAAATGCCATATTTAATGATGTTTGTTTGTCCAAGTAACTTCTAATTAATACGATTAAAAAAATCTATTTCTCTTGTTTGATGTTTCTGTCTGTTGAATAGAGTTTTTGATTCATTATGCCAGCTTATGTTGTCAAAAAATGGGCATGATTTGTGCACAACATACGAAATTCCAAGTTCATGACTGAACGTTTCCTTTCTTTGGCTTGCAGACATTATCAGAATGTTCTGGTGGGCATGAAAACTGGCTGAAGCTGCAGAGAATAGCCATGTTTGTTGTTTGTGTCTATGTGTGTGTGTCCAAGGGAATGCTGACATGCAGGTAGTCACCAAGGCGTGTAAGAGGTGTGTGTACTGGTTTGTGTACTTTATAGCAATACTAAGACTAAGGTGTTGTCAGAGAGTGTGATTTAGGGAGGGAGGGATGAACGAGAGAGAGAGTATTTGAAAGGGGGAGGGATAAGAAAGGTGAGATTCTGGCCAGACTCATTCTGCACAGTGAAAGAGAGTGAGAGGGAGGAACAATCTAGGGGGTTCTTGATTTGTGTAACTGCTAGTTCAGCACTGTTAGCCGCTTTAGGCGTCTCTGCTTTGATGTGCTGAACGGTTTTGACCATGCTGTTTGCTTTGCCTCAGCTCGCTCTGTGTCTGTCTGTAGTGCTGTTAAATGGTGTTTCAATCCGGGCAAACACACACACGGTTCTGGATCCAGGGTTTCTTCAATGTAAGGACAGCTTTTTCAGAGGAACACCTCCAGCATCACTGTCTGATTTGGGTTTGGAGCAGAGGTGTCACAGACAGCTGACCGGACGGCCTTTTGCATCGGTCTTTAACATCGGCTGCCAGAGCACTGTCTATACAGCTCTTCATCTCAGCCCGGCTAATGGATGGGGCAGAGGAGAGCAGGACACGGTGAGACAACTACTGCTGACCTTGTGACATGCTGCTTTTGATGCTCTGTAGAGACTTTACAGGCTTCAAGACATACAAAAACAAAATGCCTCATCATCCTGTGAGTCCCTGTAGCTGAATGGGTAGAGAATGGTGCTTCCAAATGCTAAAATAACATGTTTGATTTGGAAAACCGTTTATGGATAAAATTAATACTTGAATTTTGCTATGGATAAATGTTATAATATAAATAATGTAAAGTATAAATGGTAATCTGTACAACGTTATGTGCAACTAACATGTTTATACAATGTGTACAGGCTATACTGTATAATGTGCTGTATACATTTTTATAAGAGCAATAAACAACATCTATTAGAGCTTCTCCTTACATGCAAATGGCAACAAGTCAAGCGAAAGAAAATCTCACCATTTCACGCAGCACTTATAGTAACTGTGCACAAGTATAATAGATGTGAAAGAACATTGCAGTAAAGATAAGACAGTGGGCCTAATACAGTCTGACTGCATTCAGAACACTATTTAGAACAGGTTGTTTCTTTCAGTCACACCTCAGAACAAGTATTTCATTCCTCTCCGTCAAGCACTGCCCTAAGCTCTCAGTCTTCACATTTTTTACAAATACAGTGTAATATACAGCATACAGCTGAAGGGGGAGACCATTCCACATTTTCATTTAATCAGCATTTCGAGATGTATTGTGGTCATTCCAGTCCAGTGACTGTTGAATTTCAACAAAATCAAAGTCCAACAGCAATGTGAAAGACTCACAGAATGACAAGGTTATCACATAAAAAACAACAGCATGACGAGGTTAACACATAAAACATTTTGTTTTCCTAAATACGTGAACAATTATTGTTATGTTACTTAAAAGTGATTATGAACTTGTTTTCTTTGCCGTATTTGATGTCTGAAAATTACACAGCATCTTTTCTGTTATTTTCACCTGTTTCTCCAGTTTTCATTTTCTGCAAAATAAATGCAAATCGAAACAATATTTTTATTTTGAAATTTGGGAGAAATATTGTTAGTAGTTCACAGAATAAAACAAAAATGATAATTTTACCTAAACACATACCTACAAAAAAATCTGTGGCTGTATACTTTTTGCGTTTTAGTAATTAAGTACCTGTCTCTTTAAAATACATCAGCAGGATGAGCCGATCAGTGAAGATTCCCATGTGGCCATTCCAGCACTCTACGCAGAAACTCCATCTTCCCCGAGTTCTTCCCTCCTGAAATGGGATGCTGTGACAGCAGGTCTGATACGAAGCTCAATCATGCCAACGTGTTCAAAGACAAGCGGGGAAATGTATGTGCAGAATGGTGTGGGAAGGTTAGATGAATGTGCGAGTGAAGTGTTATGGTCAGCAGTTTGTTGTGCGGTTTCAGATGGTGAGGGTAGTTTTAGTGTTGGGTTAGTGAAGGATGGAGAAATGAGGGTGGTGAGCATTAAGGCATTAGAGGAGTTGATAGGAGTTACAGGCCTGTTTTCAGGAGGCTGTGGTAAAGAAGAAGATCAGAGAGAAGACTTCATGTCACTTATTAAAGAGGAGATGATTGGAGTCAAAACACCCAGCTCTGATGCGCAAAGTGAGAATGCGCAAATCGAAAACGCTCCTGAAACAACATCAGACTCAGACAATGAGGAAGTGACATCACAGCGTGTCTTCAGTGACGACCAAAGTTTCACATCCTCCCTGGATTTGGAAAAGGACCTTCAGGATAGCACCAATGAGACCTCAGAGTCTGTTACACTTAAAGTCTTGTCTATCACTATCTCACTCCTTTGCACCCCTTTCTCTCCGATCGTAAACAGAGTCATTAACTTTCCCTCCCAGGTTGCATACGTCCTACAAGAAGATCTGGCAGTCCTCGCCTCGGTGCCTGGGGACAGTGTAACCTTGGTTAACAACCTGTGCACAGGTGTGTCATCTGGGGTTTCATGTGTTTTTAACACCTTATATGACACTGGGGAAGTAACTACGTGTATTCTCTACTCATGTATCAGTCCGCTGGTCAGCAGCCTGTTCCTGGTGGTCCAGGAGGGATTCGTAGGCATGGGTACACTGGTGGGGTATGCCCTGGGTTTTCTGATGAGCACAGTGGGCAATGGTATCACCATCTGCTGGATGCTGCTTGGGTCAGTTTTGGATCAAATGGTAGATTACCTGTATCTTGTATCCTCAGAAATGGGCATACAGGTGTCAACAGTGGGCTCTGGGATAGGAAAACTAACCTGGAGGAGTGGAAAGGGTGTGGTCAACCTGCTCAGAATAGCTATGAATATTGTATGGGGGGTGGCGGAGAATACAATAGAGAATGTGCAAGAAACGTTCAAAGAGAGCTGGGGGGGATCAACTATAATGGAGTCACCCGAAGTGCCACCACCTGTAGTACCACCTCCTGAATAGATTTGTATGTGTGTATGCCAGTGATTAATGTATTTTTTGTTGCATATTACACTATAAATAGTGTCCTGCAAAAGGCACATCAAATAGGACTTTACAGCATGTGAATGCGTATGAAACAAATGTTACATTTTGCCACAAAAAGACACCATAAAAGACCATGAAATTTGACACATTTTTTTTATTACTTTGTTTTAAGGCAAGGTTTGGGGCTGCATTGTTATGATATGGAAACGAATGTGCTTTTGGGGGGAATTGTAACAAAGTATTTCAAGGTACTTCAATATTTGTGACATCTAAAAAAAGATGATGTAATTGTTGTGTAATGTCTGTAGTTTCATTTTATGCAAATGCTATGCTGTGTCATAGTTTATAAGATGCAATAAAATGTCTGAGTTACGCTTTCTGTCATTTACAGTATACCAAAAAAACTCTTCAAGGCCAACTTCAATGTGGAGTGGTCACTATAGCTGTATTGACAATATATTTAAGGTACAGTTTGTAAGAATTTTGCAGAAAAATATCCAAAAAAGCCGATGTAATATTTTTTTTTCAGCTGAGTACTTACAATATGTCAAATGATTCTAAATGCTTTTAAATCCTGAGAAAATCGCCATTCTGAACAGTGTCGTTTAGTCGCCTGTCAATGACATCATATCAGCGTTACTGCCAGCGTTACCGCATTTAGTAACGTAGAAACCACGTGACACTGTCGTATATAGACGCGGAAGTAGTTTGTGTTGTCGGTCCGACCAGCATTATTGCAAAATAAGTTCTAATAATAACTTTTACTATGATTTATCTGTACACTTATAACTGCGCAGTATTATCACACCATCGAATTGGACAATTACAGTAACATCTATGACTAACAATTTAGTTTTAAACCTTATATTACTCGGGTCTAATTCATTATAATGAAATAAAATGATTTCATCAAACGCAACATTTGAACACAGTTGAAGACAACATCCCATCATTCCACGCGTCTACACAGCGTCATCAATCTACGCGATTGCTTTTGTTTTGATCGTGCGCCCTCTAGCGACGATTTCTACAAACTGTACCTTTAATAACCCTGATGATTGATATTGTGTTATATAATACATGTAGGTTGTGGTAGTGTACCCATTTCTTCCTCCCTACATTAATATTTTAATGTGATTTATTGGTCAGAAAGAAAGAGTCATAAACACAAAATAAAAATAAACAGATTAAATTGACTGAGAGCATCAGTATTTTGTTTCAATTGATAGCTAAGTGATAATACGTTATGGTCAGTTCTTCTTGTCACAATAAATCGTGTAGTTAAAATCTTATGTTGTGACAGCACTAACGTAATTTGGAGGTAATATCTGAATCTACATCAGAATGAGATTATGAAAAAAATAAAAAATAATACTTCTAATAAAAAACATGCTTTGCATACCTACTATACCGACTCGGTCTCTGTACCCTACAAGTCATATGTTATGATCGAATGTTTATATTATTTAAATATGATAAAGTTAAAATTGTAGATCCCATCGACGCTGTTTGTAGATCACAGACGCCTCTACTGGCGACTCCGCTGTTGTTGCATATTTATTGCGTCAGACAGAACGACAGTTTATACGGCTTTACGGCAGCTGCTGAAACGTATCGGAGTTATTGCATGCTTGTGTAGGCTGACGTTTCACACAGCTTCCTACAGGTGAGATAAACTTATGTTCATAGAGACTTTAAGATTAGTAATGAATCCGGATCAATGATATTGATAGCGACAATGACTTGTATGTTTTTACTACACTTTAATCGGCATGCATAGCTCTTGAGATGTGTTCAGCCGGTTAGCCGCACTAGACTTCGAGACTAGTCATAAATCAAGCATTAAATTGTAATGTAATCGTGCTTGCAAAAATGTTACTGAGAACCAGATCATTGGGGATTTAAGAGGAACTCTAAATCAACCAGATTATTCTCACTATTTTTATTATTATTATTTTTAAATTTTGTTTTGGTAGTAATATCAAAACCGGAAATCAAACGGCATGATAGTGATTTATAGGAATATTATTACAATATTAAGATTTCGATTTAAATTTAGTTTGGTCACTTGACATGGAGGCATGTTTACATGTAGGGAAATGCCTCGGGTAGATCATCTGATACTTTTGCTTTCAATTGTCATCATCACTGATAAAATTCACTCCACAACACTGCTGTGAATTTATTAATGTTTTTTCTCCATATCCGGTCACTCAAGATGGACACTCTTTACATCTCTCCCCACCCTGATGACTTCAGGAGTCTGTTACCATTGATCGCAGCTGAATACTGCAGATCTCCTCCACGAGCAGTGCATGACGACCCCCCGGCTGATGTGGCCAGATCTCGTCCAGCACTGGTCTTGGCCGGTGCAGGTGGGACGGCACTCACCGGTTCCAGTGCTGTAAGCTGGTACCTGGCAGCAGCGGGTAAACGGACGGGCAGCGATAAGAAACAAGAAAGTCAGGTGTGGCAATGGCTGAGCTTTGCTGACAATGAGTTGATGCCCGTGGCTTGCGCTGTGACTTTTCCTTTGTTTGGCGTGATGGGAGTTGACAAGAAGGTGAGGCTGTGTACATAAATAAGATCTACATTTTCAATGACAGCCAGTAAAATACTTTTTTTGTTTGCTTTATTTATACATTTCTTGTTGACCTTGCTGGTTATGGAGTGGCAGTGTGTTTTTTTTAGGTGTCTTAATGTTTATTGACTTCTATCTACAGCTTCAATTGAGTTCCCGGGCAGAGCTGCTTCGTGTCCTTAAAGTTCTAGATAAGACCCTAGAAACACGGACATTCCTGGTCGGGGAGGCTGTTACTTTGGCTGATATGGCTGTTTCTATGGCAGCACTGTTGCCATTCAAATATGTGAGTGTGCATCTGCATCTCACACCACTTCTTTATACTTTTTAAGTTGTATTAAATCCACTTCTTTAATAATTGGTGTGTAAAAGGGTAATTGTGTCTGCTCATCATTACCGTATATTATTTCTCTTGAAGGCTTTGGAACCTGTAGACAGGAAGTCATTGGTGAATGTGGCCAGATGGTTTAACACTTGTGTAAATCAGCCACAGTTCCTGAAGGTGTTGGGTAAAATCTCACTATGTGAGAAAATGGTCCCTGTGACACCCAAACCTGCTGCGGCATCCAATGCCACAGCAAACTCTGCTGCCAACACCGCAACATCTGGCAATGAACCTGGTAATGGTCAAGATGTGTCAATGTGGTTATATTGTTCCTGATATTGCCCCTGAATGGTGTCTTTGCATAGTTTGTGTTCATCCTGTGCTTGTTGCTCACAGCAGGTCCTCCTAAGACAGAGGCACAACTGAAGAAAGAAGCCAAGAAGCGTGAGAAGATGGAGAAGTTTCAACAGAAGAAGGAGATGGAGGAGAAAAAGAAGCTGCAACCTCAGACAGAGGTAAAGTGATGTTTACATTGTCTATTTCTCCTGAATTTAAAACGGGTCGTTTAGTCTATATTCCATATTTCTATACATTACACTTTTCCTAACTAGAAAAAAGCCAAACCTGAGAAAAAGGAACTGGATGTGATCACCTACAACATCCCTACTCCACCTGGAGAGAAAAAAGGTGTGATTTGACTTTGGTGTATTTTGTCAGTTTTTTTGTTAGCAAGTTATTTAATACAAGCATTACCATTTCACACTGTCTTAATGTGTCTGGTTTCATCTGTTTTTAGATGTCCTGAGTGCTCTGCCTGATTCCTACAGTCCTCAGTATGTGGAAGCCGGCTGGTACCCCTGGTGGGAGAAACAGGGTTTCTTTAAGCCTGAATATGGGGTAAGAAGTGACAGTAAAAATATGAAAATACAAATTCACAACACTATGCTATAGACAAACAGATTTAATTGTACTTCATTTATTTTTTTTCTGCACTGTTAACCAGAGGAAGAATGTAAGTGAGCCCAACTCTCATGGAGTGTTTATGATGTGTATTCCTCCGCCTAATGTGACCGGATCCCTGCATCTTGGCCATGCCTTAACCAATGCTATTCAGGACAGCTTGACCAGATGGTAACCAGCCATAATTATTATATACGATTTAATAGATTTGTTATAATTATAACAGTTTTATTCAACTAATTACATTAACTTAATATAATTACTACTAATAAAGCATAAAGTCATGCAAAAGCATATATAATATAAAGATCTGATGAGTTGCATGACAAATCCTGCATGGCCGATTGAACAATATGTTTGCTGTATGATGCAGGCACAGAATGAGAGGGGAGACCACACTGTGGAATCCCGGCTGTGATCATGCTGGAATCGCCACACAGGTGGTGGTGGAGAAGAAACTGATGAGAGAGAAACAGATGAGCAGACATGACCTGGGCAGAGAGAACTTCATCCAGGAGGTCTGGAAGTGGAAGAATGAGTAAGTATGAGAGGATTGAGATGGATAATTATAGACCTGTACCTTTTAGCGTTTTTTTCTAGAAAATGATTAAATATGGCAGTCTGGCATGAAGCTATTTCATAGTTTTATTACAAGCATTGCTTAAACTAAATGAAATGATGACATTTCTTTTTTGTATTAAACAGAAAGGGAGACCGCATCTACCATCAGTTGAGGAAGCTGGGATCCTCTCTGGACTGGGACAGAGCTTGTTTTACCATGGATACCGTAAGTATATGCAAAAAATTCCTGTTATTAAAATGCTTTATATTACTAAGCATTAAGGAGTCAATTGATTCATTGTGTAGTGATTAAAGGTGTCTGTCTTTAATTCTGTCTAATGCTGTCTGTCTGCAGAAACTGTCTTATGCAGTTCAGGAGGCTTTTATACGTATGCATGAGGAGGGTGTGATCTACAGGAGCAAGAGGCTGGTCAACTGGTCCTGCACTCTAAACTCGGCCATCTCAGACATAGAGGTACATTTATATCTGAATGTTGTCTGTCTCTTTGTGTCAGTGTTTCTGTCACTTAAAGTTCAGAAGGAGCAGATAAAGTTACTCCATATAGGACCGTCAGTCAAAGTCACAGTTTTACAACATCAGGGATACAAAATTATGACTGTAAATTTTCTCTCATTAGACACTTCCCTAAGGGCTTGTCCACACCGCGACGATAATCACGCGTGTTTTTCGTCAACGTTTAACGCCTAGTGAATAAACAATGGGTACCAATGCGAGTGTGCACACCGACAAGCAAAACGCCAGGCGCAAAAGCGTGATTTAATAAAAACGCTCTGGGTCGCTTTTTTGTCTGACGCGCCGTGTTAAAAGATGGCTGAACAATGAGATTGACGCTTTTGTTCACGTGCCTGGAGCTGCTGAAGTTACAGTAAAACATGACTTGGTGGTGCTCAAGAACAAAAGGGTCTTGCCGAACACACATTGATGAAGAGGAAGCAAGATTAATTCTTCTATGTGACAAGCGAGTATCAGAAGCATAAAGTTGAGCAGCGCCACCTTGTGTACAGGGGTGTTTCGGTTTTTCATTAAGCGCCGTCTATGTCAGGGAGTGAATTTGCACGTTCACTCTGCTCATCACCAGTGAAAATTGTGGGTATGAATGCCGAAAAATGACTTGGAAAAATGCTGATGATAAGCGTGTGGGATTATCGTCCTGGCGTGTACAAGCTTTAACAGGCCTTCAGAGTGTTTATGATTCAGATATATTCATATCTTCTTTGAGGTCACCTCCTGAGCTTTGTAAGCTGTTTTGTGTTCTAGGTGGATAAAAAGGAGCTGACAGGCCGGACTCTTCTCCCTGTGCCCGGCTATAAGGAGAAGGTTGAGTTTGGAGTGCTGGTGTCTTTCTCGTACAAAATCGAAGGATCAGGTGAGAGGAGAAAGTATATGATTGAGATCAGATTTACAGACTTCATTTCTTGAGTGCTACTTTAGAAGTTGAAGCGAGTTTTAGATGAAATTATGTTTTCTTTCAGATGAGGAGGTTGTGGTGGCCACCACACGTATTGAGACCATGCTTGGAGACACAGCTGTGGCTGTCCACCCCAAAGATTCCAGATATCAGGTGATGCCAAACTTTCATTTCTGGAAGCTTTGTTGGTCTCCGTATGTATGATTAATGTACACTGACTGGAACGTTGAACTCCTGTCTCATCCAGCATCTCAAAGGAAAGATGGTTATTCATCCGTTCTGTGACAGAAAGATGCCGGTGGTATTTGATGACTTTGTGGATATGAACTTTGGAACAGGTAATAATCGGAGGAATTTAATCTTGAGTAGACAGAAAAGCACAATGGACCAATCGGCACTTTGAAGGGTTGCCAAATTTGCATATTTTTAAATCAGAATGTGCGTGTTAAGATTGCAGTGTTGTTATGCAGGTGCGGTGAAAATCACTCCTGCTCATGACCATAATGATTATGAGGTGGGAGAGAGACACAAGCTGCCTTTCATCAACATCCTGGACGATAATGGTGTCCTCATCAACGTCCCTTCTCCATTCCTGGTACACACACACACACACAAGCTCAGATATAAAGTCCTGTTTACACTTGGTATTAACGTTTTGAGCGATCCAGTCCTAGGTGGTCAGACAAAATTAGTTTTATTGCCATTTTTGTAATTCACACTAGATCTGATACCTCCTATATTCAGATCACCTGAGATGGACGTGTATACCAGCTGTACACTTGACTTTTGTAGCCTATCGTATATCATATAGTTAAAGGGATATTTCACAGGCAAAAAAAATCCCACATTTTACTCTTCCTCAAGGCATCCTGACTGAAAATGACTTTCTTCTTGAAGAATAATTCAGTCGGAGTTATATTAAGCACTGTTTTTATAAGAAGCACAATTATAATAATTTGATTGGCGAGAAATAAACAGAGCGCTTTTTGTCATGTGGCGTTGCCATGGTGAATCGTGCTATCTTCACTCAATTGATGATGGCTTTTTATAGCCAAGGTGCACGTGCGTACTAACTCAAATCAGCTGGTCTGAAACTGAAAACGCAGAGTAGCGATTTTCTGAGTAAATCAACTCCGAGTTCAGATTTAAACTCGGTGTTGGTTGAACTTCCTTATTGAAACTATCTATAACGACATTGATAGGTTGAACACCACCTCCACAGAAAAATATGAACGATTACTTCTCTAGCCCCACCAACCGGTTTGCGGAAGACAGAACCGGTGGCGCGGAACCAGATAGAGCAAGCTAGCAATAAAGAAATATGCTGTTAAAGATAGCTAAATATTGTGCCATCCCTGGTTGTAGGAGAATGCAGTCGCTGCATAACCTTCATTTGTAATCTGATATTAGGAATGCGTGATAAAAATTTCGTTCGACGTTCCAGCTCATGTGGGAAAAACATGGAGCGTTTATTTGTTTAATTTCTCAGAGGATTCTTTTGTGAACAAGTCACAGGTCGACACTGAATTTGTGGAGAGTTTAAAATTAAAAAGCAGTGCTGTGCCATCAATATTGGATCCGATAGGAATGGTGCAGCAATCTTATGTAAGTAAAAAGTTTTTGTACTATGCGTCACTGACTCACTGCATTGTTAGAGATCGCTTGATGTGCCCTGAGCACTATTCGCATGAGATTAGGATTACCTGGGGACCTCTGGTCATTTGTATTTATTACAGAGGTTGTCTGTGATCTCATGCCCGTCCGAATCTGCATTTCTTTGATTTTGTGGGCTCTTATATACATTTTCAAGGTTTTATCCACCGTTTGCGAATAATGGAGGCTGTTTTGAAGTGTTTTGGTATTATTTCAGTCGGGTGCTGGGTGATATCCATAAATTACCGAGGGTCTCCCATTTGTTAAATTAATCATGGAAACTTGTAACATTTGAGACGCGCGATCGCGGAGATCCTTTGTCCGGTTCGGGATCACTGGTCTAAACTGTTGATAGATACGATCATTTATCATTAAACAAAATACTGATATGGCGAGGTCATTCATAAATCCAAGGAGGTCTCCGGATAATGCTAATGCTGTTCGAAAACTGGGAATGGTGCTAATGTGTAACCTTACGTTATGTCTCGAACTAAATTCACAGAAGACTCCAACTACGCAACCTCCTATCCAATCAAAGTGGTGGGCGTTTACTTTCAAGTGTCTTCAATGCGGCATGCCAATTAAAACCGAGCATTTGCAGAGCTAGCCTCAAAACCTGGGAAAAAAATAGCCTATTACTTATTGATTTTTATGTTCTTGGATGTAAAAACCACGCGAACGTCATAAGTAGACCTAATATAACCGTATAAAACAATAAACAAGCACAGTTCATCAGACCTTTAAACAAATGCATCAAATTATTTTAGAAGACCTTTGTTAAGACCACAGAGCCATGTCGAGCAATTCTTTGATTGATGGATGCACTTTTTGGAGCTTCAAAAAGTTGACGCCCATTCACTCCCATTCCACCGCTTGGAAGTAAAATGATATGTGGTATTTTAACCTTGAATGCCTTTTTCTTCAAAAAGAAAGTCATATTCCATCAGGATGCTTTTCAGTCTTTTGTCTAATCCAGTTTATTTGATAGAAATAATGACGTACGGATCATTTTTGTTGCCTGTAGGGTATGAAGCGTTTCGAGGCAAGGAAAGCTGTGCTTCAGGCTCTGAAAGACAGAGGCCAGTTTAAGGAGATCAAAGACAATCCCATGGTGGTGCCCGTCTGCAGGTTAGACACTCTCATTCACGCACACTTCTCCCTGTTTGGAATTGGTCTGATAAATGGCTAGCTCCACCTCAAAGCTAATGTTGCTGTGTCAGGCAGATCATAGTGAAAGGAAGCAATGTTTTCAAAGCACCAGTGTGTTTGATTATTTCTCAGCCGTTCTAAGGACATTGTGGAGCCTTTGATGAAGCCCCAGTGGTACGTGGACTGCAGAGAAATGGGAAAACAGGCCGCAGATGTGGTTAGAAATGGAGAACTGAAGATCATCCCCGACCACCATCTCAAAACCTGGTTCAACTGGATGGACAACATCAGGTGACCTATCCATCCTGGGTTCACCTTTTTTACACTGGACTTGCTGGAGTGTGTGCTAACATGTCATCTTTGGGGTTTTAGGGACTGGTGCATTTCACGACAGCTGTGGTGGGGTCACAGGATACCAGCGTACTTTGTAACTGTGAACGACCCGTCGGTGAAACCAGGCGAGGTAGGATGAGATGCCCAGACAGTGGCAATTCGGTATTCAGATACACTAGGATAGTTGGGATTAAGACGTTTCTGTGTGTGTTCAGGATGTAGATGGACATTACTGGGTCAGCGGAAGGTCAGAGGAGGAAGCCATAGAAAAAGCAACCAAACGCTTTAATGTGACTGCAGACAAAATCTCTCTCCGTCAGGGTAAGAAACACACACACACACACACACACACAAAAGCATGTGCTGTGTCTCGTGTACAGTAGATAATCAACCAGAATGCTCTCTACCGCCACGTTGAGTGCCGCCGTTGGGGAAGGGCGGCAGTTGAAAAACATTTCCATGTGAAACTAGTTCACAAAATTTCTGCCAGGAGGCACAAAGGGAGAGTTTGTGCCTTCAGTACTTGACCACATGTACTGCGAAACAGTGAAATTTAATGTGATATATTCATTATAACATGACAAAAGGCAACACGTTAAAGATTAAAACCAGAGTTATTCACGTTATAATATAACAAAAAAAAATGATATAGGTGGAGAATTGAGCCAAATGCAGGACAAAGTAAAGAAATCATTAAATCATTAGAACAAAAATCATTAAAACAAACGGGTTATGAACACAGAGGTTCAAAATAAGGAATATCAGTCTAAAGTGACCGCATATGCCTGATAGTTATAAGAAGATAATAATAATATATTATAATAAAAAAAATAACCACGCAGATGTCTTTTCTGTCTTTATAACAGTTTGATTGTTTTTAAAAAGTTCCAAAACCACAGTTTAAAACGTCCCTATTCGCGGGTAAGCTTTTATAATAAATATATCTTTATTTAAGGATAATTTCATTTCCAACAGAGCGCAAACGCAATGAATATTAATATCAATATTATATTTTATAATAACATTAAACAGTCTTCATTTAACATATTAACAAGTAAAACAAAACGGTAAACATTCTGAAAGCGCGACAGCATTTAAAGCCAATGTGGGCAGAACATTTAATGTAATATTCCTTTTCAAGGTGTACAATTTATTTTTTATTTTAAGCTCCTTTACAAAAATTACCATGAGCGATCATTTTACACCAAAATATGCTACTTGTGCGTCAGTGTATAAACCATATACAGATCAGATTTATCACGCATGTGTGGGCAGTTTGCACCAACTACTTCAAAATGCCTATGAAGACCATATCGGAGCGCAGCCTCCTTGTTAGCATGTCCGTCTTCCAAGCCGGTGTGGACCGATTGTTGGTTCGAGGCTCGCTCACTGCAGGTGTCCTGTGACAAGCAGCTAAACTAGAAATGAATGATACAAAGTGGCAACCTTTCAGCCAATATTTGATGGCGAATGTGACATAATATTACTATCTTTATACTATCGGAGAAAGTAAACTGCAAACTTAACATCGGATAAACCCAGCTGTGTTTGCAGTGGTATTTATTCTATATGGGGGATACATGCTGATATCTCACGATATTATAGAGCACATTCTGTTTTAAAGGAAATAAAGCTAAAACATGTTTTGCAATTTTGTATGAATGACGCCCATCGCAATACACATGAGCAAACACTCGCAGAGTTTTGCACAGGCACTCGCTGTATTTCTCAATTTGCACAAAACACAAAGCGAATACAAACATTAAAGCTCTGCGTGCAGCCCAGTATTAAATTAAACGCTCCTTGTATATTGAAAATGATTCAAACCAAATAAAGCATTGATTTATTGCATAGAGCAAATTTAAAATGTAAACCCTTGTTAAATGAAATTATGTATTTATGACTGGTATAAATATAAGTGTCTTGATACTTTAATATTGTAGACAGCGTTTGTCTTTTACCCCTGGATGTCTTGACTCTTGCCCGTCTGCTGAGTGAGCCAATGAGTTTGACGTGTCAACTCATGCTGAGTGAAGATCTGTAAATAGACTCATTCTGGTTGAGTACCTACTGTATGTCAGTATTGATTCTCTGTCTCTGTGTTTTAGATGAAGATGTGTTGGACACTTGGTTTTCTTCAGGGATCTTCCCCTTCTCCATCTTTGGCTGGCCCAATGAGGTCAGTTTATTAATACAGAACACACACACATGCTGCATATGCAGGGTCTAAAATCTGTTTAAACTCTTGGTGTAAATGAAAGAAATCACTAGTACATTTTTTGCATTTATCATTGTTACCATTTTAACAAAAATGTGTTTATATGTACTTTGTGTGGTAGTCTGAAGATCTGAGAGTGTTCTATCCTGGCACGCTGTTAGAGACAGGCCATGATATCCTGTTCTTCTGGGTGGCACGTATGGTCATGATGGGTCTCAAACTCACCGGAAAACTCCCTTTCAAAGAGGTGGGTGTGCAGATCATTCAGCATGTGTTTGGAGATAAATAGAAGCAACCCCTAAAATGTTGATCACAAACGCTGGTTTGACGCCTCCGGTGTTATATGTTTAGGTGTACCTGCATGCGGTGGTACGAGATGCACATGGCAGGAAAATGAGCAAGTCTCTGGGTAATGTCATTGATCCTCTGGACGTCATCACTGGCATCTCATTGGAGGTACAGCACTACACACCCAGATCTTATATTAACACCATGTGTTTGCGTGAAATGAATTGACGGTTTGTGTTTGTGTTTAGGGTCTTCAAGCTCAGCTAACAGACAGTAATCTTGATCCTCTGGAGATCGAAAGGGCCATACAAGGACAGGTACATCATCTTCCACTATGAAATCTCTTCTTTGTACACTGTAGGATCATTGGGCGGAGACATATTGTGTTACTCCAATTTGGTCCTATTTCCTAGTACCACAGCAATGACATTTTTTATATACTTTTGTATCTGTTCTGTAGAAATCAGACTATCCCAATGGAATTCCAGAATGTGGAACTGATGCGCTCCGATTTGCTCTGTGTGCCTACACAGGTCAAGGTAAGAAATGAGGCAATAAACATATCCACGTCAACCTGTCCGTTAGCTTATCTATGACATTGTAATAAGTGAAAGGTAAAATAAGGTTTTATTTCCTCTCTTGTCATCTCTCTCAGGCAGAGATATTAATCTGGATGTGAACAGGATTCTGGGATACAGGCATTTCTGTAACAAGCTGTGGAATGCTGTGAAGTTTGCCATGAGGACTCTGGGAGAAGCGTTTGTGCCTTGGGACAAAGCTCAGGTGAGATCAGATAGAGATGAACAAGAGAAATAGACGAATGAAGGAATGATGACCTGATGTATCCGGACATTCAAGAAAAGAGAGCATTTTGAAAACATGATGGATATGTGACTGGTGTTGACATTTCTTGTTCTATTCTGTCTCTCAGCTGTGTGGTAGTGAAAATGCATCGGATCGCTGGATTTTGTCTCGGCTGTGTGCGGCAGTAGCTCTGTGTGATAGTGGATTCAAGGCATACGATTTCCCTGGAATCACCACCGCCACCTACAACTTCTGGCTCTATGAGCTTTGTGATGTCTACCTGGTAAACAATATCGCACAACATATATACAACACCATTCTTTATCATCATAATCTCAAGATTTAAATCTCAAATTATTGGAGCATTTTTGTTTTTCTGTCATTGATGTAGGAGAGCATAAAGCCAGTGATGGGTAAGACAGATCCAGACGGACAGAAGCAGGCAGACATCTCTAGACAGACCCTGTACACCTGTCTAGAGGTGGGGCTCCGCCTCCTGTCTCCTATCATGCCTTTTGTTACAGAAGAGCTGTTTCAAAGGTTGCCAAGGAGACGGCCTCAAGACAGCCCCCCCAGCATCTCCGTCACACCGTATCCAGATACATCAGAGGTGAGGAACAGAGAGGTCAACCATATAATTATTAGTGATTATATAACTCGTTGAGCTAATCTGAAGGTTGAAACCTATGGACTTTGTGCTCTTTGTGTTCTTGAGCCGGTTACCCCAGATTGTTCCCCCTTTATTCTGTCCTTTATATTTAGGTTATTTGTAGACACATTATTTTCTGACTTCTGGTGTTAATTGTGTTTTCTTTGTAGTTCTGTTGGCACAGTGAGGAGGTCGACCGCCAGATGGAGTTTGTCATGTCTGTGGTCAGAACCATCCGATCACTCAGGGCTGATTATAACCTGACCAAGACCCGTGCTGACTGTGAGAGAAACTACATATAAACACTCACTGTAGATTAATAAAGGACAGCTTTAAGAATTGTATTATAAGTATTATTTATGGACATACAGTGTGTAACTCTGTCAATAAATGTCTTCTTTAATCTCAGGTTATCTGCAGTGTATAGATGCTGATACAGCTGATCTGGTCCAGAAAAACAATCTACAGATTCAGACATTGTCTTACTCGCAGGCCATTCATGCAATAACAGGCGACGGCACCATCCCACAAGGCTGTGCGGTAGCCATCGCCTCGGACAGATGCACCGTCCACCTCATGCTGAAGGTGAAAATCCTTTGACAACATTGTACTCACTTGTACGCAGTTCTAGCTGTTATAATACAGCCGCTGACAAATACCGAAATAACTTTGACTGCCTCTCCTAATTTTATGCTGATTAAGATAAACACACTTCTCTAACAATAACATCAGCACACACTCAACAGCCAATTGTTTGGCTTGATGTCAAGAAATTAATTTCCTTCCTACAGTCACATTTTAATGAGCTTTTTTGTGTAAACTGTGTGTTCTGAATCCATTATATTGTTACCCTGGATCAGGGTTTGATTGATTTGGAGAAAGAAGTCACTAAACTAACAGCAAAGAGAGGAGAGCTGGAGAAACTGATGGAGAAGCTGAAGGATAAGATGGCCAAGAACGATTACAAGGAAAAAGTCCCCGTGAAAGTGCAGGAGGCAGATGCTGAGAAGGTGAGAAAGATGAAGGAAAGCAATTTGTCAGAGAAAGATGGTGGTCAATAACAGTTTTCTGCTGTTTACTACTGGTATTCACCAGAAAATTGTTTAGAGTTTTTTCTAATATATTGATGTTTTTCCAGCTGAGGCAGAATGAGACGGAACTGCAGAAAGTAAAGGAAGCCATCGAGAACTTCAGCAAGATGATGTGACGCAGCTTGCTTTTCAGCACTTGTCTTTAACTTACAATTTTTTTAATTTAGATCTGTTTGTTCCCTTTAAGTATTTGTCAATCATGTCTACTGAAGAACAATATGGGAAGCTTGAATAAACATCAAAGGAGTTTCAATGTTATTTCGCATTATTTAATAAGTCAGTCATTGATATTGATTATAGTTGATTGCAATTATTGAGTCATGTTTCATATATTTACAATGTATTTTTTGTGTGTGACAAAAAATATAGAATCCAACCGGAATAAAGAGCATCCCCTATTTAATATTCATATGCAATATAACATTCAGAACATTGTACAATACTTTTGTAAATAATAACAGTGCTCACAAAATAGAGGATAAAATAAAAACGGAAAAACAGAGTCAAGAGAGATACAAGTCCCATCACTGAAATAATCGCGACGACAAACCTGAGCATCAAGAAATTTCCAACCTTTAAATTACCATCCAACTAATAATTTTAAAATCTCTATCAAACAATGTGCTCAAACAATAAACTGCTAATCCTGTCACATGTATACAAGCAATTGACGTCTCACTGCTTTCCTCTTAATTTAAATGTACAGGCGTGTTTCCCTTTGACTTCTGTTATCCAGCACTTCTACAGTCTTCTCTTCATGGTCTCCAAGGATGCTTGAACTCGGATATTGGGAGTGGAGTGCAGTGTGTGGTGTCAAAGTTTCTCATATGCTTTCGTGCCTGTGAGAAAAAGGAACATCAGCTCAGATCAATGACCTGAAGCGTCTGTGTTGAGAAATCAGTAATACTACATCCCTTTAATAAATTAAAGTGACAGTTCATCCACAAATAAAAATTCATGACTTTTTATTCTGTGGAATGCAAAAGATATTTCAAGAAATGTCTCAGCGGTTTTGTGTCCATTCAAAAGGGGTCGATGTCGTTTGGTTACCAACATTCTTTTAAATATCTTTGACATAAATGTGTATCCGGTAGTATAGCATTAAACTTCTAAGTCCAGATTTATGAAGCACATTCGAGCTCAGTAGCTTGTTTATTTCTAGACATGTTTGTTGTTTCCTAACATACCAAGAATAGAGCGAGCTGTCGTCTCCCCTCCAGTGTCATGTCCTCACCTGAAACATAACAGATAGACAGCAGACGGTGTTTTTAAAAACAAATAAGAATTAGGATCACTGCAGAAACACACATTTCTAACCAACTAAAGCCAAATGTTTGAGCTGTGGGAGTTAAGTCCTATATACAAAGAGTTGTTAGGCATAGCACTAAAGATGAGTTAGTTACATAAAGCACGTACCAACGCTCCAGGGGAAGAAAGTCTCTCTGTCTGCCTGATAGGAGCGCAACACAGATAAGCACCAGTCATCATCTACCTCATAACTGGTGTACACGGATTCTGAGGAACAGTGGGAAAACATTTCAAACATATTAGTATCGTTGAAGCAACACAAATACAAGTTTCCTGAGGATGAACTAAGATAATAATTCAAACTGATTCTGACTATAGTACATCATCCTAAGATTTAATGGTTGATAACAGAAATGATGGTCATTACTCTAAATCATTGGTTCTCAAACTTTTATAGAAGAAGCATTCGTAGAAAATGAAATGCATATACCATGACACAACTGATAAGTGTGTTTGTATAATTATTGTATTACAGTTTTTTTGTTTTGTATATTTTTATTTCTAAATTAGCTGAATTTTAAGATCATGCAAAGAGTTTTTATGTAATACATACAGCATTATCCAATGATACATAAATAATGAACTTTATATATATCAGAAATGATGTATTTATAAAACATTTGAAATAGCATTTTTAAAACTGCATGTAAAATACATATAAAAGTTTTTTGTTTTTAAATTCCTGCATGTACCACCAGAGGGCACTACATGTACAACACTATGAGAACCAATGTTCTAATTCAATATAATAAAAAAAACTCTCATCCAGAGTTTGACATTACAATTCAGGCTTTAGGATATTATAACAGATAAGAAATGTATAACCATTTAAACAAACTACTCAGTTTTTTAAATGAATTGTTTGTCTATTTCTTATACTTTACAGAAATCCAAACACACCGTCTTCTATTTGTGTCCCAGCTGCAAGCCAGTGTCTGACAGCTCTGACAGATTCATCCGTCATGATCTTAGGATACCTAAAAAATACAGCACAGGAAACCTAAAACTAACTGACACGTGTGCAAACGCAGTCAAATCTGAGTAAAATGAGACAAACGGTTTTGTATGAAATCTGGTCAGACCTGTACTGGAGTAGTTTGAGCAACAGATCGTTTCCTCTGTTAGACATGATGTCCTCTGGACCCCTGTATGTCAGTCGCAGTAATGCCACAAAATTAAATGTTATTATTTTAGACTCGAACAGCAAAAGTGTGTTTTTGCATCTTGGATAACTCACGTGGTGGTGATGATTTCATCTTTGGTTCTTCTGATCAGTAACACTGGACCCTGGTACCTGAAATAACAGTCAATGCCTTTAGATTGTAAATGCTGGAATTTGCAGATTAGAGTTAAAATAACCAACTATATATTGTAACTATGCTATTATAAGAAGGTCAATGTTTTACTTTAATTTGATCAAATTAATTATGGTGAGAACGACTTACTTGCAAAGTTGTTCTGCATTGTTTAAGTTCATATACTGCCTCACTGTGTGGGTCACTAAAGGTCCTGCAAGAAAAAAATCAGAAGAACATCCATGAACTTGGATCACATTAATCTTCACTTGCTTGATTGGATTTAAAGAGAGACAATAACTTACTCCAACTGTCTGGCATGACCTTCTGAGCAAGTGGTAAAAGATCATCAAATGAAGCATCTAGAACCAGACCCTGGATCTCGAGGTATGACATCACAGCCCAGCTTGCTAAAATAAACAGACATTACTATGAGAAACATAAAACAGACTCATGCCATGACTGTTGGTTGTGTCTAAGATTCCTGGTTTGTGATTGGTCAGGTGATGCAGATGTAACTGCATTTGTGTGGCGTGATTACCTGTAAATCCTCCTATTGACCAGGCGTATACAACAATATCAGTCAACTGGAAACCCAGTTTGTGAACGGCAAATTGAATGACAACATCCATCGCGTTGGCCTCGTTTTGAGGAAACGGAACTCCCTGATAAAGCGGAAGAGAAAATAAACAATTATTATGACAGTGCTATAATTCAGGAGGCAGCCTGCACGTGAGAAAATAAAACGTTCTACTGCACATTAAGATAATTTAACCGTTTTATACTTGGGTAATATCAGAGCCGTTGAAAAACAGAGTTGCGACACTCGCATTGACGTCCATCAGAAGTAACTCGTGTCATGGAGGGCTCTTTAGTTCCAAACATTGCATTAAAGCCAATTCATTTCACTGTTTCCCAAACACATTCACAGGTGAGTTGATCAAATACATCTCTGTAAAACTGGTGTTCTGCTATAAGAATGTATTTTAAACTAAATAGTGTTTTCCTAAATAATCGTTTTTAACCAAAAGGTGACAAACATAAAGGGTGACTAATAACAGATTTATGGCAAAAATAAAAATGATGAAATAAGGAGATACAAGGTTTCAGAAGGACAGCAGCAATAATACATTAGCTCTGTTAAGAAACCTATGACAACGTGTGATATTTACTTACTGTACTGCCACCAAACCCTGGGTGATTCCAGCCCAACACTGAATATCCACCTGTAAGGAGAAGAGAATCAGCGCTAGTTTAAACAGAGCTTTAAAACATATGACACAAACACGCACATTTACCTTCCAATGGTGTGTTCATGCAGCCGACTTCATAGAACCCTGCGTTCCCCTCACAGCAGATCACCTGTGACAAACACACTCAATATTACAGCAGCTGTGAAAATACAGTGAATACCCAGAAGGATATATGTCATTACAACACTGTATTCTTTCATTTTCATTACACAACACTCTGGTTAAACTCTTCGTTTCTTACCAGAGTTTTACTGTGTGGACCTCCATCTCTCCTCCGGTCCACAAACATTGTGTCGACCTCATTCCCATCGCAAGCCACCAGTTTGTTCCTCTGTCCTTCATACTAAACACAAAAGAGTATTGTAAGCAGGATTAAAATGTGTATTTTTTAAAAAGGTATAAATGTGTGTTACCTCTTCTACGAGTCTGGCTAGGCCCTGCTGTAGCATGGGTCTCATGGCCTTCTGCAGCAGACCCACCGAGCCCGGGTACAGCATCCTCCGGCCGAACGAGTGAACTATCAGATAACTACGCAAAAAAACGCACATGACACATCACAATCGATTAACAGCTGCATCTGTGTGTCTGAAACAGTGATCCTCTTACTGTCTTTGGTGTGTTACCTTAAGATGTGGCATGGCAGCGTACGGACTGAACTCAGCACACTGTCTGCTGCTCCTCTGTGTTTAGGCTCTGGTTTCAGCAGGGATACACCACCTTTTGACAACTTCCTGCGGAAGAAACAAATGCAGAAACACATTAGTAACAAATTTTAACTAGAGATTCACCGATTGCAATTTTCTTTGCCGATACCGGTTTTATAATAAGTGAAACGTTCCAATTCCGATTTTTGCCGATTGCCATTTTAAATCCACAAACTATAATTGACAATATATAAAAACATTAACTTTTCTTCAATACACATTTTTTCATATTTCTTTTTTATATCATTACATAAATTATTGAAAATTACATTTTTCCTTAATACAGTTTTACAACCTGCATTAAATTACAGAATCTTCTCATGCCCAAATAACTCTTAAATTGAAGAACTCAGTATAAATAATAAGTATAATAAGTATAAATAATAAAATATGACTAAACTTAATCACCTAATATACCTTTTTCGTTTTTATCCTCTCACAAAAGTCTAAGATAACGATAAAATACTTCAACTTTATTCTTGTCTGTTTCTGTTTATGAAACTATCGTTGCTTTATTTATTTTTTTCTGAAATGTAAAATAACATTTTTATCTTGGGTCTGTAGTGCTAAAAGAAGTGGGTTGATTTTAGCTGGCACTTCAATAAAAAGTTCACAAATCACAAATATTGGTTGATTTATTTATTTTTTACAGTTTGGATTTTATTCAAGTCGTGTTGAATGTCATTTTACCTCAGTGAAATGAACATAGTTTTTACGTACGACAATTAATCGGGTTGAATGGAATTTACATTTGTTTTACACATAGTGAACGACTTCAACATGAGTTTAGCATGTGTCAGAGTTTAGCATCACAGTTAGCATGTAGTACATACCCGAAGTAGACGGAGCGACGAAGGTGAACGACTGGACAGTCAAAAATTGTCTGTGCACTACATGATGTGTGTGTGCGCGGAGACTCACACAGAACCACTCAGTCACAAGCGTAAATGAGCCGTGAAAGACAGCCGTCTTGAACGGACGTTTACTTGCGTATTTGACGTTATTGCCCGCGTTGCTGGCAACATACTATCGTCTTCGAATCGGCAAAGCGTGAGACTGACCGGCCGGTCACCGCCGATCATGCGAAAACCGGCCAATTCTGGTTTCTGACCGGTCAATCGGTGCACCACTAATTTTAACTAATGACACTAAGAAAGGGAGATACAGGCTTTACTTACGGACTACTAACTTCATTCCAGCTGAAATCGGCAGGCCAGTGTTTGAAGTCAAAGTCAAAGCATGCCAGTTTTTTCTATAGGAAACATATAAGAAACCCAGCCATTTAATATGCTTGTTACGTTCCAAGCGAGATACCATTATTCGTGGTACTGCTCTCACCTTGTTGCTTTGCGTGTTGTTCTTCCTGGTCTCCTCCAGTACGGTGATGAACTGAAGGTACTCTGGGTTTCTCCAGCGTCCCCACCCTAACAACATCACAACACAACAGACACAAATCATGTTGAACAGCGTATTTTACATTACAAACATTTAAAATCATTGTAACTAAACTGTATTGTACAGAAAATAGACAATGACAGTCTCACCTCTCAAACAGGCCACTCCCAGCAGACAGACCAACGCTGTGCCAACATACTGACTGAAGGGAACCAGCTTACTACTGCAGATGTACCCTAAAATAAATAAAAGTCCAGTTATTACAGTGGTTGCATGCCAGCATTGTACTCATACTCCCGAAACATTCTGCTTACAAGAATTCAAACTATAACATTAATTTCAACTTGTCTTTAAAGGATACTCCAACCAAATCTCTCATGAACTACTTTTTTGGTGTTTCAAACCTTTATACATATCTTTGTTCGGTTGAACAAAAAGATACTTGAAAGAATGTTCGCAACTGATTGTTGTGGGGCACCATTGACAACCATAGTAGAAAAACTTAAAAATGGCAGTCAATGCTGCCCTAGACTTATTAGCTTTTCTATATTCTATATAGATTTGGAACAATTTGAGGATGAGTAAATTATGACAGATTTTAGGGTGGTTGTATTACTTTAATCTTTAATATTCAGCATTCTAAATGTTACTATGATGTCATCATAATATTTGCATATTGATGTGAATGGTCTTTCGTACTCAATGCATCTATTTAATTGTTCATTGCTGCTTTTGCGCAACACACTGACTTTAAGTTGAAAATAAGACACAAATGTGACAACAAAGGTGCAGCATCAGTCATTTATACAGACTACATCCTACTTATATAAAACCATTAATTTACACATTTTTTTGCTGAATTGCAAGCACTGCAATTTCCCCTATGAAATACAAATCTAAATCTCAAATAAATGCCCACCAACACAACAACAATTACAACAACATTTATGCTTACTATCAAAATAGACTTTAGAGAGTTTAGAGACTTTAGAGTTTAGAATACAACAATCTTTGTGGCCAGTAACAAATTACACAATACTTTAGATATGACGTGTATTGAACGATAGGCAGCCGGTTGTTATCGCAGAAATAAGGATTATTTTGCGACAACAACAGGCTTCTTGTACATTATCCCGCTTATAACACGGCTACTTGCCATATGAGAAAAAAATTGACATGAAATGTGAATTTGAAATATTTTATTAGCACATTTTCACTGAATGCAGACCTTCTTTGAGGAAAAGCTGTGTACTTTCGGTTTTAAGGTCAGAAACGACCTTCAAATGTCGATAAAAGCCAAATCAATGAATAAATGTCACGAACAGGCAATTTTGTTTAAATCATTTGTAAATATAATTTCATACATGTGATTAAAAGACATTTAATTAAAAAAAAAAAAACTGTCAAAATGATTTGCTGCATCTGGGTAACTGTGTGTTGTATAGTTCTGAGAGGAAGTTATCTGGGAATAACAAATCTGAAAATGTCGCGAATGGCCAATCAGAATCAAGCATTTCAATGAACTGTGTAATAAGCATGCATAACAACTCTTCTGGTCCTATGACTCTTAGCAAACACACAAATAGTACAATACACTCATTAAAACCAAAATGATTTAAAACCACAGTACATCAATATAGTACATAAATACAGAGCGCTCCATTCAGCACTTAAAACTATACATTACACTTGATTTACATAATTTTGCTATTTAAATACTAAAGCAGAAGAAGATGATCTTATTAAGCTCTTAAGATATAAAAAAAAAACTGGCCAGCAGTAAAACAGATCTACAGAATTTGTTCTGTACGGACAGTACATGACACAAAGTGTGATAAACTACAGCGCATCTCATTTCTAAACTGGACATCAGTATTCCTTATGGCTGTTTAGCAGAATTACTTCAGACCATCTGGACATCACTGATAGCTCTTATAAAGCAGGCTAAAAATACATACAGCCCTACTGTGAGAGAGCATTAGCCCATGACTCATGTGATATGATTCATGTTTAGCATAACAATACATCCCAACCTGTTCATCTCACTTTCATGTTTACCTGAAAATGCAGGTGAACACTTTTAATAACCGATTAAATGTGTGCGTCACTTTGACATACATACAAAACGTGGTGTGCTTCTGTATGATGCCATGTGTTTGCAGTTTTTTTTACCTTTCCTGTAGAGATAGCAGAGCAGCAGTGGAGAGCTGTAGTATGACAGAGACCACAGCACAGATGCCTAAAGAACAAGGCGAGACAAACAATTATAATAGTCTTTAATCTTACTGTTCATCACTAAACAATTCTGCCATAAGAGTAAAACAAGTATGGATGCTTTAGGCAAAATAACCTGTAATTAAACTTAATATTCAGTGAGATCACTTTCTAAGTAAACAAACTACAGGGACATGTTGCATTTAAAATGATTGATGTTTAGACACATAAGAGGAAAATATGTTGACAGCAAACACATACCCAGCCGAGGATGCTGCCCGTGTGTCTTTCCAAACCTCTGGGCTGATAATTCCAGCCCTACACAAAAACAAAGGAATTATTAAGAGTTGCACCTTTACAAATATCTGCCATCCTACCCTGAGTATCATCCAAAACGCCACAGTTTTGATTATTAATATTACCCACCAGCAATAATTAAGAGATACAAATGAATACTTCTAACAATGTTTGAAAAGATATCTTATTTATATAAATATAGAGCCAACAGCTTTGCAAATGCATGAGAACAATTCATACATTTTTAAATAATGACTTCAATTTATTATGATACAGTTTACAATGTTTATCAACTTCAGATGAATTGCCAAATCCGCTCGTTCACTTCCTCCACCCCACGAATTCAGCCCTGCAGTTTAAATAATCCGGGAGGTGTTTGTAACGTGCTCGGCTCAGATCGTAATTCCTCTCACACAATGCGAACCGCGACCATACGATCGTAAACGATTTTTCGCGACCGGCGAGCTCGTACGACAGCATAAATCGCAACGTGTCCACCCGCCTTAACACCATCCCCGGTGTGCACTAACTTTCGAATAATTGAAGGGCCCGTCGTTAATTATTCATTACCTATACAGTACACGTAATAAAAAACATGATGTCATTTGATCTATATAGATTAAGACACTCCAAACCAGAGTCACATGATAAATGAAACAGAAATGAGAAAACGTAGTGCATTGTTGGGGATAATCATTCTCTTTATCACAGTGACAGACTGCTAACTCACCTGTCACTCGACCACTAACACTTAACGTTAGAACTCAGTTAGCGAGCATCTCACCGTCAACGAATGCGTCTCAAAACTATGCGTGCTGGACATTCATACAGTGTTTTTAGGCATCGTAAGTCTTTTCTGAATTGATTAAACGCGCATACGATGATCACAAATGCTGTCTAACTTAGGTAACGCTAGACAAGTCCACTAGGACTCAACCAATAACACAAGCATGCACTTCCGCGAATATATGCGAGAGTCATGTCGTCAGGCTCGCTTTTAAAGTAGTTAAATGAAGCAGGCATACCCTGCGCCCCGCTCTGCCGTCGGCTCGTGTCTGGTCTGGTGAGCGGTGGATACGATGTAAATTGGGCCCGAAAAGGCATCGGAGCCACATCCAACTGGCCATTCTCACCTCGGTCAGGAATTACGGCGACCCGCGAGGCTCACAGCTTCTACTGTCGCAAACGCGCAAGGCGCCTTCCCGTACGTCATAGTCGATGCGCCTGCTGCCTTCGTGTCCATTCTTGCTTCTGAATGAAAATAAACTCTTGTATCTTCTTCTCTTTTAAGAAATGTGGAGAATATTGAACTTTTTACTTTTGATATAATTAAACTAAATACTTTGTGAAATATATGCGTGTGCAGTAGTGTAATCGACATCAAAGTTGAAAGTCTTACTTTAAAATACGTGCTTTAATGTATAATTCTCACATTTGTAATACTTTGGTCAGTTAATAATATTATTTATTTGAATGAATTCAATAAGCCGTTTCATGTCTATCCTTGAATCACTTAACTAATCAAGGTTGATGTAGGATATAGAGAGTAATTAGTAATGAGTAACTAAATACTTTTTGGACAGAGTAATTTGGACAGTAATCTAATTACACTATTGAATATGTAATGAGTAACTAGTAATTAATTACTTTTTCAGAGTAACTTACCCAACACTGTCCTTCACTACATCAGAGGCAATGATCGAGAGGCATGGGGATGCAAAACAGACATTATGCACAAATAGCAGTATGTCTATCTAGAAGCCTACTAATTGTGCTATTGCTGAACGCCAGTGATGATGTCACTATGACTGATGACGTTGTAGCGGCTACCAGTGATGATGTCATGATTATAGTCAGTGGTGATGATGTCATGATACATTTACATTTATGCATTTGGCAGACGCTTTTATCCAAAGCAACTTACATTGCATTATCCTATACATTTTTATTTCTAAGTTTGTGCCATACCCTGGGATCGAATCCACAACCTTGCGTTGTTCACCTAATGCTCTTAGTACTGAGCTACAGGAAAGCTGACATCATAAAAGATGACATCATAATGACTGCCAACGATGATGTCATAAAGGATGGCAGGGATTGTGTCACAATGAGTGATGATGCCATTTTGAATGCCAGTGACTTCATAATGTGAAAGAGGATGTAAGAAATAGATTTAATAATAGAGCCGAGGTAGATTTACATTGAGAAAGAAACACGTGGATAAACGGTGAAAAGAAAGATAGGGTAGAAGAAAATATAGTTAATAATACAGGAGATGACATCATAAAGACTGCCAACGATTATGTCATAATGGATACCATTATGCCAGTGATGATGTCACACTAAGGGATGATGCCGTAAAGAGTGATGATGATGTCATGATAAAGGATGACATAATGAACCTAATTGACATCACAACGACTGCCAGTGATGATTTCACAATGTATGGCAGTGATGATGTCATAATGGACGGCAGTGATGATGTCACAATGAGTGATGATGCCATTATGAATGGCAATGATGTTATAATGACTGGGATTATGTCATGATAAAGGATGATTTCATAATGACCGCCAGTGACTTGAATAATGAGTGTCAGTGATTATGATGATACTGTGAAATAATACAGCAGTAACACGGCTCAATTTTTATACATTTAGTTGTTTTTATAGTATAGACAGTGATTTTATCCATTGAAGACTCATGAACAGCACACATATTCCAGGAAAACATTAGCTGGATGATTAATGCACAAAGTGCACATGAACAATGACACGCCAGAACCATGTCCCCTGCATGACCTGGAGCCAAACATTTCTCACCTATCTAATTCTTTATACACGTCCATTTCACCCGTTGGCTTTAGATCCTAGAGAGACACAGAAAAGGGACAAGAATAAAAAGGGGGAGATTTTCAGATTTATAGTTTGGCAGAGGTTTAATTTGGTTGAGCTAATATCACTAATGCAGGTGTGACAGTACAGACTACAAAGAGGCACACACACACATACAAATAGATAGCAAAATATATGGGACCTACTTTTTGGAAAACACACACACACAAACAATTACTCAGTGCTCTGCCTGAGAAGGACTGTAATAACTCACCATGTAGACTGTGCCTTGGGGAGATGTCTGCTAGGAGAAGAGAGGGAGAGAAAAAGGAAGGAAGAAATAGATTTAATAATAGAGCCGAGATAGGTATACATTGAGAGAGAAACGCATGGACAAACATAGTGAAAGAAAAAAAGGGTAGAAGAAAATAGATTTAATAATACAGGAGATGAGAATGAGAAACTGGGAAAAGGAGGCGGGGTACATTTCAATCACCTGTCTCAGATCATCAGGATTTTCATAGATGTTCTCCACCTCTACAGAGTGACGAGACAGGGATTGCACAATTCCTACATACACAGACACACAGGGATCTGGATCACATCAAACCCACATCTGTTGTGTTTTGCTCTGTCCATCACAATCTTCCAGGGTGAAATGAAAGCATTCATGTGTTTGATGAACAGATTGGGGAATAAACTAACAAAAGCAGGGCCTTACTTCGACGTGTGATGCAATAGCCCTGTCTCCATAGCAACACCCCAACAGCGATGGCAATCATGGGTATCAAAAATAGGAGCAATGAGAGGGTGGAAACATGGGATGATGTTGAAACACTGTCTGCCGGGGGAGTGTGAGGAAGACAGAGCGAGAAAAGCTATGTTAGGTTATGCATCAGTGAGAATGAAGCTGAGCTGTAGTGATAAACTCACCTGCAGGTGGCACCGCAGAGCCTGGAACAACTGTTGTACCTGCACAATATGAAAGGTGAGTAGAAAGAATTGAATCAGAATTCATTCATTCTGTTTTTATTCAAACAAAATAATCATTCACAGTCTAATCTTTAGAGAGGCTTTAGACCGAAAAGAAACAAAAACAAACACTTAAAGAGACATATTCTGTCTTAATTTGTAAAATAAAAACTCTGTCATCATTCAGCATGTTATATCTTTATCCCCATGGAACACAAAATAAGATATTTTTGTTCATACAATGGAAATCCAAATGTGTCAATGTTGTTTGGTTCCCAACATTCTTCAAAAATCTTCTGTTTGTGTAGCTCATCTACACAAACACTGAAAGATCATTCTTATAAGTCTGAGTCCCACTGCATTCCATTTGTAACATTTTATGATACTACTGCGATTGAAATAACTCTAATTATGACGTAAAATTTCAAATAAATTTGACAGTATTTGTGTCTCACTGTTTGGTGTGGATTAAATTGTAAAATGAAAATGTACATATTTATAAATTAAATGTTGAACGGACATAATGAGAATGTTATCTTCAATATATCAAAACCTTTCTCAAATTTCACGATTAAATTTTATTATTCCTCATATTATTCTTCACTAAATATTCTGATATCTGTACAATATCCTTGGCTCAAAAGTAGTAATACCAGATTCATGAAGGAATCATTCAGAGCGGTTGTGAACAGGATCAAACAATTTATCAAGAGACAACAAGAAAACATCTTCAAAGTTTTTTTCTTGTGTTCCACACTAGAGACTAAATAACATGGGTTTCTGAGTTAATAAACCACTTCTTTACAAATTTACATTTATTCATTTGGCAGATGCTTTTGTCCGAATTGACTTACATGCTAAACACACTAAAAAGTACCGTTAGTTTACAAGTTAGTCTTTGAAGCGACAACTACTTATTCAATACCAGAAATGTGTAAATGTCTTTTTTTCTGCACATGGCTGCCCCAGAGACTCAATATTTGTATTTTAAATAATCCATTATGATGGAGACAGGTTTCATGAAATGTATTGGTCAGGGGACTGGTACTTGATTGAGCTGTATTATGTGACCTCTCCAGTGACCTGCATCATTCCACTAATGTTCTTGTCATGCATTATGAAAACTGAGTTCAATGAAGCACAAGAGGAATGCAGCCTATCACTCACACAACAAAATAAATCTCTACACTGCTGCCTTCACACTGTGAAAACTGATCCTAAAAATGAGGTAACAGTTTTCATTTCAGTTAAATTCATATGTTTAAATAGATGTTTGACTTGATTTAAAATCTCTAGTTGTCATGACAATTACCATTTTTGATTTAATCAAGATTCTAAATATAGGACTTAAAGTACTACTATATATACTTTACAAATGTTTCATTTCATGTTTATAGTTTTACAACTACATTGTGTGCTTCCTATTACACCATGTCTACACCGGAAACGGCAAGACGTCCGGTGTGGGGAAAATTTAAAGCGAGCCACATCAAGTGTAGACACATTGTTACACTTCTGCAAGAATGTTTCATGAAGATCAAAGTGTTTTTGACAACATAACACAAGCTCACACTCACATGTGAACCGCCTTAACTCACCACAGACACCCGTTACAGGAAACATCATTTTAAAAAGACAGAGCTATTGTTATTGTAGTGGGAAGACAGTGAACATTGTCCCAGGCCGTAAGGGGAGAAGCTATTAGGGTCCTTTATAGTCAGCCTTCTCTGGACTGAGTGGGAATTGAGTATGACATATTTTGTATGCAAAACCCGGAAGCGTGTTAGCATTTTAGCACTTCCCGTTCCACCACCCGAAAGTTTAAAAGTTTTTGAAATGGGTTTTTGGTTAAATGCCTGAAATAAGGTATGTGGTAAACGAAACAAAATTTTGACCCGCTCGTGATTCCTAAAGCTGAATTGTGTCTTAAAGATGGGGGTGCTAAAAGTTTCCCCCGCTACATCCTTTGGTGGGGACATTAAACGCCATCACGCAAAGACATCTTTCAAATAATAAGACATTGGACACAGATCTCTAAAAACGTGGATAGGGGTTCATTCATGGTGTAATTACTTACTAAGAACATATTCAGATGACTTTGAGGACAACATATACAGAAGACATATACAGAAAGCATGGAGGACAACATATTGCCGAAAGTTAGGACGACAGAAGAGGACAACAATAAGGATGACAGGAAAAAAGACAGGAAATGAAAAACAAGATGACAAATTAAGACAACGTTGGAAATGTATAGAACAAGACACAGTCGACAGTCGACACATTTTTGTCACAAACGGAACGCCATAGAAGTAAACACACTGAGTGTCAAAAGATCTTCTCACCTATATTTGACATCTGCTCGCTGTAGATGTACTGCACTGAGTTACCATTATCCAGATACAATGTGCAAGCATACTGTCCAGCTGTCTCAGGGGTCAGGGGGAGAGCCACAGAGGTCTTAATCTGGCCTTGTACTCCTGTTGTTTGCAGAGGATGACTGGGGTTCTGAACATGTGACCACCTCACCGACCTCACCTGGGAACGTTGCGAGTAACTACAGGCCAGCTCCAAGGAGGAAGGGGATGTTTTGGCGGTACCTGATGTTGAAACAGATGGATAATTAGAAAGAAGAAACAGTCAGTGAAGGGTTAAATGACATACCTTCATTAAACAGTCGGGTGGAGCCGGTCAGCCGTGGATGACTGTGACTGATGTACAGTGTCTTTTCAAACTCACGGCGGTATCAATCCTGAGCTAATTGTGCTCAACCGTTACAACGGCAATAACACAACCCACAGAGTTGTCAGCAGCAACGGGCAGGTGTAATTACACATAATGAGATCTGTAATGAGGCCTACTATAAAACATTACATTACAGAGAAGAGGAGGAGAATGAAGAGGAGGAGGAGAGGTATATATAGAAAGAGAGAGAGAGCAGACAAGTAGAAGAATGGGGCGAGAAGAAAAGAGCGGGAAGGACATTAAGGGGAAAGAGATTAAAGGAAAAACGGAGGGTGATGAGATTAAAAAGAGGATAAAAAATGAAAGTCAAGAGACTGAACTGGTGTGTAGTGATATGTTGTGATTGACATAACAGCCTGCAATTAGATATCTAAGATCAGTGATGCTTCTGAATTCATTAGAAGATAGAAAATATTGGAGATTACAAAATATATGACATACCTAAACAAATCTAACTCTTTGGCAGATGGATATCATAGGAATAGTTCACCCAAAAATGATAATCCTTTCATCATTCACCCTTTTGTCAATTCAAATCTGTACAAAAGAAGATATTGATCTATTTTACATTACATTGACTCAAACTCTTAAAATATCTTCTTTTGTGTTTTTCAGGAGAATAAGTCATATTCAGTTTGATATGAAAGATATGAGACTGAATAAGTAGATGATAGATTTTATATTTTTGGGTGAACTTTATCACGTTAAATTGTACAGACAACAGTACTAAAATAAAGTTTGTTGCATTTCAGCTATAGGGTGGTTAAACCTGCTATGTTTAATCTATTTAATATAATATTTTAATATTAAGCTTATTTACTGAATTGACTATTTATCTGATTCGACAAAATGATATTTGTCAATTATGATACATTTGTAATGATAAATTTGACAATAAAAATATTACATTTTAGAAAAGAAAACTTGAGAAAAAGAAAAAATAACAAAGATGATGCTCAACCAGACCTCAAAAACAGCAAAGAAAAATCATATTTTATGTAATACAACAGCAATATTTATACATGCTGAGGTAATCTATATATTCGATTTTTTTATCAGTTCATAGTTCTGTCATGCGGTCAGTCTTTCACATTGCTGTTGGATGACTTAGGTTTGATTTTCTTGAAATTCAACATACACTGGACTGGGAATGGCCACTATACAAATACTGATTGAATTAAAATTAGGAATTATCTCTTTTTTTTTCACAGCTGTAAAAGCATATCAAATTTCCTATTGTGCTGATGTAACATAAAGTTTCTGGGTTTGAACCAAAGGAATACACATCTAAAAAGAAATTTGGACTGAAAGGACTGAGAGTCGTTTTTGATACGTCTGCCAAATGCCTACATGTAAATATAACGTACAGTCCACTGACAGTTGTGCTATAAACATTTAGTACTTTATATTCATTTGATATTGTTTATTTAGTGTTGTGCTATTAAAAGGCTTACCATACAAAACACTCAGTATGCTCTGCTGGATGAAAGCCTTGTCATTCAAATAGACTTCACATAAATAGCGTCCTCCATTCTTCAGGGCTGGTTTTAACAGGAAGGAGAAGTTCCCAGCAGCTGCTAGGGTTGTGGGTTCTATCAAATGAAGGTGGGGCAAGGACTGGTTTGTGAAGCTCCGCCTCCAGCGGTCAAACTGAAATACGAGCTCCATTGTTGTTGAATCAGGATGCTCCCAGTAGAGCACCACATAGTCACCAAGGACAGGAGGGCAGGATAAAGTGACCAATGAATACGAGATGCTTGCCATAGACCTTGATATTTCTGCAGAGGTCATAAGATAGCATAAAGAAATGTGAAATGACCAAAGAGGCAGACAAGAGGCTCAAGCTTCACAAAGCAATACAAGAAAAAGTGGAAAATAGAGACAAAAGATGATAAAGAAAAGACATTAGAGGCCAAAAGAGTGAAATAATGGGCTGTGAGACATGAACAATATCATTAATTTGGAGTGAGCCGGTCGCACAGTAATCCACTATGCTGCTTGTCACTTCAGATTCTTTGTTCTCGAGACAGTCAAGCGTATAGAACATTATGAGTCTGAGAGCAAAGTCATATGGGGCAATATTAAAAATGAGAGAGGCATTGAAATGGGGATTAGGTTATTAAGCTCACTGAAAGCTCTTCAGAAACATTCTCCTCTCAGATTTAATAACCCCTATTAACCATGGGCTGAAACTTTAAGAACAAATCATTTTTGTTTGGGGCGAATTGTATGAATTCGAATAATTTTCAATTGTTTCAGCTGTTGTGCAGTGGTTTAATAATAAAGCCTGTACAGCTTTTACTGCATGTGAAAAGTATGCTGTTAGTTAAAAGGGATAGTTCACCCAAATATGAATATTCCGTCATCATTTACTCACCCTCTAGTCCTTTCAAAGCTGTTAAACTTTCTTTCTTCCGCAGAACACAAAAGAACATATTTTAAAGAATGTTGGTAAGCAACAACGGTGGTACCCGTTGACTTGCATTGGTTTTGTGTCCATACAGTAAATGGGTACAGCTGTTATTTAGTCAGAAGCATTCTTTAAAATATCTTGTTTTGTGTTCTGCAGAAGAAAGAAAGTCTTAAAGGTTTGAAATGATCAGAGGGTAAATAAATGACAAAATTTTTGGGTGAACCTTGCCTTTAAGTTTATTTGATTTTAGTACAGGCTGCGTTAAGCCAATACCACATATAGAAGGTCCTATTTTTAAACAAAATAGTATTAAAGAAACAATAGAGTTTTTTACCATATTTCACCTGTGTAAAAATAAACACCTTTTCTGAAATAGAAAAAGAAAGAAAGGGAGAGAGAAAGATTTAGTAATTTGAGTTCTCTTTTTTTGTTTTAAAAAAACATAAAACAACACAAGACGTAAACTGTTATTTTAAACAAAATGTGTGACACATATAATTTGATTCACTGATGGTTGTTTTAACTTTGTGCTCAACACTTGTAAAGGTATGAAACTAAAATATCTTGTTTGGTGGTTATATGGTGTGTTTTCAAAAGATATCTTCAAATCTTACGCTTCACTGTCACATTCACCCTGTGCTCTGAGACAGATGTGCCACTGTTACCATGGACACCAATTCTGCAGGTATAGACTCCGCTTTCTCTAATTGTGACACGAGGCAGCTTGCTGAGCAGCACGCCTGTGGCGCGGGTGATCTCAGTGTATAGCTGTTCGCCCCGGGGAGACACCCACGTCCCCCAAGCGACCACAGAGGTGGGAGAGACCTGAGCTGTCAATCTCAAAGTTCTGTCCACCATAACGGGAAGCTGAGGAGTTACTGTCACTAAAAGAGAGAGGAAGAGAATGCTTGGAGACATCAGACATATCGAGACTTTAAAGAATAATTTATGGTGGTTCTTTAGCTTAAACTCACATTTAACCAAAGCAAGTAGAACAGTCTTCTCCTGTAGATTTTTGTCACCGTGTTTTATCACACAGTTGTATATCCCGGGTGCTGAGGCCTTGAAGATGAGCGAGGCATCTGTAGAGATCTCAAAAGTGCTGTTTTCAAACACAATGCTCTTGTATCCTTCAGTCCGGCCATCGTTGCATTTGGCTGATAATAGATATGACCAGCGATCCCCTCCGACAGGCATCACCTTCCAGGTAACAAGTACAGATGATGTTGGTGGTGATTCAAAACAGGACAGGGTGGCGGACTCACCCTCGTGTGCCATGGTCACACTGTTCCATATTTCACCTAAACAGACCAGATGCACAAAGTCTCTTTTTATAACTATCAAATTGAGATTATAACAGCATATCAAGTGGTTAAAATAGGTTTAATTGTATTTCTTTAAGCAAAGTTGAGAAGCAAATTCAATGGTTAGATGTTGTATAGTGTAAGCTTCATTTTTTAAATGTTAATCAGCCTATATATAAAAACTCAATGCAATTTAGTGTTGCACTTAGATAACATAAAATCATCCTTTAATCATTTTAGTCCCTCATAATTAAACTTTTAATACTTGAAAATGTACAATCAAGTCAACTTTCGTTTAGAAACATTCCAGTTGTGGCTGTAAAGTACTGTACTACTGTACTTATTTTATTCTGAAAGGGAAACCCAAAAATAGAAATGATGGCATCGTTTATTCACCCTCACATCATTTAAAACCTGTATAGGATTTTCCTGCGTAACACAAAAGAAGATTTAGACATGTTTCAGTGGTTTTGTCTCCATACTTGAGGGGCCAGTGTTTTTTGGTTACCAACATTCTTCAAAATGTCTGCTTTTGTGTTCTGCAGAAGACATAAACTCATACAGGTTTAGAATAACATGAGGGGGGACAAATGATGTCAGAATGAATAATAAAAATCTCACTTTTTTTTAACTGCACTAGAAAAAAACTTACTGTTCATAATATTTCAATGAGAATCATCCTGTTATAATAAAAATTTCCTGTGACTGTATGAACAGTTTAAAAAATCAATTTATGTAAGAATAGTTTTTCATACCTTGATCTACCAGTGCCAGGAGTGGAGGGATAAAAAATATACCAGAACAAATAAGCATAGAGGCAAGATAAGTCTCCATAGTGCTGCTAGAAAGAATAAAACAATCGTCAAATGTCGGAATTTAATGACGCTCATGTGTGTCTTTGAGCCTAATAACTAAAGTGCATGTGTATGCCTCTATTCTGGGTTTGACCGCATGGACGAGGCAGGAAAGAGCATTATGCTCGGAGCTGAGAACAATCGTGTGACAGAAACTGATAAACACAATAAATGTCAACTCACGCACAAAACGGAAGCATTTTTCCAAATATATGTACTATAGTCTTTACATGATAGTCAGTGTGTTTATCTGGTTGTAGTAAAATAACAAGTCATACATAAGGAATATTGAACTTTCATCGCAGGAGAAAGAGAGAGAGAGACTTTACTTTCTTTACACACACTTTATTAAACAATCCATTATCCATTGTATTGTGCTACATACCGCACAACAATCTATTCAAGAGACATGAAAAGGGGGAGAAATATAATAATAAATAATTGAATAAAAAAATGAAAAAAGAGAGAGAGAGAGAGAGCGAGAGAGAGTGAGAGAGGAGAGAGAGAGAGAGAGAGAGAGAGAGAGGGGGAGAGAGGGAGAGAGAATAAGTGAAATGAATTAAGAGATATAATCAGAAATGGTCTTTAGCTTCTGGCTAAATGTCTTTACATTCCTGTAAATGTCTTTAATTAAAGCTAACAGACTTATCAGCACCTCCAAGTCCAATTACCAGCTCAGCTCCTAATTACCTCCAGCTAAAGAAGGAGAAAGAGTCTATAAAACAGAAGATAAAAGTGAATGAAGGAAAGTGAAATGGAGAAAGAAGGCACGGATAAATGAGCAAGGGGAAGAGAAACATCAGAGAGAACAAACTAGGCCAAAGCAACTGATGAAAGTCAAAGCACCGTGCGTGACATCCTGCATGTGCGCATAATCAGATAGAGAGAATGGATGAAGAGATAGATGCTTCAGTTAATATTTAGAAGGGTGGCGGAAGCGACACTGAATGGGATTACTGAGATAGAGTCAAGCACTTTTGTCCAATTTTGTCCATTAGTACAGTACTTTCAGCAATCATAACTGATCTCACTCACACATACAGTTTTGTTCAATGTGAATGCATTTGGTGTCAGGAAAAACTGCTACCCATATCTTCCGGGAAAAATCAATTCTCGTTCGGAGATGCAGCTGTACAAAATGTGTACTGTGCTGGTTTTGTGAACTTTAATGCACTGGAAAAGTTGTGGAGAGGAGTCAAATAAAGTCTGCGTGTGCGGTTCACAAGCTGTAGTGTATAAATATCACCAGCAGGAGGAGCACTGGAGCTGCTTGTGCTCAAAATGAACGTGCTTAGCCCATTTCTTACTAAAATTAACTTACATAAAATACATTTGAGTGGTCCTTTGGCATCACTTGAGGGCTTCACTTTGAGGGGTTATTTGGCGTCACTTGCTACTCAATGAAACTCATTAGGCATTCGGTGTTTATTATGGTGAAAAAAGAATCATCACTGCGCCCACATTGGCAACTAAATTAATAGCAGACCAAGAAAAAATGCTTTTTTTCATTCAGTTTGAATGAATTTCGGCAATAATTGAGCTATAAAAGAGTTTTTAACTTTTGAGACAGCAAATATTTCAATATGAGAGGAAAACACTTTGAAGTGTTCTCTAACTGATCAAATGAAACTAAATGTATATCCTTTTGACAAGGTTAAATGTACTGCTCCGTAAATGTCCGGTTAAATGATCAGATTAATAAATTAGCATGAAATGTTTTAAATTATACACTAAATCAGAAGTTTTTTTATCATCTCGTGGCTAGCAGGGTGATACGCATCCTCAAGTTAACATTCGCAGATTTTACGGTCGAATTGAATTACTGTTGAATAACTTTGTTCTTGGTGTGACCAAATAATACAAAAAGAATGCGAAAGTGTCGAAAAAGTGGCCAAAACGTTGCGGGCTGCTGGAAAGTACCCACTACCCTGTGAAAATTTAGGTAGATTTAAAAGCAGCGTGACGTTGACATGATATCACAACGTTCCGTCCAATCAGCGCAGCGCCTCTGATAGAGTTTCAACGCCACAATACCAGGGCGACAGGTTTGAGACTCAACCTTCGGAGGAGCGTTCAACTCCGTTACTGGATATTTATTTACCTGTAGAACGTTTCTTACCAGGAATCCGGACTCTCAGCACAGTTTAGAAGGACTTTAAACGATATAAAAAGGACTTTAACCACAAATTCATAGTCAATCCGAGAGAAACGCGCTGAACAGATCCGGGCGCCTCTCACTTTATCCATAAGTTTCAGCACTCAACGATCGAGGGAAACGAGACTAAGGAAATAACAGTTTTGATCTGCGACGATTATTTGACTGTTTTGTGATTTCACGGCGATTGAGGTCAACAAGCGGACAACAGACAGATTAATCCAGGTGGACCGTCCACCCTTTTCCCGGTAAACATGACAAGAATGTTAGGCGCAGTCTTTCTTCTAATTGTTCAAGGTAAGGTCATATTTTAACAGTACAATTCATTTTATAGTTAAGAGTAGATTTTATAAATGACACTGTTATCTTTCGGTTTCAGTCTAACATGTAGTCAACCAGTATCTCAATATCATGCCATAAATGTCCCACAGTGTGTTTCTTTCTATTGGTGTGTGCGCACTTCTCCCACGGTTCATTATTGATTGTATTCGTCTTTAGTTTATTCTCTAAGCAGAAGTTGTGTTTGATGTTGTGTAAAACTAACTTTGATCGTCAATGTCATATTGATGAAATAGAGATGATAAGAGTTTGGTTTCGGTAAGCGCCATTTTATCTAGGTGTGGCCTTAAGAGAAGTGTTTTTTCCTGGTAGGTGTTGGCAGGTGTGTTTGTTTGCGAAACTAAAGACATTATCTTTGCGTCCTTCAATGCCCCCGCTTCTACTCCATTTCTTTCTCAATTCCTCACGTCCCTTGCTCCTTTTCTCCCGTCACTCTTTCAAATCATATCCTATTATTTCCAGATGAAGGGACCGGAATAAATGAACGTAAATCAGTCTTGCGCAACGACAGCAACAGTGTTTCTTACGTCAATTTCGTGGTGTCAGTTTCAGCGAGGTGTTTTCTAAATATAAAGCGGTTCAAGGCACTCTTGAAGATGTTATTTGTTGAATGTGTTTCATTAAAAAACTTCGACGTTCAATGTGTTTCATTAAAAAACTTCGACGAACGCGCGCTGTTCTTTTTCGTGGCGTCCGCGTCACAGATCAGGTTTGATAGCCTTACGTCACCGCTTTTTGTTTAGTCACACTTCACGCCTCGCTTTCTTTCGATATGCGGTTTCTCTCATCTTCATCGCAGGTTTGGCCCTGTTTGCAGCCTCGTTCTTCGCTATCTTTTGGTGCTAAATTATTCAGTGGCCGTGTCATGGCTCGCAGGTGCGTCCACACCTGACAGCGAGCTAAACTGGTGTTGAGTGTCATACTGTAGGAAGGCTGATGTGTGCGTGTGCAAAGAAGCGCGTGTAGTAATATTGTTACCCAGATCTTTATTCATTTCAATTCATGATGTTTCTGTTCAGTCAGTGTTACCAAATGATCACCTATTTAATTACATTCAACTGGTATGTTGGTCAAAGTTTTGTGACGTCATATGGTGCTGCTCTTGATCGTCCAACTCGCTTGCGTCATCATTTATAAACGCCATTCACTCTTTTAACTTATTGATGGGCTGGACCTCCTCTACCTTGGCCCATTTCACAGAACATCGGCAGCACTTCAGGGGGAAAACAAGAATATTGAAACAAAGGATTTGTTTTATTTATGAAGAGCGCTGCGGAAGATTGCCTCGTTTAACTGAAGAGTGTAAACAGTCTCAGTGTTTTCTCTTTTACCTTCCTCTTCGCATCCGTTTAGTTCAGTGTCCTGGGAGCTTTTGCCTTTATGTGCAGCAGCTGTGGAATATTTTAAGGGTCATAGCATTGTTTTGTGCACTCCGTGGCCCCTGGAGACTTCCCTCTACTGTGCTCCTGATAAAAACCAAACTGAGCTAAACACATTGAAGTATAAGATTTATTTTAATAACGTCAGAAATGTTTTCTTTTTATTCTGGGAAAAGATGTGCAGACGAAAAGCATGTTTTTTGATCTTTTAAAATCATGATCCAGTTTCTCTTTTGCTGCGGCACCAGGCAGAAATGTGTGCTATTGGGAGAAGAGATCCGCACAATAACAGCTACTGATTGTGTTATAATACCCTCCTAGTGAACGGGGGGTCAAAAAATGCTTGAACCTGTTGCCATAGAGACGCTGTGTTTTTATTGAAAGCCAGGGTTAGGGGGGCCTACTGTAGCAGCGTCTGTGACTGAATGCATCAAGTGTGTGTTTGTGTTTGAGTGAGGGAGGAGGAGGGGCCGTTCGTAAATGTTAGGCTGCTATGATGATGGAGGCGGTGGCTAGACTGACCTTATTCTAAACTCTGCGAGCACAGCAGTTACAGACAAACATTAACAAACACACTCGGTTAATGCGATAGTGCTGGCCATGGGGCGTGCAGAGCTGGGTTAAACAGTGCGAAAATTGGTGGCCCGTAAGATTTGCCTCTGCACATTCGCTTGGCGACTTAAGGGAGGCATTCAAGGGAGCGTGCGAACAAAATATGCTAAATAAGAGCTTATTGTTAAAAGAAACTGAACGTTTTCTATACATACAACCTGCATTCTCCCATCCTCGCGCAGTTTCCTTCCCTTCCTTCCTCTGTTTTTGCCGTCCTCATCCGCTAGCTTTTGTTTGAGAGATGATTGTCATTGGTGTATTCAAATCCCCCCCCCCTCACCCTGACCTCAAGGCCACTCTGTTTATTAGCATCTCAGTCGGGGAAGAATGCGGGCGGGGGTGCCGCAGAAGACGTAAGGGACAGAAAGAACGGATTAAAGGGGTAGTACACTCACAAATGCACAAAAATGATATTTCTGTCTCACCATTGCGTGTGAGTTTTTGTATGCGAATAACAGACGGGTACAATTTAGTCTCGCAACTTATCGCCGCTTTCTTTGGTCAAGGCCCGTCCCAAGAGGCTATATGACTAACAGGTAAAGGAACCAATCCCGTTTCGTTTTGGGCCGCGTCATGTTAAGATGCGTGGAAAGTCCCCGGTGTACATTCACGAACGTGTCAAAAGTTAACAGCAACAAAATGATTATAAGTTTGTCATGTGAATCTTGCATACTTTTTAGAATCAAGCGTTTAGTCGATCGTGATTAATTCTTACAGTAACCGTTGTAAACACGACAGCTTACTTTTTAGATCAGACGGCTTCATGTTGTTTCCATGTGGACCGTTAAAGAATGCGACACGCACGTCTCCTGGAAATCAAATGACGACTTCAAACGTGCTGAAGTGTTTTCAGAAAAGTGTAGCTTATGCATCAGATGCCAACGGTCCGTGGGCAAGTCTCTGCTGTTGCTTATTTATGTTGATACATGAAGTTTGGGTTAACAATTAATACTTTACCAGCTATTCCTTCATTCATGTCTCATTCAATTCACAGTTGGATTTTCCCAATGAATTGGGTTGCTACTAAAAGACTGCAGTCCGGGATTTGGGATTTGTCATTCAGGTTTGTTGGAAAGATAAGGCCGGTTGAACGCAGGGGGATTTGTAGATTGGGAACTGAAGCTTTTAACACTTGTCGGGGGTCCGTGTTTGACACGCTGCTCTGGGAATGCACTCTGCTCAAATCAATGACTGACCCTATAATTAACATCAACCTGCACTAATATACACACAGGAGGGGTTCCCGGCAACTTCCGAGCGATACCCACGGCACGTAATGGTATCTTCTATATCAGTCTAAACGTTCGACACTAGGAGACTGACAGGTGAAATATGAAATGAGTACCTTGGTTTTTAGTCAGGGAATTTAAAAAAAATCACTTTATTACTTTTAAAATGGACTAAAAAAGAATTTCTGGACTGGTCCTCGAAGCACTTAGAGGACAAGGCTCCTTAAAGCATCTCTCTGTTTCTGGTTGCCTCGTTCTATTCTTGTCACATTCTCTCTCTCGAGTCTCACTGGTTCAGCAGATGTCAGATCTCAGAATGCTTTTATGGTTTTAGAGATTCATGGGGTTGACATGTCCACTTAATTGGTCCTCATATTTTAGTCTTTTGCCTGGTGATGGAAAGACAACCAAGCGAGTGCCTCCAACAAGACGGTGTGAAGTGAAACAAAAGTGCCACGGAGTAAAGAAAAATATGCTTCTTCTCATGCTGCGGTTTCCCGTCTGCTTCAGAAGCGCTGTGTGAGCGCTGTTGTGAAATTGCTTCCATTTTCACCTTTCTGAGAAATGCTAATAGACGCGAATGAATTGGATACCTGGCGAATATGTTCCAGTTTGTGTCTCCACCGATGCTGGCAGAGTTTGCCCCCTGATCAGTGACCCTCCAGGGGCCAGTAGCCAGTTGGTATGGATAGTGTTATGAGGTTGCCAGATTGATGTGGGAGTTCTGAGGGCTGCCAGATTCCTGCGGTAGGTCATGCCTACTCAGGGAAAATAACTACAGATCTTTTAAAAAACATGCCAAATGGCATAAGAAGGAATAAGACATGATGAGCTTTCAGCATCTTCAGACAGAATGTCATCTAGTTCATTTTATGATTTTCATTGCATTCCTGATGGCTTTTAGGATACTCAAATTTACTGGCCCTATGTTCACTCAGCCGCGGTTCATCGTGGCCTTCACAGGAAGAGCCTCCAATAAATGATTTCATAAAGAAATAGCTTCTTTTTTTAGCATTTAAAATGACATAATAAAGTGATTGAAATGACTTTTTGTTTTTAAATAGGAATGAGTGAGTGCGTTCTAAAAGGTTCACCAAGGGAGGGGTGAAAGTGGCTTTGATTCCCGAGGATTTTAAAAGCACACTCGTGCTGTCTCATGAATTTAGCATGCCGGTGGTTTTAGGGACTCGCTGTGGGCTGTGATGTTCTTGCAGTCTCTCACACCAGGAACAGCGGAGTGAGAGAAGATGGCATTGTGTAAAGGACAAGTGTGGCTGGAGATGTGGTGTCTCCAAATAGATCCAGGGCTCGACATTAACGCATGACCGGGACAAGTGAATGTTTTGTGTGGGAAGTGAGAGGGAATTGTACTTGCCAGACTGGACAAGTACCTTGAAAAAAAATAACAGCGCTACGGTCTCCGCTTATAATAATATGACGAATAAGTGCATTAGACAGAGCTGCCTGTTTGTGTGAATTGCGTTTACGAGTTTATTCTAAGAGTTTATTTTTACGAGCATTTTACCAATTTAGGGAAGCTATCGTCAAGCACACTCTAAAAATCAAACGTTCTCCCGACGACCCGTCTAAAGAAAAGTCCCTTTAACTTTCAGAGAAAAAATACTGTAGTATTTGCTGAAGGAACTTGTAGTACCCTTGTAGGAAATTGATTAACTGTAGTAAACATTGTAGTATACTATAGTAAGGTTCAAAAACACTACAGTATCTAGGAATTTTACTGCAGCTTAGTATAGTAAATAACACTATAAAATACTACAGTAATTTATGTGGACAAATATACCTCTATTGTATAGTATTTTTTATAATAACAAATAAATCAAATTTAGGTTAACTACTAATTATATGGCCCTAATTTATCCATCGGTATGTAACATTCATGTAATTTGTTACCTGCCTATTTATGTGATGAACTGTACTTGCATATTTTTTAATGATGACAACAAATGTTTTATACTTTCAAACTTGTTCTGTAGTAATCATTGAGAGTATTAAGACATTTAGGTGGTCATAGTAGACACTTGGTAAAAATCAGGATCCGAAACAATTATATTGACACTTCAAATTAAATATAATTTTTTATCTTTGGACAAGTAATATTTGTACTCGTACAAGTCAAGGTCATGAGTCCCTGATGACCCACAACGCTAAAGAGTTAGTCGTATGTTATATTATTAGGCTACATTTTATTCTCCACGGATGGAAAAATGAGAAACGCCGTCTGCGATAAAGCATGCATGGACGTTCCTGTTCTTAATTAGACTTGTGCTGGGTGACCTTCAGTAGCCCAGTCACCATTCACAAATCATGCATTCAACACCTTTAGACAGAGGGCTGCTATTCTTCAGCTTTAGGTTTTCTCTCTCCTTATATGAAGTGAGGTGACTGCAATAATATTTAGAAGATTGACCTCCCCCTTCTCAGTGTGTCCATCTGGAGTCGTCTAGCAAGAGGCAGACAGGGAAGCTAGGCTTTATTCTATTGATCCCCTATTGATCAGCAAGGCCAGCGATGCCCTTGTGAGTCGACACAGCTTATTGAAGACATTACGCCTCTGTCCATATCGGACTCAGGTCTCTGTAAAATATAATCCCTTTTTTTTAGGACGTTTAACCTAATGATTAATTTTCTCTGTTTACTTAGTCTTTTGCCTTTATCTCCCCCACTAGTCGACATCCACTGCCATTTCCACAGTTTGCTTGCTAACTGTATAATGAAAATTGTGTGCAGAGTTGGAAAGGAAGATCTAGTATGTGCCTGTTTGACTTAATGGTCATGACGCAACTTTCACGAATAAGGTTTCTGGAGATTTGAGAGAATCTCCTTGTTTTCCTTTTACAGAAATGTTTTATTCATGCCGTTCTTTTATTTTTGTTAAAACTGCAAGCATGATCTCATGGGAATGTATAAGTATTTCACGAGGTGGCTTATGCATATGAATACATACATTGTGAATCGTACAAAAGCGTACGATTACTGGATAAAAGCAATATGGAGCTCCACCCCTAACCCCATCCCGACCCTAACTTCACTAGCGCGAGCGCAAATCGTACTACAATGTACGAATGAGATTGTACGAATTCATATGTATTAACCACATCGTAAAATAGTTACGTTTTTGTCGTGAGATTTTTATTGTTAAAAGCATTCAAAATTAGACCGTGTGTGATTGCTTTACACCCCTGTCTGTAAAAAGCACCAAACCTACCACCACCCTCTCTTTTTATTTGTATTCTTTGTTTTTCACTTTCACATTCTTTCACACTCTTAATCCCTTCGCTCTTCTGGGGTAAGTGAGTGTGTTAGCGCCTGTCTCTCACCGCTCGCCCTTATTTCATTTCCTGAGCTCCCCACACCTGGACCGCAGAAGGTCGTGTCAGCGCTCGGTTCCTATCACTGACAACATGACGGAGACTGGGCTGGATCCAAGCAAGACCGAAATAGCCACGCTTTTCTGCAGCCTCATTCCAGACCGGCAACAGTAACTACACCACAGTGGCAGCGAGCGGAATTATCATATTACAAGATTCCTGTTAGCGTGAACTGCACAGCGCTCCTCGGAGAACGCTAATGTCATTAGCATGCCCAGTGTAGCGAGCTGTCAAAGACAAACAGCAATGACCTTTAAGATAATTTTGCTCGTCTCCTGCGACTTCGGGTATATTCGGTGAATGCTAGTGTATGTTCCCTGTAGTATTTTATAAGGTCAGTATGTTTGAAGTTATAGTGTGAAATAACCAAGAAGGAGTGTGTGAAGCGCTGAAATAAAACAAAATCATAGTTCTCTTGAGAATGTGCAGGAGGAGAGCGGGAACTGTGTCTTGAGTCTTGAGTCTTTGACACATAAATATTTTCTCTACAGTGTTTTTGCTGGTAAGATTGTCCCCTGGAGGTTTGCTGGTTTCATTTGGTGCATGTTGGTGTTTAAGTCAGTATTTTTTAAATAAATACTTTAAACCAAAAACAAGTCTGTGAATTTCCAAAATCAAACAATCTCATAAAAAGGTCTTCGGAGAAGGACTTCATTTCAGCTTTGTTTCAGTATGTGAACATTAATATTTTGTTTAGGTGAGATTTCTGAACAATCTGCCTTTGTTGTCGTCGCAGCAGGTGGTGGAGCTTTGCTGACCTATGATCTTCATTGTGTTCCTCAAAGCCTCTTTCTGTGATGTTTTTTGTCTCCGTCTTTTCCTCCTGTCACCCATTTAATGACCAAGCCCAGTCCATCCTCCCCACAGCCACTGTTTTTCTCTTTATCCCCCGTTTCTCACGTCTATCTTGAGGATCCGCTCCACTTAACACCTCGATCTCACCGCTGAGGTGTTGTGTCTTTTGACTCTCCTGTGGCCTTCTTCTCTCTCTATCTCTTATTCAATATTCTTCAGTTTTGGGGTCTCTGAAAAGTCTGTCCAAGCTTTTTTGTTTTCCAGTGATGCTTTTGTTAGTTGTGTCTGGTGGATTTGGCTGGATGTTGCTTAATCCAGCTGGCTTTGTAAAACAAGGTGTCTTTGGTACGTGTGCATTTATTACAGTGACGGGGCAGAGCAGGCATGATGTTCTCTCCGGATTTAACTTTCATACAATTACACTCCTACAAATAAAACCAGTCCGTTCCTATTTAATGTTCACCCCGAAACGTGCTTCAGACTTGTAGTGTTTCTGCCCTTTGCTTTCTTCTCTACTGGCAGGTTAGTTTTTTCCCTCTTACCGTTTCTCTTAAAATTGGCTCCGACCTATCTTTTCTTCTTCCTGTGGTCTTTCTTCTCGCTCGTCTCTTTCTTTTCTTGTCGCATTACGTGGTTCATGAAGGTTAACACATAGAGTCGGTGAAACGGCACTTTTGAAAGATGGAAACGAGAAAAACACACTTGAAGAAAGTGGAGAAAATCATTCTGTGATTCAGTTAAAGGTCAGAATATGTGTATGAACCTGTGAGGCGAATCTAGTAAAGCAATCGATATTTCAGTGGGCGATCATGTTTGCTTGAATTATTGTAAGGGATTGTAGCCTACATAAGAATGACAATGCTTACATAATTTACTAACTCTTATGTTATCACAAACCTGTATGACTTCTCTTTCCACAATATCTTGAACTACTTTACGTAATGTAAAAACAGTGACAGTGGCGGGCAAACTCCCAAATAGAAATATTATTTATGACAGCGTCACAAAGTATAAAAGAATAATAGTGCGTAAATGGTTACTTTTATAATGTGTTTTTGTCATTTCTTGAGCTTGACGGTGTAAATATTCATCATTTTATCTCACAGTGATGTGTAAAGGGTCATGAATCTGTGACCATTCAGAAACAGAGATACCATTGTGTTTCCCCTTCACATCTTTTAAAAACACACTGCTTTCAAACAAGTGTGTATGTGTGTTTGGTTAAAGAAAGACCCTTATTGTTCTCTTGTCCGTGTCTGTTCATACAGGTAAGTGATATAGCGGCGTTTTAGCCCTTGCCCTTCTCTTTCTCTGGTCTCTAGAGGACACGACTACAGAGAAGAATAAAGAGAGGAGAAATGTCACTCTCGCCCGCATGATGGCTGCATGGATCGTTTCCATCCTCTCTTTCTCTTTTGTGGCTCCGTGAGAAGAAAAACATAAAGAGAAATGTAATATCTCTCTGTGTGTATCTATTGTATATGTCGGTCTTATTTTTATACGATGTTGGTTTCCAGTTTGTGTACAGCTCTTGGAAAAGTTTATATTTTTGTATATTCTTTTAGTTTCTTTAAGGATCGTTTAGCTTGTTTGCGGTTCCAGCAATGGTAGAAATGAATTTTTCAAAGTGGAAATGTTCCAATTAGTCTCTATGTGTATTAAATATATGCATGTAAAATAATTACAGTGCATAAGATAAAAGCAGTTAAGCGCTCACAGCTGCTGGAAATTTAATGTCGACCGCCCTTTTGCACGCAAGCTTAACATCCCGAAAGCATATCGTATGTATGACTAGTCTAACATGACATGTGCTCTGAGTTTGTTTTCAGTTTGTGAACTGTTCTTCTGTGTCATAAGCAAACCCTTAGGGCAACAGGGGCGTGTTGGAGAACAAACAAAAAACTATGAGGGAAAAAAGCCCAAGGCGGAGCCAGGGATGTACAAACGGCTCCAAGTGATTAAATGGCGGAGCTGTCTGATTTGGTAGTGGCGGTTTATAAAGGCCAAAATCATTCAGCTTCATCTTTATCCCCCCGCTTCTTTACTGGAAGTCTAATACTGGAAAGATTTATCTGGTATAGATTATTAATAAACTGTAGTGCGGGCGACCACCCTCCGCTGCCTGCTTTATCCCTCCCCCCTGCTGACTTTCCTGTTTCCTGAACATCTCTACCCTGCTCTTCCTTTTTTCCTCGCGTCTTCCTTCCTCGCTTTACCTAAATGTGTGTCGGTTTCGTGTTCCTTCCTCTCTCGTTCTCTGTCAGTCAGTGCCTGTGTGTGGGGGAGGTCTGTAGGTCCCAGGTTGTAGTGTCCTAGTTTTTCTCTCTTGGTTCCCCTTGCTCCCTTTCTCTGTGTTTATTTATTTAGATGCAGAGAGGGATGGATGGATAGATGGGTGGATGGAAGAGATGAATGATGAAGGGGAAGGAGAGGTGTCAGAGAGAGCAAGATTGATATTTTAACGTTCAGAGGCGGGGAAGCTGACAGGCGCACAACTCTTACGCTGAGCTGTTGCGGAAAATGTTTTTTTTTCTTATAAATGGATTTCAGCATTCTGAGACAGATTTGTTCAAACAAGCTTTTTGAGCCACATGGATGGTCTTTTTTTCACATCCCGTGTGCTTTTGTGAGGGCTTGATGTTGTTCCTGAAGAGTAGAAAAGAGCAGATGAAACAAATCTCTTTGCTTTAACATTCTGCCTTTTACTGACACTCTCCATTTTGTCTGTTCCTGCTCCCATTCAGCCCCTCATTTTGATGTAAGTCAACCTGCAAACCACAAAATCTTTCCGCATGAAGGGACGAGGGTCTCTGTCAGGGCTCAGTGGTACATTACAGATATGCAATTGTTTCTTGTAAGGACATTTTCATCAACATTTTAGGTGTTGACCTAAATTGAGCTTCTTTCCTCTCAGTGTGCTTTCCTTATGAACTGTTCAGTACATGTTAAACTCCAGCAAACTTTGTGAGCTTTAATGAAAAACTTGCTCTGCCTCTGAAATTATGTTCATATTCTGCTCACGCTTCCTACACCCTTCAGGGGATTTGGATAATGTTAACCAATAGGCAAATAGATTTTTTTGCAAAATTTGCATTTAGTCTGGCGTCTTGTGGTGTGTAATGCCCACCGTCCAATCAATTCTTGGCAAATTAAATCAAGTCTTATCCTATACTATCAGAGTAAAGAAACCATTTCCTGGTTCTGTTTGCTGCACTGCACTGTGGACGGATAAATGAATTAATGCACGGAAAGGTGGAGCGTAGAAAGAGACGGATGATGAGAGATGAGAACGGACAGAAAGAGGGAGAGAGAGTTCAAGCATAACCTTATACCTGGTGCACAATAATGGAGATAGACAGGGTTAAATAGAGCACAGACTAATTGTAGTTGTGCATGTGTGTTTGTGTAGATCAATAATACAGTTTATCATGGGTATTACAGTGAATAATTCTAGTTAATATATAGCGTAATTAGTTTGTATTTCTATTACAATAGTTTATACAATAGTTTATTAGAATTATTAAGCAGTTTATAAATCATTACTTAATTATATACAGTATAAATTGTTAATTATTTATGATATAATATCAATCTTTATTTAGTGTATTGGTGTTAAAAACATAACGTGTAACATAAAACATTATTAAGAACATCAATAAGGATGGAAAACAAAACCATGATAATACCACATTACCATAAAAAAAAACTTGATACTTGCACATGCATTTTTGGGACACAATGCAGTGTTCTCAGATTTTTAATTATATCGTCAAAATGTTTTTCATTTACGGTTTGTGTTTAGTTAAGTTTACTTTGATTTACTCCCCATTTAAACTGGCGAATAAACATTTATGTTTCTAAAACAGTTTAGATTAGAGCTCTTGTAAACAATAGCTCTTTGAAGTGAAGTACGGTAAGTGTTTTGGTTTAGTTTTCCGGGCTGAGGAGAGACCAATCACAGACTGAAAGCAAGGCAAACAAAAACACTGTTTGTATACTTAGGGTAACGGTCATTATCATTCTCAAAATGCTTTGGAGAGACCTGAGAGGGAGGATGAGAGGTAGGTTTGTGTGTTCAAGTGTTTTTCATAACATTACACATACGACTTGATTCATCTCCTCTTAGTTTGGTTTATTAATATTTTAAGGCTTGGTTTAACAGACAAAGCTTAGCTTAAGCCAGGACTATGCCTTATTTTAATTAGGGTATTTAAGTCGCTTAAAAAAAATGTGTGCATGTTGAGACAGAACAATCACTCTGACATATTTTAAGATATTTTAGGGCAAGTTCCTTTCAGGTAAGACAGCTCATTTTGAGACTAGCCTTAAAAGAACGCTTCACCACAAAATGAAATTGTATCTTCGTATACACACGCTCAAGTTGTTCCAAATCTGTATAAACGTATTTCTTTTGATGGACACAGAGAAAGATATTTGAAGAATGTTTGAAACCAAACAGTTGGCCACCGTTGACTATCATAGTAAAAAAAACTGCTTTATACATTTCTTTGTTCAGTTGAACACATAAGAAGATATTTTGAAGAATGTAGCAAAGCAAACCGTTCTGGGGCACTTTTGAAAGATTTGCAACTCGAGGGTGAGTAAACGATGACCAAATTTTCATGTTTGGGTGAATTGTTTCTTTCGATCCTGTCTGTTAAACTGTGTACACACAGTGACAAAGTTGCTGTGGAGGTGCAAGTCTCCGTGCCCAATAGTTAATTGAGACGCTAACTCAGAGGGGTGCTGGTTTGGGGGTGGGGTTGGGTTCCTCCATTGCCATGGAAACGGTGCGCTAACCCCCCGACCCCCATGCGATGACCTCACACCCTGGAAGATTATTGTGCATTAAGTTTTTCCTAATCTTATGAGTCATTGAAACACAAGCAACTCTGTGTGTCGGTAGTTTGCTTTGTCAGTGTGTGTCTAGTGCTTCAGATAATCTTTGCATAATGTGAACAACGTTTCCTGCATTTTTGTTGAAATTCTTGTCAAACAACACTCCCGTCTGCCTGTGTGAGGTAAGGAACAGATTTCGTCTCAGATGGCTGTGTCCTATTTTTCCTCGCTGCTGTCTTGACGGTGAAGCAAGGGCTGATGAGGACACTCGCACACACATTTTCTTCTGGGTCCCTTCATCTTTGAACTCACACAGGCCCTTCTTGTTCTGAATGTCAGAAAGAGAGCAAGCGAGAAAGAGAGAGAGAGCAAGTGAGTGTGGAGGAACTTCAGCTGTCTGTGGGAGTGAACGACAAAGAGAGTCTCACACAAGGGGAATGCAGAGCTGGTTATTCCAGTGATTCCAAACCCTTGCTTTATATTTCATTTAAACCTCACCCCACCATGACCATCCACACACACGCACACCACCCTGTGTCTGTCTCTCTCCTCCGCAGGGCAGCGTCTGTGAGCTGATGGCCGTGTCTCTGTGCAGATGTGATGGGAAACAGCTGTTGCATTTCTCTGCCCGCTCTTTCTTTTTTCTCCCCCTCCTCCTGTTCCTCCTCTCCTAATTCCTGGAAATAAGAGTGATGGGTTTACGGCCCGTCTCACGGCAGTTCCAGACCGGATCTCCTGCGGCTGATCCTACATAGATAACTGGAGTTTTCCTCACAGGTTTCATCTGGAATGTGTCAGCCGATGTGTTTGAGGAGAAGCAGATGTTGAAGCGATAAGACCCTCTCAACTCATGTCTCGTTTTTGTTTTTCTCCCTTCTTCTTCTTATGTCTCATAGTCTTTTTGCCTTCCCTCTTCTCATTTCTCAGTTTTTTGTTGCCTCCGGTATCATCATCTCATGTCTCATCTTCATTTCTCCCTCTCATTTTTCTCTTCCCATCCATCGTCTCCTCTCACCTGCAGACGCTCGCAGCAGGTAATTAGTTAGGCGCCGCTGCAGGAGTGTGCGCGAGCGGCTGCGTGTTTGTAATTAGCCGCTCTTCCTGATCTGTCAGTGTGCAAGTGTGATGTGCAGAAAATCCTGGATGATCCGTTCCTAATCAAAAGTGGTGGCAAATCTCCGCAGCCTCTGTCTAATCTCTCTCACATCCTTTGAAAGGAGATGCAGAAAGCCGGCTCATTTAATGGCTTAATACGTGTGTGTTTGTGTGTGTGTGTGTGTGTGTGTGTGTGTGTCTTCTCTTATATTTAGCTCTTTGATGATCGACTTTATATATAGTGTACCTCTGTTCGATTCACCCATGAAGTCAAGATCACTGATGCGTCTATTCATATTCAATCTCTTGCTCTCTCTCTCTCGCTCCTTTCCGTCGCTCTCTTTGAAGATGAGTGTAATTATAGGAAGCTAGTTTAATTAATGGGGGTGTTAGATCCTGTCTGTGTCTGTACAGGTAGTGATGGATCTCCTGATTTATATTCTCTTACTTTGGTGGTTTTGACATGACACATGTTAGTTCAGGTTTAATTTTCCACGGAACGATTTTCTCTGACGCAGCATTTTCGAAACATGAAATCATTTCTGTTGGTTCTCCCAATGGTACAGGACAGATCTGACCTCAACCTCTGTCTACATAGCTTGTTGTGTATGCATGTGTGGGTTCACCGCTTTCTGGCACAGGAAAGATTCGCAGATGTGTGATCTGTGCTGTGAATGAATGGGATTTATCTGTTATCAGGATGATGATTTGTGACAATGAGCTTTTTCCTACCACACCCACACATTGAAGTGGTGTGAATTACTGGGGCGCTGGCTGTACAATATGTGGGTCACAATGTGGTGTATTATCTGCGCTATTTTATAAAAGGCTTTACGTCACGTAACTAACATTGTAATTAGTCAAAGCCACTTCTTTTGGTTGGTTAACCCCCAAAACTGCATGGAATGTGATGCAGACGCATCAGTATTGTCTGTCACACTTCGTGCCCCCTAATTTTCCTCAGACAATTTTCTTTTATGTCTGTGTGCTGTGCTAACAGTGACCATTTAGCTCTTTTGATCAGATTGTTTACTGACTCTCAGTGTGTTTACTGAAGCTGTAATGAATGTACGTTCAGGAAGCGTGATGTGAATGCTCAGTACTGAACCAGAGAGAGACTTTTTGTGTATTTCTAACACAATTAGATTTTAAGGGGAAACAATCCAGATTCTGCCAAATGAATTTAGTGGTAAATGGAGTACTACATTCTCATTGATAGGATAGAGCGTAATTAAATTAGCTGAAATATTCCTAATGAATGAACACACAGGGTGAAGGATTTTTAACCTTTATGTATGCCAAGCATTTCAATTCAGTTCTCTAATAATGTGCCTGCAGATTTCATGTGCCACCTATTCAAATGTGACATTATAGTTTATAATGCTGAACAGATTCTATTTGCATTCAATTGTTTATTTTGTTGATAAAGACATAATTTAGTCAAGAAAATTCATTTACATTAAAAACAAACATCCACCTTAAAGTTTTCCACAAATTTTGTTTATTTACTTTTGAAATTTGACCGTTGCTCTGCTCCCGTGGCATCCAATCCACAGTCTCGGCGGAAGTAGTAGACCATCCGGGTATTTCTCGCCTACTGTTTTTTGCATACTGGTATGGAAGTAGGCGATTTCGGACGCAGCGCATGTGTGTAAATCGTTGTTCTTCGGTGTCCCATAATCGGAGTGTCTGTGCGAGAGCACCCTCTGGCTTTTGGATATTGCCGCATTAAACTGTAATTCATTATCAATTATCACCCGTTGTTATATAGGTATCTTTATGTGTGTCATTCTTGCGGTTAACGGCACTTTAACGTTTCTCAGCAGGTCCCAGATCAGATCTCCAGGGTGTTGTTTAGGTAAATACAAAACTGCGGTGAAGTTGTATTTTACCCAGTTAAAGTCTGGTCTAATGTGATTGGCTGCGGTCTCTTATGGCTGGAGACTTTACTATCTCTTTACTTTACCCACAAGCGTCTATCTGAACCGGTTCCTCCTAGAAAATACAGGAATCCAGTTACACACCACACACAGATGAATGCGTGTTTGTGATGGAGGAAGTGAAGTAACTCCGAAAGTGTTTAATTATCAGATTTGTTTTATATTGTTCACGAGGCAGCCACATGATCCTGTACGTATCCCTTACATGAACGAAATCCGATGTCAGTCTGATAAAAGAAACTTGTGGCTTTGTACTTTGTGGTTTAACACATTGTTTAATCTAGATGAATCAAATGATATACTGTATCCATATTTGTGTCAGTGATTCTTAATAGTAATATTTGTGAATCATGTCGTTTTTTTATCTCATTGGGAATGTTTTGACATTTGCAAACATTTCTTCCCCTTTACAGCAAAACCTGTGATCTTGGAGTGCACTCAGATTATCTCCAGAGGGTTTGTGTGTGTTGAAAGGTTTAAGTGTGTATGGTTTTCTTGGCCTCTTATCTTAAGGTTTTGAGCACACAAACAAACAGCAATCATTCAACTCTTTATCTCGGTGTGTCTGGTCACCCTGTGGACATTCTTGTGTCTGGCCAATGATGTTTGAGATGTGCTTACTGTATGATTGACAGCCGTTTCAAGCAGCTGCAGTCATACATATGTATAAACTTTTTGTGTACACTATTTGTGTACATGCTTATCTTGCAGTTCTTGCAAAAAGGATCTTGTTGTTTTTTTCTCTTTTCTCTGTCATAAGTGGAAGATGAATAATTTAGCCTGTAGGATGGAACTCAGTCTTGGTCGTGTGTTGCTTTAAATGTGTGCGATTGTGTTTCTGTATGCGATCGTATAAAGAGGCAAATAGCAAATGGTGTTGCTTTGTGCTTCATTTCGAGCTGCACGTGCCACTCATTCCCTCTCTCAGGCTTCATTAGCTCATAATTGTGCATGTGTGGTAAGAAGTACCGGGGTTGCGTGACAACTGCCAAAATGTCCTGTATGCGTGATTATAAAAGCATTTGATGTGAGAGCTGAGAGGATAAATAGAAGTTGTTCATTTTAAATTGGCCATTTCCATACAGGACGGCAACGATTCCCCAATGTTAAGCAGTGTCGAAATCACCTTTTGCCTCTCCCTCCTTTTTTTAACATCTCGATCAAAAAAGTGGCAAAAAGGCCCCAAACTTGTTCACTTTAAGACATCTGCATATGGACATAAATAAACATGTTGATTGTACGCACAAGCCCACACTCCCCATAGACCCCCTCCAGCTGTTCATATCTTAGCATCCTTATGTTCCATCCCTCCATCTCGACTCCCTCGTCCCTTGTTCACTCTCTCTCTGCTCGCATCAGCTGTGTCATGAATGATTCTCATTCACCCACTGGACATCTAAATTTTCCTGCTTGCCACGCATATGCTCAGATCTTCAGCGCATGTTGTAATGAGCGCTGCGGGTGTGTGTGAGCGCGGGCAGAAAACCTGTATGCTCTGTCATCTGTCCTTGCATGCCGAAATCAAGGTCTGCTCGCTGGCGCACACACATTCGCACACAATTGGTAGTCACGGCGTGCTGTCTGCCATCCAGACTCTCATTCCGGGCACTCGCCCGTCACTCTGCAGTGGACTGTGCAGTTTTCTACAGGATGAGGGGATGGGAGGCCACAGCATCCCTGAGATGGAGGTGTTCTCTGTGTGTGTGATATAATGATTGGTGACAGGGCTCAGAACGGTGGTGACTGTGATTTATATAAACGCCCTTTTTGTGTGTGTGCTTGGCATATCACCTGCAGTAGGAAGTGCACAGAGGGGATCGTGATGGTTCACATGATTTTTGTATGCATTAAGATTGCACAACTTAACCTAAAGGTTAATCAGAAATGTGGCAATTACGTTTATCGATGTTTACATTAGGTCTTTACAGAGGTCAGATACTGTATACAGATTCATGTATGCAGATATAATATTATAGCACGTTTGAACATAAGGCAATTCCAGCGTTACGGAATGTGACATATAAATGCTCAGAGAACACATTTTAACCGATAAACTGAACCATCTGTTTAGATTTTGCTAAACCGTAAAAATATCAGTCTATGCATGAGTTTTAAATAAAAAAAATGGGAAAAATAAACATGCGTTATGGATGTGACGACATACTTTGCAGGATTTCGTTGAATTAAAAATGCACAAACCAGAAGCAATCATACACAACAAATGGAGATGGGATGCCTCTTCATAGAACGCAAAATAGTTACATTATTTTTATGTGTCCATTCATGTGGAATATAGACCGTTATGGATTTGACAATCCTGAAAATGGCACTTACCGGTCTATGGAATCATGCACTAAAAATAAAACTTTGAGACCTCAAATGGGTATTTCAACCAACAAATGTTGATATCTGCGCTAGAAGTATAGTACAAACCTTAGGGTAAAAAAATCATGGTCAGATTTTTCCAAGTTATGAAGCAAGGTTAAAAATAGTGTTATTATCTGGTAAGAGAGAGTTGAAAGAGTATAGGTAGAAAAATCTTCTGTGTGAAATACATTCGAATAAATCTCTTAAGAGGCAATGCAATATCTTGATGTTTATATTTACTTTTCATCATTTCTTAGTCACGGCATAACTGAATGATTAATCATATTTTAATTGTGATAACTATTTTAAACCTCCCACAATTAATAAAAAATAATTGTCAATAATATTTTAATAGCAAGGACAATTGTCATCATGATGAAATAGTTCGTTTTAAGGGTGAAATAGTTGATTTTTGGGGTGGAGCGTATGAAAGGTGGCACACGTCAAAATTTCGGCATCATAGAATATTAACAGTGGCAGATTATAAAATGGCTGTAAAGTATAATAAATATGCTAAAGTGAAACAAAAATGTCTAAAATGAAATATAATCTTAATTATTAATCATTTCATCAAGTTTGAGCAAAATAACTGTTACCATCATTTTACACATTATTGTGCAGTCCTATTACTGCAGTTACAGTCATTACTGATATCATGAGCTCGAGAAAGTGGATTGACTGCTGATCTGCTCTGCTACTGTGTGCACAGGACTAATGAGGAGTCACATCTTTTTGTCAACCTTATACAACCTTTTATAATTTTATAGTGACGGTAGCTATAGCTTCAGTGAGTCTTACTCTTTCTCCTTCTGTGTTTACAATGCTGATTTATGCTGCCAGCATCCCTCCTGATCTTTTTATAGTTTATTATTCCATATCCACCCACAACGTCTTTCTATTTACACACTAGGATGCTGTACGTCAAGGTGAAGTGTGCGTGTGTGTTTAGTGATGGATTGGTGACTGGCTTGTACACATCAGGGTAATGACCTGTCCACACTCTTTCCTCCAGTGAGAGAAGGCAGGAGCGATATTCTCAAAGACAGGTTTCAGTGTGCTAAGTGTAGACCTGTAAACACACGTCCCACAGTTTGAGCACCCGTGAGAGGCAAAAAGAGACATGCATTCCTGATCATGGTCAGATGTTCCTTAAAACACCGGCTTCTTTCACTTCCTTCATCATGTTCCATCACTTCCTTAGTATTGCTGGATTTCTCAATCAGAGTGATTTGAGTTTCTGCCTATTTCAGCTGTTCAGCAGATTAACTGGACTAACTGGTTTTAGACCCACAAGGGTTTTTCCAGTTCTGTTTCAATGTGATGTCAGAGTATTCTGGAACTTTAATGTTAGTTGTGTAAACTGAGTTTTATTCAAAAATAAAGAATAAAATAATCTAATGTATTTTAGGATGACTTGTATCAACTAAAGAATGTGTCTATAATTTAGGGCCATAGAAAAATTACTCCACACACATGAACTCTCCTCTCCTCCCATATATTTAGTTTTTCCCCGTTTTCCCCTTATTTATAACATGGTATATAGAGGGCAAAACTTGTAGTAGAAAAGATAAGAAAGGGACGTTTTGTGAGACAAATTCCAACTTGCTGGTCCACAGCATATACAGTATGGTACTCCCATGGCACTTGTGTATGTTATTGTATTTTCTTTACCACTTACACCCTCTCTGACATATGAACGCACCCACGATCGCACTGAATGTGTTCTGTCAGGGCTGTGTTAGATGATGAATGCTCAGGGCAGAGACGGAGCCGGATATTTTTTTCATAGATACTTTCACACACGCTTGCACACGCATTCGCATTTAGACTGGCGCTCTCTCACACACCCTGGCTGAGATCAGAAACATTGGCCTACTTGCTGTTTGGTTGTAACCTCATTCATCATTTCTCATTTCTGCATCTCTGCACCGGCATGTGGTGATTTTCTCCATAACACGTGTGGCAGGGAGGTCGAGGTTCTCCTGAATGTAGCCAGACAGAAGTGAAGGTTGTTTCCTGTTCTCATGACCTTTTCTCGTTCTCTTTCCAGGGTCACTCGCTCAGCGGGTGAGGGTGGAGCCAGAAGTCGTGTCATATCCAGGTCAGACAGTGACACTGCGGTGCCAGTTTCCAAAACCGGGCGATACCCAGCTCACTCAGGTATGAAATCAACTTTAATGCTTCACGCCAGTATACAAAGCCACCAGTAGTGTTTGTCTTCTAGTATGAATATATAAAACATCCTAAAAGTTAAAGGGATGTAAACTTGCAAGTTTAACCTTTTCTAAAATGTCAAATCTGTTGGTCATAACATTTCTGTAATATTTCCTTTCTTCCACCACGAGGCTAAATGTTTTGAGGCTAAATCTGTGCACTAAAGCCTTTGTGTTTCCTCTGGGATGCAGGTGTCATGGATCCTCGAACCCGCAAATGGAGAACGAACCAACATTGCCGTTTTCCATCCAACATTTGGGGTAAACTACCCACCCAGCTCCCCAGTGTCGGGACGTGTCCATTTTATACAGAGCCCGCCCACCCTGGATAATCCGTCCATTGAGATCAAAGATGTGAAGATGACAGATGAGGGACGATACATCTGCGAATATGCTACCTATCCTTCTGGCAACGAACAGGGTGTGTCGTCGCTGGTCATGCTGGGTGAGTGTGTGAGAACAGAAACATTAGCAGGATTGGATTTTGAACATTTAATTGTTAAAATAATTTGAAATCAATTATTTATGTAACAACAGTGACCATTCTTTCAAGTTCCATAAAGATCAGAAAAGCATCCCTAAAAGATTATAAAAGTATCCATACCTTAAGATCCCTGTAGTCTTATGAAGCTGTTTGATACATTTGTGTCAAGAGCAGACTTGAATTTAAGTCCTTTTTCACCGTCAAATTAAATCATTCTGAAAGTTCAGCTTGCTCAGCTCTTAAATCAAATAAGTCATTGTTTTGTCAAGAGACGTTAAAGAACCAACAACATTTTATTCTATTGAGGATTTTATGATGGGATGTCTACTATTTATGAAAAATGTGTGCATGATGTATATCATGCATTCATATATAAGCATGTTTAATAGTCTTTAGTTTGCACATCGCTTAGTGTATAACATTGGGTTAAGACATTTAAATGCTGTTGAAAAGTTTGGCTTTTTCAACCAATGAAGCAACTGGAGAAAAAAATGATTGATGTTGTGATTGTTCAAAAAGTTTACTTTCAGCCTTGCTTGAAAGAGAGTCTTTGAGCAAATCCGTGCACTCATGCACAGGTCATTGTCCGTTGGCTTAAACGGGATTTATAAATGGTATTGTCAGATCAATTGTGCTGCTGTTAATGTGTGTGAAATGTGGCAGTAACCTTGGCCGGGCTCTCGTTGGCTCGCCCCCTCCTCCCCTCTCCTCTATTGATCTTCCTGCTTATCATGCTGAGGGGCCGTCGCTCCCCTGTCGCTAACCATCTCCACCGCTTTTCTCCTTTCTCTCCCTTTGATGTCTTTCTCCGAGCGAAACGTGAGCACAATGTGAGCGCTGTGCTTGCGTGTGGCGGGACAAGCAAAGCTGTGATCTCCTTCGTTTCCTCTTCCCCCACTTCTTTTACCCTCCTCCCAGTAAAACCATAAAATAAAGGTCAAACTCTCTCTCTCTCTCTTTCCCACATAGCTAAACCGAGGAACACGGCTAATATTGTCACGGTTACAGCAGGCAACACTCCGGTCATCGTGGCGCGCTGTGAATCATTAAATGGCCGTCCTGCAGCGACCATATCTTGGTCCACGACACTCAGCGGAAATGCGACGATGCTTCCGAAGACGAACAATCCGGACAACACTGTCACCGTCAAGAGCGAGTACATGCTGGCCCCGCAGCCCACTGATGACGGCAAAGACATCACCTGCGTGGTGTCGCACCGCACCATGGACCAACCGGAGAGGTTCCCTTTGAAACTCGTCGTTGAGTGTAAGATTGATTTTAACCAGACCATTAAATAAACCAGTGGCTGCTCATCCAACTGCTCAATTATGCTATGATTCGCTGACCGCAGTTCTGTTGCGATACCAGAGTAATTGCATTGTAATGAGTCACGTCTAAATGGGTCTATTTTGTTAATGTATCTAAAGAACATGCCAGAGATTTAGTAACGGTCATCAAGCAAATTGCCCTAAGGCATTATAGTGCAGGCTGGACCAGAAACACAAGCTAAAGGTCAATGAGGTTGTCGAAGATCATGGAGTAGTCTTAAAGACATTTTCAGTGTTTGATTTGTCCAAGACTTAAGTGCCTGAAGGAAAAACAAATTTATGAAGGCTTATTAACATTCAGCTTTGTCAGAGATGTTCGATTGACTTTTTTCACTATTTTCCGCTGCTTTCTCCGCTCTCTCTATCAGATCCTCCACGGGTGCAGATAGTGGGGTACGATAATAACTGGTACAAGGGTCGGACGAGTGCGTTTTTGACTTGTCAAGCTGATGGAAACCCTCCCCCCACCACGGTCACCTGGAGAACGTGAGTATTTCCTTTCTCATTCAGTCTACATCCATGAGTAACACCCAAGTCCATTCTCTGCAGAATTGTATTGAACGAAAGCCTTGTTCTGATTGGCTGGTTTTGCGCAACCTGTTGCCTGTTTTGAGGGGAACCAAAATTATGTTTTAAAGGTATTTTTTAACTCTGTCCTCTGCATTGACGAAATATTCCCTCTTATGAGAGACAACACTTCCCCGCCATTGTCTGAAATTTCCAGCAACGCAGGTTTTTAATGTTAGACTGTAGGGGGCACTGTTACCCATCTTCTAGAAGAATACAGTATCTAGTGTGCAAAACCAAAAGCTGAAATGATGGTTTTTAACCCAAACTGGACAAAGTCTTGGACAAAATGCAGTTTTCTTAGCTTTTGGTTTTGAGGCTGATAGCCAAACACAGACCAGAAGTTTACTTCAGCTCAGGTGCTGCATCAGATGAAACCGACTTTAACTATAGTTTAAACCACTTAGTAGGACAAAACAACATTTCCATGAGTAGAATTGTAAGTTATATGTTAATTTTATGTTAATATTGTGGTGGTGTTGTTGTTCCTCAGTTTATCCGGCCTGATGCCTGAAACTGTACAGGTGCAAGAAAATCGTCTCTCCGTGCAGAATGTTGACGACAGCATCAACACAACATTCATCTGTGAGGTCACGAACAGACTGGGATCCAACAAAGATCAAATCACAGTGTTCGTAAGGGGTGAGTCTGTCTGCACGAGTCTTCAGTAGTTATTCAGCACATAGACTCTCACACTCGAGTGTGAGGTGGTGACAAAGGGCTCCAGCTGGGAAAATTAGCTGTTCCATTTTTTAGGCTTCTGACATAAGGCAGTTTGTTCACACTTTTCTCTGTGTCGTTTTTCACATTTTCTTGATCACTCCTCTCTATGCTCTACGCTCATGCATTGTCTTTTCTCCGCCTCATCATGATTCTTATGCGTTTTATTGTCTGGGCATTAGAAAAAGCTCTTTAATACAAAAGCTTGTTTTTAATAAAAAAAACTTTGCTGAATAGAGAAGTGTTTGTATGTCTGGGTGGGGTTGGATGTGGTGCAGCTGTGTTTGGGTGGTGTTAATTTTTAAACGCTGAAGTACTAGTCATAGTTTTTGTCTAACCGGCACATAACTTTCCTCGCCTTTGCATTAGATTCATTGTGCAAATGTAAGCTGTTATACTACGCCTGCAATTTGTTATAATTGCCTCATTTAAGTCAATTCTTTCTTCATACGATTCCAAAACATGGTGTTATAGTGTTGATAATATCTGGATGTGCTCCTTTTTCTTTACGTGTTATCATCAACACAGCGTGTAAATAAAAAATGACTCCAATATCACCATGATACGTCTTTTCCATCTTAGGAAAGTTTAATTTTCGTTGACAAAATCCTTTCTCTGTCAGTAATCTGATCCGCGAGATAAGAGTGCTGTTGTATTGGGTTTCTGACCTCTGAAGAAAATTTCTGACCCTGAATAACTTTCAGATGTTGAACTCCGTCCTCAGAGCTTCATGTCCTGAGCGAACATGTGTGAGGTGTGTTTCTCTCTTTTGGGCTTTTCTAGCCCATGCTGATATCCTGTGACAAGCTGTTGGAATAAAATATACACATAGTTGACTCTAGAGGCACTGAACTCTGCAGTAAGGGTAATGGCTTTTAGGTAATAGGGAGAAATAGTGGTTTTCTCACAAATTCATCTCTCTCTCTCTCTGGCAAGCATTTCTGACAGATCTGTGTTGCTTAAAGGCAATTCAAATTCTCCCAAGTACTAAACACTAAACTGATGTCTTGGTTTCTCTCTTTTGGCGTTTGGTCCATTCAATTTTTGAGTGTAGGGAAAACAGGCAGGAAGAGAGAGAAGCATCTGAAGAGGGTGGAGCGGATGAATGCTACTGGTATTTAAACCCTCCCCGGGAACCTGCGGCTCTCCCTCATCTACCCCCATCACAAATGCATCCTCTCAATTTCCTGTCCTCTTCCGTTCGCATCACTTGCATCATTCATTCGCCTGAGCCAGTCGGTCCCATGCCTTCCAAACAGAATCTAAAATGAATCTTTATTACATTGTTATTACTGTTTTAGTTATATTGATGTCTTTATGACAAATTAGTTCTTATTATTAGAATTTTTCCATATGTTATTGCATGTGTTACTAGTGCGATTTCTCAAAAACATGAGGGTCAGTGATTTGTTGACTTAATGTAAGTATCGGCATAATTTTGTTTTATTTGCATGCCAAACGCCAATTTTGACTCTCATTTGGTGAATGATAATTTTGTAGCAGACATGCTAGTCCCACCAAACTCCCGTTTCCATCCATCTTCTTCTGAAAAAGCCCTCCTTGAAGATAAGTCATTCCCTGCTGCTTCAGCTGCACGCCTCTTATCCTCCTCTCCTCTGTCAGAAAAATGCTAATCAGCCCCATCATGCAAAGCCGTACATTTGTGCTGGACAAATGCTGAAAATGTTTTTGGCGGATGTAGTTGTCCTGCTGTGTGGCGGGAGATGTGAGGGGAAGTGTGGGTTAGCCGTGAAGTTGCCGCATTTAAGCGCACCCGCCTTGACAGCCATGAAATGGCCACTACCTTCTCTGTCGCACGACTGTCTTTGCCCCCCGGCAACCATCTCCATGGTGACTAAGATTGGCCCGCGCAGATCTTGTCTCTGTGTTTCTTCTGGAAGTGAGAGAGCGGGACACTTATACCTCCAAGCGTGTTTTTGATTTTTGAACTCCAGTGCTCGTAGGGAAGAACCTCAGCCAGAGCCGAGATAGAACCCAACCTCGGATCCAAATCACTCTTCAACTCATGTTGCTAGCAGGCAAGCAAGGCTAACCCAGATTCAACCCCCACCTCTCTCTCTCTCCTTTCCCATTCATTTACAGCTGAGAAAAACAAAGAAAAGAGGTTGTGAGGCATTGAGATTTATCTTTTCTATGCAGTTTAAAGGAATGGTTTATACGAAAATGGAAATCTGTCATTTATTTACCTTCATGTCATTCAAAACCTCTTAATGACTTAATTCTTCTGTGGAACCGAAAATAATAAATATATTGTGAAATTTGGTTTTGTGTCCTTGCAATGGAAGTCAATGGGGGCCAGTGTTGTTTGGTTACCAAAATTCTTCAAAATATTTTATCTTTTGTTATGCAGAAGAAAGTAATGCAGGTTTAAAATGACATGAGGGTGAATAAATGATGATGAAAAAAACACTTTTGGGTGAACTATTCCTTTAAATGTTCTGAGAAGAAGATTTTTCAGAGTTCTAATATGCTTTTATAAAAGGAATTGCTCACCCAATAACATAACCCACAAGCTTCTAACATCATAAAGTCATCACCATTATATTCCAAACCTTTATGACACAATTGAAGGCTTTTTTTTAATTAAAAGCTTTTAAGCTTAGAAAAATTATTCCAAACACCTTTAATTTGATTCATGTCCTATTTTCTAAGCCCTCAAAAGTTGTGTTATTTTGCAAAGACCAAATTGAAATTTAAGTTCTACTGTATTTCACCTAACCAATCTGAATGAAACTTGCATGGATGAGCAAAAGTGAAAATCTGCTTATTCACACAGACCGCTGATCCCAGAAAATTGCCAAAAAATTGCCCGAGTGCCTTTTGTGTGAATGCAAACGCATCCCGGATTGATCTGAAAAGTGATTCCAAAAAGGGGACCTAGTAACATCAGTAGGATCAACATAGGATCAGTCCCGGAAATCGCCCTGTGTGAACAAAAGGCAGAAACAATGGCCTGCAGTGATGACACACATCTATAATAAATCGTAATTAATTTGGCTAGTAGTTTTTGTTCGTTAGTAATTCTAAAACTAAAATTGGTGTGCATACAGTTTTCCAGTAGTGATTTCATGTACATCTGTCGGTGATGCGTGTGACTACTATATGATCACACTGTCATGAATAATTCAGATGATCGGAGCAAGTGGGAGGTGGAGGTGTATATGTGTGTAGGAGAAGTGCCGGGCAGTGGGTGGCTAAAAGCAACACAGCGACTGAGGCAGTGAGATATGATCGTATCCTGTCTCATGTTATATGTATATTTGTGTGAGAAATATTCTGATGGTGTTCTATGAATGATTAAAGAGTTTGATTAGGTTTTGGTGAGGGGTGGCATTTGGTTGAATGTATTGTTTGTGTGTTATCACCTCCTTCAGCAGTGCTGGTCACTTCTTCACACTCATTTCATCTTTTACACAAGCACAAACTCATCGGACAGTGGAGGAAAAGCTGTGTGCTGTTGTGTTTTTTTGAAGCTTCAAGGCCGATACGTCTGTCTGCTGTCTAAGCCTGTCAATCGCATGCTGCTCTCGTCTGTCTGTCTGTCTGTCCATCAGCCAGCCATCCGTTTGTCCATCGTCCTCTTTCATCTGTATGCTGCATGTTGCTGCTGCGTTTTATTGTGTGTGAACGTTGCAAACTAGCCTTATGTAAAACAGTCCCCTCAAGGAATGGACATAAATGTCACCCACATCATCCTACGTGCTTTAGTGTAAACACACAATGTGTTTGCACTTATACACAGTCACCGCAAGAGAGTACGAGGTATTGAAAATAGGGGCCCGGTTGCACGAAAACCCTTAAGTTATGGGGAATCAAATCCCTTAGGGAAAGTGCATAGCAAAGGCACGTCAACCGCCACCTTCACCCACATGTAAGTGTTTGCACTGTCACAGTTTTCTAAAAAAAACTAACTACAAAAAACTAGACTGAGAACGAGAAAGCAATTATTATATGTGGAAAAAAAGACTCCAAATCCCTAATAACCCACTCACATACACAAGACAAAGACCAGGAGATTACAGAAAGAAATGAATACAAGCAACCTCTAGTAACAGCTGTGTCACACTCCGCAATAAACAACTGTTTATTCATTTTAGTTAAATGGTCAATTTAAATAGTAGTATTAAGTTAAAGTTATTTGTGCTTATTTACTGCAACACAAAATTAACTCGCCTGCTCAGGAGGGAATAATACTACCAAAAAGTGAAGAGTCGACTGAATGTTTTGCAACTGGTTTATTCAAATATTTTTTTATATAACTTTTATTTACTGTATGCCATTATCCAATGTGATTTGCTTATCGTAGACATTCCCTTTAATTTTGCTTTGTTTTATTTGTTTTTATTATCTTATCAACATCTACTTATTATAATAAAAATGTTAATATGTTAGGCAGATTATTGCGAAACATATATCAGCCCACTATAGGAAGTACAGTGAAATCTTCTTTTAAATTGGCCAATCAACCTTTTTGTTTTCTATTTTTTTTTGTCAGAGCAGTGTTGTAAAGTTAATATATTATGAAAACGCAATGATGAAAGAAACCACATTTCCCAAACTTGAATGGTTTATTCTTTTCAAATAAATCTTACTCCTGCTGGATTCCTAAAGCGTGTCATCAGCCATGCACAGCACAGAAAACCACTGTCCCCCAAAAGCCCTTGTGTGGGAATCCAGCAATTGCAAAAATGTGCTCTGTTATTGCATCCTCTTCATCTCTGGAAGGAAATTTTACATATCTGTCAAGTCGACGACATAGATAAGGTCACCCGATGAGCAGCTCTGCAGACGGTGGATTTGTGTACTTTTAAGAAGTCGCCAATAACAGAGTGAAAAGTACGGCACGCAAAAAACTTCGAAGCAATTAAAACTGGAAGAACTGCAGGAAGTGCACAAGACCGCAGGGTTTGCTGCTCAATGTCAGGCTTAACTATCTCGGTTAGGTGAAAGATTGAGTGAGGGTCAAACCGATATTCTACTAATAATTGTGCATCACTCATATTTAATGGATTATTTTGATCTTTAAAAATGTGCGTGGCTATTTTCTCCTCTTTAGTAACCATGCGGTCTCGTATTTAATACTTAAGGGAGATGTTCCACTAAGGGATTCCTTAACCGTATATACAGTAGCTAAGGGTTTTATTAACTCAAGGGCTTCCTGCAACCGGCCACATATTTCATTCTTTCTGAGTAGTTCACCCAAAAATGTACTCCTTTAAGGTGTTGTTTTAAAACTGTTTTATTTTAATATTATTTTAAAACAAAAATGTAAACATTGGTTAAAGTAACTGCCTTTCATACAGGTAAAGGGAATGCTCATTTATAATGGCCTAAGTATCATAACAGTGGTGCATGTGACTTGTGTGCTATATTCTAAATCATGGTACATTTGAAATTTATTGCATTAACTATACAAATAAAGGGACAGTTCACTGCCAAAAAAATGTTAATCATTTGTTCATCATCATGTTGTTCAAAACCTGTGTATGATTCTTTCTTCTCAAGAGAAAATATTTTGAGAAATATGTTGCTCTTTAAAATACCTTGTTCTGGAGAAGATTGAACATCATAAATGTTTGACATGACATGACTGAATAAAATGTTAAAGGAATTTTAATCCCCATTAACGTTTTGTTAAGATGCTTATTGCTAATGTAGTATCAAAAAGCCCATCCACTCACAGCCTTAAATGAGTAGTTCACTTTCAAAATAAATGTTCATGATAATTTACTCATCCCCATGTCATCAAAGATGTTTATGTATTTGTTTCTGTAGTCGAAAAAGGTTTTTGATGAAAACATTCCAGGATTTCATTTCGCTAGATAAGAAATCGTCTAGTATCATTTAAAGCCCTTTGAAGCTGCAATGAAACTGTCCATTGAAGTCCACTATATGGATAAAAATCCTGAATGTTTTCATCTTTGGACTACAGAAAAAACTACTTGAACATCTTGGATGACATGGTGGTGAGTCAATTATCATGAACATTTATTTCGAAAGTGCACTACTCCTTCAACATCTTTTGTGTTTCACAGCGAAAGATTCACAGAGAATAATTTAGGTTCAGAACCACTTGAGTTTGAATAAATAATGGCAAAATAAAAAGTTTGGAATGAAAGTTTTGGGGTGAACTACTCCCTTCCATGATGCTTGTCTAATTCTTTTCTTGTTCTATTTTCTCTTCTCTCTTTCTCTTCTTCATGTCTCTAGAGCAATCTCCTTCCACATCAAACGCGGGCGTGATCGCAGGCGTGATCTTCGCGTGTATTCTGGCTCTCTTACTGATAGCCGGTCTCGTCTTCTTCCTGGTAACCCATAACCGTCGCCAACAGAATGGTTACCGCGGCACCGGCAAGCCCGCCGGCGCTCCCTACGACTCCTTTACCCGCCTGTTTGGCTCTGCCAAATCCAGCAAGAACGGCACCGGGAACAACGGCAACAACAACACGCCCATTTACCGTGGAGACGTCGGGCTTAACGAGAAAACAGCCAACCAGGGCATGCATCCAGGGGGCGTGGCTCTGCTCGAGACCACCCATACGGCTGAGGACATCCTGCTCAGCCGAGAGATGGATGAGGTAGAAAGAAAGAAGTTCGACGAACTTGAAGAAGAGGACGAGAGATATGACCATTTCGGTGGAGGCGGACCCATCCTGCAGCTCCGCCCGCACGACGACGACATGGATGATGATATGGAGTCCCAGAATGACGGATCTGTGATCTCTCGGACTGCTGTCTATGTGTAAAAGGACAGACAGGGGAGGTTAGAAAAGATCGAAAAAAACAGTGGACCTTTCCAGAAGGATTGCATTTCTTCCTCTTGCAGAATAGTCATTTATTGTAAAAACAAATACAGTGAGAGAAAGGATTAATGGATGATTGATGGAAGAATTAATATGCAGGATATAGCACAGATTAAATCAAAGAAGGGTCGGGTACGGAAATAGACACTATACAAAAAACTGTCAGGCTTCCACTTCCTAACTATTGCTCTGGTCATCGTAACACGAAACGTCAAATGTTGAAACTGCATAATATATATGACATGCACACAAATGAAGTTGTATCTTAATGCACTGTGCTGTTGGTTATGTAATTGTATTTTTAAGTTGTTTTTATTTTTTGGTTTCATTACTTAAATCTTGACTCACTCAGTGTGAGTTAAAGCACACTCTCTCGGCCTTACCGCCTCTCTCTCTCTCATTCTATGAAAGGTGTCCCTGTATATTTGTCAGATTTTAAATGAGATAAAGATGCAGCGCAGACTGTTCTGATGTGTTACACTTTCCTTAATCAATCATACTGCTATTGTCTCGGTCTAATATTTGACTAGCACACCTCTCTGACCCTGTTTCTTGTAAATCACCCTCAAACCGTCATCCGTCTAAAGATAAAGCGTTCGGTTCACTCTCAGTCGCTCATTATGTGGCGCTCAATAACTGAATCACGGGACATGACTCACCAGTGAATCATTTGGTTTCGGGGCTAATCAAATCCCATCACATCAAAGTTAATAAATTATGTGATCGTTCTCACCCACGGTCCGTTTTGTCGGTAAAAACGATCAAAGCAACATGTCGGGGGGTCAAAGGTTATTCCCGCTCACGTACGTGTTAGATAAAAGCCCTGCGGCGATGAATCATTAAAAGAATGTAGCACGTCACTGTTAAGAATATTACGAGGAAGTCAGGGTCACATTATTAGCTGCAGTAAAAGTGTAAAATGTCACTGGAGAATTGCTCGTGTAAACGTCCAACTCAACATAATGTAATGTGTTACAACTAAACAAAGTGATGGTGAATACACACAAATCTTTATTTAGTACTTTATGTCCAGGGTGGTTACCATGGTCACACAGCTAAATATATACCTCTCCTCTAACACCGCAGTTATGCGTCTCTTACTCTGTTATTTCCTCGTTTTAGTGTTGTTCCTCTAAAAGGAAGGAGATATACTGCCAAGCGACAGGGAAATAAAATGAAGCTCTTTAGCGAGCAAACCGGACTGAATTAACTGTGCGTACTGTCTGACGTGAGGTGATTGTAAACTACTGTATGTACACATTTTATTTTTCTTAAAAAGGAAAAACGTCTATATATCTAAATGGTGTAAATACAAAGACTGGGAACATCCGGCTTCACAAAAGAGCACATATCACATGTATCTGTAATCTAGTATTAAGTGTGCTAGTTTCGCCTGCGAGTTGTCACTGAGCTCTTTAAACATGTACACGAGAGTCAATCTGTCAGGTGTAGTTTGTGCGGATGAATCAACGTATAAAGTTGAGTCTGATTCGAGGGCTCTCAGCATCTTGTACAAATGGCGATTTTGACTGGACATCAAACACAATCTCTAAATCATTTGTCAATCCAGCTGCCCTTGAATCTGTAAATGTTCCTCTGTGTTTCCGACCAGGTAAGAGTACGCCGGGTACTGTATTGTTGCTTTTCAGGCCCTAATTCATTAATCCCCCCGGATCAATGCCAGTTGTTCTCACCTTTGAAAAGCTGGTCAATCTGACACAAGACCGGTTCGGTCTCTGACAGCATGACTGACACAGAATAGGCCGAGCCTTCGACGCAACCTAGTTTACATCCTGATTGAAAGGTCAGACTGCCATCGGTCCTTTGATGCGGATGTGAGAGTAGAAAGGAAGTTATGTCGTCAGTCGTGCACCGAGAGGCAGAACGCTTTAGCTCCTCATTAAGAAGAGAACATGCCGACCTTCCAACTCCTCCAGCGGGAATATTGCAATCAAGGAATGAATGCCTTGAGAATATTAAAGAACTGTAGATGTTCCACGGCCTGTACACACGCACACATTTAAAAGCCTTAATATCACCCGTCACATTTCCCTTGTGTATATAATATAAATAAATAAACAAAACGTGACCACGTAAAACAACAGTGATGTCACATCCTGTGTTGTAACTTCACAGCTGTGAGCATGAAGGATGTATAGTTTTAATTGCGTTTTATATGATATGATTTTTCCGTTTTTCCTCATTTCTTTTATGTTTTTGTTGGATGACCTGTGCTTTGTTTTATTCCGAGTGGTTTATTGATGCCTGTAATGTGTTTGTGCTGTAAACAATTAAGCGGTGCTGCAAACTCGCTCACGGACACAGAAACACAGCTTTACTAAACGCTTTATCACCTTGCGTTGCTTTTGACTTTTGTTTTCGCTGTGTGAAAATGATTTGGGGTCTGTCTTTGTAAAATTGTCTTTTCTTATTTGGTTGCTTATTAAAGTCTTAAATATATTTGAAAGTGATCTTGGTATGTGGTGAATGCTCTGGGGCTCAGTCGAATCCCTAATGCTTTACAGTCTGGCTTGTGAATGGCTGGTGAATGCTCCGTTAGACACGTGTGTGTGTGTGTGTGTGTGTGCGTATTGATAAGTCTCCTGTCGCAGATAACGCCGGGGACTGAAATGGAGCTAAATAGGCTATGCAAGAGAGCACATACGTGCACATAAAGCTCAGCTTTTGACTTTTTTGCCCTTTGTAAAGCAAAATATGCCACTTTTGATGTTTCGTTTCTTTGTTTTGTTCGCATAACTACAAACCTTAAAAAAGCTGTACTGTAAGTAAAATCACGTGTGTCTGGAATGTGGATGAGCTGGTATCGGAGTTTCTCCCCTTTAAGGTTATGCAGCAGTGGCTCAGCTTTCAAAACCCTTATTGTTTTCATGAACTCAACAGATCTCATATCTCAACAAGCTAAATGTAACCGAAAGAACATGTGAGGCCACTACACAGCGGGGGGGAGGAGTGAAACCGAAAAAGTCACAGTAAAGATAGCTGGCAGACATTCCTGTCAGTGGTATCTATGCATTAGTGGCATGTGACCCTGATAGAAATGTTCCTCTTCAAAACAACAACACAGTTTTTCCACCAAAAGTAGCTGCGCCCTAGATTCAGTCCTTCTTTCCACTTCTTCTTGTTGATGGGGTCAGAATCTCTGTGCTGCTGGCACACTTGTCACTGTCGTTTGGAATTGGAGTTTTTTTCTTGGCCATTTAGCCATCTGCCTGCTCTAATTGCTCGGAGTTGCAACCTGGCGTGAGCACCAGCTGCCTGTTTCCTCTCTCTCTCTCTCTCTCTCTCTCTCTCTCACGCTGTCCTCTACACTTGTCGAATGTATCATGATAATAACCTTATGTTAGCATATAATGGTGTGTTCCACTTGTCTTGAGACACAATCGTGTCGTTACTCAGATGTGGGATTATAAATTTGTGTGCAGGTTTGCAGATGATCTATGAATTTAAAGTCCATAGGAAATTCTGGGATTTTAGTAGTATGGCTCAATCCCCTCATGGGCTGACATAACCAACAATTACAAAAAGTAATGTTTCTGTTGCTCAGTTGATAGCTTTGTGTTGCCAACGCAAAGGTTATGGTTACGATCAAACATACTGAAGAAATTCAGGTTTTTAATGCACTGCAATTCGTTCTGGATAAAAGCACCTGCAAAATACATGAATGTGAATTTAATGAATCTTTTTGTCACTATCGCTGATGTAATTGGTTGCGTTTCATTTGGTGATTTTACCGGAATGGAGACGGTTTGGATGAGAGGGAGGAAGTCAAGTGTGTGTCTGTTAAAGATGTGAGGCAGTGCTTTGTTCCAAACATTTCCTCCTTGTCACCAGATTTATCTTGCCTATTGTTCTGGTGCTTCTACCAAAACGGTGACTTGTACACACATTTAAATAATCTGTTTGCGCCAGAACATTTTTTACATCCAGCGACTAATGTGGGAAAGTTTTTTTAGGGAAACAGTTGACATTTAATGCCTTCGGACGTTAACACGTTTTTTCCATTACTTGTAAACATAATCCAAACAAGTACAACTTCATTCAAGTCAGTTTAATGTCATTTTTAATCCAAGTGACCAAGTGAAGGCAGCTTTTGAGTTACATTTTTAAAGTTGAAATTTTTTACAATTTACAGTTTTGTATTTATTGTATATTTTTGGCAAAATGTGATAAACAGAGCTCTATAAGTATTATATCTCACTGATGTCCTTCCAAAACCAAGCCTCTCCATATTTCATGTTTTTTATTTTTGCCATAAATCATTTTAGTCACCTTTACATTTACATTTATGCAATACGCAGGCGCCTACATTGCATTATCCTAAACATTTGTTTCTAAGTATGTGCAATCCCCTGGGATCGAACCCAAAACCTTGACGTTGTTAACGCCATGCTCTTACCAATATGCTACAGGAAAACGTTTTATTTGTTGCTGGGTTTCACAAATATCTAACCAACAAAACATATTAAAACGTGCTTGTAAACTTCGAAAAAAAACTGTAAGTACAGTGAGGTTTTTTTATTTCCTGAAAAAACTGAATCCTCGGACATCCAAGATTTCGGTTGGGACTGCGACGATTTGTTATATTTGTCAATATCTTTAATAAACAAACAAACATGCAAGCATTCCACTTGTCAGTGCTACCATGTCCAAATACAACTTTTCTCTACATTTTAGGCAGCTCAAATCAAATGGATTCAAAAGTTGATTAAATTCTTGTAAACCTTGTAAAGATAATTAGTTTCAAAGTAATAGTTCATCCAAAAATTAAATTTCTGTCATCATTCACTCACCCTCTTGTCATATCAAAACTATATTACTTTCTTTCTTCTGCAGAACACAAAAGAAGATATTTTGAAGAATGTTTCTCACCCAACAACGACGGTACCCATTGACTTGCGTTGGTTTTGTGTCCAAACAATAAAATTGAATGGATACCACCATTCTTCGGTTCCCAACATTCTTCAAAATATCTTCTTTTGTTCCGAAGAAAGACATTTATACAAATATAAATGTAGTTGCTTATTATATAACTTATAACGTAAAGTTGAAATTGGTTGAATTATTTTGATTAGAAAAGTAATGGAAAACTTGTTAACATGGCTAATTCATCATATTTTTTACAGGCAGAGGTAATGATGTCAGGAAGAGTTAATGCAGTGTCATTGTTGGCCTGTGACTGATGGTATGTCATGGTGCGGCATAGATACTGACTATAAGATGTTTTATGAGATCATGCACTGCCAGACAGCCTAAAGACATTCCCTCTAAAGTTGCACACATATAAAGAACTCTATTCAACATCACATTCCCCACATGCGGATGTGCGGTTAATAGCGAGTGACGAGTCTGATCCAAAGCCTCTATTTTTATTCCCCGTCAAAGGGAGGGCTGATTTGAAAAGCTGAAAAAGAGCTGAATTAAGAGCCGAGTGGAAAGGCGAGGATTCAATGGTGTGTCTTGGCCCTGAAGCCATGTGACACTTCCGTCATCTATAGCGATTCCATGAATTGGACGTGCGCATGCACCCTCGCCCAGTGGGAGATTGGATTGACCCGCGTTGCCCTGAGCTGTCAGGCTGTGAGGATCGTCTGGTATTCCCTGTCCACCGTGGGCACCCGAAGGCTACAACATTATGCACGGGTAACAGATGAATAGATAGATTAGGCCCAGTGGGGTTTCTTCTGGTGGTCTGTCCAATCGTATCAATTCTTTCGATTATGGATGATTGATCAGTTTGTGCTGGAGAGTAAATCACTGTTGCTTTGCCACTCTTTTATAATTGCGCTTGTTAGTACGGAAAGAAGATTCCGTGACCTTTTAGACACGCTGACATTTAAGTGAAACGATTGAGAGAGGACAGGGCACATAATCAATCAGTGGGCATGATGATATAGACTTCATCTGACAGGTAACTATAGTAACACCACTACTCTGTTGCCTCCGGAATCATTATTTCTCTCAATTTTAGCTTTTGTCTCGGTTTTTTCTCTTTGTGTCAGGTGTGCTGCATTCAAGTTCTCTCGGGAAGTTCCCACTCACACACTCTGAAGTCGTAATGAGGATGTGGTGTGCATTTAAATCGTCAAAATAAGGGAACACAGTAATGTACTTTGATTCCTTTATCACTTGTGGACAAAGAAACGCTTTTAAGCTCTGGTGCAACAAAATGAAAAGTAAATGCATATTAGGCATGTCATCGATCGTTCGTGTATGTTAGTCCTTTTGAAAATTATAAGAAATGAAGGTTGGGTTCAGAAGCCTGTCACCTCAAACTGGCTAAATAAGCACAATTTTGCTAAAGTGCTCAAGATGGGTACACAATAAATGGCAGATTCAACATTTAGAATTTAAACTTGACGTTGCATTTGTTGGATGGATGGATGGATGGATGGATGGATGGATGGAATGACTCATATGAAAGATACCCAAGAGGTGTTACAGGACTGGCCTTTTGCCACACAGCAGAATGAGTGTAGGACGAGGGAAGGACAGACCTGAGGAGACAGCAGGAGGGAGGGCTTCTGCAGCCTTCCAGACAGCTTACAATACCCACACTAGGGTTGCCAGATCTGCTTATAAAACAAGCGCAATGTCCAATCAAAACTAGCCCGATCCTAGCCCCAAAAATCAAAATATGACACTACCAAAAAATACAGATTTTACAGATATATTTAATTTCTTATTGAAACAATAATAATAAAAGGCTGTCAGGTTTTTTCTTCATCTTATGAATGACTGCTGATAAACAAAATCCTTCCACCTCTAACAACCAGAGGCAACAGTTTACAATTTGGCAACCCTTGTCCCCAACTCCAATTTGAAAATTACTATCCGAATGAATCTTTAAGTCAGACACCCAAAGACAGTGAGAAACGCTGTTTGATAACATTTTCATAAAGGCAGTTTTGTATGGCATCACTTTATGGGAAGGTTGTATTCCGTTAAATTCATTGTGAGTTCATTGTGCAATTTACTGTTAATAGATACATTTTTTTTTTTTTTTTAAATGTATTCGTAAATGTTGAAGTTAACCGGAAATAAGTTTAATAAATGTTGTAGAAATATTGGTCATTGTTAGTTTATGCTATCTAATTTATTTCCTTTCCTGTAGAAAACGGAGATGTTCCTGCATTCGAGGAACCATTTGATGTTTTTTCACGTAAAATTACACCGTAGTTTACGAAAACTCTAAAGCAGTCCTTAAAAAAATTAATCTGAAATCACAGTTTTTACCGTGTACAGTTATTGTTATTCTGCAACCTTATCATAAAGTGTTACCTAAAGTGATTATGTAATACTAAATTTTAACCTAGTTCTGTCAACTTTATTTAATTCAAGTACGAATTCTGTATTTACAGTTTTAACATTTGGGCCTTAAAGTTTTGTTCTATGTATAACTTCAGTTGCACTTTAGTGTCAGAAATAAGAACTTTAAACTTAAACACTTCCGACTCTTAGCCTGGAACGTGCCATTAAAATTAATGAAGCTATTGGCAAAAAAAGAAAGTAGAAAGGAGAAAGGTCAAAATTATATTCAACCATCATTTCTTGAACCAGCATTGTTTTCTTCTCTTTTGCTCTTTTGTCTGTAGAGGTCTTGGCAGCTGTCTGAGCACAGGCCCTTATAAACTCACGTGTCTCGCTCACTCTCTCACTCATTCTGTCCTCTCCCATGAGAAAGAGCCCACCTGCAAACACAGAGTGTGAGATGACAGGAGGGTGGCTGTTGGCGTTTAGTGTGTTCTGAATGGACACACACTTTTCCTTCTTCCAAAGGGCAAGCACACATAGCCAGTCTTGTAGATGGAGACACAGAGCATCTTTCTTATCCAGCACACGCTAATAATGACTGCTCTTGCTTCACGGGAGACAGGGGTTAGATGTCACCTTTAACTCTAGTGAATGTTTCGCAGGGTTGATTTGTTTCTGCCTTCATTTCTTGCCTATAAAAGACCATTAAACAATTCACCATTACTGCCAAGGATAAAAAGATAGAGTACATAAAATACAAGGTGACCTTTTCTAACAAAATGCCCCAATAGAAGCTGCCATTAAACAGCCAGACTGTAAGGCTCTTCAGCTAAATGCAAGCAGTAAAATACAACACAACAACGGCAACAATAAAACAGCAGAAATGTTAAATATAATACAAAAACAATTCAAAGTACAACCTATGCGACAGCCTGACCCAATAAAATGAGACGGATAAGCATTTGTGCTTCTAGATTTTTGACTGCAGACCTCATAGTTACTTATAGCCCGTGTGACAACTAGCCCCTCCCCTCAGGCAAGAATCACAGTTTGTATCCATCGTCTAATATCACTGTCCATCTCCAGCCCCACCCTCTCTCTGTTGAAGAGGTGGTATACATTGATGAATGAGTGTGGGATGCATTGAGATAATCTATCTGACAGCCTGGCAGAGCTGGGCACTTTTCTCCTCTTTCCCCGTCCTGGTCTTCTCTGCAGCTTCAGTGCTGCTCACTTCTGCCTCACTGCTTCGAACACTCCAAGCCAAGTGTTCTGCAGCATTCAGCGCCACACTGAAACAACTAGTCCAACCATACAGACTCACTGCTCGATAACACATTAAAACAGCCCGCTGCAGAAAACACCGGCCACTTCAGCATGCAGACACTGACAGCTTTTAGTTTAACCTGCCCATTTTTATTCTGGTCAATAAAGTTCCAGTGTATAAAATTTGGCGGCATCTAGCGGTGAGGTTGCAAAAATTGAGATCAACAGCTCACTCCGCCCCTCCCTTTTGAAGCACTTTGGGGGCCGACACAGGACTAAGATGTTGTCACGTTACTGGTCTGTAGACCACTTTGTCCGTTTATGCCGGGGCTTCAGCATAAGATAATCGGGTCGATTTATCCCCTTCGGCTCTACAGTTTTTTCATCATATTTTCCTGTGGTGTGATGTGTGTTGAGAGGCAATGAACCCGATCGGAAGAACATCGGAGCCCCCCCGAACGCAAATCGTTTAATATTTACGAGCAGAAATCCTGATGTGTGGGGGAAACCTTGAGCACAAGCACACAAGAACTCTGTTGATTGTCACGTGGAACAAAACGATACCCAATCAGAAAGCCTGCTGACAGAAGCATAACAACCGTAATCATGTCTTCAACCAAACCCTTCTTTTATCTGTCAATTTTCTGTCAAAAGCATTACAAACACTATCATCAAAATTACAAATAATTTCAGGTAGAACAGAAAACTAGGCCTAGTGGAGCTAGTGAAGCCAGTGGACTCTTTCAGGTGTCAACAGCTATTTTGTAGAAAACAGTATTAATATACTTTTTTATTACTGTGAAGTCATAAATACAACAATATTTGAAAGTTATAATAAAATATACAGTGCTGTGCCATGCTTTAGACAACCCTGCTTGAAAAAATTCTCAATGGTAAACAATACTTAAAATCACTTAAAAGGTTATATGTACACATTTGTTTCTATTGGATACATACAGTATATAATAAACATACAGTGAAATAATAAAAACGTAATCTGAAATCGCGAGAGAATTTGCGAGATTTCTCCACTCGTGTGGTATGCTGTCTTCGTCATATCCCGATGCACCACACATATTATTAACTTGTCTGAAAACAGTTATATTATATTGCATTTCTTTTAATAGATACTCCAAAAATGACACACTGGAACTTTAAACACATTAAATAAAATGTCTCCGTTGAAAAAGAAAAGCACCATTTAAGAAGCCTACAGTAATGGAGCAATGCAAAATCTCTGTGTGAATCAAAAGAAAGCTGGACTTTTTTGTTCCATACATAACTAAAGCTTTTCATAATAAAATAACATAAATGCATTTTACATTTTTGGGCGAACTATTTATATCAATCAAAATGTATTTCTGTCTCAATTGTTTTACAGTATTGCATTGTGGCAAAGCAGCGGTACAGCACACATTTATTAATACGAATAGTAGTGACAAGCAGGAAAAAATGAAATTATTATAAAATTATAGAATAGATATTATTGCAATTTTTTTATAAGATGTACATTGATAAAATGATATTCAAGTATGAGTGTCAAATTGATTTAACATGTAAAAAATCGTAATCGGCCTCCAAATAGAACGATGTCTGAATTGATGGGAGCTACATCCATTAATGTCGATGAATTGCTTTTTTCAGACTGTTAATAATTAATTTTGTCTAATTAACGTCAATATACCTCAAACGACCAAGAATATAAAGTGACAATATGCAGTATGCAGATCAATTATTGTCTTATCTAGAGTGCAATGAAGTCTGTACTTATAGAATAAATGAAGTGATTTGCTTTTGTTGATTTGCATTCATTAATTAAACAGTTACATTATTCCCCAAAATCACATTCATTAAAAATCATACTTAGTATTTACATTTTGTAATTAGTTTGGAATAATCAAACCTTAAGGCAATCTTTAGAGCACACGTAAGACTAAATGTCTCAAATGTCTCCCCTAACGTTTTTATTTACAGCTTTTCCACTACACAGTCATTTCCACACCATTAAGTAAAGTGTACACACCACTCTACATATCTATACCAAAACACAAGCACTCAAAAGATCTTGTTGTCCTTCAGTGCTCTTACACCCAATCAACTGAATGGGCCATTTTCATAGTCGCCACAGAGGCACACTTCAGCCACTGAGCTTTCCTGTGGAGTCAATTCCACACAGCCTGCATGTGTATGTGAAGCACAAATCAAATAATGCACTGATGGCTTATTGTGAGGCTTAATGTTGTGTGCTTGGCAGAAATTCGCTGGGCTGGCATTGAGCTTCCCTGCGCTCTGTGTTGGCATATGAGTTTTATGTGCTCTTGTATTAAGCAGGTTGAGCTGGAGGGGGAATTCAGTAACACTTGACCTGTTTCACTGAGTCACAGTGAAAAATGGGAGGAGATGGTGGGGGATGAGAGATAGACGCTGAGGAGACAGAGGGGTCTGCGGCGGAAAGGGTGCTGGGGCGAAGGCAGATGAAATGTGAAGGGGAAAGAAAGAACAGCTGGGAAGGCCAGCGGGCAGAGAGATGACACTGTCCCCCTTTCTCTCTCTCTCTCTCTCTCTCTCTCTCTCTCCTTCTATACTCTCTTGTCCTTCAAAGTTTAGCCTTTTGGCTCTTCTGTTTGTTCATATGCCTCGGTCCTTTATTCTTGAAGCTGGAAAGAGCAGTAAGATTGTTTTACGCTTGTGCCACTGTTGGGGGGCGCTGCCATGTGATGCCAAGCTGCCATGCGGTGAGGTTGTGATAGTGGGTTCAATTTTCCACACATTTGTGAATAAAAGGTACGTGTACTCTCAGTAGACGGCATGCACTGCCCCCGCAGACAATTCACTGACCGCATGATGCATATTGCATACAAAACTTGACAGCGCAAGACAACAACATCGTCTCAAAAATGTAGGTTGAGATTATGAATTCTAAAAGGGATAGTTAACCAAAAATATGAATTCTAAAATGATCATTCCAAACCTGTATGACTTTCTTTCGTCAGCAGAACACAAAGAAGATATTTGGAAGAATGTTCGATCCAAACAACATTGCCCCCGTTGACTTCCCTTGTTTGGAAACAAAACCATGGAGACATTTCTCGAAATATCTTCTTTTGTGTTAGACCTACAGGTTTTGAATGACATTAGGATGAATATGACACTATTTGTGTGCACTGTACTGTCTCTTTGAGAGGGAAAACTAATAACTGCTTTGGCAAAATTGAATACAGAAAAAACACTTCTGCTACTTTTATCTTTTTGTGAATCCGTAAGAATGTCACAACATATATTTTGAATGAGTTTCTTTCGCACTAGTTTATAGTTGAAGCATAAATAATCTTTCTCAACTTTACCCAAATAGCAGGTAAAAGCAAAACCATCTTTGATTGGCTGTTTAGATGTTGGTCAGGTGGTCTCTTTGTTCTCCAATAAGCTGCTAAGTGGACCCGACATTATGAGGGAGTCCGAGTGGACCAGACCTTTATGACCCAAGTCAAATGACTGGCTGCATTAGACAGAGATGCATGTGTCTCCAATTGTAAGTCTGCCTCCATCAGAGTAATTCAATAAGGAAATGCTTAGTGACTGGTAGAAACACAAGAATCTGAATTAGGAGCTATTAAATCTATAGTATGTGTCCTTGTTATCTATCTTTGTTAAAATGAAGGCTGTTGTGTGAGAGAGAGTGTTTTATGTGTATAGATGGACAGTGCTAGCTCCGTCTAACTGTGGTCATGGCCGGAGCATTTCAGACAAAGATCTCCCAGAATGCCCTGCAGCCCAAACAGTGCGGGGTGCTCTGTGACATGCTGTATTTCAGAAATAACTCCTCATCAGGCATGACGGCCACTCTCTTACTTATTTATTCAGCGGGACTTCTCGAAAACACACACACAGAGCCAAGCTGAGCCAAATCACACAGATGTCAATTTGGATCATGGGTCCACCCAGAACAGTCATGTTACACTCCCACTCGCAGTTCAGTCCCCTGTCAGCCATTTTTAGATTGCTTGATGCTGGATAAATGTCTTGGTTCATGTTGTTCCAATTTTTATAGGTTAGACCGAGCTGTAGCTTCCACTTCACTTGAGTGCTAACCCATTTCTTTATGGATATTAAAAGACGAATGTCATTTGTGCTTCAGGCAGACTACAAAACTGACCTTTTTAGTCAAATCGTGAGCCCCGGGACAGGAAATACCGGCTTGTATTGTATGCTTTGTATAAAACCAACCAGGTGACTATTCTCTCATTGTAGGATTTAAGTTTCGGTAGTCAGACATTCCTGTCTCTCTTCACGAGAAATTGAACACATTTGTCTTTGTTGTTCTTTCTATTATCTATTCGGTTTCCTACAGATACAACAAAAGATAAGAGTCGTTCGTAGACAATATGGCTTTGTCCATGATGTCAGACATAATGAGTGTGCCTTACATATTGAGTCATCATTTTGTCTCTACTTTCTGCTATTTTGGCCCAGATGGTTATCAGAGATCACCTGTGGCATTGGGGTTTGCCTCTGGCTATTGCATTTACTAAAAACTACCAGAGCTGGTAGCCAGCTGGAGGTGTGGTTCAAACCTTGACAGTACTTGGTTAAAGATGGCCTGTTTCCTCATACCGCTCAGAATATTTCGCTGTTGAGACACAGACCAGAGGAGCTCTTTGTAGGGCAAACAGAGAGACATTAGTCATTAAGGCCCATTGCTGCAGTGGACCTGATATTTCCAGAAATTACTAGTGCCAGCCATTCTTGAACCTAATGCAATTTAACCTAAAATAAACATATAGGCGATTTTTCTGACACTGAGATGTCAGGACGGGTCAGTGTCGCGAACGCCTTTGCGCCGTTTCTAATCCGCTATGACAAGTCTGACAGTGTTTTCTGACAAGGGCTGGGGGAGAATTTACTTAACAGATTGACCAAAACACATCTCAGGGATAAAATCCCTTTCCTTGACGTTGTATTGATGAAAAATTTAGCCACAGTAATGCATTTTTCAGTTCTCTTTTGAAACCGTGTTTTTCTTGCAAGTTAAATCTAGTAATTTGTCATTTTGCTCAGTGATTCAAAAATAGTGATATACATTTAGTAAGATTTGTTGAGACAGGACAGACCTGTCCTGATTTCATTATATAAAAAACTGTCTGCAAATTGAACCCGTATAAAACTAAATATAGTTGGGCAATTCCATGAAAATTTCAACCTTAAGATGAAGAAGTTTTTCACCATACTGATAGGTCATATGTTAATATTTGGTGGTGTGGATATCAATGTAAAGCTTTAAAGCTTTTTTGCGTTTTTTTATTTTCAATAGTCAGGTAAGTTTTTTTTTACATCCATAACGGTGATATTCATCATAAATCGGCATATGAGAATTTAACAGATAATTAAGATTTTATGTTCTATGAGGAGTCATTCCTTCTTCATTTGTTGGGTATAATTGCTTCTAGTTGTATTTTATTTCACCGAAATCGTACAAAGTATGTCTCTTAAAAACATGCATTCTTTTGTCTCACATCTATAACGCATGAATTTTCTGCTCTTTTATAATTGAAAACTTGTGCATAGACTGATATTTTTCTGATGTCTGGACTCTATTATCAGGGGTTTAGTAAAATATAAACACATACTTCAATTCACTTGTAAAAAAAAGAATTCTCTGAAATTTTACATTTTAAGTTTTCACCATCAAAAAAACTGCTGGAATTGCAAAGTTACAGAACAAATTCAGTTTTTTTTGTCAAACTCAAAAATTGTAACCCACGATATTTCACAAATTCTTATCTAATAATGTTAATCATATAAAGTTATCAATACTAATGATGATACGAAATACCATCCAGCATTATTAAGTAGAATTTAACCTACAATGTTTTTGTCAGGCTATAGCCTGGGTTGGTGCAATCTTACAAACAGCACGAAACTGCATTTTTTATGCCACGGTGAAGCAGACGGATTTATCTCAGTATCACAGATAAAGATGAAATGAACTCTTTGTGAACTGGACGGGAACATTGATTCAATGCTTTTGCCAGTGTCCGTGCCATGAGGACAGCCTTCAGTCATCTCTCCTATGCATCTCATCACTGGTACTTACTTAATGCCGCAAATTGATTACTCTTCATCCACTGACACTCGCGAGTCACCCAGGAGACGGTTGCCATGGCACTACACTGCAAGATCCACCCTCTGTCTCCATAGCAGCTGTGAGAGAAGGGTACAGTGTGGTGAGATGGTCAAATGTGAAGGTTTTGTGGGTTGTGAAAACTCTCCTGCAGAGGATCCTGAATATGTTGACCATAATATTTGGTTGATTTATGAAATGTCGGGGCCTTTAACTTGTTTTTATTGTAGTAGTGGCCTCGTAAAATTTTATGGAGAGCAGATTTTTTGGCGTTAGATCAGGTTTTGGTTTATGTTTTTAGTTACCGAGGTTGTGGTGGTATTTGTTTCAGAGAGACGGAGAGATTATGAAAGAGATTAAGGGAATGGGACCATCAAAGCCACTGATGAAATCATGGAATCCATGGCAAATTTAGTTAATAGAAAATGCCTTCGGTTGAAACATCAAATGGATCGGATCATTTTTTTCTTAATTAACTTAATCTAAATTGATGCAATGCATTTAAAGCAAACTGACAGCATGAGAATGTTCATCTTAACTCTTCTTTGGCTGCCTAGCACAAGTTGCATTTTTTAAAGGGATAGTTCACCCAAAAAGTCTGTCATCATTTACTCACACTCATTCCAAACCTATATGACTTTTTTTCTCTGCAAAACATTGTAAAGAATGTTGGCAACCAAACAACACTGGCCGCAGTTGACTTTCCTTGTATGAACCAAAGCTGTTGTCAGAGAGACGCGTCAACTGCGTTGACTCCAATGGAACGTTTTTTGCACAGCAATGGTGATTCATGGAGTCTTTCAATAGTTCCCGGAAGTTACTAGCAACGCATGGAGCCATTTAAAGTAAATATGAAAGAAAAAACATAACTTCCTGGAACTTTCTGAAGGCTCCATGTATCACGTGATGCTCGACATCTTTGAACTCCCATTGTGCATGTTCATCGCATACCCTGGAAGCTCATATATTCTCCCTGGGGTTGTGATAGGACCAATATAACAGATTTGACAAGCAATTTACAGATATCAATTAGATAGTAATTGCTATTAAAATGCACCTAAACACAGGATTCTCACTCTTGGCATGTGTTTGTCTGTGTCCATTATTCTAATATTTTCATTATGTGAGGAAACTTGTCTGTATCTCTGCGTCTATCTGGTTTTTCAAACACAGGCTAGTGTTTGCTTGTGTCTGTGAAAGGATTCCAACAGTGGCCCTCTCTTTGCTTCAACGCTCTGTTTCTAGGTCTGATGACAGTAATATAAGCTGTAAATATAAGCTGCACGGTTTCTTGCAGTATCTGACACACAGATTCATTACAATATAGCGGAGTACTTACTGGGCCGGGGCCAATAGCTTAATGAGCAATCATTTCACATAATAAATGAGAGAGAGAGAGACTGACTCACAGAGGAAGAGCATAATATTAATCAACGCAGAATGTGTATTACCCACAAAAATGACACGCACCCTCCGCCCCCAGCACCTATGGAAGGAAAGGACAACATGGGCGGCTATAATGATCGCTATTGTCCCTTCTCTCTCTCTTTCTTTCTCTCTCTCTTTCTCTCCCTCTCTCTCTCCCACTCTCTCTTCCTCTCTGCTCAGTTATTTTGGTAGCAGATAATGGAGTGGGAGTTGTGGTACAGTATAAAGCTACAGATTCACTTGTTAGGCGCAGTAACTCCGTTAGATTAAAGACTTTTTCATCTGGTGTGCAATTTAAGGTTTGGGCTCGTTTCAGATACAACGTCTGCAATAGACACTATGGCTTTGGGTTGGAGAGTGAAAGCTATTCGCTTGGGCGATGCTGGGTAGAATCTCTGAAATTCATGGACGTGTTGGGCTGTGCGGTCGTGGGATTTGTGATGTTTGGAATATTTGAGCTGTATGGTTAAGGCTGTTGTGTCGGGGTGAGTTTGGAATGTAGCCGCGGACTGTGGTGAAACACTGCAATTACGTCTGCGGCAAGCATGAACGCTCACTAATGAAGCTGAATAACTCCCAGCTAGCGGTAACAGGTAAACAAATACACACACATGAGTGAACACACATCGCAGACACACTCGCAGAGATCGAGCCCCTGTGGCTCTATGCGGCTGTGTAATTGGGGTAATGGCCCAGTAATCAGGAGCTGGTTGGTTTACTGGAGACACTGTTTAGGCCACAGGCAGGTGCCTTAAACTACAGAACTGTAATATATCTGCATCTCTAAACACGAGCAATCTTTGCACTGCTGCCCAGCAGCCACTGCTAAATGCTAATGCATGGAAATCGAGTAAATGACTTCCTGTATATGTTGTAGACAGAGGTTACAAAGGTTAACACGTTATCTGCCCCAAGCAGAAATACATTAACTCGTAGTTGGTACTGGAGGAAGTACAACATCTTTGCGAGAACATTTTATGGTCCTTTCAATCATTTCCAAGCATATTTAAGCAGCTACATACACAACCAGTCTCCTACGACAGCTCTACCGTCATCCCTCCAATACACCAAAAAATATTTTCATTTTAAACAATTCAGCTAAGAGCCGAGCCGAGTCGAATCTCAGGATCGAGCTTCCTATTAGGACAGCGAGCCATATTTGTTTGCCATTATTTCGTTGCAACTTTAGATGAAATTGCTTGTTTTGTTGATTTAATGTGAAAACATGTTGCGATGAATTACTGATCACAACCTTTTTAATACTTTACAGTGGCGACCAAGAAACCTGAGACCAAAATTATTAGGCTACGTTTATTGTAAACAGTTTTATGATTGTGAAAACATAAACATGCACATAAAGCAAAACAGAGTTTTTAAAAGGTTCTGTATGATTATCAGATCACTTATCAATGAAATATATTTATATTTTTCTTCTGTTAAAACACACAATGCTCTGTAAGACATTTTCGAATCAGTCCGATTTTTGATGAATTCATGTGGCCCCTGTAGCTCCAGTGCATTCTATCATTAGAAAAAGACATTCCAAACACTCAAATACTAAGTTATTCATGTACATTTTATGAACTCATTTTTCAAATTATGTTGCTAATATAATTTGTAATGAAAACTTAATAATTCATATACTGAACATCGTCAAATTTATTATTCACATAATAGACAGCACACTCTTAGAATAAGCATATACCATGCTGTCCAAATAAACAAACTGAGGGTTTGACACAATAGACACAGCAGCTGAAATGATTCTCTTGCACAGATACAATTGAAAAGGGAGGAAGATACACAATGAGATGAAGCAAAGCTTTTTATATCTGCTGCACTGCTGAAGACATGATGAACATGCATCTCTCTGTTGTTTGTGAGCTCACAGTCGTAATGATGGAGCAAACACTGAGGGAAAGGATGGTGCTTGCCATTTAATACTTGATGAGCTGCGTATGGCTGTCTGAAGGTGTTTATGGGACAGGGAATGTATGAGACATGACACATTTAAATATAATCTTAATGACTGAGAGAAAACTTGGGGAAAGTAAAGTGTGGTGTTTCCTCAACACTTCATTAGCAGTTAACATGTGTGTGTATGCGTTGCGGGGAAAAAAGATAGGGCTATGAGAGATCACAAGTTTAAAAATAATTGATGACTAGGACACCGGTGAGAGCTATTTTTGTGTGTATGTACGCGTGTGTTTGTGTGCGTGCATATGTACAGTAGCTTAATCCTAAAATGAATCTGTCCCCACATCTGAGCTAAATCCGTTACAAAAAATTTGAAGACATCAAGGTCCTAAACTGAAAAATATGATTCACATTACTTGACTATTTTAAGTTATAATAACTATTTATAGTAGTGTGGATTTTTAAGTGACCCAATTTTTGTGTTTTTATAATCAATCATTTATGTTCAAAGTACTGTACTCATCATAGTTTTTATAAGATAGTGTGGGTAACAAATATCCCCAAAGATATGGTTATACCAAAAAAATTACCTTGTGTGGAAAACATTTTTTTGGTCCCAATGAAGAAAAAAGCTTATAAATAAAACAAAATATTGTTGATTTGAAAACGTACAAATGCATAAAGATATGTGTGTGGGTTGAGAGAACATACAGTTTGTACAGTCTAGAAAATCATTTCATGTCCATGGAAATTCTCCATAGAAAATGGAAGCCCAACATTGTATGTGTGCGTGTGTGTTTACTGAACAAAATCAGAATGATACGAAATGAAGTGATTGGATAAAATGTAGAAAAATCGCATGTGTGACATCAGCAGATTCTTAGAGCCGTGGGTGTTGAAGGACCGGTGACCTTGGAGATCCAGATCTAGCCTCCTCCTGTGGCTACTGTTCACTGCTGTAACACGCAGTGGCAGAAACCTCACTGCATCCCCAGAGAGACTCACACACACATCCACACGCAGAGACACGGTGTCGCTGACAGCAGTTTAATCCTCAGACAGTTTAAATGCATGGGCTGACTGGACTTCAGCTGTGATTAGAGCCGGGTCACATGATGAATGAAGATACACACATGCACGCACACACACACTTACGTATGCTGGAATGTCACTATAAAGAGTGATCGGGTGAGTCAAACTGTATGTGTCATGTACTGTGGTATTCACCGCAATGCAGCAAGAGTCAAATGAATGGTAAACCGTGTATCCGTTCAAAGTCAGAGGTCAAGCATGTAGAAGATCATTTTATTTTTGCTTTAAACTGGATATTTGGTCATCAATTCCGTGAAAATGTCAAACTTACCATGATTGTTTTACTATGGTAACAGCACAGATTTGAAACATTTGGTGGTTCAAATACCCATGTGAGATCTCTCTTCAAATTTGTAATGCATTTGTTTTATTTTTTAAGCATTTTTTTCTTAGTCAGGTAAGTGACATTTTCAGAATTGTCACATCCATAACGCTACATATTCCTCATGAATGGACACATAAAAATGTATATAAAGTAACTTTTTTATGTTCTATATAAGGCATCCCTTCTCCATTCATTGGGAATTATTGCTTCAGGATTGTGCATCTTATTTTACAGATGGTTTATCGTCTCCCAAAAAAACACTTCCTTTTTTTGTCACATCCATAACGCGTTTATTTCCCTTTTGTAAATATATATTTCATAGACTGATATTTTTTTAAGTGTTAAGACTCAGTTCAGTAAAATATAAACAGATGGTTCAATATATTCGTAACAAATAAATTCTCTGAGCGTTTTTATGTCACGTCTATAACGCTGGAATTGCCCGATATCCACCCTCAACACTCATGACTGGTTAACACAAACTTATCAAAAAGTTAAAGCTTCTTATTTCCACGAAACTAAATTCTTGAACAAAAAGTGTATATACGACTTTGAACCCAAGTCATCTCACACATACAAAAACTGTACCACTAAGCTAAAGTATCACATCACACAACGAAATACAAAGGTGTTAAAAGCACAAAGTGTTTTATCTCAAGCACAAAGTGGTCCAGGAATAACACTAGAGCTCCTTCAAAAAGGAAAAAGAAATGTCCGTGATAATGAACACATTCACTGTCATTCATCCACCTGAGGCGGTTTCCAGGTTTTACACGAGCTTCAAGCACAGCTGAGGCTGTATCATCTGTGTGTGGGGGGTTAGATGTGATGTGGGATAGAGCGTTCGTCTTTGAGTTTTCAGTGTCAGACGTGTCATCATCCCTGTTTGATCTCTCTCTCTCTTTTACGGTTAGTAACCAGGATGCAATGTCTTATGGAAGATGTGTTCTGATGTCACATTCCACTCAGTCAGAATTGATTCTTATAATCTCACTCCATTAAGCGTGGATCTGAAAGGTTTGCACACACACAATCACACTCAATCTATTTGCAGTATTGCCTTGACAGGGCATCATGTCTATGGCCATAATCCCTCTAATTGCATGTGTCTTTTCACATCGACACATTCATAATTCACCTTAAATTGTTTATTCAACAAATTAATCCCATCAACCTGCCACTTTAGACATACTGTGTGAAATAGGATCGCTGCGGCAGAGATGGGTCACGTGACCCGATGCTAATCACCGTAACTGAATTATTGTATAGTGTGGTTTATTGAGCCCAAGAGCTTTCAAAAAGCTTTTAGTTTTATTTACACCGCATTTAGAACAGAGGCCACCACGAAAGGTAAACACAACTACACGTGTTTATCGATTATCAGGTTTTGACAAACATGGAGGGGAATTTTGTGTTAAAACTCACTGTAGTTTGTCTGTAAACTTTAGAAAAACGTTTCACTTCAGGAGTATGGGTGGGTGCTTGGAAACCCTTTGTGTATGTGTGGTGTTATTTTTTGCTGTAATTTAGATTCAAATAAATTAGCATTTACTTCCAATTGAGCATTTGACAGATTTGTTTCCCCAAAACTACTACATTCAATAGATGTTTTTTCTGTCTGTGAGTTCCCTGGGAATTGAAACCATGACCTTTACGCTGCTAACTGCTTCCAGTTGAGCTGTATTTGGGCAATTCAATGCAAATGTCAACTGTAAAATGAAATAAATCTTCTTTTTTACCAAAGGTTTTTACCATACTGATACTTTAAATAACCTTGTGAAGTCTCTCTTAAAGTTTTAAAGAATAGTTTTCAAAAGTCAGATAAGTGAATTGTCTCATTAATAACTGTACGTAATCCTTATAAATGGGTACATGAACATTAAAATAAAAAACTTGTTTATAATCTATGAAGAGCCATCCCCTCTCCATTTGTTGGGTATTATTGCTTCTGGTTTGCACGTTTTAATTCACAAAAATTCTACAAAGTACACTCTTAAAAATAAAGGTGCTCAAAAGGTTCTTTACAGCGATGCCAAAGAAGAACCACTTTTGGTTCCACAAAGAAAATCTCTTTCATTTTTTATAATCAGAAGAACTTTTTTCTGCAACAAAAAACCATTTGTGAAACAGAAAGGATTCTCCAGATGTTAAAGGATATTTATATAGTTTTTTTTTTAAGAGTGTATGTTGTCCCTCAAGAATGTGCGTCTTTTTGTCACATCCGTATGCGCATGATTTTTAAGTTCACCTAAAACACAAAATATCTGACTTTATTTATCCATATGTTTATCTACCTCATTCCAAACTTGATTCGGTCAACTAAAACAGATGATGTGTTATCTACTGTAAAATAGCTGAACATGTAAAACATGTCTGAACTTATGGCGAAGAATGAAGTTTCATAGTTGAGGATGGTGCTACAGATCATTCTGTACTTCACACAATGCTGTACTATATCTTCAGCAGGATACAGCACACAAGTCATGCAGACTTTTGTCATTTTGGAGTTCTACAGCCCCAGCTGGGAGCTAATGTTGATGAGTAAATATTGACAGAACTTTAGTGGACTATTCCTACAACACATGACACAACCCTCCCGGTGAACGTGACTTTTTACAGTTCCTGCACTGCAATATCTGTGTCCACCATTTCTGTAAACACAGTTACGTGGAGGCTCTGTCTGAGAGTCTGGACTTGAGAGTTTATAAACTGAGATGTCACTTTAATGATTGATCGAATTCTTTCCCCTAGTGCGCTTTCTTGAGCCGTTGCTTACAGCACACACACTCTTTCCACAGTCTGCAGTGACCTTCAATTCCTTTATACACCTCATATTCTCTCTCTTCATCTTTTTGTGTGTAAGGTTTACTGCTAAAGGCTGTTAAGCCCCTGAATTAACTGTCTTCCTGATTGTGTTTGTAGACTTTGCTCATTCTATTTTGTACTCGAGCGTGTTCTGTTTTTATGAGCTGTGTGTAATGCAGTGTTTATGCGTGAGTATGCATGTACAGTCTGTGATGATATGAGTTACCTTCCCAGCTATGACATCTGCTTAGAGATGTCAACCTTTTCTCTCAAGGAGTGTGAGAGGAAAGAGCTTTAGGACATTCAAGGAAGATTGACAGTGCGAGTGAAAGAACGGCATGTGATTGACAAGGCAGATATTCAGTGAGACGTGACATGCACACATCCTTTCATCCGAAACCTGGCTTTATTTTCAACTCTTCCCCCTTTGAGAGAATTACCTTCTGTCCTTGAGAACCAGACGGTGTAGATGACCAATTCTGTGTTTACGCTTTTATCTTTCTTCTGCGCTCTCTCTCTCTATCTTTCTTTCTTTCTTTCATTATTTCTTTCTTTTTCTCTCTCGCTCTGTCAAGCCATACTCTTGCCACCTCACTTAAATCCCCATGTTGACATTTTCTGTGGAAAATCGCCAGCGCAGGTATTCGGCCATAAGCCAGACTTTAACCCTGCCTGTCAGCATAACACCTGCGACATAATTTGAGTGATTTGAGAGCAGATATACTTTCACAGTGGTGACATCAGAGAATATGTGTCTGGAATACTTGATATTAATGTGTTTCACAGTGACCTGACGCACTCACTGATGGGATTGTGTAGTTGTAGCGCCATCTAATGTACATTGATGTTATTGCATAATACTTTTATATGTATATAATTTTATATTTCATTATAGACCTAAGGTTGCATGAAAGTAACATGTTTACAGGTGTTGCGTTGCAATGTTGTAGATTAGCTACAGGTAAGGCATAACACTAGCGATGCCAAGGTCATAGAGCTGAAACCCAGGGAATGCGTACAGCTTGTAAGTCGCTTTGGGAATGAGGGTCTGACAAATGCATAAATGTAAATCATATTTCATTATAATTATAATCATAAGTGCATCTCCTTAGTGATTATGCATATTGTTACAACATCCTAATGGATCCAAACAGAAATACAAATGAGATGCCAAGATTGCATCTCTAGCCAACCGTATTTGCTGATTAACACTATTAGATTTTTTTTTATAATCTTCCTACTTTGTATGCTTGGGAAGATTTAGATATTTAAAGATGTCAAATTGTTTCCCCACACTGACTCAAAATACAGTAGAAAATACATTTGTGGTCATCATTTGTATCACTATGGTTGTTTTATAGACGGTTTCAGCGGGAACAAAATAAGTTTGTGGCCCAAACTTAACTTCTGGTAGACCTCGGCAAAGCCTCCATAACGGTTGTAAATATTATTGATAAGTACGAGGGCTGGGTATCGATTCTGATGTTCTGATCGTATTCGATTCCGATTCACAACCTCTCGATTCGAATCAATGATTATAGATTTAATACAAATCCTATAGATATTTCTTAAAAAGATCAGTAAATATCACATAACAATGGTGAATTAAAATGAAATGATGAGCCACAAACCTGTATATTAAACTTTAAACACACGTAGGGATATTGAAACAGAACAGGTTATTTTTTACATTTCAGATACATTATAACAAACAAAATTTCACAAAATTAGCTGTTAAGAGGGGCTGCAATGCTTTATGTGAAGGTGATGTTAAATTCAACGACTCACCTACATCCGCCATGTTAAATAAAGGGGTCATATGACGCAAAATTACTTTTTCATTGTCTTTTTTGTGTTATAAGTTGCCCATGCATGTATTAGACATGTAAAATTGCACAAATGAAAGTGTCGGAACAAAAGATGCATTCTATCTAAATGCGAAATCTCTCCCAGACTTGCCTGAAACGTCCTCGTGTAACCACAACCCAACAAATCTACGTCAGTTCGTGGTATAATTTGACCAAGACTGTCCAAATGTATATGCAAGTAAGGTAGGTGTACCTGTCAGTATAATTGCTTTGCGACATGGTGTTCCAAATATTGTGAGAGGCGTAACATTGAATGAACAATATGCCCTCTGTTGTAACATCCTTCCGTTGCAAAAAGAAAAGTGAAATCTAGTGGATAGTAGTAGAAATAACATTCACGTTAATGAATGTTCAGTGCTTGCCGCAATATGAAAGAAAAAAAGTCGTATTTACTCATTAAAATAAAACGATTAATCGATTTTTGTTTGCCCAACCCTAATAAATACATGTTTATTTACGTTAATGATAATATAAATATAAAATAAGCACTTATATTACAAGCCACTAGCCAGACTGATAATCAAAGATCGAAAGTTCACTTCAGGCCATGCGTCCGATGAAACCATATTGCCATATTGCACAGATTCAGGACATGCAACGACCATGCTTTGATCAAGTGTTCCACGCTCTCCTGTTTTTGCAATGTGGTTGATATTACGTTTTATTTATAAAAATGTTGTCCTTAGGTCAACAAAATATGTTGTCCTGAGGACATCAACCACTTGGCAAAATCAGGTCAAGCGTGTTCCACATAACCTACTAGTTTCTTCCTCTGTACATCCTCACAACGGTTTGAGTGCTGCCTAAATCTTGTTGTACTGTTGTTTTTTAAGAGACCCTTATACATTTTTTTTAGATTCAACATATTGAAGTCATGGTTTTATGCTGTGCTGGAGGTTGCTGGAGGGTTCATGGGAGTTTGCCAAACCTATCCACATGTGCTTTTTGGATTTGGAGAAGGCGTTCGACTGTGTCCCTTGCAGCATCATGTGGAGGGTGCTCTGGGAGTATGGGATTCGGGACCCTTTGCTTAGGGCTATCCAGTCCCTCTACGACCGGAGCAGGAGCTTGGTTCGCATTGCCGGCAGTAAATCAGACTTGTTCCCGTTGCGGGTTGGACTCCGGCAGGGCTGCACTTTGTCGCCGGTTCTGTTCATAATCTCTATGGACAGAATTTCTGGGCGCAGCCAGGGGCCGGAGGGTGTCGGTTTGGGGAACACACAATTTCATCTCTGCTCTTTGCGGATGATGTTGTCGTGCTGGCCCCATCAGACCAGGACCTACAGCATGCACTGGGACAGTTTGCAGCCGAGTGTGAAGCGGCTGGGATGAGAATCAGCACCTCTAAATCTGAGGCCATGGTTCTCAGTCGGAAAAGGGTGGCTTGCTCACTTCAGGTTCGGTGGAGAGTTCCTGCATCAAGTGGAGGAGTTCAAGTATCTGGGGGTCTTGTTCACGAGTGAGGGAAGGATGGAACGGGAGATTGACAGACGGATCGGTGCAGCCTCTGCAGTAATGCGGTCGCTGTACCGGTCTGTCGTGGTGAAGAAGGAGCTGAGCCTCATGGCGAAGCTCTCGATTTACCGGTCAATCTACGTTCCTACTCTCACCTGTGGTCATGACCGAAAGGACAAGATCCAGGATACAGGTGGCCGAAATGTGCTTTCTCCGCAGGGTGGCTGGGCGATCCCTTAGAGATAGGGTGAGAAGCTCGGTCACTCGGGAGGAGCTCAGAGTAGATCCGCTGCTCCTCCACATCAAGAGGGGTCAGCTGAGGTGGCTCGGGCATCTTTTCCGGTTGCCCCCTGAACGCCTTCCCGGGAAGGTGCTCCGGCATGTCCCACCGGGAGGAGACCCCGGGGAAAACCTAGGACACGCTGGAGGGACTATGTCTCCCGGCTGGCCTGGGAACGCCTCGGTGGCCCCCCGGAAGAGCTGGAGGAAGTGTCTAGGGAGAGGGAAGTCTGGGCATCCCTGCTTAGACTGCTGCTCCCGCGACCCGGCCCCGGATAAAGCGGAAGAAAATGGATGGATGGATGGGTGGATGGGTTTTATGCTGTGCACTGTAAAAAAATTGTTCATTTAACTTTTTGTTTTGACTCAGTTAAGTTTTCAACTTAAAAAGTTTAGTTGACGCCAAAACATTTGGCCCATAAACTTTTCGTTTTTTAAGTTTTCAAGTTACCTGTACTTAGTTTAGTTGAATATCGTAAACTCACTTTTTCAAGTTGTATGTGCTAAAAATCATGTTTATCAACTTAAAGTATCACAAAAAATTAAGTTAATTTAATATAAACTAACTTTTTGTCTGTACTAAATATTACGTTCATTCAACTTAATGTAGCTTATTTAACTAGAAAATGTAGCTAAATATATAAAAACAAAGATTTTGCACAGGATCATTTGATTGATACTGAATTGACTCAACCAGTGTTTTAAAGTTGAGGCGACAAATACTCTAGTTGAGACAGTAAAAACTAAAGATGTCAAGCTGAAATTACAAATTCAGAAACTACAAGTTGAATCAATTTAAGAAAATTAAGAAGAAACAACTAAACTGCTGAATCACTTTTTACATCTTAAAGCATCAACTCAGAAGTCTTTGAAGACATGACATTTAGAGAGACAAACTTTCTTACTCTCTCTTTCTCACTTTGTCTTCCCGTAGATTCACCGCAGCCAATGAAGGGTTCCGCTACAGGAAGTATTATTGGAGGAATTCTCGGTGTAATCATCCTGCTTGCTATTATTGCAACTGTTGTAGTGATGGTTCGCAAACGGCAGAGAAGAAACATAGAGTAAGTACCCTAAGCGTATTCTTTCACTGTTGCAGTAAAAAGTATTTTGATCGCGGTACCCTGTTTTATTAAAAGTTACATATGAATGAGCAATGCATGTTTTCCTGCATTGATTATCTATATATGTGTTTTCACAGTGCTCCACCCACTCACAAACCTCCTCCTCCCATGAAGTCTTTTCTTATGAAGACAGTGAGTATAGGAGAGATAAACATACATGTTTTATTGGCACAAGAGAACTTGAATTCATTTTGGAATTCATAGTAGGAAACTGTTGCAGCTATTTTTTGCAAGCCAGAGTTAGACAGTGTGATCAGTTTATGCATGTAAATCTGGTTACACTGTGGGTCCTAAATGACTGACTCAAAATCATATTTTAACCTGGTAATAAGCAGTTAATAATGAAATTAAGTGTAAAATAAATAAACATTTTGATTTAAAATGAGGAAAATCCTTAAGAGACATTTTGGTGCTGATCATGTTAAGACAACGTTACCCTGGGTGAACATTTGTTTTTTTATCTTATAGCCGACCATCAGTGAACCTATTTCTAATTCTCAAAACATGAAACATGTGACACACAGTGAGAAGCCGGATACAGTAAGAACTCAATATTCCTCTTCTAATTATTTGTGGGATTTAAATAATCATACAAATAATGTATCACAGATGTTTAATGGCATAATAATCAGGGTTTAATATTCACACACTTGTCTAGTATGTGCTTTCACATTACACTCTAACTGCAGTCTCTCGTTTATTCCACTAATCTGACAGAGTCTCTCGGCGTATTATGATGAGGGTGATCGTCATGAGACTTCACAACACAATGCCTCTTATGCCTGGGGGCAGAAAGAGGCTCTGTTTCCTGACAATGATGATAGAGAGAGAGACGGGAGGATGGAAGAGGAACGTTACTTCTCTGTCAATAGAGGGAGTAGCTTTATGTCATCAGGTGTGATGGTCTAGGACAGGAGGATCTTGCTGTGCCATATACATTGACCCCAAAAACAATTAAGATACTTAATTCAGATACTTACTTGTGTAAAAGTAGAAACATATGTTTAACATAAAAAATGTACAGTAAAATATTAAAAAATCCTTACAAACATGTTTACCAAAAGTTTTTTTTTAATTTTTAATTAAAGCTGGACAGTACTTTTTTACTCTAGTATATTTTCAAGTTTTTGTACCTTAGTGTTTCCACTTTCGAAAGAATATACTTCATTATATTCTAAAGCATCTGTCATACTTATTACTCCACTAAATTTCATAAATACAAGTTGTTTTTCCTTTTTATACTTAAAAAGTAAAATTAAGAAAGTACTAGATTTATAATTGAAATAAAAATAAAAAATAAACATTTACTGTATTTATGAAAGGTAGTGGATATACCGTATGCTTTATAATGTAGGGAAGTTTCAAAGTGAAAACATCTGATAAAATACTTGAACATTTTCTCAAATACTGTCCACTGTGCATTTCTGGTTGCCAAGCATAATGGAACATGTCCATAGTTAATGTGACAAATTGCACATCTGGTTACTCTGATAAGACGCCTGTGTGAACTTGAGTGTAAAGACTTTTTGGGGCCATCCACTGTACTGTAAATGAGGAGTCAAAAAGAGATGACATGTTTTTAGAGCCCTATTTTATACTGTAATGTGAACACTACACTGTGGAATTTCTATACTTTTTATATTCATTAGTATTAAGTAAATATTACGTTTTTTAAACTGTATTTTAAATATCTTTTATTTTTTACTGTACACAATGTTAGCTAAACACTGTATGAGCCATTCTCGAAAGAGGCTCTTTCTTACTGAAACCTCAACGGTTGAATGAAGGCATTTGTGCTTGTCTGTGTGCACTTATATATGTAGCTGTGCACACACACTTTATTTGTCTGTTTGTATCTAATATCATTTATCTTTTCACAATTTTGTTTGCATGTGAAGGTGCAAACAAAATGCGTCATGTGTGTCGCCTCCGAATGTGTGAATGTGTAATATTAAGAATAACGCCTGTTGTTTTAGTTATAAAAACACAATGAGCCAGTGATAAACACATTTAATTGATTGAAACATACAATTCAAAAAGAGAATTGTAATCAATAATGACATACATTGGTGCAATGTACAATCAAGAATGCTAGAAGCTTCTTTTCTCGGTGAAAAAAATCAGCTCTAAAACAAAAAGGGTTTTATTTGTTTACTCCTCAATCTTCCAGCCTTCCTCTATGTTGTTTAATTGATTTAAAATGTTACCTTACAAGATTGAGTTTTTTGTATTGATTTTTAGATTTAGTACAACACACTAGATCTAATTATTCGCATCCTGTTGCAATTTATTTTTATTTAATTGCATTGATTTCTTTGTTTTTAGTTTGCTGCTCTGGAGTATTAATCTTTGTTACAGTCTTTTCCCCTGTACTGCTATTGATTGTTCATTCTCAATAAACGGTGAAAGGGTGATGTTATCTCTGCTTTAAATGGCTGTGTACGGGCGGAATACTCACAATATTTTATTACATTTTATAATTTATATATTTTATTATTATTCACTTTCATTTTAATATTCTTATATGGTCAGTTCTATCATAAAATATTAATTTTGTCTATTTTAATATACTTTTCTAATATAGAGATTTAAACTATCCAATCATGTTGCAAGACTATTGGGATCCTAACCCTAAATTTACCACGAGAAGGCATTAATTTGTGGTAAGGATAGATGAAATCTCCGTCCCATCATTATGGTTTTACTTTCATCAACTTTTTCTAGAAGATACTAAACCAGCTGTCCTCGCTCGACAGTGTCATTGTGTAATCAAACCACACGAGGGCGCTCTCTCACAAAAATACGCACTTGCATGCTAACCATTTCACAGTCAGACGTAATTATTTTAATATATCTAATAAAAATGAACTAAATTTGGTTTTAGACATTACAGATTCAGATTGTGTAACCTCGGTCGGCCTATACATACCTGGAGAAATAGTTTCTATCTGTCTAAAATCATACAAACAGACATAATCAAACAGAAGTGGCACCCCTTTCCAAGCACTCATGAACTGAGTGAATGATCTCAGACGTGTTTTAATGAAAGGGAAACTAACCTTTTGTACTAATTATTTAACATAAATAAAATCAGCATTTTTTATTAGTATAAACTTGGAATGAGAATTTTTGAATTCATTTTAAATCATAAATCCCATGGTTTATTTTATATTGACCCTAATTTTCATATAAATTATGATATAACCCTGTGTTTTTATTCCGAACTGCTATAGGAAGTACAGCTGATGAACTTGACATGGTCATGAATCCCAAATAATCCCAAATGTACCTGCAGAAGCCCTGGTTGCATGGATCCCAGGGCGGCTGTTGCTAGGCAACCAATGAAATTACCACAGCAACATCAGCATCATCAGATGATAGAAAGAAAATGCAAGTGAAGGAAACAATTGTCTGGTTTTGAATACCGTGGTGCCGGGATTGATTTGAGAGCTGTGTTCTGGACTGGACGGTTTCGTCTAAGCACCTCTGTGCTTCTGCCTGATTCAGCTGCAGACATTTGCCACTTTGTGTCTGTCTGGTGGGGATTGTGTAAATGGAGAAATGTTAGATAATGTGTTTTTGAGTGCACCGTGGTAGGCCTATCTGGGTACTATCCTGGCTACTCTTAAAGATGTGGCGCATCAGGACTTTGTGAAGCATATCATTGGTAAACTCGGACACATTTACAAATTAACATAAAAATTAAGTTTGATATTAGTCTTTCAACTATGGGTGCTTTGGGACTTGTGGATTTCTAGAAATGAAACTCTCACAACACTTTCGAAATTGACTTATTTTTATTTTGTGGATATATAGTAGCATTATTGGAAAATTTTCATTTCCACCACATCTTGAATCTGCGTATGTTGTGACGAAAAATAAACTAATGTGACAAAAAAGCAATCGATTTTGTTTCACACACATTTATTCATTCGGGATCTATACACCTGACACAGAAGGCCTGTAAGGACATCTTGCTCCCTCCTTGACTAATCTATCTAAAAATAAATGAGAAGAGAGGAGGATGAGCAACCGGAAGAGGGATAAAAGGAGGTTAAAGAGTGAGCAGGTGGAGCTCACTTTCCTCTGATCCTTCCTTCCTCTCTGCCAATCACAGTGCAGAACGCAGTTGGAGACCGGCTGTGTGTGTTTCAGAGTCTATGTACTAATTGGCTTGTGTGTCGGCCATGTTAATAAAGTGTGATGGACAAACTTCACTCCTCCCTTTCTGCCTGTAACCATGTGTCTGACTATGATGAGCATGGCAGCATGTGCACTGTTGTCATGGCTGGTGAGTAATGTCCGTTTCCCTATAGAATAGAGTTGCACTACCATGCAACTATAGTTTCCACAAGTACAGATAACACAACTCTGTGTGCTTAACAATACTTCTGTACTTTCATGAGGTGAAAATAGTGTTATTTAGCAAATAAATAAATGGGACTTTATCTCTTTCTTTGGGGATTTGATTATTGAGATACCGTAACATAATGACCTGAATGCAGTTACTCTAACATGATGCCTAAAATAAGTCTGGCCAACGGCCTGCAGGTATTAGATGATGTCAGTAGAAAAGTTATTTTTACAGGGGAAGAAACTGTTGTTTTTTGGGGGGTGATAAAAAATGCATTTATAGGATTGCAAGGTGTATCAAAATTATTGAAATATTGCAGTCCATATCACATTTTTTTACATTTATTCAATGATTGTAATACTTCATATGTATGTATTTGTAGTCAAAGTTTTATATGGACACAGATAACAAAGAGACAGGCGAGACAGAAAGAAATGATTTCTCTTCCCAGAAAGAATGCGAAACATTTGTATTCGTTTTGGAGTTTGAGGTCCAGTGTGTAATTTTTTTGGAGGATCTATTGACAGAAATGCAATATAATATACAAAAAAATGTCTTGAGAAGACCTTACATAATGGAGTGTTATGTTTTTTTCCCTTAGAGTCAACTTATAATAATACGTATCATTTTACTTCCAAGAAGATTACAGAGTAGATTTTTTTTAGAAAAAACTGTTTTTTTTTGGTGTTTTGCTTTTTTGTAAAGCTCAGTTGTAGAGAGGACATGAAGAGAAGTGAGAGAGAGAAGGGGGTGTCTTTGGGAAAGGACCATGAGACAACCGCGCCACATGTCGGAGCACTGGCCACTAGGCTATTGGCTCCGGCGGGCGTCGATTATTTGAAGCTCCAAAAAGTTCCTCCATTGATCGAAGAACTGTTCAACACAGATCTCTAGTTTTAACAAACGTCTCCTGAAGCGAATCGATGCGTTTGTTTAAGAGAAATATCTATGATAACATCGCTATTAATGTTCATGTCTAGCTTCCGTTATCCCTCTGCTGCGCGTGAACCAGAGCCTTGTTTTTTCCAGCACATGACGCAGGCATGTCGTAAGTTCTGGTGACAAACGCAGCATTTTTCATTTTGTTCAGGATGTCGTCAAATCAAAGCATTATGAGACAACACTGCAAACTGAAAAAATACTGTTTACTCACATTACTCATTTTAACAGGGAGCAGCTGTAATTATTTCACACTAAATAACCACAAATCTAAATGTGTCATTAATTATAATGGGTTTACAGCAATGGATAAAGTGGATTGTGTTTTGTTATTGTTGTTAATTAATGACAAACCGAAACAAACTGTAGTTTGGCCTATGAAATGTTGAAATAGATTTTATGTTTTGAAACATATTTTATTAAAATTTCAAAGGTATAGTTCAGCCCAAAATGAAAATTCTTTCATCATACATTCACCCTCGTGTCATTCCTGTATGACTTTCTTCTGCAGAACACAAAAGAATATATTTTAAAGAATGTTGGTAACCGAACAACACTGTCCACTATTGACTTTCATTTTATGGAATTCTCAAAAACAACGTAGATCAATGGTGTTATCTTTGTTATTTACCTCTGTAGTACTTGGTATTAGACTGAAAATCATACAAATTTAGACTGGATGCGAAGAAATTCTTGAAAAAAAAGACATGTGACACAGTTTTGTGTACTTCAAGGACGTGCTCAAAATAAGGCTGTCGTACTTCAAATCCACACAGACCTTGATATTTGGGGCATGGCCACATACAGTACACACACTCTTTCTGGTTTCTAGATAGACTGCTGCTAAAATGAAATGACACTCATCCCCTCATCCATGTTTCTAGAGTCAAGTCAAATCATTGTATGGGCTGTCAAAAGCAGCCCGCTGAGTGTGTTAAATGTGTTAGATGATATGTGATTACAAAATGTGTAGTAAATTGAGTAAGTATGTTATGTGCACCCATTAAGTCTGCTTTCCTACACTGTAAAAAAATTCAACTCACTAAATCTTAATGTATGGCTATACGTTTTTAGCAACAGTACAATAAGTGTATTGCCAAACTTAGAGACAGCAGTGAGAAAAATGTTGAATGGATGGAAACAAAAATTATTTTGTTACCGTGTACAAATGAAACAACCCATTGTCCCGCTAAGAGGATGATATTAGCTCAGTCATGTGACTCTAGACCCCATGCAATGCTGTGTGCGAGTGATAAGTAATAGAAGCTGTGATTAGACAGATTGTTTAAGGGGCTTATTGGACAGTATCTGGAGTAGAGACCAGGCCCCCTCTCACACTTATCTATTGAACATCTCTTTATTTTCTGACCTGCCTCTCTTGCTGTTTCACCTCTGACTGTCAGGTGGAAAGGTCGTGGTGTGCTGGAGGAGAAGACGGAAGAGGAAGGGGAGGAGACCAGAACAGCATGGTGAGTAAGAAATAGAGGTGGTTGAGAGAAGTTATTGGATGCTGGATGATTGTGTGTGTGCGTGTACGCATGTGTGTTTTATGTGAACCATCATGTTAAAGGGAAAATGAAAATTGTGTCATGACTTACAATTGTCATGACACAATTCCCCTTATTCTGCTGAACACAAAGAAATATATTTGGACTAATGTTTGCAACTGACATATCTAGGATATCATTGACAATGATAAATGGGAGTCAAAGGTGGCCTAGAACAGTATATACTTCAAAATATATCATTTTAAAAAAAATAGACAAAATATTTTTACTACCATGGTAGTCAATCCCAGAACTGTCAGTTGCTAACATTTTTCCAAGTATATTTTTGCGTGTTCATTAGAACACAGACATTTATACAGGTTTGGAACAACTTGAGGGTGAGTAAATGATGACAGACTTTTCATTTTGTGCATAAGAACACCACATGGTTTCTCCTTTTAGTGTCTACCCTGATGAAAAGACCCTTTAACAGAAAAGGTCAGTTTCACTGGAATTGTGGTGGGGAACAAATTTCTGTTCTCATTGAAAAGCACATTTGATTTATTATGACCAAATAAACATGTCGGCTTATATAACTGTGTGCAAATGTTAAGACATAAAAATATATAAAAGAGAATAAAGCAGCTTTGACATTAAAGAAGGAAATAAAGGCACTAAGTCAATGACCTTTGATGAGATCTAGAGAAATACTGAAAGAGAAAAGGGAGCCTTAAAGAGAGAAGGGAACACAGATGTATTAAAGGGATATAGTTCATATGTTGAAACTTAACATTTATTCTGTCGTATGGTGTTTAAAACATGTATGAGACTCTTATATGTGGAATAAAAAGGAAGATTTTTTGAGAAACATCTCAGTGGTTTGGTGTGTATAGAATTAAAGTCCATGGGGGGGGGCGATGTTTGTTTGCCAACATTTTTCATGCAGATTTGACATGACACAATGACGAGTTAATGATGAAAGAGGTTACATTTGTGCTGTTCCTTTAACAGTTTATGTAGCATGTGAAGCATGTGTTCTATGCTCTTCATCAAAGGTGAATTTTGATTGGATGATTTGACTTTCTCACTGTTTGAAGGATTCTAGTGATTGCTAATTGATCTATCATATAACATGCATGCCCTATTGGTCGAGTGCACCGGCATTGCTGCCGGCAACCTTATTTATGAATATTACTGTCTTCTTTACGGTATAAAAACTTACATACTTATACTTAACTATGTGTCCTGTATTTGTCTACCATTGATTTGAACACAATTGTAAGCAATAAATGAAGAGCTCTTTTCCAAAACGCATTAAACGCCAAATTGCGTGTTATTTTTAAATTATTTGTTGTATGTGGTGGAAAATATTGAAACGTGAAATTGAAAATATTTTTTTTATTTTATTATTTAGTTTGTTACTATTTATTTTATTTGGTTGTTATTTATTTCATGCATTTGCATTTATTTGATTTATATTAATTTATAGTATGAGTCCCTGATGTCATATGTTGCATGTTCTCTTGTTTGTTTGTTTTTAAAAAGAAATAAACCAATTTTTTTTTGAAAAAATAAAAGACAATATTGTTGTTTCATTTAACAATCATTGTTTAACATGTTCAGACTGAGCCAACTGACCATTTTAACAGGATAAATTGAATATTAACAAAATGTTTGGGTCTAGGTAAAAAAATGTCATTTTCATGAAAACTATCAAAATGGATTTATAGCGTTTTGGAAAAGAGCTCTTCATATGTTATGTGAGTTTTTTAATGTTATAAACAAACCTTACCCTGTTTGTTCAACATTTTCTGTATTCATTTGGCTGTACTGATAACAATCAAAAATACATTATCAAAATTCCATTGTACATACTTGATTATTAATGCAAAAATGGGTTAAAATGTCAGTTTTAAAACGCATTACAGAATGTATTGTCACCTGCTGTCAGTAAACTTTCTTACAAGTGGGAAACCTAAAAAATCGTAGGTGAAGCTTTCGGCTGTTTCTATAGTGTGTCTTAGTATTTCAACATATAACATTAGAAGAACATACCATTTTATCTCTACAATGAAGTTTATTTGAATGAAGAAGGGTTGAAATCTCTAAAAAATGAAAAATTCAAAATCTGTCATCATACTCAGCTTTGAGTTGTTCCAAATCTGAACACATTTATTTGTTCTGATGAACAGAGGAAAAATGCTTATAACCAGGGGTTAAATTTGGATTGGTTATGTGCTGGGGCTCTGTGGGGGATTTTGAAATGTATACAGATTATTTACAACTCGAAGGTGAGTAAAAGATGAGAGAATAAAAAAAATTGGGTGAAGTATCCCTTTAATGCGTATGCTTGTGTGTGTGTTTAGCATAAATAGCATGACTAACAGATGTGGCGGAGAGGCAGTGATGTCATGCAGCTATTTATAGACTCTTTAACATGCGAAAAATGTCCCTTCCTCCAAATCTCGCATCGCCTTATATAAAGCTTTTACATTGCAGACTGCATGTGCATACCGTAATTGTCTTAGAAGCTGTTTGATGGTAACACACATGGACACTACTGATGACAAAATCCGCTGATCTAATATTTTGTGTGTGTTTGTCTGTGTGAATTTGTGTACTTGTTACAAAGAGCGAGAACAGCAAAAGCGAGAGAATGATGATGTGTGTCTGAAATCTAGCCACAGCAGTTTCTCACACTAATGAGGAAGATGTGACATTATCGTGTGTGTGTGTGTTTGCCTGTGTGCGTGGACATTCATCTATTGAAAATGTTATCCTAATAACAAGCTTCATCATAAGTAATGATAGTTCAGGGTTAGCAACCCAGGTGTTTGTGCTATCTACTGTTTGTTCATGTGTGTGTTTGCAATGCATACACCCCTACATGATTCATTGTGCCCAGGACTGAGCAGTATTTATGATACATGTATTTAAAATACGTATTTTACAATGTATTTTGCAATTTGTATTTGATTGGGTTGATGAAAATGGCTTCATATTTTCTATCAAAATACTTCAGTGTTCGTATTTTTGTAGTTTTCAAATACTGCAAAATACTTGTATCTACGTGCTGACATCATAAAAATGCAGCCTCTGAATGGTGCCTACTCGGTAGTTTGCCCGGACTTGTTGTTGAGAGCGGAACAGAAGATTGGAATAAGGTAGTCACGGTAAGAAATGTGCAGGCAGCAAGATTTCCATCTGTCTATTGCACAACTTGCTTCAAAAGAGTTAATGTTAAGTTTTGTTCTTTGTGTTAGTAGCCTAGGCTAAATACTAGTTGGCCTATACGGTAATGCATCAACTAGGTAGCAAAAGAGACTCTGTGATGTAGTCCACAGGCTACACACACACAATCACAAACTTACTCTCTCACCCACATTCACACATAAGTTTAACTCTTTCTGTTGGACCTTTGTTAAGTGTTTTGGAATACCTGCTCTCTTGTGTGGTTGGAATTGGATTAATACTCCTTGAGAAGTTCTGTTGATACTTCTTGATTATATTTCTGGCTACATTTAAACATTTTAAATATCATTTTTGCTACAATGTTTGTTTTCAGCTCCCAATCAATACATAATATGTTAATATGTTTAATATTATTATCATTGAGTCAGTGTAGGTCCATTGTTACCAACCACCAAGTAACTAAATTAGGATACAATTACAAGTCATTTACAAACTGTAAAACATTTAACTGTTGATAATTTTATAACCAACCTTTATCTGGGAGACCACAGCCAGGCATATGTGAATATTTGATCTGTTAACTGATTGGAAAGGCCTATGTTGTCATGATTCTGCCGAATCATGTCATGTTTCTCTTGGCCTAGTGGCGGAATCATGACAGAACACCATGTTTTATGTGGAGAGAGACAATTTTGCCACTTATGGGTTGCCATAGTCTCTCTCCAGTCTTGACATTGTTCCTGCCCCCTTGTTAGTACTCGTTATGATTTCATGCCCCACACCGTTCCCCTCCTGATTTAGTTACCTTTATCATGCCCTTGTGTTTTCTGTCCTGAGCTGGTTCATTGTCACTTGTTGCTTGTGTTGAGTTTCTTGTCTTGTAAGTGTAGTATAGTCTTTTGTAGTTATGTCATATGTTATTTTCAGTCTTGTTAGGTGTAGTTAGTCCTTGTTCCTGTTCTCATGTCCTGTTGCACCCTAGTTCTTGTTTTACTCCCTGTTGGGTTTTGTCTTTGTTTTATTTGATCATTAAATGTCTTATTAACCCCTTACCCGCTGTCTGCATTTGGGTCCTCTATCCTTGCACCTCACCCAAACCCTGACATATGTCAGATTTATTGCATGACTTGGGCAGAGAAAAGCTGTTACTATCAAACATTGCTTACTTAATCCACATAACAGTGTTATGTTGAAGGGATAGATCAAATAGGCCAATTCATGCAGGGATTTTGAAGAAATTTTGTGCTCTCTTGTAAAAGTATCTTGTAGTATTTAAAAAAAAAATTGAATATATGGTTTGGCCGCTGTAGTTTATTTTGATACACTTAAAAGTAAGGTATTTGGTTTTTTATTTAAGCCCTGATTGTGCCCACATACATTTCAGTCAGTGCTAAATGCTAGCCTAGTGCTAATAGACTCTGAGGACCGACAGCTGCAGAAGAGGCATGAAATATCTGTTTCCATGCAGACTACGACACAAAACAAGCACTGCACATATATACGGTTAATTCCAGACGGCCATATACAGTAAATTAAGAAAACTATTTAGACAACTGAGTAAATTTTGTGACATAATATAATTTCCCCTTGGCTAGTTGTCACAAAATGTTTTATATACACTATGTTTAGGCTATTCCCTGCAAGTTTTATTCTTAACGAAGGTCATTATATACGTAGGTTAAGAGAAAAAGGTATTTTTAACACAAAAAGGCCTTGTGGATTAGGAGTCATACATTTAACACTGACGGTGAGCTACACTTAATCTCAACTTGATTGCTTGTTTTAAAACCTCTCTCATCCCTCCAACCTCTTCTTTATTCCCGCTCTTTCATCTCTCCTTAATCCCGGTCTATTCCTATCTTGTCCTCTGTTCCTTTCACAGAAGTCATTACGCAACGAGGACTCATGGCATGCAGTCACATTAATCTGGAGGGGGGTGATGTCTGCATGTGTTGCAGAGACCGCTGTTCTCTTAATACTCCAATACCCCCTGTCTACTTCATTTATCTCTGTATTTCACATTCTTCTGTTTGTGCATTATTTCACTTGGAATTCTGATGTATGAAGCTGTGACCTTTACTGAGGTTGTTTCCCCCTCCTCATCCCCTTTAAGACTCTCAACCTCGCAAGGTCGTTTCCAAGGACACCGTGCTCTTACTGTTTGGCCTCCTGATTGGCTACCCACCTCTTAAAGAGGAAGTGCCCAGTTAGCACATGTCGTTCTGAATCGAGAGGCGTAACCTCACGCTCACGCAGCCATCACAGCAAACTGCAGAGTCAGCAGTCACAGTGTCACAAAATCTGAGACGCATTCTATTAAAAAAATACATCCCTTTTGAGAGAGAATGTTCTGTCTCCAGGTTAAGTAGCACAAATCCACATTCATTTGTTTTATTCTCATCTCAGGTCCTCCACATGTTTCTGCATCTTCAACATCCATATCCTGTAGCCTATTGCCTCTCTATGTGTGCTTACTCTAATCCAAATTGATTCCTTTTCTCTTTCCCTACAACACTGATCATTTCACAGAATATGTAATTTAGATTTTAAGGCTGTTTCTGAAGAAGTAGGTTCAGATCATGCTACCCTAAAACATAATGCAATTGTCAGAGATTGAAATGAGGGTTTCTTTGACTCTTGCCTCCATCTCTTCCTCATTTCCCCCTGTTCTGAGTCAGCAAAATGACTAAGAGATGATCACCTGACCGCTGTTGCTGTGGAGACGGAGATTTTTTCCTCTCTCTGCAGCAAGGGGGGTAGGGGATACTTGAAAAGGTTAAAGAAGGATAGAGCATGGTGCTAGCCATTTTGGTTTTTCAAATTTTTTGAAAAAACTTTATTTGTTATACTCTGTAGGCCAAAGACTACGCAGCATGGTTTTGCTGTTGGGGAATTTATTTGGTACAAAATGTATTAACCTATAAGCACTATGATGACAATGACATGCAGGTTTTCATTTAACGCAAGTGCATTGGGGGTTGGAGCAAAGTTTGAAAGACTGACAACAATTGAGGGCGGCACAATGTCTGTCCCCTCTGCAATACAGTACCACTACTTTCCATTGGTGAGGGGTCTGAAAATGGTTAGTTTGACTTTGGTAAAGATGCTGTTTACACTGTTCGGATGTCTGCAGTAAGAGGAGTTTTCTGTCTCTGTGATACGCCGCTTAGCTATTAAAGAAACCATCAGTATGATTTATTTTCCCTGATATATGCAGTTCTCTGTAACATGAGACTGTTATTTGTAAAAGAGGATATAAATACATAAAATGTGTCTATAGTACTTGAAGGTCAAAGCGTATGCGCTTGGCATCCTAAGCTTTACCTTTCGTAATTTTTCCAGGGTCACCGAGTTTAAGGTCACACTTTGATTCTTTTAGCGGCACAATATGCAGCCGTCTACTGAGCTGTAGCAGTTCCATTTTTTGATCTGTACTCAATAATGAAGGTGATCAGAATCACCACGATAAGGAAAGAGAGAAGTAGATAAAGAAAGAGAGCAAGATATACACTGAACATGAAGGAGAGCAAGAGATATTTGCCAAAGATTGCAGCATTCTTATTGAAATAATTACAATAATTGCTTGTTGAAATAAACACAATAAAATATAATAAAGACGTGCAGAACACACACAAAGATTAACATTTTAATATTGTAAATCCATCTGATTACTTAGTGTGCTTTAGGCCTGCCGCAGTGATGGCTAGTCCTACATTTTCCAGCATGTTCTCATTCTGGATAACATTTAATTTAACGTAAGAAAGCATTCAAACAACCGATAAACCAAACACGTTTACAATACGCTAATCATGCAACCTCACCGATCGAGATTTAACATATTTTTAGTCCATTTTATCATAAAGACATTTTCTCAGAGCACACGATGATGCTGTACCGCTGTCACCTTTGGAATTCTGCAGTACCGCAGGAGGGGCCATCCGCGCATCTTATTGGTCTCTTTTACCTAGTGCGTTCACGTTGATTGGACAAATGATACGTCGATAATAAGGCGTGCGTGTGTTTATTTGCTCAGACCGAAAATATGGGCGTTTCCAACGAGACACTCGTTTATGAGGTCGGTAAGTTGGAGAAGCTCATCCCTTACATCCACCGGCGCTTCTTTCTAGGCGGAGTGGTGCGGCAGCTGGCAGAGCCGCGGAGGTAGACCAGAACACAAAAAGGGGGCGGTGCGGCTTCTTAGTTTCGCCGGCTTTGTCGCAACTACCAAGAGCAGTGCATGAGACCGGCATCTCTGCGAAATGCACTACCGTTTTTGTCACATTTCATTTGGTCAGTTAATTTATCCGCATTCTTTTGAACGCTGTCAGATACGTTAACTAAATGTTGCGACGAATAATTGTGAAAGTGGTGAAAGTAAACGCGCATTAGGTTTCTCAGCTTGTCGGCCGAGTAAATCACTGGAAAAAACACGTTTTTTATCTCAGTTTGTAAGTGTTAGGCTTTATTAAGACCTTTTTTGATTACTGGCATCCTATCTTCGTGAAAGGCTGTCTCTCCATCACTGTACCTGAGGAGAACGGACTGACTGCGCAACCATGGGGGTAAGACCGGCATATCTCACTCTTTTTATCTCCTTATTTACTAAAAAAAAGAGAGAATATTTTTTATATAAAAACCCATATCCCTATGAATCCCTATGAATGAGTCATGTCCTGCATTATCAGACATAAAGTGACAGAATGACATTGACTTATACAGCGTATGCGATATTGACATCATCAGAGACTGCGACAAACACATTATGACACTAGAGAAACGTTGCCCACTACCTAATCATTAAAATGCGTTATTTGAGTGAATTGGACGACGTTTTGAAACTTTTGCTGTGGTCTAGTCGATGTGCTTATCAAAACGCATATAACCCTGTTATATTCAATGAAAGCGTATATTGGTGCAGTGTGAATGATTGTATCTCGTTCCAGTCTAATCGGGTTATGCTAGTCAGAGACTTTCTAAAGGGCATCACTGCGTCATACTGCCTTTGCGTCATGCGCGTGCGCATTCTTTTGTATAATTACTCATTTTACTCTACTTATTTATTCACACGTCTTGTTTATCCGACTTTATACAAAAATTAAAGTTATTTGGATGTGTTTTATTCGTTTTTCCTTTTCATGGCAGGCAATGTGGGTATCGTTACCCTCCTTCCTAAACCCACATCCTCCCCTCTCTCACGCATCCTTCCTCTTCTCGTCACCGACCGCAACGCGCATCCCCTGTTCTGTACAGTCAGTCCGCTGAAGGAATGTATTTACAAGAATCTGAATTCAATGCATGTTTGCGGCATTACTGTGTTTGTAGAATTGTCTGGTGTCGAGTTATGGCCACACACTTGATCTCGATCCTTCGCTGAAATCCATGCGTCATAATGCGGTTACTGGGAATCTGTGCTCAAACGGGCTTATTTCCAACATCTGGGACAAATCTGCGCCGGCAGTCACTGGAGCATGGCAGATATCATGGATTCGTTTCTGAATGATGACCCGAAAGGTCGAATTTGGATTGAGAGCAATACGGATTCATACAAGTACATCGTGTGACCGCGTCGAGGGTGAAATGAATGTCAAACATGCGCAATTTCCCCGGTCAGCCAAAATTTCCCAATTTAGATTTATAATTTCAATTAGATTTTAATCGACATGTCCAACAACTGTAAGGAGCTGTGAATAGCGACGTGTCGTTGCGCATAGCGGTGCGCAATAGGAAAGCCGGTTCACAGCTGCTGTAGGCTACGTCGTAACCACTGATGAACCGGCAGTTTAGATATTAACGAAAAAAAGTCAATTAGAAACACTCAATGTTGCAGAGCTCAATGACAGCAGCTCAAGCTCCAAAACGGATGATTTGGCTGGTGTACCAAAAGTGCAAGAAATGATTACGCAAACAGTTTTGTCAGGGATTCATATTGCGTACCCGTTAAACTGGTTAGGAGAAACAACACTGGTTGTGTTATTTTCTACTTCGTTTTGATGCTTGGGTTAGTTTGACCTAACTGCAGCGGTATGTGCCGATAGCTGTCGCAGTGATGCACCACCACCATCCTCATCACAGCTGTTTCATTCCCCATAGGCCGCTTCTGCGTCAGACAAGAGGCGGAGTCACGCGAGTGGAAATTCCCTGTACCTGTCTGTGATAGGCAAATACTGATGCCGAAAGCAATAGATATTGACTAAAGTTCATTGGGGTCGTGTATAAATGTATCTTAAATTCTTATCACCAGCAGAACGTGTAACCACATCCGTAGCATCATCAAAGCACTCTTATATACCAAATTAGAATGTAAATAACGTAATAGTAATGTAGCCTTACTGTGTAATTGATCGGTTTAAAAGAAGAGAAAGAAACCAATGAAATAATATTGTTACAGTCTTGGCGTATGATAATTTATATTGTGTGTAATGTTAATGAACTCACAATGCATACCTTTATATCATGCCAATATACATTACTGATACAAAACATCTGGTGATGAAATTACTGTATGTACCGCTGGATCTTTAGACACGTGAGGATGCAGCAGTACTTGGGACAGGGTGCGTAGCCTGTGTTTGAATATGCAGGTGATTGAATGTGGGAGGAGAGCAGGGAAAAGGGTGGGGTGTGCCGCAGCAGGACTGTGTAGTCGGGTGGGGTTGGAAGGAAGAGACACAGATCCTGTTACGTATAATTAGCCTGACTGAGCTTGTGTTTCCATAGTGTGAATGGGCTGGGTTACCTGAGTACAGATGGTATGGGCACACAGTGACTAAAGAAAAGGACACAGGGGTGTCCGTAATGTGGAACGAATGATTGTTAATGCTTGAAATTGTGTGTGATTTTATCAGAGAATGGGGAATTTAGATTCCTTTTAAATTATTGTGCCTGTTTGCTTATTAGCAAAGATTTTACACAGTGTAAAGTAGTAGTGAATTGTATTATGGTGAGATTGAAGTTCGGTGAACTTGTTTTCAAAGCATCAAGCAACATACTGATATGACTTTTATCTTATTGGCTGTCAGTTTTTCATCTGAACTCCCCTTTACCATAAACCTTTTATACAGTCTCTGTTGTTGGGGGTAAAGTGGGTTTGATTGGATCTTGTTCTGTTTCATTGTCACATTCTGTCCCAGAGATATCTTTGCGTGAAGTGGACAAGGTCAGATTACCCTCTCCTGTGATATAGTGTAACTGCCCCCTCAGCTCTGTCGATCCATTGGTGGGGAGATGGGCGGAGGGCCTGGTTCATGTTCCACGTCCACACCGCACCAATCATTTATTAATGTAATCCTTTGTTGGAAGGTGAAGCGGAGCAAGAACAGCCCACAAGGAATTCTGTGAACCTGTCCAGACCAGCTTGGCTTTAACCGATGCTGCAGTAATGCGCTGCATTAGATCAATCCACTTCTCCATAGGTGTATGATGATTTTGTAAGACGATCAGGCAATTCCTGAATTGACTGCCGGTGTCATGTAAAATTCTGACACCGGTTAACATGTAGAAGGAATTAGTCATGTTAATTACTGTATTATACTTATTTTAACGTCAGACAAGAGAAACAGAAAATATGTAAATGAGAACGGCCTCACTGGGCAGTTTTGCATTTTACATTTACAGAATGTGACAGTTCAGAGACTAGATGCAAGAGGGCCAACACCAGTCCAGCTCTGAGCACAAATGCAACGTAATTACGTCACACATATGAAAATAAGTACGTCGAGAATCAATTCAAAAATCAAGTCTTGACCCTCAGAATCGATTCTGATTCGAATCATGAAGAACCAAGGGATTCCAACCACTATGATTTAGGACATCATAGACTTTTCCCAATGTAATCTTGAAGCAGAAAAACTAATTAAACGCACAACATTTTACATGATTATTGGATGTTAGATAACAGTTCAACGAATAAAGAAGAATCCACAGACAACTCTCTTGAAATGTCAAGTAGCCTATCTCTGTTTCCTGCCGTGACTGTAGCATAGGACAGTGATTTATTGTTCTAATCACAAGCACAGACATGCATACAGATGCCCTACTACACCCTTATAAACCTGCTGGGCTCAGTGGATCAAGTTTGAACAGATGGCAGGATAGAATGATGAATGTAGAAAAACACGAGGGGTATAGAGAGGTAACATTAAAACAGATTACAGATAGTGAATTCCTCTTATTTTAAAAAACACAGACCATATCAAATTATATTATTTATTTCTTACTGTAACATTTACAGTAAGGTTCTATTTGTTAACAATTAGTAAATGCATTAGCTAACATGAGCTGGTAATGAACAATACTTCTACAGCATTTTTTCAACTGAGTTAATGTTTCTTCTCTTCTTCCTTCACTTTTCTCAGCTTCCCTTCAAGTGTATGTTATGTGTGTCATGCTGTGCCCTGGGTTATTTAAGGATTCTTTGGTACAGAAGTGGATTAAATAATCTCATTAAACCTGATTTATATTTAAGCTTTCTATTTAAAGTAAACAGTACGTCTATACTAAACTGTTTGGGCATCAATTTATGTGCACACACAGTAAGTGCATTATCATTATAACATTATGTAAAATAGCTCATTTATTTTGAATGTTCTAAGTATTTTTTTATTGTCAGGTGTGACTGTTTTAAAATATTAATGTGTGTCTAGTGGGTCTGGCGCACTTTTAAAAACTGAAAATGAATATGCCTCTTTTGAGACTGAGATGATGCAGTTGGAGCTAATCCCTGTCTGCCGTAATCAGATTATTTAATCTGTACTTGCCTGGTCTACATCTCGCGGCATAACAGATGGTACACCAAGGCCCCAAGGTCACTTACACACACACATGTATGGTTTATTATCTCCATGGGGATAGTCCATAGGCATACGGATTTTATACTGTACAAACTTTATATTTTACCCCCTAAACCTAAAGATCATAGAAAACATTTTGCATTTTTAGATTTATGAAAATATAATTCTGTACGATTTATAAGCTTTTTTGCCCATTTCAACCTCATTATTGCTCCCCACGGTGACACGAGTGAGTCTCCATGAGTTGATGTGCAGTCAGGTTTACGTCCCCACCGGGATATAAAAATAACACACACACACTTACTCACATACTGGATGAAGTTTTGTCTGCTATTGAACAACAGCACAGTCCTCATGAGTCACACTGTGAAGAGTCACATGTACAAACACATCCTCATCACATACGATCCCACATCATAGTGGCCTTTACAGGACCGTTTCGACATGCCTTTAAAAAAATAATTTACACCGTCACACTAGTACTTCATCACACACAAACACACCGAACAGCCCTCTGAGGGTAGAATGGATGTGTCTGCTGCAAAAAAAAAGTAAACTGCTGTATATACAGCTGCCGGGAGATATTCATCAGGACTAATTGCTGAAGAGACTTGACTGAGAAGACAAGATCTGCCAGGGATTCCCTCCGTTCCAGAATCTTCCGTTCAAGATATAAATCCCAGCAATACCTAACAGCAAAACAAACTAGACCTAAGGTGTTTCTTCTAAAATACTGAAATTGCTGAAGATTGTTTTACGTAGCAGACTGAAAGAAGCTGTGATTGCAGTCCCCTGTTCAGAGTTCAGGGGATTTCAATGCTAGAGGAAAGAGAGATGAGTACAGGAGAAAGAAACATTATGATCTTGCTACTGGCAGACAGGCTGCTATATGATCTTATTCAAGCTGTAAGGAGTGATGTCACGATACCAAACTACGTACCAGTCGGTACTAAATGTGAGGATACTTGCATTTCCCGATTTCATTTTGAGCGCTGTTGAGCAGATTATGAAAGACCTCTGATTGGCCATTGTGTTTCCAAGCTCATCGGATTGCTTGCGCAACCAAACCCGGAAGCGAGTGAAATGATCATTGCATCACACTCTCTACCGAGCGCCTACACAGATGAACACATGGATTTTGACTTTGATAATCTTTCAAACGCTTCCGCGTGTATCTGTGTAAGCGCTCGGTAGAGACTGTGATGCAATGATCATTTCACTCGCTTCCGGGTTTGGTTGCGCAAGCGCTCGTTAAGGAGCCATTCAAAGACATATCCGTTGATCTTGGAAACACAATGGCCAATCAGAGGTCTTTCATAATCTGCTCAACAGCGCTCAAAAAGCGGGAAATGCAAGTATCGTCACATTTAATACCAACTGGTACCGAAGTTTGGTATCGTGACAACATGAACCAAAATATTCATGACTCTACACTACACAGTTTTTAAAGTTAGTGTCACCTGCAACTGACAGCCATCATGCACACTTCCGCAGTCCTTCAGTTACATGAGCATGAATAATTGGTGATAAGAGTTCAGGGGACAGACCTCTGTGGGATGTGTGTGTTCTGAGTCAGTCAGTAGAAATGTCAGTGTGCAGCGTGTAATTCCAGCCTGTTGTATCTGGTTGTCTAACAGAGCATATCAGAGCTGTTCTTCATGAGAAACACATCCGTTTTGTTACCAAAAAGAGCACAATCACGTCAGAAACTGATATCACATCTTTAATAGGTTTCTATTTAATGAAATGATAATTTAATATTTTTTTTAATTAATATTTATTAATATGAACAAATAATGAATGTCCTCTTTGATTGACGGGATATATCATCCCTGTTTTTAAGCTATCGGTCGATACCGATTACTGGCTGATACATCGATGCATATCTAGATTAAACATGTATTCAAACATCGCTCTGTTTTGTTTGACCAGCAACATTAGCTTAACCAAATGAATTTCTGACAGTGGATCTCTCAATGTAAGCTTTACTCAAGGTTAATATTCATCTGATTGCACTCCAAATTTGCACCGGGCCTGTCTGAGAGAGCAAGAGAGAGCTCTTCTCCTGCTTACGCCGCAGTGCAGGTATCATTGCAGATGTATCTGAGGCAGGTGCTCACACACACACACACACACGCACACACACACACACACACACATTCACACACTCACCTTAGCATACAAAGTTAATAACACCTGCAATTAAAACATAAAGATTAAGTATAACAGCAAACATTACTACATGTTATAAACATGTTTCTCTCATCATCTCCTGTTTCTGTGTGTATTAAGCTGGTGCTGTAATATCTTAGAGATGAAAGAGGGTTGCGTGTTTGTAGTGTCTCCAGGTGTATGATATCAGTTTTATCATGAGCTTTTTAACTTACTGCCAGATTGAAATAGACTGGGTATGTGTGTTTCTGAGGCGTTATGGCTGTGAGATCAGTGAGACCTGATAGGGGTGATCCTCACGTTCTATTCACTTAATTATTGAGGAGTGTCATCTGCCGCACGCACACTCGTGCTTTTGTTACCGGACCTGTTGGTGCGTGTCTTGTGTGGGCTGTTGTGAAGGTCATTATGTGTGCTTGCATGACCTGTTTAAAGCTTTGTTCGTTTATAAAAGCATTACTAAAACATTTGTTTGAACAGTTTGTGAAAGGTTAATTCTGCTTTTCGACACATAATAATATCGAGCCTTAGGATATTAGTTCTTCACATTCCACCGAACATTTAAAAGGGTTCGGGGTGAACTTTAATGCACTTCCATGTTTGGGCAGGCATAGTGTGCAGCCGAGAGTTACCATGCATTAAAACAACCTTTTGGAATATTTGCAAAAGGAATAGAGGAGACTCTTCCGCAGGCAGGGGATGGGCGGGGCTGTGTGTACCGACCCAGACACAGAACTCACAAAGTGTGGTTTCAGCCGATCTGAGACTGCTCAGGTAGCAGCGGGAGTAGAATTTGTCCAGTTAAGAGCTGTTCTATCACTGAAATCCTTTTAGAGACATTATCTAATGTCAAAAACTAAAACGTGTCGCTTTAAATGATGTCACTGAGATAACAAGTACACGCACCAAGAGAGCAGCAGGGCAATATCTAATTACCACACAGCAAGTGATAAATATTCCTCTCCTTCTCTCTCACTCTCGCAATCTCCATCTCTTTGGATATCTCTCTCAATCTGTCAATTGTACCCTCCCCCACGCCTTCTCTTTTTCCATCTGCCCCATGTACTGTTACACTTCTTTATCCATCCATCTTCCTCTCTCAAATTCTCATTCCTTTTTAATAGGTGCCATGTGTGTGAGCGTCTACGTGGATGCCGGTCTAGTCAGGCGTGTCGGTTGACCATAACAATGCAAATAAAACCCACAGGCAAATATCACTTTGTGAGATGTACGTTGAATGTCGAGGCTCTATGGATGAGATCCGACATCACAGCCTTCATGAGTAAAGGAGAAGAGAAACACCAGTGTCACTCACCAGCGTAAATAGCACGCTTCAAATGACACATCACTGGTATCACTGATCTTCCTATTAATAGACTTTTGCACCACTGTGTCTATCACACTGTTAAATCCAGCTTTACCAGGCTGACTGTGTGCCATAAATAAAACGCGATTGGTGGTTTTAAACAGGGGCGGTGTCACTCGATATGTCATTCTATGCATTTTTTAGTTAAAAATAACGTCAACACATCAAATAATGCTACGCGTTCCACGGCATTGCAGTGGGGCTTTACAGGAACCCAAAAAGCAAAACTTCTTTTTGCTGTCTTAATCACCCTCAAGTTACAAATCTGTATAAATGTCTTTGTTTTGATGAACACAGAGAAAGATATTTGGAAGAATGTTTGTAACCAAACAGTTCTTAGACCCCATCGACTAACCTAGTTGAACACAAAATAAAAAATATTGTTGTCATTTTTCCTACTGTGGTTGTCAATGATGTCCCAGAACTGTTTGGTTAGAAGCATTCTTCCAAATATCTTTCTCTGTGTTCATCAGAGGATAACAAATAAATGTATTCAGATTTGAGACAACTCAAGGGTGAGTAAATGGTAACAGAATTTTATTTTGGAGTGAACTGTCCTTTTAATGAAAATCTTGTCATCTCTTAAGTGAACAGAGTCAAGAGTTATTGGTGTTGTAGTGTTTATTGAATCTATTTTTCTGCTGCCTGCTATCCTGTTCACCGTATACTTATCAATGTCAATGGAAACAAAGAGAGTGGGTTAAGGGGAGAGCCAGGGTCTTACCTTAGTAATTTCCTGGAAGGGATATACTTTATGTATTGGCAGTGCTACAAATATAGTTCTGTACTCCCTGAAGGGGGCCATGTTGGCTCTCCTGGAAGCTCAGTATTGATCAGTCGATGTGGTCGGATGATACTCAGTTTCCTGCTTTAATGCAGACTGCTCCAATAAAACAGTGCCACGGAGTCTCAGGGGAGCCATCTTGGTTCTGCAGTATTAATGCGGCTCTGCAGTCGTCCACACATCCAGTCAATAAGAACAAAAGATTTACCAAGGGAACGAATAATGATACTACATTGAAAGTTGAAAGCTCAAACTCTGTCCATGACATTTAACTACCACGAGTTTAATACAACAATTTGCACAATTGTATTCTAAGCTCATTTATTTAATTTTTACCATAAAAAATAATGAAGTGCATGGTAACCTAAACCTTTTCATCTTCTCACTGGTTAAGTGATGATGAACCTCCTTTTAAAGACTAGGAAATGTAATAAAAACGTGATAAAATCAATTTAGTGTAGCCATGAGGTAAAATATAGCATTACTTTCATATCAATTCAATTTAAATATTTATTCTTCGTCTCCACCTCTAAATACATTTCTCTCAGGATATATCTCTGAGAGTTTCTTATAAATCAAATACTGTTGTAGAATATTGCAACTCTTCCACCTCTGTAACTCTGTCTTCATTCAGCTAAAGAACAAAGTATAAAACATCAGATTAACGCTCTTATGGATCCTCTAAACTGTGTTTGTGTTGAAAAGATTTTCAATACATGTCTCAGACCTTTCATGTCACTGTGATCTAAAACAGACTCATATTCAGCCTAACTAGTGCTGTCTTTGATGAAAGTGATGCCTTTTCTTTGTCATGCTCTGTGATTTTGGCTCAATATATAACCTTTTTAAGGTGACCAAGAGAAAGATTGCTGTGTTCAGTCACCTTCCAATATTATAAATCCACCAGACCACTAATATTAAATTATCTATGAATTCAGTGTGAAGTCCACAGCTGACAGAACGGAACTGACTCTTTTCTCTGTCCGTTATGTTATAGTATGGACGGTCAGATAGCTACCGTGTGGCCACCACACAGGATAAAGATGATAAAGCTTCTCCCAAGAAGAAGAAGGGAGCAAAGGATCTTGATGAATTGAAGAAAGAAGTTCCTCTGGTAAGACTCTCATTGACAGAGTTGTGTTTACTGTCATGTTTTATTAGTATTTATTCATAAATGTGGCTATTTTAACTAATTTTCAGACAGAACACAAGATGTCAATTGAGGAAGTATGCCGGAAGTTTCAGACAGACATTGTTCAGGTATTTATTATTTCATGTTGAGTTGCAGTTGTTGAACTGCACTACTTCTTAATGAACACTAGGGGGCAGTCTTCACTGATAAACAGACTTTTTGTGTGGGTTACATTAAACATATTTTGTAGGGCTATTTTTATTCAGATAATTTAGGAGTCTTTCTCTCTCTCTCCCTGCAAAAAGGGTCTGACCAGTGCAAAGGCCAGAGACTTTTTGGCTAGAGATGGGCCAAATGCTCTCACTCCACCTCCCACAACACCCGAGTGGGTTAAATTCTGTCGTCAACTCTTCGGTGGTTTCTCCGTCTTGCTGTGGATCGGAGCCATTCTCTGCTTTCTGGCATATGCCATTCAGGCCGCTACTGAGGACGAGCCAGCTGGAGATAATGTGAGAACTTTTCTATTCCCATTTTTTTCAATTCTTTATCTCCAGTATTTAACCCGTACAGAAACATATATGCACAGATTTTGTTAACATATTATTTAGCACAGTTTAAGCCATTTTCTTTGGGGAGACTTTGGCTCCACTAATGTGAACAAATTTGTGAAGTCTTCCTCTCACCCCAATCCTCCTTACACACATATGTAATCTAAAAACACACACACACGCCACTCACGTACACACACATTTACTATATACTTTTTCAGATTTGTTAGGAATCAAATGATACTGGAGTTATATGTCTTTTCGGTCTCTCCTCAGTTGTATCTGGGTATCGTGCTGTCTGCTGTGGTCATCATCACCGGCTGCTTTTCCTACTTCCAAGAGGCAAAAAGCTCCAAGATCATGGAGTCCTTTAAGAACATGGTGCCTCAGGTACCAAATCTCTCCATTCAAATGAAAACATGTATAAAGGCATGTGAGCGGATATAAAATTATTTCTGTCAACAGCAAGCATTAGTGATCCGTGAAGGAGAGAAGACGCAGATCAATGCTGAAGAGGTTGTAGCGGGTGATCTGGTGGAAGTCAAAGGTGGGGACCGAATCCCAGCTGATCTCAGAATCATCTCGGCTCATGGCTGCAAGGTACCTCAACTGTTCATAATGATGAGTTTTCACTACCTAGTTGACACTTTTTATGGTGGTACCCATTAGTCATGCATATTTGTGGTTCTCATACACAGGTGGATAACTCCTCCCTCACTGGCGAATCAGAACCCCAGACCAGATCACCTGACTGTACCCATGACAACCCTTTGGAAACTCGCAACATCGCTTTCTTCTCAACTAATTGTGTGGAAGGTGTGGGATTTAGATGTAGTATAATCAAATTTAGAATTAAATAATCCTAATAAATATTTATTGAAAATCTTCTGCCAGACAACACATTTTTGTTTCAACATATTAAGCAATTTTTGGTTAGACACATTAACTACTTTTTTAAAAGGTCGCTTGAAAAGCCTTTGTCTCTCTATCGCCATCTCTATTTAAAACATAAAACTGCAATTTACACGGTTATTCATGTGGGTTCAACTAATATTTTCAAAAAAAAATTATTCGGGTAAACTTTAATCATTTTTATAAGCTTACTATTGTGAATTAGGGTGAGATAGGAAACAGTTTTAAAGACAATTGTTTTACTTGATCTATATTGATTTTCATTTATTTTAAACTAAAAGTTACAGATTACAGCTTTAGCTACTTTGAGCCATTTTCAGTATCCTCCTCAACATTGGTCCTGAGCATTTCTGTGTGTCTGTCAGGTACCGCTCGTGGCATTGTGGTCTGCACTGGCGATCGGACCGTGATGGGGCGCATCGCCACACTCACCTCAGGACTCGAGTCGGGGAAAACCCCCATCGCCAAGGAGATCGAGCACTTTATTCACATCATCACAGGTGTGGCCGTGTTCCTGGGAATCAGTTTCTTCATTCTGTCCGTCATCCTTGGATACTCCTGGCTGGAGGCCGTCATTTTCCTCATTGGAATCATCGTCGCTAATGTGCCCGAGGGTCTGCTGGCAACTGTCACCGTGAGCCTCATATATTATAATATATTTATTTAAACATCTAAATCTAATTCAAGAATTAACAGTGCTACCATATCATCATTTAGCAAATTTTGGATTTTTTTCATTCCATTTAATATTTCCTTGTTGGTCTGTGTCTCAGGTGTGTCTCACTCTGACAGCCAAGCGTATGGCTAAGAAGAACTGTCTGGTAAAGAATCTGGAAGCTGTGGAGACTCTAGGTTCCACCTCAACTATCTGCTCTGACAAGACTGGAACTCTAACCCAGAATCGAATGACTGTGGCACACATGTGGTTCGACAACCAGATCCACGAAGCCGACACCACTGAAGATCAATCCGGTTTGCTATTTTTTCCTTCTGCAATGCTTTGGAGGTCTACTCTTGCAATTTGACACACAGTTTTTTTACAATGTGTTATTTGGTCTTGCTCTTTAGGTGCATCATTTGATAAGAGCTCTGTGACATGGGTGTCTCTGGCCCGTGTGGCGGCGCTCTGTAACCGAGCAGTGTTTAAAGGAGGACAGGAAGCTCTGCCTATCCTGAAGAAGGACGTGGCGGGTGATGCATCCGAATCTGCCCTGCTCAAGTGTATCGAACTGTCCTGTGGCTCTGTCAAGGCGATGAGAGAGAAGAACAAGAAAGTCGCTGAAATTCCATTCAACTCCACCAACAAATACCAGGTATGTCATCAACTGCTAGAATTGAAAAATGCAACTAGCAGTTAACTGTTAGCTTCGAGCCTTTTCAAGCCATGGGCTGGGCTGGTAGTCTGCATACAGGAAGGATCGCCTTTATCTTATCCCTCTTTTTATCCCAGCTCTCCATCCATGAGACAGAGGACCCCAATGATAACCGTTACCTGCTGGTGATGAAGGGGGCGCCAGAGCGCATCCTCGATTGCTGTTCTACCATCATGCTACAGGGTAAAGAGCAGCCCATGGATGAGGAGTTGAAGGAGGCTTTTCAGAATGCATACCTGGAGCTTGGAGGACTCGGAGAGCGAGTATTGGGTGAGTATTATATATCATATAATGTATTGTACAAATAAATCAAATGAGTATGCATGGTTGCAGTAGCATGAACTTGTCTCCTTTCCACAGGGTTCTGTCATTTCTTAATGCCCGAGGATCAGTTCCCAAAAGGCTTTGCCTTTGACACAGAAGATGTGAACTTCCAGACAGACAACTTGTGTTTCGTGGGGCTGATGTCATTGATTGACCCGCCCCGTGCGGCCGTGCCCGACGCTGTGGGAAAGTGCCGGTCTGCTGGAATCAAGGTCATCATGGTGACAGGAGATCACCCAATTACTGCTAAGGCCATCGCAAAGGGTGTGGGCATCATCTCGGAGGGTAACGAGACTGTGGAGGACATCGCCGCCCGTCTCAACATCCCCGTCAGTCAGGTCAATCCCAGGTAAAACCACCGGCCGGACTGACACTGAAACACATTGAAGAGCCAAATAAAATGCAAACAGATATGCATTTGACATGAAATTCAACTATAAATGGCTTTTTTCTAATATGTGACCCTGGACAACAAACCAGTCTTATGAGTAAATTTTTCGAAATTGAGATTTATACATCATGTGTATGGATTGTTAGGAAAAATCTAAATATTGAGAACCTTTTAAGTTATCGTAGACGCTGTAACAGGCCTTTGCTAAGAAGAAACAGGTTCATTTTAAAGCTCTCTATGGGCTTACTGCCATAATAACGTTGTGGAGAGTAGATGAACCTGAAAGCTGAAATTCTAAGCTTTATATAGAGACATGAACTTGAGTGGGTTATTCCAAAAGACACGCTGTATGTTAACTTTTTTGCTCATAGCACTGTTGTTAAAGATGTTTAAAGTTTTGTAGCACAGGCCATAAAAAAAACATGAACTGAACAAAACATAAGCTTTCCAACAGCGGTTACATGAACAACAACAAAGCTAGACAAAGCGCAATGGTTACATGAGAGCTTCTTATACAAACAAGATTAATTACAAACAAGGAACACCTTTGAACAATCAGGGCAGGGAAACACAAGAGACCAAGAAACAGAACTACAAAAACAAATTCAAAATAAAAGACATGACCAAAACACACTAAACGGAAGAGCAGTGCACACCCCGGACACACCAAAGCTGCAGCCACAACAGACAGTGCTGACTTCAGGAACAGATGCCTCCATGACCACCTGACTTCGAAAAACCAGTGTGGCGGCCATCTCGCGAGCAGGCTCCGGACAGGCGGCCATCTCGTGAGCAGGCTCTGGACTGGCGGCCATCTCGCGAGCAGGCTGTGGACTGGCGGCCATCTTGAATGTTGAGCATGCAAGCTGCCGTGCTGGGTCTGCCTCTTTGGCCAATGGAGCCTGAGGCCAACTGCCCCCTCCCCAAAAATGTTTAGGGGCAGTCTTATCCAACTCGCCAACGTGGAGGAGGAGCAACAAGATAAAAGTCCTTAGTAAATATGAACCAATGGGCTCATTGAAACCTACATGAAAAATGTCCTTTAGCACCACGTCATTAAAATCCACTTGGTGACAGAGTCCACAAAAGTCTGACACATAATCATCTATGCATCAATCTTCTTAAATAAACCCTAACAAACTAACAGCTGGGTTCATGTTTAGGTCTAGCTGTCTGTTATGACAGTCCACTGAAGGCAAGTTTAAAAGATCCATGCTAGACAAAGGACATGGTAACATGAGGGCCACTTATACAAACAAGGACCAGCTGTGAAAAATCAGGTCAGGGAAACACAAGAGACTACAATGACCAAGGAACAGAACTACAAAAACAACTTCAAAATAAAAGACATGTCAAAAACACATAAAACCCTAACAGGGATTACGCTGCATCCACTCACATGTTCTTTTTTATAGATTACGGTAGGAAATTTACAAAATATCTTAATGGAACATGATCTTTACTTAAAATCGAGAATTTTGACCCATACAATGTTTTGTTAGATTTTGCCACAAATATTCCCATAGTACAGAATACAGGTTTTGTGTGGTCCAAGCCAAGGTCACATATTTTCATGTTTTCATTACAAAGCACATATCAACATAACACATCAATTAAAGAGTTGTTACAGTATGTCTTCCAATTGCTTTAATGACCCCATGCACTTAAAATGGCTGTACATATGTGTACAGAACATTATTATAATTTGAAATGTAATAGAAGAATTTGATTAGCTGATTTACATTTACATTTACATTTAGTCATTTAGCAGACGCTTTTATCCAAAGCGACTTACAAGTGGGGTAGGTAATGGAAGCAATTAGGACAGCATAAGTACAACAAAAGCATAAGTGCAATTAAAATGAAGACTAGTCTCATATAGCCTAACACAGTATACGTAACCATTCACTCATTCATACATTTTTTTTTTTTTTTTTTTTTTTTTTTTTTTTTAGTTGAGTAGAGAAGAAAAAGAGTAGAGAAGAAAAGAGTGGAGAAGAAAAGAGTCAGAACAGATCAGTCAGATGTTGGCGGAAGAGATGTGTTTTCAGGCGTTTCTTAAAGATGGCTACAGAATCTGCAGATCTTGTAGCAGCGGGCAGATCATTCCACATAGGTGGAACAGATCCGGAGAAGGTGCGCGAGAGAGATTTTTTACCTTTATGGGATGGCACCACAAGACGTCGTTCGTTTGCAGAGCGTAGGGATCTGGTGGGTACATATGTCTGCATTAGCGATTTAAGATAAGGTGGTGCCGAACCAGTAGTGGTCTTGTAGGCCAGGAGCAGAGTCTTGAATTTGATGCGAGCGACTACGGGAAGCCAATGTAGCTTAATGAGTAGAGGAGTGACGTGTGCTCTCTTTGGTTCATTAAAGATAACTCTTGCCGCAGCATTCTGGATCATCTGTAGAGGTTTGGTTGTGCAAGCTGGAAGTCCTCCCAGTAGTGCATTGCAGTAGTCCAGTCTGGCCAGGACAAGAGCCTGGACAAGGATCTGTGTAGCATGATTAAATATTTCAAGACATAATATGTCTTTGTTTTAAATGCTTTTAAACACTCAGCATATTTGTTTATTGGATTAAATCAGATTGTATTGTTCATTTTTTGTATGTTGTAGGGATGCCAAAGCATGTGTGATTCACGGCACAGATCTTAAGGACTATTCTCAGGAGCAGATAGATGACGTTCTGAGAAACCACACAGAGATTGTGTTTGCTAGGACCTCGCCACAACAGAAACTCATCATTGTCGAGGGCTGCCAGCGACAGGTACACCCACCCCGGCATATTAAGAGTCAAGATGCTTTATATTTATATCATCGTAAACCTATGTTTCTTATGTCTTCTCCTTTCTCTGTGTTTTGTTGTCTTTCAGGGGGCAATCGTGGCTGTAACAGGTGACGGTGTCAATGACTCTCCCGCCCTGAAGAAGGCTGATATCGGTGTTGCCATGGGCATCTCTGGCTCTGATGTATCCAAACAGGCTGCTGACATGATTCTGCTGGACGATAACTTTGCCTCCATTGTCACCGGAGTGGAAGAGGGTAAGACCTCAGAGGAGGACAGAACCTAGCTGCGTTCCATTTGATAAGTGGACTTCGCTGACAAAAAACCTGCTTAATTTGAATGCCCTGCAACGTCATCAAAGAAAAGAAAAGATTACAATGTAAATAAAGATTGTAACTTTACTTTAACATTTAAAAGAAATATACATAAACATAAAACGTCTATGTGTCTAATTAATTTAATCTAAATTTTAGTTTATTCTTATTATTTGACTCATGCAGCTTTGATTATTTGAAACTCTACTGTTATGATATATAAAAATACATTTTAATTTGGTTAACTAAAGCAGAATGGATGAATCCTTACACGCATATAAAAACTATGTTTTAGTTGCACACTAAAATATAAATATAAAAACATTCATCATCTCGAGTGTGTAGCCTATAACAATGCTACACAAATTAAAATAACATATTTACGTGAAGCAAACCACAGTATTTAATATAATTAACAATAATTCAACAATATTTCACAATGTAAAAAAGGCAAACCTAAACTTGTGCGTTGTTTTCTGACTCGTGACGCAGCACAATGGCAGTTGGGGGATTTTTCCCTTTCCACTTAAGGCGAATTGATGTATCGATGTTCCCATATTCCCTAGACCTTCAAACTAAACATGTTCGCTTCCTTTGGATTGGAATCTCATTTAAAATGGCAGAACACCCTGTGAAGTCCACTTCGCAGTCCACTTACGGTCAAATGGAACGGAACTCCTATGTTTAAGCTTGAATAGGGTTGGAGATGTAATCTTCAGGACGGTAGCTCACCGGGAGCAGAATTATAGAGCCCTGCCTTACAGGAAATGTAAATACATTTGTCTTCTTGCAGGTCGACTGATCTTTGACAATCTGAAGAAGTCCATTGCCTACACCTTGACCAGCAACATCCCTGAGATCACCCCCTTCCTGTTTTTCATCATAGTCAATATCCCTCTGCCCCTGGGCACCATCACCATCCTTTGTATCGACCTGGGCACTGACATGGTGATATATAGCAGCTAGAACCACGGAATACATACTCAGCGATGCACTTTTTACATACAAACACTCAAGATAATATGAAATAAACACACTCTTGCTTACATCAAGCTCCGTACAAACTCACCTAGAAACACAGACATTTGTACAATCTTTTTGTCTCTACCTCTGCAGGTCCCCGCCATCTCCCTGGCCTACGAGGCTGCTGAGAGTGACATCATGAAAAGGCAGCCAAGGAACCCTCTGAGAGACAAACTTGTGAACGAGCGTCTTATAAGCATCGCTTACGGACAGATTGGTTAGTTGAAAATCTGGAGAATTATAAACTTTGTTTATGAAACAGCTTAGTTGTGTTACTGTGGAAAAACTTATGTGTGTGTTTGTGTCTAGGTATGATCCAGGCTCTGGGTGGTTTCTTTGCCTACTTTGTGATTCTGGCCGAGAACGGCTTCCTGCCCTCTCTACTTGTGGGCATCAGACTTAACTGGGATGACCGCTCCAATAATGACCTGGAGGACAGTTATGGACAGCAGTGGGTGGGTACCAGGTCCACTCATGCTTGTGTGCTGTGCATGCGTGTCTAGATGTTCAGAAGTGGTAGATCTCTATAAAAAACATTCCATCTGTTGTGAGAAGCATGTTGTAAACGTGTTTGCGTGTCCGTGCCCCACAGACATACGAGCAGAGGAAGATTGTTGAGTTCACATGTCACACAGCGTTCTTTGTCAGTATTGTGGTTGTACAATGGGCTGATGTCATCATCTGCAAGACCAGACGCAACTCAGTGTTCCAGCAGGGCATGAAGTGAGTTCACCAAACTTGTGTGTGTTCTTGTATGTGTTTGGACATGTGACAACGTTAAAGCTAGAGGCATTTTTCATGAAATTGTGTGTCCTCCGCAGGAATAAGATCTTAATATTTGGGCTGTTTGAAGAAACAGCTCTTGCTGCATTCCTCTCATATTGCCCAGGCATGGACGTGGCCCTTCGAATGTACCCACTTAAGTGAGTTTACCACACATTCTGTTCATATGAATAAATGTATAAAGATATATCAAATGCAAGGGTCTTTATTTGTTTGTTTGCTTTATCAATATGTTGTAATAGCATTTATTTTTATATTTTAGCTTTCATGTAAATTTCAAGTTTTTTTTGCATTTTCTAGTGCCTCTGTAATTTCATTATTTACTTGGATGTTCTGTACGTTTTTTGTATTTCAGTTATAGTTTTAATTTCTATTTAATTCCAGTAAATAATTGAAGAGTTCATTTGCAAAAACAGATAACTCAGTTTTTTATTTTCCAGCGACAGACATAGTATTATCTAATACTCATATGATACAGTTTATGATCACTGCAAACCACTTACACTTGTTTTGCCCAATAGGGTGTACATATTAACCATTTTGTGAAATAATTTTATTGATCTGTTTATTTCTTCAGGCCAAGCTGGTGGTTCTGTGCATTTCCATACAGCTTCTTAATCTTTGTGTACGATGAGGTTCGAAAGCTGCTGTTACGCCGAAACCCAGGAGGTGCGTTTCTCCTCTCTGTTCCCAAAAACATGCAAGATACATTATATTGTCAGCGTCCTTCCAAAACCTCCTAACTCCATATTTTGGGATTATTAATCATTATTATTACTCACGTTTCATGTTTGTCTCTGGGTTTTGCAATTAAAAAGTATTAAAAAGTTTGTAATCATTAATTTTTTATAAAAACAGCCAAATTAGACATAAGAGGCTTTAGAAGGACAGCCGCGATATATTAACATACATTTAGTATGGTAATATTTGTCAGTTACTGTATGTGCGTAGTTATATTCATAAGTACAACTTCAGTACTATGACAACATAGCACAGTAATTGGTTACATTGACTGGTCAATGAGCTTCTACAGGAAGATGTTCTTGGTTGTGTAAAACCTAAAATGATCCATCACCATGAGCTTTCCTCAATAACCAAAACTCTCTTTTTCTTGCAGGATGGGTGGAGAGGGAAACATACTATTGATCAACAAATTATATTCTCAACTCACATTCCTTCATCTTCCATTTTGTTCTACTTCTCAACTTCTCTCTTGACCAAGGCGCACAACCATTCCCCCCATCAAAGAGACACAACAAATAGCACGTCTACCCCAAAGAAGAAACCATAAAGCACCTTCCAGATTCTCGACTGTCCACATCATCCCCCCATTGCCTATAATACTCTTTGCATGTATTTTCACACGGCTGTGTACATAAAGTATTCTATATATCTAAAATTGGCAGCTGCATAATCATTATGTAGATTCGAAAGGAGCTTTTGACCCAAAAAAGAAAGTATGTACGCTCGCCTATTAAAATGGCCGTCCCTCCACCAGTCCCTTCACATCCTCCTCTACACCATCTGTCCTGCAGTCACACACGGATAGACAGATCACACAAAGCTGTTGTTGGATCCCAATGCACACACCGGTAGATTCTCCGTTTTACTTTTTTAAAGTTACATTACATTTTTGTTAAGAATTTTGCATGCAAGGTCATATTATGTTCTTTTTTCAGTAAAGAACATAATGGGACGGCTCAGTGGCTTTGAATAGTCGAATACATTTTTTATTTCCCATTAAAGTTTGATGGGAGCAGTTTGATTCTGTTTCTCACAGTCACGTCATTTCCTTCTTTCTCTTGATCTCTCGTCGTCATTAATTCTGTCTGTCATTGTTGGTGTGCTTGTTACAATAATCCCAAAATATTTCAATTACACTCTCAAATTCTGTGTGTTTTAGGAAAAAATGTAAACGTTACCACCTCTGAATTAAACAAATAAAGACGTATAATGGAAAACAAAAACACTCAGAACAGCATAAAATGATTCTCATTGTATGTGCTCGCATGAATGGAAGCAGGTCAGTTTCATATTAAGTGTTGCACAGAAAACCATCATGATGTTGAACGGCGTCTCTGTAACAAAATCTACTGCCATCACAAAACTAAACGCATTAGGTTTTGTTTCCTTGGTTTGGTCACATTTTCACATATCTGGCACAGGTACAGATTTCAAACTGATATCTCTCATATCAAAATCAAAAGATTCATCATCTAAGTCTCAAGGTTTTGTTGACTAACCAATTGAGCCTGGTGTGTGAGGGTTCCACAGCTGGTTTATATGAAGATGCAATGGGTTTGACAGTATCAGGTCTTGTGTTCTGAATGCGTGAGGGATGGTACGCTGTTGCAGTCACTCATTGACTGTTCATCTGACTGATTTGTGGATGTTGAGACACAGAAATAAAATACGTCGGTCAGAACAGTGTGTCTGAAAGAGGTCAACTCCAATAAAACATCTAGTACATTTAATACTACAAAACTATGTCTGAGTCTTCTTTTCCCCCCTTCTTCATTCATGACCTTATCAGATTTGATAGTTTGAACATTAGTATAATTATTACTTGCTTTAATGGTCCTTGCAACTATTGCAAACTGCAATTGAACATTTTTAAGATGTTTAATATTTCTAATACTTCTTCTGTTATAAAAATAGGTTGTTATTTAATGCACATGTTTGGAGTAAGACTAATGTTTTCTTTCTTGGTTTAAGCAAAATATGACTTTTCACTCCTTTGAGAACAACATATCAATGTCATACACTTCTAAAATATATTACATGACAATATATATAACTACATAAAACATGATAACTGCAAAGTGTTTTCTTTCTTGACTGATGTTCACCATGTAGCAGTGCATTTCTGCCAGTAATCCATGTGTGGAAAAGTACACAAGAGACAGTATGTCAGAGATTAGATGGACCCCTAACAAAAACAATGTATTGGATGAAAATCACATTTGTAAAAAACATACTTCAAAAAGAGTGTGTTTTATAATAATTATTAAGGAAAAAGATTTGTTTCAATTTGTCTTTGTTCTGTTGAACACAAAATACATGTTGAAGAATGAAGGAAAGCAAACAGTTCTGGGGCACTTTTGACAACCACGGTCATTTTTCCACCTATGGTAGTCAATGGTCTTATATCTTTCTAGGTGTTCATCCAAAGGAATTTATACAGATTTGAAACAACTCAAGGGTAAATAAATGATGACCGAATGTTTTATTTTTGTGTGAACTGTCCCTTTAAGTATTTTTTTACATATGTCCCATACAGGTTTCTGTGACTCCAAATAAAAAGATCATACAGAATATCTGAACAGAACATCAGAGTTGTATCTCTTCCTATTAATGATGGCTGCACTCATGTGCAGATAGTTAAAAATGCACATTAAAAATGGTTCTACATTAAAATACATATCTTGCTTTTCGCAACAACAGCGTATGGCATGCTGACTGCAGCACTCACCGTACATTTCTGTCATAGCAAACTACTGACTTGCAAAATTGGGCTGTCTAACACACAAACACACAGCCCTAATGTCCCCTGGGAGTATGCAATGGGTTCACTGCAGTGTTCCTCCCTCCCTCCTTACTGCACTGCTGTAATGGAATATCGATCGGCTGCTCCTGACGCAGTGTTTAAACGGAGGTAGATCCTACTCAAGGTCATCACTATGGCAACCTAAAAATGAGATGGACTACAGCTGGTCTGCTGTCATAACGTAGAGATCACATAAGTCAAAATGTATGTGCAATAGGTTGGATGCAAAAGAAAGGTATCACTCGATCAATAACCAAATGAGGTTTAGATTTGAAAGTGTGTTCCAGGAATAGCATTTTATTGCACTTTTCATTCCTCGATACAAAAGAAGCGTGTTAAATACCAAAAGATGCATGAAACAACCGTTTACAAAATAAGAAGACACAGATCAAACAAATCCTTCCATTGACAATATTGGCATTATGATGAACCGATTACACAGAATAGCAGTAATTCACTGTATAAAAATCAATCTGTGCTGTCACTGACACATGCTGACATTAAATCATGTTGTTCTACAACAGCGCTGATGTAACAAGGCCATGTAAGAAAACAGAACAAATGAATGAAATATTACAAAAAATATATATTATGCAATGACCCATACCCTCCATGTAAAAGTAAAGTAGAAGAGGAGAACAAATTATATCTGGCTTTAGGTATTTTTTTTAGATAGCATAACCCATTTTTGCCTCTGTAAATCTATTCCGGACATTCGAGAATTGTCCTAAAATTGCCACATTGTAAAATTTCAAAATAACTAAATTATCTAATAAGTACTTTATCATAACTACTGCAATGATACAGGATTTTTATTCAAGCTTAACGCTCAGGTATGTGCTTCGAGAAAAAAATTCACATTTCAATTTGTAACAATGCAAATGCTATCCACTGGTACCAGTTAAGGCATTTGAGGTCTTTAAATGTGCTCGCTAAGCGAATCTTTCTGGGACAATATCACTTTAACAGTCTATCTGGATTTCTCAGCCGGTCTGTCTGTGAGGAAATTGATATTGTTTAATTCATTGATGCATAATTCAAAGTAGCACAACCGATATGTGGTATTACAACAAGGCAGGGCATTATAGGGTAATAAGCTGAAAGGTCAAAGGTGAGAGGTGTATATTTATACAGGCTCCATGAGAAGCTCCTCCAAGTCAGACGACTCCAGCTCACGGAATGCTGCATGAGACCCAATAACGGCTATTGTAGCGCCTAAATACAGACAAATTTGATAGTTTCTGAGTAAATAAAAAGATCATTTGTTGAAAACTTGTCAACACAGTGAGGTAAAGATGAAAAATAATGCACACCTAGTATCCAGAATACAGCTGCTCCGGCACCGGCAAGCCAGAACACCGGGAAGGAAACACCTCCTGCCAACCCTAACTGATGTCCCTGAGTCAACTCACGACCTGAGAGACACACAGTTTAATGATTGAATAACAACATATCTTTTCACATACGTTTTTACTTGATTAAAAATGATACAACCCATATAGAGTACAATTATTAAAATATTATATTTTCTTACCGAAGATCACAAACTTCTTTTCAAGGGTTTTCAAGTGGATTATATAGAACGCACCAGCAAACACTCCCAAGGCAATTAACAGCATAGGAGAACTGATACTAAAGAGAAAGAGGGAAAATCTTACTGAACACATTACATACAGTATATATATATCAAAAATACTAAAATATAATAAATCAGTATGGTTTTTTTATAAAATCGCTCAAAATACATAAGTAAAATACAGTTAAAACAAACTAACAAAAATTATTAATAAACAGAGGTGTGGACACATTGTCTTCTTAATATCATATATAATCCTCGCAAATCATCAACATACAAAGGATTGAGGGAAATGATACAGACTTTCAGGATATTAAATCATCACATGTTTTTTATGACCAGATGACCTCATGGCCCTGCATTTTATGGCCAGCAAAGTCATGGTGAATATTTCATATATTGCCTAACATCACAGCTCATTCTTTTACTTTGAACAGCATCCTGAAACGTGTTAATGTTTATTCTTTTAAACCTCTTCCTCATGGAAGAACAATCAAGAGTGAATGTGGACATTTAAGTAAACTTAACACACACCCACCCATAAAGTGTGTACATAAGGATAAAACATGACATGTGCCCCATGCTCTTCATTGCACTGTGCATATTTGTTAACATAACAAGGTGGTTTCTTACATGCAATACAGGATGAGTCCCAGGAAGATGAAGATGTAGTTGCTGTAAAAGGTGTCCATGTTTTTCACCACACGTTGGCACATCTCTCCAAAGTTCCGGGGTTTGGAAAACTTGCGCTGGTCCACAAAGGTTGCCCAAGGACGGATGGCTTTCCGCCTACGATCTATCCAATCCTTCATCACATTCCCGGACAGACCTCTGGGCAGCCACAGCCTGAGTAAAAATCAGTATATATTGAATATAATGAAAATAAAGCAGTATTATAATAACACATACAACAGTAAAGAACAGTAAACTGATAAAATAACTACCTAATAAACACACAGAACATTAACATTACTTTTGTGTAAACTGAAGAAAATTTTGTGTAATGAAAGGAAATATGCAAGTGTTGAAATGTTGGTGAGAGAAAAGGCTTTACTTACTTGCCCATTATTCCTGCCCCTGGAAGCTGCTCGGCTTCACTGCTAAACGGGTCGCTTAGTTTTCCATCCATTGCAATGTGCCTTATAACACACACACAGATTAAAATTAATGTAATATATTATACTACAGTAAAAGTGGACGTTCAGACATTCACACAGACCATTCCCTACGTGTGCCTGTCCATTAACAAACATTCAAAAATGTTTTTTTTAACATACAGTTGTGCTCAAAAGTTTACATACCCCTTGCAGAATCTGGAAAAAGCTGAAACATAAAAATATGAGGATTTCTGAAAATAAAGGTTTATTGTTAATTTAGTCCTGCCCGGAGCAAGTTATTTCACTAAAGAAATGTTAACATAAAGTTCACACTAAAGAATTTTAACATAATTTCAAAAAATAGCCCAGGGCAAGAGTTTACATAACCCTGATTCTTAATACAGTATGATGTTACGTTCACAATCAAAGACAGTTTTTATGTTTAGTCACAGTTGTTTGTGGATTACTTGTTTGTCATGAGTCATTAGACTGTCCACTGATCTTCAAAACAATCACCCAAGTCCTCCAAAATCTTTGCTTTTTCAGCATTTCTATATATTTGACTCATGTCCAGCAGTAACTGTGAAATCCCTCTTTTTACATTGAGAACAATCAAGAGACTCATACACAACTATTACAGTAGATACATTCAGAGCTGCCCACAAAGTCAACACCATTCATTTAAAGTCAGGTGGGTGAAAACCTCTGAAAATGGTTTTGGTGAAAAATATATATATTTAATTTCCTGAAAAACATTTATGTATTTTAAAATCTTCTGAAGGACATTAGTAAATGAAAATATAAGATGTTTAAATGAAACAATAACAATTTACAGCAAAAGCATTTTCAGAGGTTTTACACCCACCTGACTTTAAATGAATGGTGTTGACTTTGTGGGCAGCTCTGAATGTATCTACTGTAATAGTTGTGTATGAGTCTTTTGATTGTTCTCAATGTAAAAAGAGGGATTACACAGTTACTGCTGGACATGAGTCAAATATATAGAAATGCTGAAAAAGCAAAGATTGTGGAGGACTTGGGTGATTGTTTTGAAGATCAGTGGACAATCTAATGACTCATGACAAACAAGTAATCCTGAAAAAAAAAACTGTGACTAAACATAAAAACTGTCTTTGATTGTGAGCGTAACATCATACAGTATTAAGAATCAGGGTATGTAAACTCTTGCCCTGGGCTATTTTTAGAAATGATGTTATTATTCTTTAGTGTGAACTTTATGTTAACATTTCTTTAGTGAAATAACTTAATCAGGGCAGGACTAAATTAAAAATAAATCTTAATTTTCAAAAAAAAAACTCTTATTTTTCCAAAGTTTCAGCTTTTCCAGATTCTGCAAGGGGTGTGTAAACCCTTGAGGCACAACTGTATGAAACAAACGTTACCAATCAAATGAAATCAAATACTTTGTTGAAGCTTTTAGTTTGCTAGCTTTTCTAACATATTCCATTAACCGTTCAGCATGTAGATTTGTCTTGAATTATATCATGTAGTAATGGAAAATGCATGTCACCCAAGGGCTGGCACACAGGATCCGCATCACACAGAGAAAGAATCCGGCAAAACCAGTTTGTTACGCCGCTGATCTCAAAAATATACTGGATTATGAACTTTGATAATTTAACATAATTATATCTGTTCAATACCAACACTCCTAAAAGTTTATCAAATATATTGAAGAGGAACCTAACAAGCTTTAGTTAAAATTGGTTAGTTAATCGTTTTCTCTCTTAACATTAAACATATGTTGTAAGACCTTTTAAAAGCGATAATAAACCCAATACTGGTTAGGCTGATTGATCTTAAATAGTGCTAAAGCGTACTTACAGTACTTTGTGTTGCTGTGTTTCGTGTTGTGTCTCTCAGCGGATATGATGCGGTTTGTCAACACAACACAGCAGGAATGATGATCTTCTTCTGTGTACGCGTTCACGAGTCAAACTGACGACCGCCTCCTACTGACGTGGACATGATGACCAACTTGGGCTTTACTGTGTCCTGGTTAAGCTATATTTGTGAGGGCCAAATGTCCTCAGCACCACAGTGAAATACATTTTACTGGTCCTCACTAAATATAAAGGCTCATAATTCGCTCATATAATGTTTTCCTAATAGAGGACACATGTTTGTGTGACTATTAGGTTAAGGTTTAGGGATAGATATCACTCTACAGTAGAGTTTTGCTTGAGCAGCGTCTGAGTTGCGCATATTTTTTGAGGATAATCAATGTGTACGCACTACTCACACTATTTATACTACAAAATGGCGCAGAACAGTGCATACGTGCGCGATTTGGGACGCACCTTTGGTATCTTCACACGCACTAAAACATCTGGGCCAAAAGTAGGAAAGCGCGTGGTGGGGGTATTTGGACGCAGCCTATGAATTAAAAATGGATGTCCACTCAAATAGTGCACTATATTAGGGTATATGGGGCTATTTCGGACACAGCCCCGGTTTAATTTTAAAAGCGCCTTATTTATCGACCAAACTACATTTCCCATAACTCCCAGCAGTATCGCTACACCCTTTACTTTCCCCGTGCATATTTTTCCCCACAAAATCACTACGGTTTACATAAAATGCGTCTCTGTTTGTTGTCTCGGAGCCTATAATATAAAAATCATACGCGAGGGACACAACAGCGACATTAAAGATCTGCGACTGCGCAGAGATTGTTTACAAAACGCATGACGCTAGCACAGGGTGGTGTTTGAACAACAGGACTGATCACAATCTGGCTATAAACGATTTGATACGGGTAAGTTATTTGTTTTTGTTCTTAAATACAATAGGGGTATTTGGGTTTTTATGATTGCTGTTTGATGACATTTGCCAATGAACGTAAATGTCGATCCAAAATTTAGCCACAAGAAACACCAAAACACATAACACGAACAGATAACGTCACAGAAACATCGTTCGATTTAAATAGCAGCGAACCTTCCGGATGCAAGCACATGCTCATTTTAGCGAGCGTGGAGTCTGCTCTTATATGTAGTCTTTAGCTTGTAACGTGTTTCTTTGTGTTTGGTACATCGAGTGTTTTGGTGCATTGTGATGTCAAGGGAAAAGCTAGCATTGAAGACAGCTGCTTAAACGTCAGCTGACGCATAAACGCACACGAAATTAGTATCAGCAATATAGTTGGTACAGTTAAACGAATTCTGTGATTTGTGTATTATTTCCAAATTCTATATTTTCTGTATTATTTCGACTGAACACAGTCGACCAATGTCTCTGCGCCTGCGTGCTTCCCACACAGAAACGTGATTACGTAAGAGGCTGCGCAAGAGGAAAGTTTGACAGCAGCAGCTGACTGAGAGAGGGTTACCACAGAAACGAGATACAAATCAAAATACCACCAATATTTCAGCTAAACACGTGTAAATATCTTTATTTATCTTCTTTTTGTTCGAAATTAAGATTTAAGAAACGGTGGGTTGACTGTTTTGTATACTTTTTACGTCACACGTCCGCCCAAACAACAAGCTAGCTAAATGGCTAATATTTATTAGTTGACCTGTTGCACTGGTCTGGACTTTTCCCGGTATTACGGCCTTTCATAATTAGTTTTTTGCTTGAAGTAAACCAATATAGTTGTGTTTTTATCTTCATGATCTTTATCAGACAGTCAGTAACCCTAAAAGAAATAGATTCAAGCATATTCTTTTCTCTTCTCCAGAAACGTTTGACCTTTGGACGTTTAGATATATTTCTGGAAGGACAAGGATCATGGCTAAAAGGCAGTGCACGAGATACTCCCTGTACTGGGAGGAGACCGAGTGCCTGAGCTACTATGAGATGTTGTCCCTTCACGAGATCTTTGAAATTGTGGGCTCCCAACTCACTGAAACTGATGTAGAGGTTTTGTCCTTCCTCCTTGATGAAACCTATCCTGGAAAACATCCCCTCGATCCTGAGGGATGGGCCGAGGAGTCCCCTGAAAGGCCTGATGGAACTCCGCAGAGCAAATCTCCATGCCCTCGGCTTCTGATGGCATGGCGGAGGAAGCCGCCGCAGAATGAGCCTTGTCCTATCGCATCTCGCCTCCGACCCAAGAGTGGTGTTGAACTGCTGTTAGAGTTGGAGAGACGAGGGTACATAAACGAAGGAAACCTCAAACCTTTATTTCAGTTGCTGCGAATTCTGACACGACATGATGTCCTGTCCTTTGTCTCACAAAAGAAAAGAAGAACAGGTAAGAATTTGCTTTTAACTGGATTGTGGTTAACATTGTGACATGGTAAAAACATATGCACAGATATTGATATGCTATCTGTATTTGTTAGTTTCTCCAGAGCGAGAGAGAGTTGCATACCCTGAAGTGGAATACAGAGGGGAAACCCAAATCAGCCCCAACACAGATATACCGTCCTTGGAAAACACACAAGACCACCAGTGGAGAACAGGTGAGCAGAGATCTCAGTTAAAACTTGGCAAATTGATGCCTGTAATGTTGATTATCTTCCTGTTTTGTTAGATCGTTGTCTTAATGCCTTGAGGACATGAAAGAAACTTTTTAGGGACACTCAACAGCCAAAGAAAACCACCTTAAAATGGTCACATTATTAACCATGTTATATTATCAGCAAAGTCATTTGAATATTAAATGTGTCACTCACCAGTTAAGTGAATTAATTTGTGTTTGCCATGTCAGGTGTCAGTTCTTCTGTCACGACAACCACCCCTGCCCGACGGAAGCGTGGCAGAGGCTCTCAGCGAAAATCGAGAAGTTTGATGGAAATCCAACCGCAGCCAACACCCAACAAAGTTACCTGTGGTAAGGGAACTTAATTTCCACCTCACTTCTTTCATTTAAACTCCCTTGTCTTGAACATCTCTCTCCATTTTTATTTATAATACACTAAAGTGAGTAGCTTTGAACCCAGGTGCTTTATTCATTGACAGTTTAGATTTAACCAATAACTCCTTTATTAGTGCCTTTGATTTATTCGTGCCTTTCACTTTTGTTCTTTGAATATTTAGTGCTGTCAGGGGTTGATATTAATTACATCATCCTGCACTCTTTACTGTTATAACTTGGATTTTCATTCCGATTGGACTCAAAGACAACTTGCACATAAGCCACTTCATGCTTTTGTCCTGCCATCAGGGCATTGCTAACTCCAGAACAGAGCACAGAGTAACAATAATGGCAACGTAGGTAAGAACATGTTAAGAGAAAAACCTGCCTTTTTTTAAATTGACAAAACAAGCATCCATTTCATAAGACGTATTCAGAGCAAGGCCATCACTGCAGTTTCCTGTAACCCTTTAAAAGCTGACCTATGATCATCTCAATGAGTTGAAATGACAGTGTCTTCTTATTTAGTGTGTTTGTGTTTAAAAATCGATTAGTTTTTGTCAGCTAATATAGCAATTTCTTTCGTCATCGCAGGGCAAATACATCTCTTGATTTTACCTGCATGATGCTCGCCTTTTGATCTTTGGCCAAAATGAGTTCACATTGTACTTTCTGGTTTGCCTAAAATATTTCTGATTCATTGACATTTTTAATAAATCGTTTCAAATGTCTGAATCGTGAGCCACACACTGAACCTTGTATCAGCAAAACATGAAAAGGATTCAGGTAAATCAAGAGGGAATGTGTTATAGTCAGTGAAAAACAATTTACAAGTGTAAAAATATGCAGTAGCTGATGCAACCAATAATATTAGGAATGTGTTGTGTAAGTCAATAACATAGACAACAATAGCTGGGTTTCCATCCAAAGTTTCAAATTTAGCTCATAAGCAAAATTCTCAAAAAGTTTCCATCCAATGAGTAATACTGTTAATTCCTAACAAACTGGCACTAAATATCAGTAAGAAAAAAGAGAAGCCACTGAATAAAATCATTTTCATATACAATAATTACGAAATAATTACGGTGCTTTCGTGGATGCCTGCTGTTTGTGAATGCAATAGTGACATTTCTGTGAGGCAATTTCAGAAATGCTTTGTCGACTTTGCTAAGGCATTTAAGAATAACCCTAACAACTTTTCAGGTTCCATAGTGGAGATACATTACTTTTTGGAGGAATTTATTTGGCGTATGTGTTTCCACCTCCCATTATTCGCATTAACCCTTATCGTAAAAAAGAAAAACACCTGAAGCGAGTGTAAAACCTTATTTAAGGCCGAATTAAGGGTTTTTATTTTGATATTTGGCGTTTACATCACTCGATTCTGATGCGAAACTTCAAAATGCGCATAAAACGTAGAGTTGGGAATCGTTTGGTCCCTCATGATTCAATTCAGAATCGATTTACAGGGTCAAAATTCGATTTAGAATCTATTCTGTGTGTACTAATTTGCAATATTTAAAATGTCATACTAGTGTTGATACTTTGGCTTCTACTCTTAGAACTGTCACATATTGTATTTTAATACAACTGATTGTCCAGTAAAGCCATTCTTAACAAATTCTGCTGTCAGACATTGAAACAAGTACATAATCGTAATTAAATGCGACTCATTAGTGCTGTGTGTTAAACGACAGTTACTTCCACAAATTGCCACATCGTATGACAAAATCTTCAAATCACGTCACAAACAATAAAAGAGCAGTTATTTTATCAATATTAGTGTATTAGTCCGGTGCAGAGCGCCCAGGACATCCATCTGGCTAACAAAATGTGCATATTTAAGTATGTTCATGTTCTTGTAAACAGTGACAGGTTTTGGGAACTGCTATTTTGCACTTACTGACAAGTCAGCTGCGGTATAACGTTATTATATTGAATGTGCTCTTTCTCCACCGACGCTCACTCACTGCGCAGAGCAGATCCGGAGAAAGACCCTCCTAAAAATGAATGCCGTTTATCTTGCAGTTCAGTCAATTTCAATCTTCAATTCAGATTGAAATTACATTAATTGTGAATCTATTTTTTCCTCCCACCCCTATAAAACATGGGGTGATGTGAACCCGGCTGTTGATTCCATTTTGTGTTTCTTCTTGTTCAGTGTGTGAATCGGTATCTAATAACTTTGTCCCTCTCATTGTGCCAAGGTGCTTGTGCACAAAATGCATGCCACTAAAAGCATTCTTCATCTTATGTACTGTAGAACTCTTCAACTCTCCATTTTGAAGCCGCTTATTTACTTGCACAATGTACAACAACAACATATTCAAACATGTTATGATTTTTTTCTTACAATCCCAGTAGTTGTTGCTTTAACATCCTGGGCAAATGCTAGTTTGGGGCAGCATGATAGAGTTAGTTTCACATTAACAGCAGTTGCTTACTACAGAACAGAACAACATCACTATAAATTGGGGTTCAGTTCATCTGTGAAAATATTTCTCAATGCAGCACCAGAAACAACATTGTATAGCTAGGTTTAGGTTATATATTACAATTGTGTTCATCGTCTGTTATGTGGGAATGTAAATGACACCAGCTGTACTTGCTTCTATTCCCCTGCTTCCTTCATATTACAATTTACGGACAGAATGCACTCACATTCTGTTTAGATTTTTCACTTTTTCCCATCAACTTTTCTCTCCCTGTTGCTTTTCCGTATTTTGTTTTAAAATTAAGCATTTTCAGTGTGATAAACTCGTGGTTTGTTGAAGTTAAGATTGAAATGTCTTGAAGACATTTATTAAGTACTGGGCCTCAGCCTTTATATCCCACTATGCGATATTCAGTAAAACACTGCCGATTAGGGCTGCAACTAACGATTATTTTAATAATCGATTAATCTGTAAATAATTTTTTCGATTAATCGATGAATCGGATAAAAAAAACACAAGAAAAGCAATAATTTCCAACCCTTTATTCAAAAACAGAACTAAAATCTTTAGAAAGTGCACAAGCATGTTGCTCCTTGAACATCCCTGAGCTGTTATAAAAATAATAAAATCAAACAAAAATGGACTAACACAAAAAACATACACATGTATGCTTTACATCTGCCAAATATATAGACTTTTTTAAAATAAAAGTGCCACCTGAGCTGCCAGAACAATAAATAATTTATAAAAACTAAAGAACAATACAAATCAGAAAACTTAACAGGATTTGTTTGAATGTAAGAACTTGTTCTCTACACTACACTGCAGACAGACACTCGCAGATGCACACACTCGCAAACGCACACACTTTTGCAGACGCACACACTGACAAACACTGACACACACACACACTCTCTCTCAAATTCACTTGAAGCTTATTCATTCAATTACTACCATCATTGTAGTAAGTGCAAGCTTCATTTATACACCACATTTTAACAAAGCTTAAGATGACCAAGAGCTATAAAAGAACTTTAAAATTAAATTAAAAAGTACAACACACACAAATATATTTGTCAATAATAACCTATATGGGAGAAAGCACAGAATAGCCTATACACTGCAAAAATTGCTTTTCTAACTTAGTAGTTTTGTCCCGTTGTCAGTCCAAATTTAAAAAAAAATCTTATATCAAGAAACATGTACTAGACACATGAAAAAGCATAAGAAATTATGTCTTGTTTTCTGAAAAAACACGTCAAATTAAGTGATTGTTTGCTTAAAGCAAGAAAAATTATCTGCCAATGGGGTACAAAAATAATCTTAATGAGATATCATTTCAAACAGAAGTTTTAAGCATCAATTAATTTTCTTGTCTAGTAATCTTGATTTAAGATTTTTTAGATATTTGGACTGGAAATTAGACAAAATTACTAAGGAAGTTTTGCAGTGTAGCTATACATGACAACAGATTGATAAATGAATGGTCCAAAAAAGGCGAGTGAATAAAAACGTCTTTTTAGTCTTACAATGCAAAGCGCAAAGTAACTACACCACCCCTGATTATACTGTTATTAACGAGCTAATGCTAACTTGTGATGCTTGTCAATCTGGATAACGAGTAAACATCCGCACCAGGGACATTACGTTCTTCACTTCGAAACGGAACAAAAGTAGGATTCTGTAGTGACTTAACCTGCTGTTGAACTCCCTTCCTCCTCATCACAGACTCAAACATGTTTGCGTTTCAGGTGCTGGATCATTGCCGCGTTGCTCCCGCCATGTCGCGTTTGCATATTTTGTAGTTAACAGTTTTTCTGTTTATTTAGTGTGAAATGCTCCCGCACCTATGATGACTTGGGTCGCGGGGATTTCTCTGCCTCCGTCATGTATCTTTCCTCCGCTCGTTTTTTAATTTTTGCTCCGCCCTGTATATGAGGCGCCGAACTCTGCTAGCATCAGTGCGCGAGAGAGACCGAGTGTGTTCACTTCGCTCCGCGCTCAAATAAAGTTTTTTTTTAATAACCAAACGTCTCCGCGTCGCGCGACACAACGAATCGATAATGAAATTCGTTGACAACTTTTTTACTAATCGATTTTTATCGATTTTATCGATTCGTTGTTGCAGCCCTACTGCCGATCACTGTCACTTCTCCTAAAATTGGCTAATAGTTCCCCCTTCGTAACTGAGCTTATTTCTGCATGGCCTTGGGTTTTACTGGGATGTGGTTCCCTTTTGCTAAAATGTTCCTTAAAGATTTTCCCAAAATCTAATAATTCCAAATCTCATGATTGATTGATTTTTATTGACGGTAAGATTCTCCCTTGAACAATAATTACATGTGTGTTAAAAACAGATTTTCAGACTCAAACATTACAGTCCTGCTGTGCCATGATTGACCTTTGAACCTTTTTTGCTTCCGTACTAGCAGAACGTGCTGATTGCTGTGTTGACTCCACATTTGATCTTGGCAGGTTGACTCAAGATTGAGTAGACAAAGCTGCAGAATGGATAGAGTGAAAAAGACCGAGCTCACAACAAAAACTGTCCTCTCTGTCCATTCATACACAGCGCTTTAACTCACGCACCTGGTCCATGTTCTAAGGTAAAGAACCCCCTTCCTAACACGCGTAGGAGGAGGGGTGAATCTAATAATGTGTGTACAAATGTCAGTTTTCACTTGCCCCCTTGCCCGCTTGTACATGTGCTTAAATATGAAATGGGGACTAGATTTGAGAAATAGGAACGATATCCTCATTGGAGGGGTTGTTGGCCTTAGTTTCACAGAACTGACTCAAAGAATGCATTCAAATTCTGTCCGAATTTCCTGATGCACCAAACATTATTTTGCCTGCAAATGGCTCTGTTTTAGTTTTTGCTCAAACTTTGACTCAACTTATCCTGGTTTTACCGTTAAGACTAATTATTTGTTCTCAAATGTCCTCAGTGAAAGTTTTACTGAAGCAGTTCTGGGGAAAATGACCCAACAGTTCTTGTTTAGGCCTGTCATAACAGTTTTTAGTATTTTTTTTTTTTTACATTGAAAATGAATACGTTCTATTTAGCATTTCACCTAATCAAATTCTGCCATTGTTTTGAATTTAACAATTAATTTTTTAAAAAAAATTGTAAAATCATGCCTTATAAGCTCTTTATGGTCCTAACGCTTTGCTTCAGCGGTCTCTATATAATTTTTGCCTTCATGAACTGACAAGAAATTATGTAAATCAACTTTGCCTGCTTGACCAAAGAATAAGACATAGCAAAAGTGTTGCAACAACGTTCATCCAAACTGCTTGTTTCTCTCTCTCTTCCTCTCCTTTCTCTATGTCCACAGTTGAAAAACAGACTGACATACAAGTGTCAGGGACAAAAACAAGTTGGAAAGCCTCACAAACTAAGAGAGGGAGAAAATGAAAGGGAAAACAGTCAAAAACTTGATACCAACAGGTGGTCAGCTTTTTGTTCTCGTTCTCTCCCTCCTTCTTGGTTTGTTGTTCAGCCGGAAAGAGGTATTGATATAAGTGTGGAAGCTCTTCACATGGAGCACCCCCCCCCCCCAAAAAAAATCCTTTGATATTCCTTTAATTTTGAAAAAAATGATCTTCTGAATATATGTAACTTTTGCTCTGGGATGCTTAAAATGTATTTTTATACCTTCCTAAGCAAACAACTGTAATGCATAGAAAGAGAGCATTACATATCTTGCGTATACAAACTTACATTGTACTGCTTATTATGGTCACCTGCTGTATACAGGAATTATAGTGAAAGTGCTGATGATAGAAACGGATGATGATCATGTTAAATGCAACTTTGTGTGAGGGGACATGAAAGTGTTGTTCAATGAAACCAAAAAGTGCTCTGTAAATGTGTGCTGTCTTAAAAAGAACGTTAAAAAACTTTGTGTTTCCAGTCTATTGTGTGCCAATCTGCATTACATTTTAATATATCTGATGATATTTTATATTACACTTGGATGAAATAAACAGAGTTACCATAAGCTTCCAGACTCTGATACAATAAGGGATAGCAACATGCAGTTCTTATGACATTTTGAAGTGTGGATTTGATCTAAATTTACAGTTCCGAGAACCTCTCAAGCGATGACTATACGAGCTCATCTAACATTATGTCATAGAGCAGTTGCCTTCTTTAAAAGGTTGTGTAGTATATAACTGGGCAATTGCAGTGTTATGAATGACACATTTACAGTTAAAACTTGAAATATAAATTAAAAAAATATTTAGGGAATGTATTGATTACCAATATATAGAGTCATTTGTTTGAATCCTCTATTTTACTCATCTCCTGATAGAGCCCAGACATCATAAAAATGACAGTCTACACAAGTTTTGTATTTTTAAAGCGAGAAAAAAATTATATATTATGGATGTGACCAAAATGGATGCACATTTTAGAAACTACATACTTTGAAGAATTTCTGTGAATTAAGATGCTCAGACTAGAGGCAGAAACATCCAACAAATAGATAAGGGATGCCTCTTTAAAGAACATACTATGTTTTATTTTTATATGCCCATTTATAAGCAATATAGACCATTGTGGTTGTAACAATTCATTTCCTGACTATGGAAAGCTTTAAAAATGTTTAGACTTTACACCACCAAATATTGACATATTTATGGTGAAAAAAATTGGTAAAAACTAGATTAAAAAAAATTGCAACTAAATGCCCTCAGATATCCACATGTATATATATATCCTGGACGTCATTGGCTGAAAATCTTTATATATGCTAATCTTTATATATTTTGTAACTGCACAGTGAAAGAGAGCCATTAACCGAATGGTACAATTGGCACCAGACAAATGATAAACTGACAAAATTTTAAATCTTAGTTTCATCAAAGCATTCGATGACATGTTTTTCAACTACTGATGTTACTCTTAGTCCCTTAAATGTTTACCGTTGCTTCATAAACTTGCAAGTATAAAAAAGGGGTTCAGTATGTGGTGGGGCTTTGGTTGTAGAAAAAATGGATTTGTGTTGCAGCAATGTTCTGAAGATTGATGGGTCCGCTTCCTCTTCTGACCTCTGAGATAATGACATGAAAGGAAATGACATCACTGCGAAGCTCTGGTTCAGTATGTATCCTCCAATCGTATTTTGCCGTCTCTGTTCCCTGTGCTGTTGCATGACATCAGTTCTACCTCCTGTAAACCAACTGGCATCATTCTGTCTTTTAATAACGGCCCCTTCTGAGCTTGGGTTAATACAAATCCGTAGAAATATCACTCTTGAGAACTTTGTCCTAAAAAAAAAGAATCTGAGAGAATTTAACTCGCAATACCACAGCTCACTGTCCCTGGATTATATCAAATGTTCATCTTCAATCAATTCAAATGAGTTGAGGTGCTGTCAGGTCACCTCAACTAACCAAATCATCTCACTGGACTTTCAAAACTCCTCAACATTTATCTTTATGACCTGCAATGAAGTGTCATATTCAGTGGACATGTGGAACAAGTCCCTGTGTGCCCTAAAAAAAATTTTGAAGGCCACCCCATGATTTCTTTTGTCTGCTGGCCTTCTAAAATGCCCAAAAGACAAATCCTGAATTACTGTGCTGGTTTACCCACACGGACTGCAAAGGTTAACACATTTTAAATATGCAGGGTCAATATATTTCTATCAGTATATTGCTCAGGATGTTGGCCTCAGACATCCCTGATTTCTCAGACCTGATGCAGTTCCGTATTTGAGCATTCGGGTTTAGAGAAATTCACCACATTGATATTCCAGTTGTTTTTATGCCAAAATATATGGTATAAATAAACAAAGCATCAAGTATTTCTTGTTCTCTTTTGACCATCACTAACTGTGTTTTATTTCTCCTGTTCTCCCCTTTTTCTTAATACTCCATCTTTGTGAAAATGTATTTTCACCAAATTTCAAAACCAAACCCCCCATTCTTCACAAATCCCAAACTCTCATCTGCATCTCAAAACCTTCCTGATTTTTTCGCGTTTTCGTGCATGCCACCCTTCACACCACCCTCCTCTCTTTCTTTGTCTCTCCATCTCCTACATTCTGTCATTCTATCAGATATTCGGCTACGTGTGCGTGCGGAGTATTCAGAGCACGAGTCGGCTCTACGTGACGGAGTCTCTTCGGACAAGCAGCAGCCTTTGGAGAGGCAATTTGAACTGTTCAGTCGAGCGAGCTTGCTGCTTCGCACCCGGGACCTGGGGTCTATTGTCTGTGACATCAAGTTCTCTGAACTTGCCAACCTGGATGCGTTCTGGGCAGACTACCTGAGCGGGGCTCTGCTGGAGGCGCTGAAAGGGGTTTTCATCACGGACTCTTTGAAGAGGGCAGCGGGACAGGAGGGGGTCAGGCTGCTTGTCAGCGTGGATCAAGATGATTATGAAGAGGGCAGGAAACTGTTGCTTAGCAACCAAGGACACAATGAAACAAACTGGGGGTTATGAAGGTAAGCGCTCATTTGTGAGTTTTGGAAATAGATACATTTTGTGAATAGACTAAATGCATTTTCTCCAACTAGTATATTATCATGCAACCTAAAGAATTTTAACAGTTATATGGTGACTTGTTTTATACATACACAGAGAAGAGCAGTCATATAGTCTACTACTTTTGCATGGTCTTTTTATTAACATGTTAACCACCAGGGGGCATTAAAAATCAGTATTACTGTATCTTTTTAGTGCATTTTCATGGATGTAGAATTGCAAATTTTTTATTGTCTTGTACTTTATTCTGCTGCACTATTTTATTAAGTGATATATCTCTGTTTTCTTCACAGGCCCTGATTAATGACAGAATCACCTGAGACATTCAGCTATGATTGATGAAGAAAATAGAGTTTTGACTACATTGCCTGTTGAGTGTTGGTGACCCTGCTCGGACGGATAGCCTATTAAAAGATTGTAGACGAAACTGGGCAGCCACTTGGACATTTACTATTTCTGAAAGAAAATTATTGTTTATTATAGACAGGTTAGTTTCAAAAGGCGCTTTTAAAAGGGACAAGTGCACTACTTCTAAAAACACACACCTCCTCTATTCATCCATATAAACTATTTACTGTGCCAAAGGTTGGTATGTGGATGTAAAGTTTTTTCTTATGCGATGACAATATTGTACTTGAATGAACCCCCTTGGACTCAAGTTATGTTTAACCTTGTCTCAGAAATGTAAAATAACATTTTGGATAAAGAAATTTGTATAAAAAATGTAACTCAAGGACTTGATGAAGGAGGTGAAATTGTTTCCCTTTCATCCATTCAGGTATATCCCCCATTCCTGTAATATTGTAAAATCTACCAATGGAGTGGATGGGGGTAACATTATTTTGAATAATTTAATTGAATTTCAATTTAAGTTTCAGCCCCCAATCTGATAGCGAGGTATTGGTGAATCTCACACTGCCGCCATCAGGCCATTGTAAAGGAAACATAACCTGACTACTCTTCGGTTGGTCTACTATGCTGCATTGGCTTCAGATGAAAGATTTAAGAGCTCATAATTCAATGATGAAATCCTAAATACATTGGTTGACTGAATGTGATCACATTTGCCAGTAGATACGCTGGACAGTGTACTATGGATCAGGAGAGCTCTTTCTCTAAGCAATTACAAGAAAGACTTATGGCATTTGTTATGCAACTACTCAATAATTATATTCTTTTTTCCACAGATTCCCACTGTGCAGAGTTTAAAGGTTGTCAGTTAGATTAACAGGGCGACCGGATGCTTTTGTAAAAGGCTGAATAAACAAGATTAGTTAATTGTAATAAAGGAATGGGTAATTTTACTCACGTGTTGACACACAACCAGAATAACCTCTGGTCCTATTTCTAGAGTATGTTTGCTTATAAAAAATATATATTGGTCCATTTGTTATGTCTGTACCCTTATAGGAAACATGCAAAGAAAGCTTAACATTTTGGAGTACTGTACTTAGTGGTGATTCAGTTTGGAACAGTCCAGTGATTAACATAAATGGGTTGCCAGTGGAAAATTAAACCCTTTTGTTTTTTTTCAAGCTTTTGTTTAACATGATATAACCTGTTTTGGAACATGTCAATTTATTTAAATATAATTCTTAATAAAGATAATATAGTTAACACAGTTGGGTATGTCTGGCGTTTGATAATATTTAAGTATTTTAAATTTGAGTTTAAAAAATTGAAGTAGCATAAACATGCTTAAACTTTCATCTCTATGGCTGGACATATTTGAGGTCAACTTTAAGAAGTTTCTATAGTCTTTATTAAAATCACACTTTGCGATATCATCAACACCTTAGAATGGAATTTAAACAATTACCCAAAAACACAAATTTACCAATACAGCACATGTGCCATATTCAAACTGAACTGAAGTTCTGTTTATAGACACTTCACTGTAAACATTGCAAGAGAAGCTCATCACTATGTTTCAATCACCTCTTTTGGAATTATCAATTGACTGCCACTATTTTCTTTAGAATTAGAAACTCCATACCTGCTCTTGTCTATACCCTTCAACTTATTTTTCCTTCTGTACCTCCATCTTCCTGTTCTTTGTCAGGTAAAGGGAATAAGTTGTGTGCCTTGATTCATTCTTTTTGGCAAATGTCATCACTTATTTTCCACGTTTCTAAACTGCTCTTTAATCAAACTAACATTGAGTGGGGTTTTATGCCTTTGTAGCCTTAGGCACTTAACACAGGCATAATAAATACATAGATAGCTTTTTGGCCTGTTGCTGTGATAACTCAACACGTCTGCCATATTGGACTGGTTGAAACTATACCCTTGCGGGGACGTCCTCAATGTATTATAGTTTAATGTATGTAAAAGCCATTGTGTGAATGGCTTTTTCTGTTTTTAAGTCAGAACACAGAGAATTTTCTTGGAAATACTGAGAAGAAAATTGAACAAGTTCAGCAAATGCAAATCAGCAAGTGACACACTGGCAGTCTCCTTACAAGGTTCACAATATATCAGCTACTCAGCCCAAATAGCTGATCATAAAGAATCACAGTTATGCAACCATGTATTTATTATGTCTATGCTTTGACATTATTACTTCTACATTTACACGAGCTCGGTAATGACACTGTCCATGGTGCTGACGAATGGAGCTGCGCGTGTGCGTCTATTGACATTGCACATGATTAAACGGATGCGCTGAACTGGTGTAAAAAAATCAATAGTTTGTATTAAATGCTGTCGGTCTATATATTAATATGCGAAAACCACATTTGTGAAGAGTGGCCTGTCGAGAGCTTTTTAAATTTGGGCCTATGTTGCAAACTATTGGCTTCACCAGTAGATGGCAGCTTTACTTTTGCTTAAATTGAAATGGAGGTGTTGTTCCCCAGAAAGGGGAAATAATGATTACACCTTTCTAATATTTGGGTTAATATTCTGTCTCATGATAGCTTTTATTTTCCTCAGCACCAGCGGTCAACGCGTAGTCATGGAAACGGATGGAGGTAGGGAGGCAGCGAGAAAACACTGCACGAGCACACTGCCTCCACCCGACCCCCTCACCTTTCGCCCCTAATTTCAAATTCAGGCTTCTCACTCAATTCCCTTTCTCCTTCTGCCCCTCTGTCCCTCCAACGGTCCCCCAGAAACACCTCTGCCCCCCCCCCATATCTGGCCTTTCTCTCGCGTTTCGCTGTCTCCGTCTCTTTTGGTGTCCGAGCTGCTCGCGCGCGTGACGGAGACTGCCGAGCTCATCGATGGAAACGCTGGTAATGTTGTGTAAACAAACGGACAGCTTTATTAAACTATACTTTGCATATCAATTTTATACTCTGACGTCATCTTTACTTGCTGTCTGTTTTTCTTTAACTGTGCTGTTTGGTTTTCGTTACCTTGCGCTGTTTCTGTTGCTCATGTTCCACGATCACAATTCACTTTTAAATGATCCTATCTCAATTTAACCTGTCCTGCACTGAGGGAATAGGGGAGTGGCGGGCAGAGTTATCGCCTTTAATGATATCGTGTTCGGACCGGGGTTTTCTTTTTATTGATTAGTTCGGAATGAATTCAGGGGACAGCCCTCTCTCTCTCTCTCTCTGTGCTTGTGTCGCTCTGCGTGTACCTGCGAATCCCTGTGTGTGAATGTGCTCGTGCTGTTCTGCATGCTGTAATTGGCGCAGGCCATCGCGGGAATATTTGATTTGAAATATGCAAGTGCTGTAAAATATGCCTGCAATCTGCATTTTACAAGCTATTGTGCACGAGGGCTGTTCAGATTTAACCGGGGTTTATAATATGCTTTATGCTCAGAATGCATGCTTATTTCATCGTAGTAATTGTTGCTGTTTCCGTGTATTTGTATTTCCATAATTCTTGTTTCTGTATTTTCCAAATATACTGTCATTAACTAATTTTAGGGAAGCCTATCATGTTTATGAAAAGATTTTTTTAATTTAGTACCCTATAACATTTAGACATCGTGTTCTAATTCTGTTAGCCTATTCTATAAGATGATAATGTGTGTATTTTATTGTTGTTGTGGTCAAAATAATGACATTTTCTTCAGTCATTTTACGAAGGGCTTTGTTGTTGGCGTGGTTTAGAGCATCGGGATGAACACCCTCGCTTCCTTTATTTCTGTCATTTTGCGCGCGTATAAGCGCGAGCTGCCGTTTTGTCTCTTGACTTGGACAATCTAGACGTATATTTAGTCCTTTGTGGAGCTTTTTAATCAATATGGTCGATATTTGTTTGGCGGAGTATCCTTGATAACGACGTTGTAATAAGGCGGCCTCAGCATGGCCGTTAGTGTCTGCTGCCACGCAGTCTGATACTTCACTGAGGGGAAAATCGATGAGCAGACTGAGTTAATTATGAGAAAATCAATTAAGAGGTGGAGATTTTGCCTTTAAAATGCCAGGGGACAGCGTGTGAAAGGTTGCTCACAGATTTCTGGACTGTGTTCTGGCTTTCTCTGTCTTTGATGGCTAGATATTTGCAGTTTTATAAACAGCAGATGTAGATTAAGTCTGTGTTTAAATCATGACAATCTAACAGATCTTTTAGGCTTAAGCGTTGTAACTTTTTACTGTACTCTGAGGAGGTGGCTGACGATGTAGCAGGAGTAAACAGAGTCAGTCCGAAGAACAAACTGAAATGTATTTCGGCGTGGACTATTTATTCACAATAAACACTTTCTGTTTTGTAAATATGGCTTTGGAGAAAGGGACAGACAGGAAAGACGTTCTGATAGGTTTACATAAGGTAGTGGAGATGGTCTGTCAAATATTTGAACAACCTGACGGCATGCTTTAGCTCTCTGTGTATGTGGCCTCACGTTTCGTGGTCGATACACAGACCCGTGTACCTGTTATAAGGCTTAAGATTAACTTAGAAACAACACCATCTGGAGATACGAAACGATGTCTTCAGGACTAGTTTTCAGGGCCATATTTGCGCATTAGGAAACATAAAGCATAGCCGAAATTTTGAATGAATTATGAAATGGAAAGTTAAAAATAAGTTTTTAAATATGCTATAGGCCTGCGCTATAATTTCCTGTGCAAAATTTAAAAGTCGACTTGCAGAAGCAGATTGCTTTTCTGATATTAAAAAACAACAATCTGCATTCTGATGTTGCCGAAAAATACGAATAAATTAGATTTAGACTTGACACTTGTGCGTAATCCTGGCGTTTTTATATTTTGACTTAATTATTAAAAAACAATTTTTCGATATTGATTACGCATATCAACATAAATAATGATCAGCGTTTCCAGGTATAAACACAATGTCACTGTGTTGAGACCTTGTGCAAAAAATAGGCTATAGAAACATTTGTTGTGTTTTTAAAGTCTTTAATTATTACGTTTAATTATTAAAGGATGTGGTCTAAATATCCAGCTCATGTAAATATGCATAATGTGTTATAGATTTAACGTAAACGTTTTTTAAACGATAGGCTGTGTAAATTATTATTTACGGATTGTTGCATAAAGTCAAAATATTAAGTCCATTTTAGCGTCTTACTGACGTTCGTTCATGTTTAGCTGTATGGAACTCTTTTTTTAAATAAGTCTTTAGGAATATTTGGAAAACTTTCTATATAAAAACTAGTACAAATTTAAAAGTCAAATTCAACCTTTTAAACAATTAACATCCCAAAACATATATTATCATATATGCATCAGTTCCACTTGAAGACAAGTGCTTGACCACAATATACACATGTACGCTTATCTGTTGTCAATGTTATGCATGCACATTCAATTATGTTTAATTTTTTTTATATTAGGGCGATATCCAAAGCCTATTGCGGGATAATAAATTAAAAGTATGAAAAAAGAAAAGCGCACAATCCACGAAAACAATCCTAAACGCATTTTATAAAGCAATCTCTTAGTTTTGCTGCAGGAAAGTTTACGATGTAAACCTTATAAATTGGACTTATTAAATTTGCATCTATTTTAGGCCGGTAGATATTTGTAATTTTGTTTGAACATGAATATAGCTAAAACTTCTAAAAACAAATTAATTTAAAAGGCTTATTTCTTCATCGTTAAACCTCCAAGGAAAAGGTACATCTGTGCAATTCAGTCTACCATGTACGTTTATTTAGGCTGTGCTTATGATCCCGGAGAGCAGAAAGCTCAACATTTCTGGCTGGATATTTTCCGTTATCTGCTGAATTTGCGGGCTACTCTCGATATTGATCAATCTGTCACAGTCACCGACATTTTCGTCGAGGTTTTTAACTGTCGTTTTATTTATACCACTCATTCAAAAAGCCGAACGCGAATATTAGTGCTTTTATTAGCCTATTATGATCTTCTTATTTTTCGGCGCAGTGTCCGGCATCAATCTAGGGGCTTTTAATAAGCATCTGTCTGCGTGTCTAACACCACGACCTCGCGTGTCAAAGGCCACACGACCACAGGTGCAATTAAATCGGACAGAGACAGAGCCCTATTCAATTCTCCTCTTACAAAAGAAAAAAAAAATCCGTTACAAACTATAGAAAAAATATCGAAAGCAGACCATAATACAATTGTTGTAAAATTGTTGGGATGTGTAATATTCTCGGCTATTTAGTTTACGCCTACATGTTATTTTAAGACGTTTTTGTCAAGCTTTTTGGAATTTATTATTTACTGAGTGCTGATTCAGTTATTCATGTAGGCTATTTGCTTTTTGTGTGTTTGGAAAAAGGTTAATAGAAAATAAACGCTTATTTAAACCTAATTCCTATCTCTATTTAGTTTGTTGTCAGTATATTGATCTTTTCACTACGTTGGTATTTTATGTTTATATCTGAGAATCTTCTTAAGGCTATAAATTGCTTAGTGATATAATATTCTTGCTTGATTATTATATTTCAAAAAAATATGATGCATAGGCCTGTATAATTTTTTCGTTAGAGTTAAAGTAATTTTCTGTAAATCGTCATTTTAATTTAGTTTTGCATAATTCATTCATATTATTTACATCGTTGACCACATTCACATCTGCAAACGAAACCTGGATATCAGCAAATTATAAATTATGATGGTTTCTGTAACCTTTGCAGCTGTGCCTTTTGCTCTTGGTTTGAATGTGTGACCGGTCTGTTCGGCCCTGTGCTGCTTACGGGGGCTATTGAAGAAATCAAGATGACCACAGTAATACACAGAGGGGCACGTGCGCCATTTGCGAATGAGCGCGTGTGTTTAGAACCTGATCAGACAACAGGGTCAGAGTTCAAACTCAACCCCCAGACAGACGACCTTGCCCTTATGCATGACCTTATATTAGGATGGGGGAAGGACTTGAGAGTTTATAGAAAATGAAAGCTTGTGTTTTTTTACAGCAACATATATAAAACAATATTCCAAGTTGGTTATCAAACTTACATACATTTTTCTTTCGTTTCTTTTTTCTTAAGTGTATCTTTTTTCTCTGTTTGCTCCAGACCAGTCACGTCAGCACAAAAGAAATGTTAACCTTTGACCTTCTATCTTCACCCCAGCTCCAGATCGCTCTCACAACCTCAGCTGTTAGATGAGCTCCTCTCTATTTCACACAGATACTTGTCTATAGGCATTCACACACACACTTCCTCTAACCATAAGATTGAGGTTTAGACACCAGCAGTTGTTCACCACCTTTGGTTTCATGGGTATACCAAAGGGGTAGTAAAGAATCAGGGCTGATGACCACTCTCACAGCCCCAGCAGGGTACATGGGTGAGGGCCACAGGAGCAGATGATGGGGGTATGAGTGGGGTGCAGTTTCATATGTGACCTGTCTTTGGCAGCAGAGAGGCAGCTGTCTGGCACATTTAGTTTAGCTACTCATCTTAGCCAATGACCAAGGGAGGATACAAGAGTGAGAGGGAGGAAGCAAGCCTGAGGGTGAGGAAGATGACATGAAAAGGCTCAGGAAAATGTCTGGTCGTCGCTTTGTGCTCTATAGGAAAGCTTTCTGGAGTTACATTTTCTCCGCCCTAAATGCATTTACAAATGATGTGATCTTTGTTTAATCCTGGTTATGACTTTCTATATTGTGGAGCCATTTCTTAATTTTCTATATATAGCCTACCATCCACCCATTTCTGTTTTATAAAATCTAAACTCGCACTGCTATATTCTTAACACTATTATGGAAGGAATTTTGTGAGAAATAACTTACCCATATATAACCAAGCTATGAAATATTCCTCCTCCTTCCTCCTTCCTTTCTTTCTTTCTTTCTTTCTTTCTTTCTTTTTTTTCTTCCTTCCTTCCTTCCTCACTTCTGTCCTTTATTTCCTCTGCCCTTTCCTTTCCTTCGTTTTTCCTTGTCTGCACACCCCTGTCCTGGAACCCATTTGAACAATTACTTCCATCTCTCTATATGGGCCAAATCCAAGGGTGTATCTGTGTGTTCTCTCACTGAAGGAGAACAGCAGGTTTGGCTGACATTTCTTTTATCTGGTCTGTATGGTGGTACCTAATCAGTCGGCCTTGACGACCAGTGATGGGCTGTTTAGTGGAATTTGCTCTTTGATGGGGAAGTTCCTGTGATTCTTCTCAAAACTCAAGGCATTTAAAGCATTTTTGGTGGCTGGTGTTTTTTTTTGGGCTTTAAAATAGTTATATATGATGGTCAGAAATTAAACTATTACTGTTTAATTTGACTTGTATTGCAGGTTTAGGTCTCAATGGTTTCAGGTTATATGGATTAAATTTGAATATTCCTTTTTAGACTGTGTAATGATCTACAGAGTAAAATAAAGATTGTCCGTAAATTCTTCATCATGTCAATGAAAATTAAATAACATGCTTCCATATTGTTAAAACATTTCAGATAAATATTCATAATAATAAAATATTATGTTTGAATAAACACTTTCATGGGTGAAGTTGAAAATAGCCACGAAACTCTATGTACAATATATTTTTGCACTTATGTTTCTGACAAACAATATTTACCTAAATTAATATTTAATAAATATGCACATTAGATTGATGATCATTGTTCAGAGGATTCACAGTGAACACAAAACCACAACAAAATAATTTGAGGTAAAAGTAAAAATATGACACCAAAGATTTTTTTCTTAAAAAAAAAACACCTATAAAACATATTTAACCTGTATGCAAATAAATAGAGAGAGAAAAAAGAGAGAAGAGCAGAAATTTGTGATAGAGAAGTGACAATAAATCTCATGGAGCTGTATTATCTCCAAGGTGACTTTAGTGATAACAGAGAACATTTCTGGGTTGACTGAGCGGAAAAACACCTTTGTAACACCAGAACATCTAATGCTCTATAATGCAACATTTAGGTACGAACAGGGACTTGGCCTCGGCTTTACCCAGACCTTGCCAAAATGATGTCCGTCGAACAGGGTCTCTATTTCTTACAATCCCAGATAAATAATGATACATGCAAGTGCCTATGTAATGTTGAAACAATGTTTTACATTGTCTGCATTTGTGAGGACAAGAATTCAGAAATTCTTAAATATCTCTAATAAGTTGCTTGTTTCTTCAGAAAGCCCTTTTTTGCTTTTTCTCGCTTGTTTTGGGCCCCTCATTTATTACAAGGGGAAAGCTGTTGAAGGAAACAAAACAAACATTAAAACGTACAATGTGAAAGGGTGTGAGAGATGGAGAAATGATGAGAGAGTGAGAGAGGAAGGTGGAGCAGCTCTGAAATACAAGGCTCTTTGCTGAGAGGGATGAAAGAGACTGGATGCAGGGGTGCCGCCAGAAATTCTGGGCCCTATGGAAACCAAAATTTCTGGGCCCCCTACATTTTTTACAGATAAAATTTAACCCAATAAACATGCCCTGTATACTTAAAAAAAAGATAATTAGCACATTGCATAGTTAAAATGTTAAGGATGAGTACAAAGCCTACAAAAACAAGAAAAAAATATAGAAATATGTACTTGTTTACATAAAAGGGAGAACATTTATTATCTCAATTGCATTTGCAAGCACAACAGAACATTATGTACACATATTGACATATACTTTACATGAACAAGCTTTAGCTGGGTCAAACTGCTCATTCAGGAAACATCAGCTACAGTAGAGACACGTTTTATTCAATTTTATATATTTTTTTTCTGGGGCATTTTATTCATATTAAGAACGTCAAGTTTGACAGCATCGATCGTAGCAGCAGCACTGTCACTTCACAGAACACACGACACACACCGGCAAACTGATTTTGTCGTTTTAGAAGCGTGTAGATTACTTTTTGTTTTGCAAAGTTATCATCATGTGGCGAACACAGTAGATAAGACGTGTTTAGAGGCTAAAATTTTCGCGAAGTTTCGCGCTCAGGCTCACCTTGTTCGGCTGAGACGGGGACGGGGGGTGGGGGACGTGGGTGTGCAGCAGCCGCTGATTCTGTGTTCATAATTCAGTAATTATTTTACTAAGATAGCTAGATAAAAGCAGGTCATGTAGCAACAAAAATAAGTTTTGGAGTACAGGAATAGGTCAAGCTACCTTTCTTTTTGAAAAACTGTGTGACATACTGTCGACTTTGGCGTTCTCTGTCTTCTCTTTCCTTCTTTTCTTAACGTTTTTGATGCCCTGACTTTTCATGTGACATGTCTGCGTGTGTCACTGTCTGCGCTGCATCATAACAAGTCCAATTAACAAAAGACGCTACACTATTGATCGTAGCTCGGACAGCGCAGGTGGAATGAACCATTGTGAGGGAGCAGGGAGGGGTGTGACTGAAACAGTAAATACATTATTTGTTTTTTAAATATTCAATCTATCGTCAAAACGGACAAAATACACATTTAGTGCACGAGGGCCCCTAGCACATTTAATGTATGTATAAAAAAGAAAAGAAATAGGAAAATAAAAAGGGGGTCTGCTCTTCTGGGCCCTAAATCAGGCTGGGCCCTTAGAATCGTCCTAACCTTCCACCCCTTTACGGCGCCCATGACTGGATGTAGACTCTTATTTGAGAAAAATGATCTCTGAATGCTTCCCCACAGCACCAAATGCCTCTTTTTTTATTTCACTCTCTCCCTCTCGAAATTCACTGTAGGATCAAGCCCACATAATCTGGTTGAGATTTTGTTGTCCAGATTCAGTTATTGAATCCCCAAGATTCATGTAATTCCTTGCTTTGCTTTCCCGTTAGTACTTCTGTTAGGTTTATATTTTAATGTATTAGCAAATATTTTAAAATAATTTAAACATTTAAAATGCTGCCAATTGTTATTCTATCACAAACGAAGGACAAAATGGATGGATTTTCAATATTTTGCTAACTCGAGAATACAAATACAACAGTTTATTGTTTGTTCATGTTAGTTCATTGTACAATTACTTATGTTAACAGATACAGCAACTGGTTTTAAAAATGTGTTAGTAAATGTTGATATTAACACATACTGAGAGTTAAACATTTATTTTTATGAAAACATATTGACCTCAGAAATAATAAATACTAATAATATTGGATAAAATCTAAATGAGTGTAGAAAATGAAGTGGACAGGGCTTTTAAGTTACTATATACAGTATTGTACAGTATCATGAATTGCATTTCAGTTTGCATCTTAATAAACAGCAGAGAGCATGTGCATGTGATGAATCTTTCTCTACAAAAAAACATAGAACATGTTTTTATTGCTGATAGTGTATTTTTGTTATTCTTGCGTTATTTTCCTTTGATATCAGACTGAGCTGTTATGTCTACACTGAAAAGAGACAGGACAGATTTCAGTGGATGATGTTGAATGCTGTTAGATTGGTACAAGTTAAGATAAATGTTTTTATACCATTCACTAATTCAGACCTAATCTTTAGATAATCTCCAACCAACTATTTAATGTGGCCAAAGTATATTTTCCCAAATGGCATCTCTGTATCTTCATACTTGAATGGTTCTTTTGATGTAAAGGCCTATCTTCTGTCAGACCTTTTCACACTGGTGCAACTCTGTTTTCAGCTGCTTTACTCTGTAAAATCTTCAAAGTTATTCTTCAAACTTCTTGTCTGTGAAGAGTGTTTTAAAGGACAAAACTTGGTGCATGTTATCTGGGTGATGTAAAGTGCCTGCAAGTCCTGATTATTGTGCCACTCTTTACTTTAAATATCAGTTAAAAAAGAATTTCTCCCTTTATGATTATTCTCCTTAAATTTATCAGAAAGACGATTAACAATTTTGATTATTTACCACAGACCACTTTTATGCTTGAAGGGACTCCATTTAATAATATTATGAACAATGTTACCTAAGAATAATTCTTAAAAATAAGACATCACAGTGCCCTGCATTTGTGTTTTCTTGAATCTCAGTGGTAAGAGCATTGCGTGAACAATGCAATGTTGTGGGTTTGATCCCAGGGGATACTTAGAAACAAATGTACAGGATAATGTAATGTAAGTCGCTTTGGTTAAAAGCGTCTGCCAAATGCATAAATGTAAATGTGTTTCCAAAAAACAGTAACATTCACTGGATTTATAATACATTAAGGATTGACTGCTCTAGGCCAACGCTCTATAAACCACAGAGGCATGCATGTGGTTGACAACAAGGAAATGAGCTGTAACTGACACCAGTCCCACGAGTGTTTGTTTGTATGCGCTCTGTGTACATGAACACATCTTCTCAATCAATAGGTTAATTGCAGCTTTGTCAGTGCGAGTATGTGCTTAGTTGTATGCTCAACAAATGGCAAGCTGTTGGATTATTTATTGATAGCTTTCAACAATGAACAAGACAGAGAGAGAGAGACTGTGTGTGGTATTGATTGATTGACCCCAAATTAGCCCCTTTTCTCTCAGTCACAGTATCTCTATTGGAACTCAGCTGTCAACACAGTTCAGACTCCTTAAACCTTCACCTGCCATCCAAGACAGACCTTTCATAGTCATTCTGTAAAAACACTGTGAGAATGTCAATTCATTGTCTCAGTCACCACATTACGTCCTAAAGGACAATCCTGAAGTATTGTTGTGTTGACGGCAAACGAAAGACTGCAGATTATTATCGTTATCAATACGCCCGAAACAAATTTCCATCTCACTCCCTCATGGCTTCACACTGAGGCCTCTCATGACTCTTCTTAAACATTTCTTCACCTCTTAATTGTTTTGACAGAAACAACTGGCATCCTTATTAGAACTCATTGATTTCCTGGTTGTTAGTGCATTGATTTTTAAACTTCCCGTTGGTCTCGGGCTTAAATCTCTCTCTCCCTTTTCTTTCTCATTCCCTCATACTGACTGTTTATCCACACACAACAAAGTCGACGGCACTGAATTAGAAGTGATGAGTCAATAGAGGGGTGGACAGATAAATGGATAAACAGAGAATTTATAGAATAATCAACATCTGCCTGTTCACAGGATCCCAATGAAGGAAAGAGAAATAGCTATGATGGAAAGGAAGGTGATGAGATATATATATATATAAAAGGAGAAAGAAAAAGAGATTTTGCTCTTTATTTTCTGAGTGATTGGACACAGCTGAGGGTTACCACTGATGAAAAGCCTGAGAGACCTTTTCTTGACCAAATGTGTGTGTGTGTGTCTCCTCTCAAACAGTGTGTATTCATGGGGAATAGAAAGGTATCTTGTCCATTTGCTGTGATGTGGTCAGTCACAGCAGAATTGAGAGATATCCCACATTTCTGTTTCCAGAGCTCTTCAGAAGTGCTTTCATCATCATTGTGATTTTTCTCTAGTTTAAAGTAAAAATGTTTTTCCTGGGGTTTGATGTAATTGTCTTTATTGATTTCTGCTTTTTCTCGCCTTTTCTACACCATGCTGTGTGAAAAGCGCAGTTGCTATGATTGTTACACGTCACCGGTCTGCTTCTTTGTTTCCCTTTTTCTCTATTTCTATATCAAATTGAAATAATGTTTACATGGCCTTTGTTTGAATATATCCAGAACTTCCCCTTCTCCTGGCTGTCTAGCTGAAGGGATGGGCCTGCCTTTCTTTCGTCGCTGTTTGCTTCTTCCTTTATTTATGTATTTGTTTGTTTATGTTTGCATTTATTTCCTTTTTTGTTGTGCAGTCGCTGGTCTTCCATTGTAGCCAGATTCCCCCCTGCTTCTGCTGACCAATGAGTTAGCAGCACCTGATGTGTCCTCGAGAGCGAGAGAGAGAGAGCGCGGCAGGAGGAAGAGAGAAAGAGGAAATCGATAGGAGAAGTGATGAGGAAGGGAGGTGTAGATTAACGTCTGGAGGCCTTGGGTTTGAGGGGGGTTCGTGGGGGGCTGCCTTAGGACTTAGCCATGAGGCTGTAGCTCTCCTCTGTAAATCTCTCTATACGCCACAGGAGCTAAGGAGCCCTAAATTATATATCAGGTGAAATACATAAAAATGATGCCGTCAAAAGTAAAAAGAAATGAGGAAATCAAATTTAGTGCCTTAGTTCTGATCAATGTACCCACGATTCCTTTAAGAATTGCAGCTCTGGGTTGAGGTATAGGAAGGAACCCCAAAGCGTATTGTGGCACGTCGCACGAGCACTGCAGCAATGGTGAGGATAATAAATATATCTAATAAATATCATTATTTTTGGACCGATCTCCCACAATAAAGGAAGAGCAGTGAGGGATGGCACAGGGGACTTGCTGGGATATTGGCAATATATCAGCATTGATTATTGAGAGTACTGACAGAGGCAGAGAAGGAGAAAGGGGGAGAGGGAGTTCATAAAAACTAATAAAAGAGGCAACGTGTAAAGAAAGAACAGAGGCTTTAGATGGATCTGCTTTTCTGCTCTAAACTGAAATCAAAAAGAATGAGTGAGCGCGTGTGTGTTTGTGAATGCTCTGCTTTTTATGTGTACATAGAGCATGTTTACTTATATAAACACTCATTCAGATAGAAAACCATGCTCAAAAACGAGATTGTGTGTGTGACAGCAATAAATACAGATCAATAACCGCATTTATATTGCATGCATGAAGTGCATGACAAAGAGAGATGACAGTCAGTTCTAATGTGTTGCTGGATGTATCAGATACTATTGATTAAACTATTGCATTGTTGAAGAAAATTTAATATGATTTTCCCATTCGTCAACTTAATGTCATTGTTTAGAAGCAACCGTCATTCACACACACGGACATGCACGCACACGCACGCACACACACACACAAAATCCTCATTCTTTGCTTTTTCATTTATACATTCTCACTGCCTTCTCTTTTCCTCTGTTATATTAATCATACTTTCCCCTCTGCTATATGTCTTTGTCTGGATAATGTGTGTTACACCCTATGAGAATTTATTATTTTCAGTGCACATAAGCACAGAATATTTCTATAGTTGTCAAGGCGTGACAGTTTAATCATCAATAACAAACACGGCAGCATTAATCATGCATGCATTTCATTTCACACTCATGTAGACTGATCTGATAATCTAAAGCTGTCACTGCTCTCCTAAAGACAGGTAACAGTTATAGACAAACTTCTTCTCAGCATTAGGCAAAATGACAAAACAACTGCTTTGTCCATATTCGAGGCAAGGGTTATATATTCACATATGTTGATTTAAAAAAAATCTTCATTAGATCTTAAAACCAATGACTTATTATGATAAAAATGATCAAACTAACTATGCAGAGGGATACATTTTTTTATCTTTCTACAAAATGACTGTAACACAAATATTAAAATAAAGTAACAGTAAATGTTCTTGTGTATACCTGCAAACTTGGGTCGGATACAGTATATGGATATTACAAAAACTGGCTATTTAACGCTTGTCTTATGTTAAATGTTATGTTAAAAAAGTGCGTATGAGAATAAAAAACAGCTTTTCCTATTTCTGTCTCCAAGACGTCACACAAACAGAAACAATGGGATAGTTATGTGTGGATGAGGAGAGAGCACAGTTAGGAAAGAGGTGTTAGCTCCCTATCCTACCAACACCATCTTATTTTCCTCTCCCTCAATTTCGCACTCTCTTTCCCTCCAGTCCCGCTCTCCTTCTCTTAGATGCGCACAACCACACTATATTCTACAAGAAATAATTGCTTTTGTCTGAACGGAGTGCTTGAGGGAGGGGCCGAGCGCCCGTTACCTCATTGCGTCAAGGGGGAACGTGAGGGACAACTGGTCACTTCTCCTTCTTTTCATCTCTTTCACTTGACCGGCGGATGTCATCTGTCAACAGCAAGATGAAAGAAAAGGAGACCGACAATAAAAACACATCTTTCTGATGAATAAAATGTGGAGAGAGGACATTGTTGCAGTCAGAGACACCCATAAAACTGAACAGCATCATGTGTTAAACAACAATAATAACAGTGCAAGTGTAACAATAAAGAAAGATCTCTTTAGTTGTGTACAGCAGTATTTGTGTGCGTTTGAATTAAAATGCAACATTTGTGTTTGCGAGCGCAAGTTCACCGTTCGTTCGTCATTGCCTAGACTGAGTCTGCGCTCACAGAGTTCCGCTGCCTAGTGAAATCGATTCACTACTATCGACTTGAGTGTTTAGCGTATAGATTTTTCTATTTAAAAATCTATATCGACAATAATCTTGTGTGTAAGTGCGCCGCAGCGTGCTTTGTAATTGACAGGGCGTGATGAATTGGCGGTAGGAAGAGAAGCCGCGAGCGTTCGCTGATTAAGGCCCCCGGGAGGTTTGCTGGCACGGCGAGATTTCCTTATACACCGGCTCTCATAAAAGCCAGCAAGATGTGCTCCAAACACTGTTCAAATAAATCAAATAACGTTCATTATATACAACGAATATTTTATTTTAGGTCAAAAATCAAAACGTTGCTCGTTTATTGAATTAAATATGCTTAAATTAATGTTCTAGGTTATTAAGTGTTGTGCGGTTTAACGAACATCTGTTGTTATGATGTATTAGGTGAGTCAGGGTTGTTGGTATCTGTGTGGGATTTTACCTTTTGGTGGACACGGAACCGTTAGGATGAGAGAGAGAGAGAAAGAGAGAGATAGAGAGAGAGAGAGAGAGAGAGAGAGAGGGTGGGGGTGGAGTGGGGTGGCGGTGATGTGAGAGTTGTAACGGCTCCGCTTGCGCTTCAATGTTGCAGGCAGCGTGGAATCAGAGCGCGCGAGCGTATGGAGGAGAGCGTGCACGAGTGAGCTATTGGGGTTCCCAAATAACGGGAACAAGCAGACAGAGCAAAACACGCAGGCGGATGGACGAAAGGATAGGCAAGTGATCTTAAAACCCGGCAACGCAACGAGCTCTTTCCCCGGATGTTTTCGTTCATTATTTGTTTGCTTACCTGATTTAGTTATTTATAGATCGATCGCGTTTTAATTACTGGCTTGTGACAAGGTGCGCGAGAGGAGGGGCGAGCACGTTGAGTTGCCTTATTTTTGTATGGATTTTTTTTTAACGAGCGAAAGCAATGCCATTTTAACACACGTTTAGTGACTTTGCATGAATGAATGTGTAGCCCGTAGCAAACAAGGAAGAGAGCTATAGTGGAGCTAGACCAAATCAATTCACCAAAAAATGCACCTTTAGCCAAGTAATAACACAATATCCGCTGTCTTTTGTACGTTTAGAGTCAGGGTGTGAAATGTTTTGTCTTTATTAGAACAAATGCAGACACGTCCGTTTATTTTACAAGCATATAACGTTAACCAAAGTTAAAGCGACTGCGACCCTAGGGGCGAAGCAGGCCGGCCGAACATACATACTGGAGATATGCAGTCCTCAACGTTCGTTAGATAAATCTACGCGTTTGAGTGACAGATATAAACATTATGCCAAACCGAACTATTATACCAAATACTGCAGCTTAATACCAAAACAATTAGACAAGCGTTAAAGTAAAAGTGAAGATAAAATAGCCCACGTTTGTCTTGTTCCATTCAGTCTATCCGCCTGTGTGCACGCTGGAAAAACACAGACTGTGCGCAATTTGAGTATCTATGCACGTAGACCAAAAGTATATTCAAGTTAATAGAAAACCAAAAAATATATCATGTAACTATTACTATTACGAATCAGCCTGTTTTATCCCGGAATTGCTGAAAGCTCTCTACCAGGAACGCAGACGGGACCAAGCGTGTTAAAAGTCTCTTAAACTACTGCTAATATTGAAAAGAGAAAAAGAAAACAGCTCATAAGAACAAGCCAAGAAGACGGAGGATCATGTTTGTTCCTTTGCCGGTGCCGTTTGTTTTGCCGAGAAGCGCATCTGATCTCCACGCCTGGCACCTCAGGTCCCCGCTGGCTCTCCGCTCCCACTCCGGTAAGCCTTCTTCCATCATAACCATCCCATTCCCTTCACACCATAACCGCAAGCTCCGTGAAATCTCCTCTCTTCATTTCACTCAGGGGCCTTATCCCCGTATCCATCGTGTGAATGAAACATCCTCCGTTTATTTCCCGCTTTCTTTCGCGCAATTCAAGTTTGTAAATGGCAGAACTGTCCTCAACGAAGCCGCACCGTCTCGCCCTTTAAACGAAGGTTTTGTTTTGTTAAGGTGTTTCCCGAGCAGTATTCCAGTCTCGCGTTCGGTGGGTTAGTTTTTCCAAGCCTCCGCATCCGTCCGTCTCCTCCTCTCGCCTCTGCCTCTGCCTCCGTCTCCCCCGAACTAAACTCGCGGTGAGCTGGGAATATTCATGGCAACTTATCGATCCTGCGGAGATCGATTCCGGGGCCGGCGGATCGAGGGGAGAGAGGAGAGAATCAGAGCTGCTACAATAGAGGAGGAAGGATTGCGACGAAACAAAGAAATGAACATTTATTCCGCTTTTACATTTTGTGTCTGCTTTACAAATCTGGATGTGTAGTGTGATGGTAAACTGTACACGTGAGATCGACTAGAAGTGTTTTAGATTAAAAGACCACATACATTATTTTGTGTATAACGTGTGGAATTGGAGAATGGCAACCTGCAAAAAAAATCAAACGTTTCCGTTATTGTTTCTATTGAGGGAACTTGCCGGTTGTACGGATGCTCCGTAGACAGACGAAAGACCGCGGAGACGGGTGGAGGGTGGGGGTCGAGTGGGAGTAGATAGGTGTAGCCTGGATCTCGACAGCGTTGAAGATACATAAACATAATGCTGCTTTATATTTTCTATTTTATAGAGAACAAAGCTTATATATATGTGAGACCCTTTATCTTTGACAAAGCTTGGAAGTTGTAATTTATGTAATTCAGAATATGGGAGGTGTTTCTAAAGTATTGCCTCATATTTTAACCTAACCATTGTTAGTTGTTAATTGTTAGGTTATATTTTTTTAATCATCCTCATAATTTGCATAACCAGGTTTTCTGTGGACCTGCAGAATGATACAGGCTAAAGGGAAGGACTAATGAGGCTCTTCCCCTCAGAGATTAACAGGGCCAGGGGAAAAGTGGTGGAGCTTCATGCCCCTTTTGCTGAAAAAAGCGAGTGTCAAAAGAAGATAAAAAGAGGGCAGAAAAAAAGAAAAAGCTGTGGAGCACTAAAGGAAAGTAGGCGCAGATGACAGTGAAAAATGAGAATGAGTATGGAAAACCAAGTTTGAGTGGGAGAGGTGATCTTCGGCTTGTATGGACACGCTTGTCTCGCTCATTAGTGATGAGAGATAAGAAAGATTGTACATTTTGTATGTTTTTAATTATACATGCCTTACACTATTTTCAATGCAGATGAGGGGTGGGTGTGATAGTTTGCCTAAGTGTGCCCAAGAATAAATGGAGTACAGTATGTGTTTTTTTTTTTAAGTTTACTAAACACAGCAGCCTATGCAGAGTTAGACTTTTATGCAGCTGTTAAACATTTTGTCATAAACAGTGGAACTGTGCACACAGAAGCAAAGGATTCAAGGTTTTATATGTCACATACACAATTATACAGAATATAATCAGCAGTGAAATGTGAGTTAAAGAAGCTAATGAAGATGCTGAAAGAGGTCTCCGGAGTTATGGCATTAACAGCTCCATTAATATTTTATGAATGGCATCAGACAGGTCCTATAGGATGAAAAATCTTTTTATTGAAGCCTTCGGTTTTTAATCATTTTGAGCTGTATCAAGTTACAGATCTATTTTATTGAGTTTATTCAGTTAAGATTAAACTCGAAAGCGCTCAAATTAATTGTCTTATTAACTTAAGATTTAAAATCAAGATGCCAGTTGTCAGTAATGGAATTCATTTAAAATAGCAGCAACAAAATGAAACATACATACTTAAGATTGACTCCACATCCTCACAAGGACCTCTAGGGATGTTTTGCAGCTAAAACTTGTGTGTTTGGGAGCAAGAGTAAGAGAGTGTGCGTGCGTGTTTATAGATCAGGAGGAGTCCTGGTGTTAAGATGATTTTCAATGACAAAATATCAGCTTGGGTTTATTTGTAACATAATGGGAAATCAATAGATATAAGGGAGATGTCAATACGGAATGTTCAACCACTTTTTGCTATGTGTCTTTCTCTCTCTCTCTCTCTCTCTCTCTCTCTCTCTGTCCTCATCTTACTCTGATTGATATGCTATGTTATCATGATGTTTATTTAGTGACAGTACTCCCACAGGTCTTCTGGCTGTACGGTTAGTTTCAACATTGGAAAAGTGTTTGTTCATGCGTGTTGGTCGACCTTCTATGGTGTATTAAAACTGATGATACCCTTCCACTCATTAGCACTGCTGAGAGATGGAACTCAGTAAAGAATTCCCTATAGTTACCCTTCTTCCCCCAGCGACAAGTCCCGGCACACACACACAGTTATACACACACTTGGGCGATTGTATGTCTGTGGACTGTTGTGTACAATTAGAGAGACTATATTTAGCCATAGAAACAGCTTAATGTATAGACTTCATATATGATTGCTATATTTACGGTATTTACATTTACTGTATTATATCCATTTATATCTTATTATATAAATGATGACATCGTCATGATATTTGCATATACTGAATTGTGATTGGTGCTGTCTGAAGCACATATTTCATCATAATATGATAAAGACCAATAACATGATTTAACAGTTCCTATATTGTAGGACAGAACACCACATTCACATACAACCAGAACACCACAAATCTCTTGTGGTCAAACGTGACTTCAGATAAATCGAACAAGGCGGACGAGAAGACACAAACACACACAGCAGAGCAAGAAGAAATTGGGACAAAAGTGTTTGCACTGTTTTTTAAGAAAAAATCACAATACAAAAGAATAAGGCTTGGATGAACTTAAGACAGCGTGCACATAGATTTTACACTTTCTGATTGGGTATCGTTTTTTTCAACGTGACAGACTGCATGTGCGTTTGTCCTTGGGATTGTAAATGTTTGACATTTCTGATTTGATATTGGTGCAGCCACAATGTTCTTCTCCACAGGAAAATCTGTAGAACCATCAAGATAACCCGGATGTTATGGTCAAAAGAAGAGAACTCAGCCAAAAATCGTCCTGATTACCTTGTAGTGTGTGGCAGGCTGCCTTTAGTTGCTTAAAATACCAGAGAGTATAAGAAAGAAATGCAAACCTGTTTATTGCTCTTGCTGCCTTTATTTCTCTCTGTCTTTCTCATACAAAAACACACTCTGGAGATGTGGGTGGCCACATGAAGGCAGAGGAATAGAAGTGTTCATTGTTCAAGTGTACACTACAGACAGGTTCTTAATCAACACATCTGTGATAGAGCACCTGGTCAATACACCCCCCACAAGCACACCAGCACTCTAAAGCTGCTCATGTGGATTCTGCACCGCAGTGTTAATTTAGTGTGATTATCCGGCTGCACGTGTGCATTTGCTCGCGTATGGCCGCATTTGTCGGAGATGGAGAGAGAGATTGTTAAATTCCCCTCAGACACACAGGACTTTTGTTTGTGGATGGATTGAAAATGGGGGAAAATGTAGAGTGAAGGGGGGACTGAAAGAGGTAGATAAATAGACAAGAATGGACGGATTGATATTGGAAATGACGGTCTCGTAGAAAGTTTACTGACTGGGTTTTTTAAACCAATGTACTAAGAGATTGTCAGATTTTCAGGAAAGACACGTAGGAAAAAATCGATGGATTGACACACAGTTATAAACTTTGTAAATTTGCCTCGTTCCTCTTATGAAAATTGGCAAGTCATTTGTCATTGGAGCAGCTGGTTTATGTGTGCAGCACAAATTTAGATAATAAAGAATTTGTAATAAAAGCTTGCAGCTTGATTATGACCTTCACTCTTCATGATCAAGCCGGAGACCTAAATCTGTTCTCTTCCTCCATCTCATTTAAGATTTATGATGATAAAGGCCGGCCGTTCACACTATGGGTTTAGCGGCTGTCTTTCAAGGTGTATGTGATAGTTGTGTTTTGCTTTTACTTTATAAATCGTGATTTATGTCATGGGATAAGTGTTTATTAATCATAAATATTCTCTCAATTCTTTTATATAAAACAGGTTTCTAACTTAATTCACATCTAAATTTGCAACAAGATGCTATGATAAATCAAATTTACATTTGATGTAGAGTATATTGTAGTGGCCAAGTGTCCTGATGGTTAAGACAAGTCTGCTCTTATTGAAATAGAGAGAGAGGTGTGTGGATGACTCCTTCCTTTTTTACCAGCATGATCATGTTTCGTTCATTTTGTAGAGCATATTTATGTTTCATCTTTGCTCTTTATTTGTACTTTTTTGGGTTTAATTCAGGTTGCTTGCGTCCATTACTGTTAATGATTGTGAAATTTTAAAAACCATGAATAGTAGCCCATTCACAGGGTATTTTTAACTGACAACGCGGCCGACAACACCAGCCACCTTCCTGTAGAAATCTTGTAATTGGCCACATGCTGCCTTGAGTGACAAGTATGATCATCAATCAAATTAAGGTGTGGGGGGGACAGACTCTGAATCCCCAGACAGGGACCCTGTTAAAAGGGTTTCCTTCAATCCGGGCTTATCGATCAATATGTGGCTTGCCAATTTGTTCTCTGCACCTGAGTACATAAAATGCCTATTGCATCAAATAACTCTACATTTATATCTAGTATGTATTATTTTCTCATATGTTTAAGAGCAAATCATGTACCTTCACTTAAAAACGAGGCAGTACAAATAAACAGAGTCTCGTGCACATGATGATGCAGGTGGACGTTAAAGCGGGAACGCTGGATCACGACTGATTAACCTCATATTCATCATGTGTGGAATGAATATGAGGTGATATGAAAGCACAGGCAACATGGCAGAAATGATTACAGTCATAAAAATATATTGGGTTGCAGATTTTACGAGGAATGACATGTTCATTCCTGACAATAATTTGATTTCTAAATCATTCCCTCATAAAAAACGGTGCTCCCATGTGTCAAAGCAGAGGAAATTTTTATTGCTCAGAGGTTGCTGCTTTACAGCTCTTAATAACGTTTTCAGTTATATTTCTTTTAAATATTAACGTTGTCTCAGATGTTTCTCCTGAAACAGACTCTGAGCATAGTTTGAGACGTTGTTAAGATCTCTTTTGAAACAGATAATTAAATCTCATTGATGTCTAGTAGAGGTCTCAATGGGGTATATGCACACGGAGCGATGGCATCCTTCCGCTAAAATCTCTGCCAGCTCTGTTACATCCGGTGCCACATTTCGCTTCAGGATGCTCATAGGATTACGATCAACAACGTGAGTCTTATTATTCAAACACTTTGAAATACATCGACAACCAAAAAGGAGAAGCACTTCAGGCTATCAGTTTCCAGGTACATCAACAAACTTAACAAACAAACAGGCACTTAACAATGCTCCTCCTAATGTTGCCGGTTTGCCGAAAGTTGAACGTTTTCCAACTAAACACATTGGTGAAAATCTGAAAAAATCCCCTTAGTGCTATGAAAGCGGAAGCTAGAAAGCTGACAGTGATTTTAGCGGAAGCACGTCATCGTCCCTTGTGCATAAACCCTTTTGTGATTCTTTGTTTTGAACAGTAAAGTTTTATTTATTTGATGTGATGATACATGAATGTTTAATGATTTATCTTAAGAAAGTTATAAAAGCTTTCCTCTATCTTCTGTTGTTCTCTTTTGTTCTCTCCGGCCACACTGTTCCAAGCTAGAAGGATTTTTAAGGAGATTTGTTTCTGTGTTTATTGGCCGTCGATGAGCTTTGCTGTCTGTCGCTACTGGCCTGTCATAGCCTCAACGCTGCTTACAGAAAAATCAATCGGTCTCAGTCACAGAGGGTGAAAGAGGGGAGAGCATTAGCGCTTCATACACACACACACACACACACACACATGCACATACTCAAACTTTAAAACCGACCAAACACACACTTGCTTCAACTCTCACATTTAGCACAAGAGAAGATAGGATGGAGGGATAGAAGCAAAATGGATGAGAGGAAAAGATGACAAATAGAAAGAGAGAGAGCGAGGGCGAGGGATAGATAGTAACATTAAAATTCATGGCTTTTTTTACTCTCTGTGCTGAAAAATCAATAGTGTTTACTATGAATGAGAGGAGCTCTGGACAGCAGAGCTGGGGGCATATATAAAAGGGGAGGGGGGTAGTGGGGGGGACGGGGGGTTGACTTCATTACTGGAGGCAGAAGCACGAGAGGTCAAGGTTAAAGACTCAACCTAGCGGGTGGAAGGTGGGGGTAGCGCACCATTTACTCAACAATGCTGCAATAGTATTGTGGAGTCAGATACTCCTATCAGTATATATGAGAACATGTCGGTTCGAGATTTCTCTGCTTCCTCTATCTCGCGCCCACCGCGGACACTTGCACCCGAGTGGATAAGCATCTGTAAATTCACATTTGGATGGTTCTGGAACTAGTTGGATGTTTTTTACACGGCTGTGTTGCGGCTGATAGCAGAATCTGTCATTTCTGTAAGTTTTAACGAACCTTAAAAGGTCCTACGAAGCGAAGCGAAAGTTTAGGGAGGACAGAGAGAGCGCTGTACTGAGATTACTGCCTAAAGATTGCCAAACTAAAGATTCTTCATCATGTTTAGGTTGTGGCTATACGACAAAGATTAGTTTGACTAGTTTGACTTGGGATAGTTCATGAAAAATGAAAATTCGGTCATCATTGGCCACTCTCTTGTCATTTCATTCCTGTATGACTTTATTTCATCCGCAGAACACAAAAGAAGATATTTTGGAGAATATTGGTAACCGAACAATGGCGGTACCCATCGACATAGACACAAAACCATGCAATTCAAGTAAATGGTAAATTACCAACATTCTTCCAAATATCTTCTTTTGTGTTCTGCAGATGAAATGAAGTTATACAGCTTTGAAATGACAAGTGGGTGAGTAAATGGCAGAATTTTCATTTTTGGTTGAACTATCAATTCAAAGTCTCTTGTTTCCCTCCAAATCTAGCCTAAGTTTAAGCTTCATATAGGTTGTAGGTTGTTGATGGATTGGTGATGAGATGGCTACCGGGGTCCGTTGTGCCCTAATATCCTTTCAAGTCCCTCCTCTTCGCCTTTATTTTCCTCCTTTGTTGGAATGTGTGTTTTCAGCATGGTGATGTATACAGTACTAAAGCAGTTTGATATTCAAGGAGGCTCATGAATGATGTAACAGGAGATGCTTGTCTCAGACCCCGGTGAACGGGGCTGTGGGAGTATATGGAATATAAATGGAAATGTGAACTTTAACATCAGCATAAATTTACATTAAAGCCAAATGATTGGAGGGCGCAGCTCCAGGTAATTTCCTATCAGGTGGCTGGAAAGTGAAATAGGATTTTGGTTTTTGGAGATATCAATCAGCAGCTTTTATTAAGCTTTATATACATAGTGGTTAGATAGTTTGTTAGTTTCACAGATTTGGCAATTAATACATTATAAGCCTCCAGGCTCTTCTTTCATTGTTTTGTATTAGTAAGGAGGGAGGTGGAAGATGGATGTGTTTCATTGCTCTCTGCAGGCCTCGACTCCTGCCACCACTGCCTCTTCAAATAATGTAATGAAATCTCACATGTTTCAATGCTGTCTTAATATCTTTTATACTAGCTATGTATTCTGCACTATAATATAACTTTATAGCAAATGAAATATATTGTGAAAATACTGTATTATGTGTTAGTGTAGTCTTTTGTGTTCACCTGTCACATCGTCCCTCTCTTTCTTGCTCTGTTCGTCTTTCTCTGTCTTTTGGTGCTTAACTTCTTTCTCACTTTTATTTTGCTCGGCAGAGCAGAATGCTTCCTAACTCTCTTTTATTCCTTCCTTTCTCACCTTCTTTCTCTCTCTCTCTCTCTTTCTTCCTTATTCGTCTGTTCCCTTAGTGACCGTTTCCAAGGCACCCACTCCCAGGGGCTGGGGAGGGTCCTGTGATGTCATGCATGCATAACTATACACCTGAATTCTCGTGCCCTTTTTATTTCAGCAACCCTCTCTTCAGTTTTCTCTCTGTGTTTCTTCAGACAACTGTGTTCAGAGTTTGTGTTTAGAGTTTTGTATTTATACATCTATTTATACTCATCATCATTCATAATATATCATTTTGGTAATTTGCTTGTGTGTGTTTATATGCATGTGTTTGTGTGTGTTTAAAATATCTAATGAAGTATTTACAGCCATATGAGATCTGATTCATTATCCTTTTATCAGTTTGCGTCCTCCTTCACGTAACCTTGCCTCATCTTAAACAAGGTTTATCCCCTAATACTATAAAGATCTATTTAAATGATAATTTTTTTAATGATTTAACACGAAATTGTATTATATACCTTTTAATTACTTACAAACTTTTATAAAATGTATTAGGCTATTAATTATTCATGTATTATTGTTATTAAACAAAGGGACATTTGTTTATACAGTGTGTACACATTGCAGTTGTCAAGTTATAATATTTATTTGGACAATTTACTTTATACAAAATGAATATGGAAATCTAACGTTATTCTGAAGTCTAGTAATCTAGCCTCTTCATGGCTAAGAATATAGGACAAACCTTCTTTTCTACATTAAATTTAAATATCGTCTTAGGCCTTCTGAAATCTTGGAAGTCCAAATTCTGTGTTTTTCAGGAAATGGGAGAAACACTGTTTAAAATGATTGAATACAGTGTTGACAAGCACTTTTTAATACTTTTTATTGGTTAGATATTTACAAAACCCAGTGACAAACAATGATTGATAATGATTTATGTCATGAAATAAAGGTTTCAGAAGGACAGCAGCGATATTTTTACATTTGAGTTCTGCGTGTTGAGGGTCACTTAGTGTAATGGCAGGAATATGGTTATTAAGACTTGTTTATCAAGTTGATACTGCATAGGCTGACAGGACAAATAAAGTACAGTTTCAATCACAAAAGAAAACATAAAAGCATCTGGAAGTTATCACAATAGTATGTACAGTATGTGTTGATTAATGCAGGCCATGTGTGTTTTATATATATTTTTCTGTTTTATATGTTCAAACATTTGATTTTAAATGTCCTTATTGCTCACAATTTTGGTCTCAGCTTTACTTTAAAACTTCAGCTAAAGTGCACTAACACATGCTTTCTACACAGTGTTACATTACTAAGCAACAACTGAGTTTGTTGCTGGATTGAACCAATGTTTTGTCGTTACTGGTGTTAGCTGATGAGGGTCACGGTTACCAGGCAACGGTTAGTGCAGTCTGTAGATATGCATTCTGCTCCTAGGGGGAGCGGAAAGGGGAGTGTGTGTATAGTGGGGGGGGGTCAAGTTTGTCTGAAAGGGGATTAATATTTTGAGAAAGAGCAGGCAGCGGGTCTGTCCACACTGCTTGTGTCTACATAGTTCACTCCTTGTTACTCCTCTTTGAAGCCTTTGTCATGGCATTTCACTCGTTTCCGAGGAGAAGTGATGTTGGCCCCCTAAGATACCCAACATATATACAAACTCGCCTGCTCACACACATACACATTCAGCCATACCCTTTAATGGAAATGACTCTACACATGTTAAAGGAATAGCTCACCTTCAAAATAAAAATTCGGTCATTATTTAGATTATATTAGATTAGACAACTTTATTAATCCCTGTGAGGGGAAATTCATTCACCACCATTTCACTATACAATGACACAGTAAACAGTGATAAATATCATGTACTTTTATGAAGGAGCACCAGTGCATTCCTATTCTTTAGTGTCTAAACTTCTATGGTTAAATAAGACTTGATCAAAGTACACAAAAATGGTGTAAGATATGAAAGGAATGTATTGGAAAGCTGCACTGGCTTTCAAAATAGATGACAGAAAAATAAATAGATACATTACAACATCTTTCCTATCTTTATAATAATTCTGATTGTGTTCAAATAGAAAAAAGTTAAAGAGTGTGAATGTGAAAGTGGGTAAAAGTTGACTAAATTTTCAGTCAGGTGTGACTCAAATAGGCTGATTCAATTTTAATGTTAACATATGAGTTCTGCCACAGGTTTCAGTGTTCTATAAAGTGCTTTCTACCCAAAGCTACAAATAATTAATATGTTAGGTGAATTTATAATATTATATTATAATATGTCTGAATGTAAACATGTATCTGAATAATGAACGTTTCCATCTGTAGCCAATTAAACTTCATGCACTCTTACTTTGTTACCTACATCGCTCTTATTCTCTTTTTCAAACATGATTCTGTCATCGTCTTTTTCCCACCCTATTGACCCTTTCTTCCTACAATTCCCCCTCTCCATCTCTCTTTTCCTCCTTTTCTCTCTCCCTATTGATCGACACATAGTGCGCTCTGTTCTTCACTGTGCTTGCCTTACTTTAATCAATACAGATAATTGTCTGCTCTCTCTCTTTGCCAAATACTCTCTTTCTATCAATGAACCCCCTAACCACCCTAAGTCTGGGATTCCCCCGTCTTAATGACCAAAGGTAACGGATTCTCTCTCTTTCTTGCCATCGATTGGCGTGGGAGCGATTGACTCACATGTGTAAACATGGTGCACAGTTGCTGCGTTGAAGTCCCTTGAACTATTCCCACGTGGTTAGTAGAGACTGACTCCTTTGGTGTTCGGGAACCTGTCTGGTTGGAAATTAAATCATTATTGGCGTATTGTCAGATCAAAACATTTCTACTATTGACCAGAAAAGACAGCCATGAATAAAGATATTTAATACATAATAAACAATACACTTAAGAGCAGGGACGAGAAATCTAAGGGGTGACTGAGAGGAAATGACATCACGGCATGTTGCATGCCAGATTCAATCTTCACCTCCTACATAGGCACCGAGGCTCAATATTTCTGGAATATGTGTGCAAACCTTTTCCACTCCTTTTATAACCCACTCCATGAGGACCGAGGAGATAGAACTCCATATTCCCCAAGGTCATAGTTCAGTCTCGGCAGGTGAGGCCTTTTCACCAAGGTAATAGAGAATTAATATTTATACTATAGCATGTATGATTTTTTGATAGTCAGGGTCAGGGGGGTAGCAGAAAGCATTTTCTTGAAAATGACAGTTCGGTGCTGCAGTGAGCTGAGAGAGAGAAAGCAGAGAGGGATGTTGGCGCTCTTGTCTCGCCAAAGACTGATTTAAAAATCAGGAATTCTGTGAAGAGGGAGATTATAGGTGATAGGTCTCATTCCCGAGTGTGAAAGAAGGAAAGTATCCCATTGGGATTTTAACAGTCACACATACACAGAGTCAAATGGTATTGGTCCGCAGCCAGTCAGTATTCACAGTACCTGTCTTCAGTTCTCTATGGAGCAGAATGCTGTTTGTGCATCATAATGTGCATATGTACATGTGAGAAGAAACACTGTATGCACAAACAGATATCAGACTTCTATGGTTTGAACCTACAACAAACAAAAGTCCTGTGCGATATTAAAAATGCAACAAATAGTAACAAATGAAAAGCGAGTTGAAAGGAACAAGAGAAATGTAGGACTTCATGTTTATTCCTAGGTTGTTGAAATATTGATACATTTTCTTTTGCCGCACGTCTTTTTCCCAACCAGATTTTTTCTCTCCTCTCTTTTCTCCCTCTTTCTCAGTCAAGCCTCAAGGAAGAAACCTTGAATTTGAATTTCAGAGGCAATGAAAAGGAGAGAGGGGGGTAGGGTGGGGTTGTGCTCGTAGGGAGCGGTCGTTGAGAAAGTGCCTGTAATGGTCGTCTGTGCGCTCTCCCCCTGTCTGGGGCCCCGATCGATACCAACTCAGAGCAATAAAGCTTTCCCCTGTCATCTCCACAGAATACAAAGCAGTGTGGGGAGAGAGAGAGAGAGAGATAGGTGAAAAGCTGTTCCTCTAGCCAGACCGATTTCCTAACCCCCCCAAACCCCCCTCATCTACCAGCAGTAGAGCCCCTACCCCCCCATCCCTCGCTCCTTCCCATAGTGCTCCTCTCCATTCCCCAAATGTAGTACGGGTCCCCTGTGCTGGCTCCAAGTAGCTTTTGATATCTCCCTGCGCTCAGGAGGAGTCAAATAAATAATGGCAGAAGAAACTCTTATTTTAGTTATTATCACGAACACAGAGACAAGGATGGATAGAGAGACAGCCAAGTGGGGCATAAAAAGGAAAGGAAATGAAACAATAAAAGAGGTAGGAAGAAAAGGCAATGGGAAATGGATGGATAGACAAAGAGAAAGAGAGAGATGTGAAATGGAATGGGGGGAGAGAAGGAGGAATGAAGTGATACGGGGGGCGGAAAGGGAAGGAGAGGGGGATTATGGGAGAAAGATAGATGGATGTTGTGATAAAGATGGAGGGTGAGCGGGAATATTGATGAGTAAGAATGATAGACAGGAGGCAGTGAAAAGGAAAAAAACGGAGGGCAGGCTGGACAGAAGAGGGAAAGGGCGAAATGGGGTTAAAGGTCAAATTATTTCTGTTACTGAAACCAGTGACTTTTAATCACGATGACAACACTGACACTAAGAGAAAAGATAGAAATAGAGAATGTGTGGGTTGATGGTAGCTGTAAAGTTTAACTGGTATTACCATTGGCAATTTGTACATTTTAGCTGATTGAGTGCAGTAAACCCATTGTCATGTGCAGGAAACCACTTTGAAATGATCCGAACTTCATGACACGACTCGATGTGCAGCTTGAAATAGGCATTAGTTGTTAAGTACACTTCATAAAGCAGTTATAATGTCTTAAATAGTCTTAAATTCCATAATGTCAGAATAAGGCATTAATTAGCATTAAAACATCTTAAATCCGTGTTTCCAAGGTCTTAGAAATGCAGTCGAACCGACACCGTAAAGAACATTTTATTTTTGTTTTAAAATCATGTACGTCTATTTGTCACGCAGAACCAAACAGCAAACTGAACCGATCATACAAGGCAGAGTGGATTCATGCATTCATGTTATTTACGCCAAAATGTATTTTACCAGATGAAGGTCACAACAGAAATGTCAAAGGTTAATCTGACCAGGTAACCTTTTCACAGTCTACTCACTACTCACAGATATCTTTTTTTGGTCAACCCTCCCAAAAAAGAATAAAAGAATACCTTTAAATATGCATAAAAATAAATATAAGAAAAAATCTACAATGCAAACAAACAACTTTAAAAGTTAAACAGTTTCATTTAATTAATCAAATTAGTTTTATGTGTCAATTAAACTTAAATTATATTTATGTATTTTACAACAATTTTTTTTAATTCAGTTCAAAATAATTAAGTTCCATTGACTCATAAGGCTAATTTTATTCAACTTAAAAATTGAAGGCATCTGAAATGCGGCTTTTTACAATGAAGATAGTGTAGAGAAACTAGTTACACTCTTAAAATAAAGGTGCTATACAATGCTTCCATAAAAAGGTTCCATAAAGAACCTAAAGCATCCACAGAACATGTTCTCTACAGTGGAAAAAGGTTATACATATGTGACCCTGGCTGTGAAATCAAGCTAAAGTTATTTTTTGTCATGTATTGTTTTTTACATAAAACCATTCTACATAATGTAAAGAACATTCTGTGAATGTATAACCTTGAAATGTTCTATTTAAACTGAGTAAGACCATGTTAAATGATGGTGAAATTAATGGTTGAAATCAAACTTTTATGCTCATTCTCTCATACTTATATTATAATACATTGGGCTTGATTTCACAGGCAGGGTGACATCATATAAACAGGTAAGAAAGAAATGACAAGGGTAGTCAAAAAGTAAAATTTAAATGGTAGTCAAAGGTTCCCCATTACAGTTTGATTTCCTAAATTCTTCGAAATATCTCAACATAACAACATTTTTTAATAAAAATGTTCCTACTAAGGCAGTGGATGATGTTCCAGAACTGAAGATTGCTAACATTCTTCCAAATATCTTTCTCTGTGTTCATCAGGTTTGAAACAATCTGAGGGCGAGTAAACGATTAACGAATTTCAAGGTTTGGAAGGGGTATCCCTTTAAACCATTCTTGGTACAACAAAAAAAGTTATTTTATAGCACTGCTGCAAAAGCCTTTATTTTTAAGAGTGTAACTGACAGCTAGTCGAGCGCCATGACCCATCCCTAATGTCACACCAAACAGTTCCTCCAAAAAGTGACAGTGTGTCTATGAATGTGTTTTGTTCTCCATCAGTGTGCAGTTGTTGTTTTGTGTGTGACAGCTCTGGACTCACTCTGTCATTATGCTGCTGTCAAGCTAATAACATCTCTTCCAAATCCCCGTGAAAACAACAGTTTGTGTGTGTGTGTGTGTGTGTGTGTACGCGTTTGTCTCTCATCTCATTTGTCGTACCCCTTCCCCACCACAACCTTCTCCCCAATTCAATCCCTCATTTCGTCTTTTATTGGAAAAAGATGGGACAAATCCTTCATCTTCTCTCTTGTAATGCTCTTCCTTTATTATCCCGCGCTGCTGTGTTCTGATTACTTCTCCTTGGTGACCGCCGAAGGTTGTCAGCTTCTTAGAAAATATTATACAAATACATACTTGAATCCAGTTCGGACATCCATTAGCAGTAAGCACCAGTTTACTCATACGCTTTAGCTTACAAACATTCCCTTCTGTTTCTTATCTTTCAAGTTTTTCATTTATTTTCTCATCTCTCTGTATCTCCTCCTGTCCTTCTCTTTTCCTGTGAGATTTTACTATCAATTTTCCCACTATGCACTTCGTTTCCGAGCAACTCTCTCTTGCTTTCTGTGTTTTCCGTTGTGCCGTATGAATTCCGCTCAGCTCCCATTATTTCCCTCTCTACCTCTCCGCACAGTAAAAATGCTACCGATAGAAAGAGGCCTGAGTATGAGTGCGTGTGTGCGATTATTGTCATTTCGGGAGTCAGAGGAATCGATCGATGCAGAAATATGAGGGTCTGTGTAAAAAACAATAACCACCTATTCCCCAGACACACACACTTTTCTTTAAACACACACAGAAATTAAATATGCACATACACACAACCCTCACATTACAGGAACAATTTCAGATAGGAAAACTTATCAGCAAGAAAGGCACGTTTCGTTTACCATTTCACTGTGTGTCACAGGGGTAAAAACATACACATAAGCACAGACGTGCGCACACACACACACACACACACACACACACACACACACACACAAGAGAGACCTTTTGCTGCTGTTGCTTGGCAACGTCAGCCACTGACCAATCACAGCGCAGAGCAGTGTCCAGTGATGTCACGCCGTCTGCTGACCAGCAGGGAGGAAAGAGAAAGAGGAAAATGTCTGAAACAATTTAAAGAGAGTATTCAAATCATTAGGTCGAATGATATGCTGATGGTTTCACAGCTGCAGGAGCGAGTGGGAGGTGAAAAGAATGGACATATGTGTTTTATTCATAGAGGTGTGGAGGTGGACAAAAAACAGTGTAGAAGCTCAAAAGATGGACCGTGAAAGTCAGGATGACACGAAAGCACGAGACAAAGTGTCTACACACAAACTTTTTCAGCAATAAGGGCTCTTCCGGCACATTTGATTGTTTGTAGAGGAGAAGAAATTTGTGTCATGCCTGACAAGAACTGACCTGAGGAGAAAGAAAACCACTTAGTTCTCCGTATATGTATGAGAGAGAATAGTTTAGCTTGAAATGGGTTCAAATCTGAGCTAATTTAATAAAACAATCAACATCGCACCTGAACTTGACAGCCAGATCAGCACAAGAAAAATAGCAGCTTTGACATTTTGTCCCACAGAAAAGAAAGTCAAACTAGTTTTGAGCGACGCAAGGATGTGTAGACGATTACTGAATTTTTCGTGCAATCGTGCAACTTTTATAACATATTTATTTATTGGAAGTTGCATTTAAAACCCACTGGGACATGTCGCTTCTGAGTATTAAAGACTATAGGGGTTCAAGATGTTCAAGTGAACATTATTGTAACTCAGGGCCAAAGAGTATTTGCTGTGTGAAATAGTTAGTATCTAATCACTCACGCACACACAGGCGCATACAGCTGTGAGCTGTGACACCTTTAAGATTGATGGTTCTCTTGAGATCTGTGACTCGCTCTCTTAAACAGACAGCTGATCAGATAAACATGGAAAGAGGAGGAGAGAGAGAGAGAGAGAGAGACACATAGATAAAGAAAGGGCTAGAGAGGTCTATGTGTTGTTCCTGTTTATTTTTCACATTCATTAAACAGCATGTAATTTGTGTGGTCCCACACACATCAAATCTAATGTTATATACTCACCTCTCATTTGTAGATATTACTAAGATGGCTTTCCTAGTGAGGTATCCATGGAAACCATGTTATGTGTTGATGGGGCAGCCAAATGGCCTGAGACCCCTGTGACACACACAGACACGTCTGTGCTGTCTGACCTCTGGGGTCGTGAACTTTCACCCCGGCAGCCGCACAGCACACACACATAAGCACACAGACTGTCAATGACCGTGAACCTGACATACATGACTCTTCTGGTGTGGAGGCAGGACATATTTAAATCTGACATACAATATAATACTTTTTTGCAGAGAGAGAATATATAAGACCGAAATGTTACATTTGCATTATATTTGTTTATGAAAGTGTGTGCGTGCATATGAATTGTCTAATATAGGCTTTAAAATGAAAACTCATTTTTCACATTTATTTATAGGAACTAGTAAAGATCGAGAGCTAAGAAACTGATGCTCTTCAAATAGATTGAAATATTGAAAAAAAATCTTCAAAGCGTTCATAAGATGTGGTGAACGTGACAATGCTGCCCCCTAGTGTTAACCTTAAAGTATTGCGATTTCTTATATTGCCTATCCATCATGTATTTGGACTTGCCCTTGACTGTAAATCACTTCGGAGTGTTTCTAAGTGGCCAGATATAACTAGACATTACATTGTGATCTACCCACTGGCGTTTAAAAGGCATTTTGTATTATTTATTTACTTCTATATTTGCTTCTATATATTTATTGTATATCTGCCCGCTGTTACAAGATCAGCTGGTTCTGTAGCCATCTTTAAGAATCGTCTGCAAACACGTATCTTCCATCCACACCTGACTGATCAGTTCTGACTTCTATCTCTTTTCTACTCTTACGTCTGTATACCATGGTAGGCTGTGTAAAGTATTTTTTTATTGCACTTATGCTACTTGTTGTCCTTATGTTGTTCCAATAGCTTCCATTGTTTTCCTCATCTATAAGTCGCTTTGGATAAAAGTGTCTGCTAAATGAGTAAATGTATATTTTGTCATATATTTCTATATGTATGGCTATAAATGTTTACCTCAAAGGTATACTTTCTTTCTTCCGCAGAACACAAAAGAAGAAAGTTGGTAACCGAACAGCGCCGGCAGCCCATTCACTTCTATTGTACTTTGGACTCAAAGCCAATTCAAGTGAATGGGGGCCATTTAACAACGTTCTTTAAAATATCTTCTATTGTGTTCTGCAGGAGAGAGAAAGTCATACAAGTTTGAAATCACAATATGGTGTATAAATGATGACAGAATTTTCATTTTTGGGTGAACTATCGCTTTAATTCTTAATTAATTCTGAATTCTTGGACACACACACACACACACAAACACACACATAATTGTTATATATAATTATATATCTCCATAATTACTTTATGCTCATTTTTAATCACACCAGTAATAATAGATGGTAAGTAGAATGTATGTCCAAACTTTTTGTCCAATATTGTTATAATTTTAGCATTTTGGTCCAAACAAAGAAACAGTTGAAGTAATGTTAAATCAGCACATTTTGCTTATAATGCATTTTGAATCAGAACATTCATAGTCACCATTGCTTGTTTTGCTTTCTTTGCTTTGTTTTGGGTTCCCACGGAGTGATTCATGCTCCAGTGTGGATGTGTGAGGTTGGAAAAAGCCTGTGAGCAAGTGTCCTCATTCAATATTTTCTGCTCGTGCTGTGACAGATCTGTTGATGTACAGTAGTGATACAAGCCACAAACGAGTACACGAGAGAAAGAGTGTGTATGTCACCGCAGGACTAGTGAGCGACTCTTTCCAGCAACCCCAGCACTTTCCAGCTCTCCCCCTCCTTTAACCTCTATCGCACGATCTGTTTATTCTTTTATCTCTCGCTCCTCGCCGTCGTCGTCCCACCTCTTTCATCCTCTCTCTTTAGCTGACCCCACTTCTCAGCCCACCACTACTTAGTTACTTCCTACTGAAGTAAGTCAAGGTTCTGTTCGCTTTCCTGCCCTCAGTCTCTTGCCTTCCTCCATCGGCCGCTTAGCATCACATTCTGCATCTGATGTTTGGCTGATGAAACGGTGTGTAACACGCTTTCCAATCTTAAAAGCCGCCAACAACGTAATGTTCTAATATGCGGTATGTTTACTCTGACCTGCTCCTCTCTTGTGCTCTCGGGGGCAGGAAGTGGAGGCAGGAGGGGGTGGAGGTGTGGGTGGGTACAGCGTAGAAAGGAGGTGACGGAGGGAGGGGAGAAGGAGGAGTGGAGAGTTCACCCCACTTATTATCAGTTTGTTCCTCCTTCTGGCCACATATTGAGAGTGAAACAGAGAGAGAGAGAGTGTGCATGTGAGAGAGGAAGACGAGAGGAGAGGACAACACTGAACAAGTGCAAATAGATCCATCAACATGACAAAGACTGGCCCTGTGGCATCTATGGATTATTCCCATATGTGGTTGCCAGGTATGTGTCCCGTTCATCTGTGTTGTTGCCAGGTTGGTGTTGGTATCAGTTTATTTTATGGTTTAATTAGCAGGAATTGTAGTGTATCAATATAACAAAATATAAAGTATTTTAATAGTTCTATATGTATTTTTTCTAAATGCTACATTGCACGAGAATTGTAACTGAATTTAAGGAATTCTTCTAATTTACTGAACCACATATTCTCCTGAACTGTTTTTTGGCGCAATTGTTTTTTCAAAAAAATAAATGTTTTATTTAATAAAAAATGATAATATATAATAAGCCTAGATATATAGTTAAAATATAATACTAAATATGCTCCTTAATATGCTTTTTGTATAAACATTGAAGACATATATTTCGCTGTAATCTTAGATTAAATACATTTGGTTTTAGTGTTTATAATGAATACACATACAGGCTTTTGTACATGTCAGATTATGTTTATGACCTGCACTGTTCAACCGGTACCACACACTTTGAAAATTTAAATCTGGAGTTTCATTGGGCATTTTAGGGCATTCACCTTTATGTTCCTAATATACACCGTATGAGATCATCATCCTTATGAAAGAAAAACATTATTTCTCAGCAGAATTAAATCTTGTTGTCTTTCCCTCCATCCAATATAACATTTGCACCATCCCTTTGAGTTTTGATCTGCATGTCTTTAGCTCATTTAGCTAATATGATGGTTTTTTGGGTAAAATATATCTATTTTGTGACAGTATTTTTTAAGGAGTAGTTTCTTATACAGACATTGAAATCCAGACTACACTGCATTGTAGGTACTGTATTGCAAATGGTAAATATGAGAACTGACTAATGATCCGACTGTTGCAAAGCACTGTGGGTGAATTGCTGATCTTTTCTGATGGCTTTGCAGAAGTAAGGACAAATATGCAAGCTAAAGAGAGTGAGAGAGATTGAGAGAGAGAGAGGAGATTATGAAGTAAAGGTTACACAAGGACTGAGAGACCCTCTGGGAAACCCGATGTAAAGTTCTTCATGGGTTTCCCCCGTCTTCCAGCTCCCAACTGCATCTTTGACATATAGTGGAGACGGTTCAGATAGACAGTCAAAGGACAAATGTTCTCAGTTTGGCAACTCTTGGCATGACAGACTGTTTATAATGCTATAATGCAGATGACAGAATGCGCTGTCTGGACCATTGAGAGAAAACTACTTGAGTAACAGTAAAATGTTTGCTAACACTTGCTGTGAGTATAGATAAAGTAATGCTTTCTTGACAAGTGCTCCCATGACATTAAAAATGGTTTATTTGGCCTTTAAACATAGTCAATTTGATGAGAGGTCAGTGAGCAGCAATAAGAGAAAAACAAATAGGCTTATTCATGCAATGATAAAGATTTGTGATTCAGAAATTAAGCTTTATTTTCTTAAAAATACTGTAAAGTGCAAAGTGACGACGAGCGTGTCCCGCCCCCAGCTAACCGACTTTGTGTGGCAAATAATGACATTAAGACATACATATTAGAGAGGAAACCCAAATGGCCCGGTTTCATAGACAAGTGTTAGTCTAAGCCAGGACTATACCTTAGTAAATTTAGGCTATTTAAGTCGCTTTTGTTAAAATGGCGTAGAAAAAAATATTACTGATATCCATCTTGAAAACAAAACAATGGCACTGACATATTTTAAGATAAGGCCAGTTATTTTCAGTTGAGACAGCTCGAAATTAATTTAAGTCTGGGACTAATCTTAAGGCCTTGACTGTGAAACCGGGGCATAATGTATTTGTGTGAGTCTGTCCTCACCTCTGTATAAACATTAATAACTCTGCATTGCAATAATTGAGCTCGGCAATCATTTACAGTATGTGCAGGCAGTGTGTAAGCAATTTTTTTTTCAGTTTATATTAAGAACACAGATCTGGTTTTATTATATCCTTTCGATACAGAAGTTATAAAATGCAGAAGTTCAGAATATGTGAAAAAATTGCATGTGTATGCGACTGTCTTAAGGCTGTATGATAGCAGCACCCTCAACATTTTACAGTACTTGTGTGTGTATTAATAGCTATAAAGGTTTGGTTTAACACATTGTGTTGCCCCAGCCTTAGGGGAAACGGAGAGGGAAGTGAGACATTGACACCAAACCATCAAACACCCTTTCATATTAACTTATTATTAATGATGAACTGCACATTTACTCCATATAAAACAAACATTTGGTTCTGGCCTAATAATATAAATACTGTTGCAGTTGTTGTTATTGAGTCTGATAAAGAGCGTTAGCAAGTGTCAAATTAATATAAAAAATAAAGCTTATACAGTACATGCGGTAAATTATGACCAGATGCAATTATAATTTAAACCAAATATGAGACGCAAACTCTCTTGTCAGATCAATCAGAATGTGTCTATTACACAATCTGTAAATATTCTAGAATTTTCAACTGAAACTAATTTAGCCCCTTTTACCAGCAGGACTTTGTGTGGAAACCCAGAAATCAGTATTTTCTATATAGATAGACAAGATTTCAGAGGGGGTTTCCTTTCCGTTTGACTTCCTTTTCACCATTGGACACTGGATTTGATTGCCAGAGGAAGTCGGCAATTTTTCAGCCTTTTGGTGGCTTTTACGCGAGTTACATAACTGATATTAGTCAAATCTGGTTTCCTGTCTTACTTTGTCCGGGATTTTATTGAATTATGCAGTATATAAAGCACAAGTGTTTTAATGTATTGTTAAAATCAAGTCACTGCCCCCTGGAGTTTGATATCAATGGTCAGTATCTGGTGAAGGTCTAATTGTTAAATGTAGTAGTGAGGAATGAAGCATTGATGAAAGGAATGGATGAAGTGTGTGTGTGCGTGTGAGACAGATAGAGCGAAGCAGGAGGGAGATAGCAGAACATGCAGGTGGGCGATATTATTAGTCAGTCGTTGGGTTTATTTGCATTTTTTCTCAATAGGGAAGTTACTTTGTTTCTGTGTGTATGTGTCTTATACTGTCTGTTTGAAAGTTTTTTCTACTTTTCATACCCAAAATGCACATGTGCGTTATTATATTTTGTGTATTTTTTTATTTATTTTTATATGGGCAGAATATCATTATCATTACAATATGGTGCAATATTATTAAACCTCTTTTTTGTTTGTTTATCATTTTTATGTTTAAACTATCAAATCTAAAAAAATCTAAACTTTTTTATTTTCATATAGACAGAATACATTGTACATTGATTTAGTTGTTGGTATCTTTCATCGCTGAAAGGCTCTAGGGGAATGCCCCATGGGGACGGTTGCAGTTCTAAATGAAGTGACACATCTGTTATGTCATTACTATTAACAGACCCTGTTTTTCAATCAATTCTATCAAAAAAGTCTTTAAACTGCATGCCTGTTTAAAATATTCTGAAATACGCGCTTTACAAACCTGTAGAAATAGATGATCGCTCTTTCTTACAATGGTTCTTCTATCTCTTTTTACAGATATCAGAATGTCAAAACCAGTAGAGGTTGAGAATCCAGCAGCAGACTCTCCGATGGAGAGCACAGGTGAACTGGAGATATAGTCTGGAGAGTCTGTAAAAAACGATCGTTTAGATGTGTCAAAGGCCCACGAACGACATTAACCTTCTCTCTCTCTCTCTCTCTCTCTCTCTTTTTCTCTCTCCCACTCAGACTCGGAGAGAAATGTCTCAGATACTAATAATCAGGTAAGTGCATTAAAAATATAAAATTAGGGCTGTCAAACGATTTATCGCATCCAGAATGAAAGTTTGTGTTTACACAATATATATCTGTGTACTGCATATGAATTTAGTATTTATAAACACATGCACATACATGTCTATATTTAAGAAAATGTATTTGTAAAATTCATATGCACAGTACACAGGCTCATATTATGAAAACAAACTTTGATTTTGTTTCTTTTTATTCCGTATTGTGATTCATCTTTTGACAGCCCTGTTCAAAATGTAAATCACACTAAGAAAATATTAAAATATGAATAAAAAGTTATTTACTAAGAATACATTGTGACTTTTATTAGTTTATGTTTTATGCTTATCAAAAAAAACATATTTCTTATATTAGACAACATTATTTCACTTAATGCTTCAGTGTGGCAAATTATATATTTTTAATTATTAGTGTTATTTTTAATCTGGACTCTATTTCTGACTTTTCTCTCCTCCAACAGGTTCAGTCAATGAAAATCAATCCCTACTCCCTTTCCCCTACACTGGTCAATGCCACCAAGGTGAATAAACATGTATATGCATCTGCAGTTTCTGATGTCACTCAGTGGATTATATGAACTCATCCTCATTCTTTGTGTCTCAGGCTAAGGTGGAAGATTGTGGTGAAATGTCTCCAGCTCCCGTCCAAACTACACCCGCTCAGACGCCTCTTCCCCACACACAGCTGATGTTAACAGGCGGCCAGCTGGCAGGAGTAAGACAAACATTCAACTACACACACGCGCAGTTCATGTTCTCTCGTAATTTATGTGCGCTTATGAGAGGTGACTGCGCTCCTTATGTGAGCTTGCTTGCTTTAGATGTGCTTCCTTTCATCCACTTCTTCTTTTCACCACATATATCTTTATCTGTCTCTCTCTGTCTTCTCTAGTTGACTGCACTTTTGCCTGCACAGCAACAACTGCTCTTACAGCAGGCGCAGCTCCTCGCCGCCGCCGTGCAGCAGTCGCACGCGGCCCATGCAGCCAATCAACAGCAAGCACAGCAGCAGGCCAAACAGCAGGCCGCTCAGACGCAGTCGCACGGCCAGTCGCAGAACACACAAGAACAATCCGCCGCCCCCGTCCCGTCTCATCCTCACCAGCTCCCTCTTACTCAGCCAATCCAACTCACTGCCCAGGTACATCCAGTATATGTTGCTGAGCAGCACACCTGTGAGGGAGAATGCAAATGAAACCGAAATAACACTCAGAGAAACAATGTTTGTCATTGTACTGTTTCTTGAAAAACATCATTTCTCTCTCTCTATCTGTCTTTTAGGACATTCAGCAGCTGTTGCAGCTGCAGCAGTTAGTTCTCGTCCCAGGACACAGCTTGCCTTCACCCGCACAGTTTTTTTTACCACAGCAAGGGCAGCAAGGTGACTTTCTACTGACAGATCGTATGAAAATCTTATTTTTTATGTGTTACACTACGTCTGGGGTCCATTTTAAACATGCCGCTAGTAAGGTTGGGTATCGTTTACATTTGATCAATTCTGATTCTGCTTATCGATTTGAATTATCATTGATTCCCAGCTTCAATTTCAAAGTAAAACATTTTGATATTAACCTGTATTTTCATTTAGCATGGTTATTGATTGGTTTACAATATACTAGGCTAGTATTTCAAATTTGATTTCCGATTCCAGAATTGGAAAGGATTTTCATTTCGCTACTCTAGTTGCTAGTGACCTAGCCAAAAAATGCATTTTAAAAGTGGAAAAATTTTGCTCAAATGTTTCGGGGTGATTTATGTTACACACAGTAACTTCCATTACTCTCACTTTGACTGTGTTCTTCTATGTCAGTTCCCAAAAGCAAATCATTTTTCTATCCTCAGCAAAAATAATAGGAAGACACAGTATTGGTGTTCAATATTGTTCAAAACATCAAAACGTGGAGATTTTATTGGGCAGAGCTGACAGGGTTGTCAAGTTTTTGTCTTGTCATGTCATGGCATAAACTGGTTAGGAAAAAAATCTACTAAACGAAGGCTATAATCACGTGGCTATTTCATTTCCTTTCAATTCTATTTTATTTGTATAGCACAATTTTGCATTGTTGTAAAGCAGCTTTATATACAATAAGGCAGTGGTTTCTGTAGTGAAGAGAAATAGATTAGTTAATAAGAGACGCAATATAAGGTATTATAATACATGGAATTACTAGTTTTTCTCAAGATGATATGCATTGCTGAAATTAACCTATTTAAACATATATCTTTTTATACTTTAGTAATCAAAAGGCTAACAACAATACAAATAATTACATACAAAAAATAAATAAATACAACAACAACGAAAGTTTTAAAATCAGACTAATTTGTTTAATTTGATGATTTTTTATTTATTTTAATCTTAAGGTTACGTATTTATGTTTCAGGGATGCTTTCAACACCAAATCTAATTCCACTACCTCAGCAAAACCAAGGAAGCCTGCTGGCCGCCCCGCACAGACTTGGTCTTCAAGCACAGGTACAGCATCTCAGGAAAAGTCACATTCATGGCCGTAGGCATCTATGAGGTCATTTTTTCATATAAAAAAATATAACGAGAAGCTCTGAATGAATAAGCAGCAGTTGAATCTCTGCGTTACACGTCTATAATTCAGTTTATACAGTTTGCAGTTGTTTATTGTCCATGGTTAATGATTCATTTCACTTGATGTGGGAGGTTGAAGGCGTCATCTGATTGAAAGAGTGAGTGCGTGCGTGATGACACACTTGAAAACCTGTTTTCACGTAATGACACACTTTAGGAAGTTAATATAGTGGGGAGTTGCAGGCGGGAACATTTTTGTTTTCATTTTTTCGACGGTTGATCTCACACCATGACATTGTCAACTTTAGTTAAAAAAAATCATTTCTCAAAAACCAATAGCCACAGTATCATGCCCTGTTCATTTTACATTTAGATTTTATGCATTTGGCAGACGCTTTTATCCAAAGCGACTTACATTGGATTTTATTATACATTTGTTACTAAGTAGGTACAATCCCTGGGATCGAATCCACGACTTGTTCATAGGTATACGTTTATCATTTCATAACTTTATTATTTATTATATTTATTTAAATTTAACGATTTATAGCATTAATTACACCGTGTCTACTCTGGACTCGGCCAGCACGCTGCAACATGATAAAAGACATTAGAAACGCATTAGAACCCATTATCATTTTAAATTTCGTCCACACTGGATGCCGCCTGACATGAAAAACCCATTAAGAACAAGTAGACACGGTGTGAGGTATAATTATTGACACCCCACCCTGGACCTCACTCATTTTCAAACCCTGCCTACAGCCCTGGTCACATGCATAGAACACTTTTGAAATGAGGAATAAACATTCAAATCAGTCACTTTAAATACACTTTACTTCTTCATCAATAGATGTTTTTAATATTGATAGATACCAACATTTGTGTGCATACTCATATAATTGTATTATACTGTATGACACATTAACATAATGTGACAGTATTTTTGACAGAGCAATGTTTATTCTTCAACACAGTAGACTCATGTATGTGTCTATTTGGTTTACGTCAGAGAGAGAAACTTGCTGAGAGCAGTGTTACCACGGTAACTCCAGTGACCTCTCACCCCGAGGAACCCAGCGACCTGGAGGAACTGGAGCAATTTGCACGGACGTTCAAACAGCGAAGAATCAAGTTGGGCTTCACGCAGGTACATCATCAATTTACAATCATACATATACGCTTAAAAAAGAATGTAAAATTTCTTTAACAGCTTCCTTACAAATATTTTGTTGTATTATATTTCTCTAAAGGGTGATGTGGGACTGGCCATGGGGAAGCTTTACGGCAATGATTTCAGTCAAACCACCATCTCTCGATTTGAGGCGCTCAATCTCAGCTTTAAGAACATGTGCAAGCTCAAACCTTTGCTTGAGAAGTGGCTCACCGATGCAGGTAACCATCACTAACAACTGCATGATATTATACATGCTTTGACCAAACCCAAAGCTCATGTACAGGTCTGAGCATAAGGTGTTATTAGATTAAATGTGAATTATTGAAAGGTTGAGACAGAGATGGTGATTTTATGGTCGTAATCAAGGATTCTTTTTACTGGTTTGCTCAGAGATTATGTCGATGGACAGCACCATGCCAAGTCCCAGCTCTCTCTCCTCTCCTTCACTGGGCATTGACGGCTTGCCTGGCCGCCGCAGGAAGAAACGCACCAGCATTGAGACCAATGTCCGCGTTGCTCTGGAACGCAGCTTTATTACGGTCAGAACAAAAGATACACACTTCATTTACTATTGAGGATGTAACATTTTAATAAATGAAAAATAAAAAATATTTACTAAAGACATATGTAACGAAACTACAGTAAATTGGCATGCATATCCAATATAATATGTACACTTAAAAAATTGTCTTGTTTTTTGTCTTCCAGAACAAATACATTTATATACTTAAGAGGAAAAATGAAAATTAAGTTTTTAGAAAACAAATGATCTAAATGATCTCAATCAAGCATATGCTTAAAACAAGGGAAATTATGTGGCAAGGGGGTAAAAAATGAATTGTTATTAAATCTTAACCTAATTAATGTGCTTCAATAGACTTAAAGTTTATTTTTTAGCCCTATTGAAAGATATTTTGTTGTTTTTATTGTTTTAATCATACATTTTGTCTAATATCTTAATAATTTTGCTTCTTTAGTGAATGTGTCTTTAATTACGATTTTTCAGATATTTGTACTGGCGTACAAGATTTTTGCGGTGTAGTATTGAAATTGATATTAATAATTTTTCTGCTACTTGGAATTGACTACTGAATTATTGATATAATGACAATCCTTTTTGCAAAAAAGATTTTTTTTTCAATCAATCACCCTCATTCTAAATTTGTGATGAAGTTGGTTGTTTTCTTCTCTCAGAACCAGAAGCCTACCTCAGAGGAGATCCAGCTCATCGCAGACAAGCTCAACATGGAGAAGGAGGTGATCCGCGTCTGGTTCTGCAACCGCCGACAGAAAGAGAAACGTATAAACCCCAACAGTGCCACCTCTCCCTTGCCCAGCCAATCCCAGCCCACCTCGCACAACCCCCCCTGCTACAGCCCGCACATGGTACGACCCGGCTTGCGCCCTTGACCCACACCTCCCCTTCCGAAATGGCTCCTGCATGTGCAGACATTGAAAATCATTCCCATTCACCCACCCTGCATTGCTTTGCCCTTTTAAAGCAGAGTTGTCTTAATTCATACCTTTACCCTTATGAAAATAGTTTTTTATTATTGTAAGATGGTGGTAACCATACACGTTTATAACTATTTTTATATGCACAGTCTGGTTAAACTATGTAGCATTCATACTATGAATAGTAACAATGTTTATTTGTATTAAAGCCAGGTCAATTTTCTCAAGGGCATAAGCACTTTTTAAAACTAGTTCAGTGTAATTGTCATGATTATTTTGAGGATTTCAACCCCTGTCATTATTACTTATAAACGTATGTTGCATTTATTCCCTAGCTTAAAAAGTCTGACTGGTTTACTTAAAGTGTTGCATAAATGATTTTCACAAACAGTCCAAATGCTTTTCACCGTTTGACCCCTGCTCCTCTTGTTGCTTATTTCCTCTTATCCCCCTCGAAACCTTCCCCCTTGATCATGTTCTTGTCTTCCCCTGCATCCTCCTTACAGATGGCCAGTCAGGGTCCATCCCAGACGGTGACCAGTCTCAGTACAGCAGGTATGGTACACACCTAAAAATATCTTCATTACAGAAAGACCGATCTCAAATCTCTAAATAATGAAAATAAGTCATTTATACTCTGTTTACCTTTTTTCAGTGACCACCATGTCATCAGTTTGCCCGTTGACCCCGAGTGGTCCTTCATTAAGCTCCGCCCCATCTCCAGTAACTCCACCTCCCCGCAGTAACTCCAGCCCCGCCCCTCCGATTAACAGCACACTAAGTCTGAACACAGGGTGAGTTTCTCTCTCTCTCTCTCTCTCTCTTCCAAATATTAACATTTACACACATGTACATTTAATAGCAGTCACTCAATACTGCACATCATCTTCTGCCTGAGCAAAGGTAGGTGACTGCAGTGTCTGCAAATGTATTTTTATGAGCGTGATTTTGTCATCCGCAGTTCTTGGCATAAAAAGAATGGAGACGTTTCTAACTACATCAATGATTTTGCTGCCAGTCTGAGGTGAATACAGCCGGCAGAGTATACTTTATATAACTATAATATAAACACAAACACACGTAAACACTGTTTGTCAAGGAAAATGTAGATGATGTTTTTAGATCTATTTAGATGAAAAACCCTACACAAATATATAGGTATATACTATAGATAAATACTCGAAACTACCAATTCGTCTTTCAGTTCTGCTGTTATTCAAGCTCCACTGCATTAAGAGAAAGATTTGAACTTCTTGCACTGTTTATACGGCTCTTAACTATGCTTCCTAATGCTTCCTTTCTTTCCCTTTTTCCCTTACTTCCCCTCTCTTTTCCTGGTTGTCTGTGTTTTTGGGGGTGGTTATTTGTTTGTGACTCAGAAATACGATGAGGAGCTTTAACGCGGGAATGAACCAAGCTCTTCTTGCCAACAACCCACTTGCTACTATCCAAGGTTTGTGATAAAGGGAGCCAGATAGAGATACATTCATTACTCTCAAGCAGAGCTACTCAAGCTTCACTTCATCATTTTTTTGGGTATGTGTTTTCCCTGGGATCGAACCCACGTCCGTTGTGTTGCTGGCACAATGCTCTACCAAGTGAGCTCAGGGAATGAAAAAAGTGAATAATAGCCATTTTTAATAAACTTTGTTGTGGCCCCTGAGCTTTCCAATGTTGAGTAGACCTGTTTGAGTGACATTATCCCCAAAACATTTTCTGCCTCCTCATATCTGTGTTGTTTCCGATCGAGTCCATATGTTGTCCTGCCTTTGCTAACACTCTTAGTCTCATTTATCTCACATCTGTGATTTCCCACCCTGCTAGGCAATTCTGGTTGTCATGGTGCATGTTTGTTTCACTGATGTTAAAATATCTCTCAATAATAATGTTATTGTTTTAAGTCTTTTGCCTTGTCTTTCCTCCACAGCACTAGCAGCCAGTGGTGGCCAGCTGCCCATTTCCAGTCTTGAAGGAAGCAGCAAGATTTTATTTGGTGGTTCTGGGGCCCAGGGAGCAAGTCTTCCCTCTTCTCTTTTCATCAACCACTCCTCTTTGTTGCCCATGGCGACAGGCGCCGGCATGGGATTGGGCGATTCCGCTATCGCCCATGCAGCCAAAACATCATTCCCTCTCATCGGCGGCATGAGTCCCTCCCCTTGCTCAAGCCCCGCCTCTTCCTGCTCTTCCAATGATTTGGTACACAGCCCTCACTCGATGGGAGGGGCTAAAATTGAGTGACACTGCCCGTAGGCCAATCACAGGAGGAGGAGGAGGTGAAACCTCACCTGTCAACCAAAGCATCTTTTGATCTCCTTCCTCCCTTTCATGTCATCCTTCCCACTCTTTTTCTTCTTCTCTCCCACTCTAACGATACCAAAAATACACCAAGTATAAGAGGGGAGAGACGGAGAGACAGAATGGAAGGAGAAAGGAAGGAGGAGGAAATATGAAACCAAAAAAACACCACGAGGCTTAGCAGGACGCAGCCAAATACGTAACCTAAGATAACTATTCGAGCGAATAGCGCAGTGTGAAGAGGAGAACGAGATCCTTGGAATCTTTGTGCACCAAAAACAACAAAAGAACTTGGAATGTGTTGTAGACAACGATAGGAGAGTTTCAACTCTCAGAAGCAACTGCGTGGAGTACTGAAAACCAAAAAGTATAATGGAACTTTTAGAGACTCACTATGACAAAAAATACAAGCATACCAAAATCTCAAATACCAAAAACAAACACCAAAAATACGGATGGAAAAGCTTTATCCAAAGGACCTGTAAATAGCCAGCCGTCCAGGACCAGATCCAGCGACACAATCCAGCCATCTCTGAGCTCATCATCTACCATAAAATCACACTGTCTGTCTTCTGTACATTTTACCATTAAGTTGTATTTTAGCATTAGTTGTACATCTGAGCCATGCCTTTGTTTTCATAACTAGTTTAGACTTTCTCAGTTTTTTTCTCTTTCTTCCTCATTTCTCGTATTTTACCGAAGGTAGCAGGTTTGCCATCTTTGTTGAATGGCCATCATCATCATCAGTCTTATCAGCATGTAGCAAGAGTTTCCATAGATTCATCCTGTGAAATGGATGCGGTACATTCAATCCTGTAATAGTGACACCAACCCTCTCTATCTCTCTCTTTTTCTGTAGTATTCATACCTGTAGTAAAGTGTAAATAATCTCTTCACGTCTGTCTTAATAACGCTCATTGCATTAGTCATCCATCACGCGTTCCGTTACTCACTCTCTCCCTTATGAATACCAAAGCGATTCATTCACACTCATTCATTATTCAAGCGACACAGGAAGTGATCGGGAGCCAAGACCTTGGTAACCCCACTTACACACGGGAAACACGTGGGATATGTCTTGGTAAAGAGGCTTCCCGTCCTCCAGCTTTCTTTACAAGCCAAAAATGACACTAAACTTCACAGCCAGCCAAAGTTCCACTAACCCAGAAAGGAAAAACAAAAACAAACCAAATATCGGTGGAGAGGAATTGAGTCGCTGTACAGAATAAATAGACATCCCTTCATGTGTCTGGGCCAAGGTCACCCAGAACTGTAGCAAGGGATGGATGGATGGGATTCCTCTGCCTACTGTCATTCAAAACTCTTTCTGGTCCTGGGTGGCGGGATCTTTGATGACCTCACTGAACTCATCTGAAGAAGATGTTTTGGGTTTGTTTGGGGGTTGGGAGGGTCGTTCTTTTTGGTCATTTGTTCCGTCTGTGCGGTTTTTCGCTGCGGTGTGTGTAGATGCTGTACTTCTTCATTTGTGTGCTATCATTTGGGGAAAAGGTATCTCATTTTTTGCGTTCCTTGTTCCTATCTTGTTGTGTTAGAGACTCTAATCAGGTGGATGAAACAATACTGTGAAAATTCAGTACAGCAGACAAAGAACCAGGATAAACACACGCATCCAAAGAACCAAAGTCGAATATAAGCAAGCTTTAAAGAGAACCAAATATCATATGCTCTGCAATTTCCATATTCTCATCCACCCAACCGTACAGTTGTATTTATATCGTGCTGAAATCTGTAGCAGGTTCAATGAGGGATGGAGAACATGAACTCACCGTATAGTCCGAAAGGGTCGGTTAGCGCTTCTATAGATTTCGTAGTAAATTATCTATGTTATAATGCTTACTTATTGCTAATGTATGGAAGAAAAACATTGTGAAAAGATTAAAAAAATGTTGATATTTACTTAGACCAAAAATCCATGCTCATCTCGCTTTTGAGTTCTTCGTGTTTTCTTCCTCCCCCGTTTTAAACGAATTCGATTCTTATTTATTCTCCTCTCGCTGGTGTGCGGAGTTTCTTCATTTTGTAAGATTTCTTTAATATATTCCAAATGCTGTTTTGTAGTGGGTGTGTTTGAGGCACCAGATTGTATTACGATGTAAACTTCCTTTGCCAAGGCAACCTTTCAAACCAAATCCATCGACAAATGCAACCGTCGGTCTCGAGCGACCGACCGCGACGTGGTCGACGCTCATCTTCTCAACCTCTAAACTGTCCCTTACTGAGACAGCTTAGCCTGCGGAGGGGTAACCTATCAGGGGAAAAGCAGCACTGTGTTTCTTCTACTGAAATGTTGTGGTAGCGTTCGTTCACAACGTTGAAGTAACCTTCCAGAGTAAAAGCATGCACTGCCATGGTTTGGAATGGAACGGTGAGGAAGGGGTGAGATTATAATCGACAGAAAACATATCTTTGGACTGTTTACTTGTCTTAATATCTTCTTATACCTGTCTCACTACAGATGATGTTAGCCATCGTGTTGCTATAGTTACTGTTGTGAAGGCTACCATGCGTGTATGTTGAGCGCAGTGCTGTCGTTAGCCTTGACCTGAAAGCTTTAAACAGCTACAAAACCAAAAACTTTAGGAGAGAAAAGATGGAGGTATTTGGGTGGAAGGGGTTCCCGGGGGGAGAGAATACAGCCAAATATTATGTATTGTGTGATAGCAGAAATGTATAGACCGCGCTATCTCCATCTTCCTCTCTTTTGCTCTCTGCCTCACTTCTCTTTTTCCTGTTCCTGCTTTGTTTTTGTGTGAATGTTTGTAGTTTCGTCTCTTAGGTAGTGAGTGTAAAAGAAAGATAGTTCCTCATATACCTCACGCTCTTCACTGATAAACCAAATAGATGAATGCTTTAAACATTTAGAGAGGCGGGCCGTATCCGCTAATAGGACACGGAAAGAAGCGTTCTGATTGGCCGGAGCTGAGGGATTATATACTGAAAGATCTTGAGTGATGATGATGAAAGCCCCGTTCAGAACGTAGAACTTTGGTCTGTTCACTTCCTCTGTCCTGCACCAGCCCCTGGAACCACATTTCCAGTCACTAAACACAGGGCACGATGTGAGAAATATATACACTTATTGTGTATGGCTATATAAATCAGACGGGTGACTGAGAGGAGGGGGTGACTGTTGTTGCTAGGTGACAAATTTTATGTCTAAAAATGGAGATGTGTTGTAGAGGAAAATAGGGGGATCCCACTTTCCCATGTTTTTTATTCACCTTATAGTCAGGCATTATATTGGTTATCTGAAAAAAACTCTTTTGATATGCAAGTAATGAACTGCAGTGTAAGGGAGCGTGTTCAAAGTGTGAGTCTCTTAATGGCGTGAATCTCCAGAGAATGATACCAAAGCAACACCCCATTCTGAGACCAAACACAGCAGACACATTCCCTAAAAATAACTGTTCAGATTTTCCGATTCTCTTTGTTCTGATCCTCCTATATCATAAAAACATTTCCCATAAAGAGAAATAAACTTTATTTAAAACTTTGATAAATCCTGACCAGGTTAAGAGAACTGTATGTTACAGAGCTGCTCTTGTTTTACTATTCTTACGATACTTTCTCTGTATTATAATAAAAATGAAACAGCTTCAGTCCAAAGGTGTTTAAAAAGATTTTTTTAAATAACAAAGAACTTAAACACATCTAGTTAAACCAAAGAGCTACACTGACATCCTCCATTGCTTTTATTTTTGGTCTCTTTCTCTGGTCACCTAGCAACCCAGTTTCTGAAGGTATAAACTCAACTACTATACAAAGTAAATGATCAAATGTATATTTTTAATTATCTATTATATGGGGGAAAGCATCATGATGATGATCTTAAAGAAAAGACTCAGTATGTGTATGCTATTTTTTTTCTTTGGTTAGTGATCTGTCTCAATCTCTTCATGTTCACTGCTCACTCAATGCATAAATGCAAGTCTGTCATTGTCGCCTGTGTGTACAAACGTTCATGTATGCATGTTACACACTTTGGACTCATAGTTAACAAATGCAGTTATGTTGGTAGTGTGGAAATGTGTGTGAATGTGAGGGTCTAATCTGATGTACGCTGTCACATTTTACCCTTCCATTTGCTCTTTTTAATTGACTTGTTATTTTTGAGTTGAGCAGTTCTTCTTTCTCTTTTCTTCTGTGTCTCTCTTCCTCCCTAAGGTGACAGGTTAGCCTTTTGGTGTAATTATCTCTGAAACCAAAAAATTGTTGACAAAACTCGCTTGTGCATTGTACAGTGTTGTTCATTTAAAGTCATTTTTGTAACTGAAAGTGTTTCACTCATCTGAATAAAAACAGTAGAGAGAAAAAGAATGCATGAAAATGATGTCTTTTCATTGTGACTTAGATCCATTTATGAAAATGATTCAGCACTACAGGGAAACACGTACCATTTATGTTACGAAACTTTTTCCCCTCAATGTGACAGAATACACAACATGTCCTTAAGGGTCTTGAGTTACCCGTTTACAAGGCTTGACTTAAAATTAGGATATTTAAGTCGTTTTTATAAATATGTCTTATAAAAAACATAACTGGTGTGAGTCTCAGACAAAACAATGGGACTGACGTATTTTAAGATATCTCGGGCAAATTATTTGCATATAAGACAGCTCAAAGATTCATTTTAGTCTAGCCTTAAGCCTTGTCTGTGAAACCGGGCATTCAGTATTTATAATAATAATAAGAAATCATGTTATTACTTGATAGAGCATTGTGAGCAAGTATCATGGATTTGATCAAAAAATAGAAATCTTTCTTGACCTCAAGTTAAAACCGCTGTTTCGCTTTTAACCACTGGGTGGCAGCATCAGCGTTAACTCTAATCTGTTCTCATTCACATGTATGAATCATCCAAAGAGTTTCTGCCTCCACATGGCACATCAAGTTAGTCACCCTCTCTTCCCCTTCCCTCACTGACTCTCTCTACATCCATTTTCTCTCTTTTCTCCTGCTTTTCCACTTTTCACAGTTTCTCATTTGCTCAGCTGACTCATAGGACATCTGGTCTTTGCCATGCAGTGTGTCCTTTAATTATGTTTTTCTCCTCTACATTCGAGTGTTTTTAAAGATTCTAGCTTTAATATAGATGATGATGAACTGCAGGTTTTCACGCCAAATATCTAACAACTTTAAACCAAGCTAAGGTTTAACTATTTGATTGTCAAGGTCCAGTGTACGAAATTTCAATGAATGGCTCTCTCCACCCCTCCCTTTTGAAGCACTGGAGGCCAACACAGGACAATGTTGTCAGGTTTTCGCTTTTTTGCCGAAGGAGATAGAGTATTAACGAAATGCACTCTGTAGAGCAGTTTGTCCATTTAGGGCTACTGTAGAAACACCCTGTTAAATTCCATGCAAGGGGACCTGCTGTATATGTAGATAGATACAGCTCATTCTAGAGTAATAAAAACATAACGCATCATTATGTATTGTCTTTATACACCACTGAAGTCATGTATATTATATTGCATTACATAGGACCTTAAAGTAGGCCTAGTAAATAGTGAGTTTATAAACTAGAGAATGTCGTAGAGACATTGGGAAAGGCTCTTCTGTCCTAGGCCAACCACTTAGCAACACCTTAGCAACCAACCAGAAAACCCTATAGGAACTGAACTCAATAGAGTAAAAATCCAGTTTAAGACACCACTTTTTAAAACCCACTGATTATGTCAGTCCAGCACATTAAATAAATGTGATCTGTGATTTTAGTCCCCATGGGAAGTGAGGTGTTTACAGATTGGTCACAGTATGCGTCAGTCATATCTGCTCCCACTCACAATCTGCCTCGGTCAGACTTTACCCGCCCACTCAGAAAGACAGGTGGTCAATCTGTCACTACAGCTGTACAGGTGTGTGTTTGTGTGAACGTACAGTGACGGACCCGAGATGAAACAGATGACGACGGCATTTCAGGTGTGTAACAGGAGCACGGTAAATTCCACAAACATGGGGCTTGAACACATGTTTGTTTGTTTGTGTTAGATTATCAAACATAACACTTTATCTTTGTCATGAAATCATGTCAGGCGGTCATTTAACAGCAAAGGAAATCCTCACTGCAAGGTAGACTCAAGTCTCGAGTGGAAAGGCAAGAGTTATTAGTGTTTTGGTGAATTTTCTCACACATTTAAAGACATTCCACTATGCTACCTGTCTGCTTTCACACCCTGCACTGATCTGCTGCACCTGCACAAAGCAAACACAAATTTACAAAGTATTCAACACATGTCAAATCATAAGCAGCTATTGTTATTCACAGACTGAACACACAAATGATCAATAATCAGCATAACAGGTCACACCTGTCATAAGTATGATGCATTTGAGTATGTAACAGTTTCATAACATGACGGAAACTTCTGCCCACAGTCAACTTACTATCAGAACAGCTGCCATAAACCCTCTTACAACAAGTATGAAGTTCATTTACTACGTTTTTATAGTTTTATATTTTATTTAAGTATATTATGTAATGTATACTAATGTCTACACTGCAAAAAAACTTGAAGTAGAAAGAATTTTCACATATTTTTGAAATGCTGTAAAAAGAAATTGTATTAATGGTTGTAAAAAATATTATAAAAATGTCTTACTTAAAAAATGTTTTTTACGGTAGTTGTAAACTTGTAAGTGTACTATTCAATAACATTTGGAACTAAATTGGCCCTATACTTTTATTCGATGAAAATATTTAAAGAAAATAAAAAGCTTCCATTAAAAGTACTTGTAGTAAACTTTGAGGACACAACTATATTACACCTGTTCAATACTCATAGCATATTTTTTGTTAGCATGTTTCTTTTTAATAGTTTTTTTTTTTAATGAACTGAACATCTTACGTGTAATGAACTATTTACCTAATTTATTTGATAAAAGGCAGTATGTACAACTGTGAATTTTTTTATTAAATAGGCTACTCTGTCAAAAAAGACAATACAACTACGAGCCTAGTGTACTTAGAATACCATTTATACTTTAAATTAAAAGAATAAATATAGTGCATATTGTATATTGTATAACATTGTATAACATGTTATATTGTTCTGAGAAGTATAGATAAAAAGTACACAGAAAGTATACTTTCTCTCCTTCCCCTTTTTCGTTGTGTTTAAAAGAAGTATACTAATAAACTCTTTTTTGTGAGGGTCCACCTGGAGTAATAAATGTCTCACTCAAGAGTTGAGGGTAATGGACCATCCCTTCCAGGGTATAAATCCAGAGCTTTGGGTTAGATTGTAAATCACATCGCACCAGCACCTCTTCTCACGAGAATAAAACGCATGCACAAATACACAAACAAAACTGTGAAAACATGGGGGTGTCCTACGGTACACATGGACTTGATGAGTCATTAGGAACATCTAGTGCCCACAGTATAAATTTAATACCTACACATATTTCCCATTTCTGCGGTTAGCCCACGCACGTACAGTAACATACTCATCTGTCATAGCATGTTTCCCTCAGGATACATTTAAAGAAAATATGAAGTGAACACTCCCAAATAGCTATATACTAAACTTTTTCTGCATTAGGATCTTGTTAAGTATCACAGAACAACACATTGTGGACCTCTGAATGACAAACATTTAATGTTGATTCATTCTGACATACAATGTCTTCTATTTATGAAAATATCTTTTTTGCAGGATGGTTTTTACAGGTTTTAGAACATCTTCTATAAGTCTTCTTATGCTGTTTTCACATGTGATGGGAGTCTGGTGGCAATGGACCTGTGCTGTCATAGATGTGGGTTTAGAGCAATCTGAGAAATATTAGTAGCACACAAATGTGGACCATGATTCCGTCGAGGTTTTTCTATTGTCAAGGCCTTGAAAGCAACGTCGATACCAACAATATATTCTGAATTGTCTGTTGTTTCCAGAGTGTAGTTTTGCTAACCTTGCAACCACATGCCCTTTCTCCAAAGCCCCGCCCTTCAAGGGCATGTCATCCAATCTGCTGTCAGCAAACCTGACTAGACAAAATGATTCAAAGGCTGAAAGAGTTTCTGACTAGTCCTGTGATTGGCTAACACAACCATGGGCTTCCTCTGACTGTTTGATGCTGTTAACAGAGCCTATAGTGCTGTCACACATAGACAACTGCGATTTCACAGGATGCTTTAAAGTCTGTTGGCAGATGTGTGATATTCCAAAATCCACAGTACAAGACTTTCTGCAAACAAATTAAAAAACATTTAATGAACAGAGTTTCAGATCTCTGATATGAATCTAATCCAGAAACCCTGAGATCCATTTTTGCATATGAATCTGCGGTATGTCAAAACCCAAGCATCAACTCTGATCGCGACATGAAGTTCAACAGCTGTCAGCGCCACGGTGACCCTAGTTTAGACCCGTCACGCTGCTAAATCGGACCTCCGATTAGCTCCACGCCTCTGAAATGACAGCTGTACCGGATCCAGACCTGTTCACAGCCAGTGCTCTGGAATGTAGGTATGAAAGTTTGTTCGGAGAGATGAGCCGTAGTGGAAACAGCAAACTGTGCCAATAGGAAGAGTTTGTTCCTTAGCAAGATATCGGAGACACTATCAACACACAGCGTGGGCCTAATATAGCAACTGACAGAGCAAGACATACATCTCTTGCTCTCTCGCCCCTGCCTCTCCCTGCTCAGATATCACAGGCCTGTAACTCCAAGGGCTGGATTTCAGGGTGGGTGAACGCTGAAATCTAATTCTGTTTCGCCCATCATCAAACCTGATGTCACTTGCTCGTCGGGCCTCGCAAACTTTTTGGTCCTCTTTTCTTCTCCGCTGCCATTCTGTTTCCTCCTCGCGACATGAACCCTGATCTCCTCTCACTCTCAAACCTGTTCTCCTGTCTTACCCAGTGTCTGTCCTTGGCAGAGCAGTGTGTGGTAATCCTATTACTCTTGTGCAAAAACCAGCTGAGAGAGAAAGAGAGGGAGAGCCAGTGAGCGAGGGAGAAAGAGAGGAGGCAGCGGAGGGGGATTGTCAGTTCTGTGTTACACTGGTGAGCAGACAAAAAGCGGTTTAAACTATGGAACATGACCCTAAAGACCCGGCAAAGAATAAAGAGAGAGGGGAGGGGGAATAAAGGGAGATGATGAGGTTCTTGACAGTTAGAGCGCCAAACTTGAAAGTAAACATTTATGACAAAAGCACACTGACACACTCCTTCTCACTTGTGAATGAGTTTTTTTTCTCATGTGTGATCATCACAGATAAGCCGTTAATTCATGTCACACAACGTGAACACAATAAACAGAAACTAAGGTTGTCAAGCTTTAAGGATGTAGGAAAGAAGCATCATGACAGTGGTCCCTGTGATATGTATGCTATACTCCAAGTCATATTATGGCTTTATTCAGGGAAAAGGTCTGAATTTATGTTGTAATTTATTGATTTGTCAATAAATTGTTCAGACAAAAAAACAAAAAAGGTCAAGTTAATTTGATAAAAGCATATTTCTCCTTCCCTTGTTACAGAAGAAATACTTTACTCAGGACGATAAGAAAGAAAAAACACAGAAAATATCTCTTTAATCTTTAAATAATTTGTCCTAGACATCAATGAGATTAAATTATAGCAAATGGAAATTTACTTGGTCTCCTGTGTCTCATATTTCTCCTGAGAAAAAGACCTAGAAATCCCACAAATGTCACAAGAGTTTCGGAAGAGATTTCAAACATGCCACAAACTTAACCCAGATTTGTCAAGTGTACAATCTAAAATCAATATTATTGAAGATCTCAATATGAACTCAAACACTTCTCTTGAAATAAACCCAAATTCAGATTATTTCACCAATACAATCTACATTCATTTGAACAGTTATCTTACCGGTACATTTTTATTTGTTTTGTATTTTTTTCTCCAACGCAATTTGAGAAGAAACATCTGAGACTACGTTGATAGATACTCAAAAGAAACACAACTGAGAACTCCATCAAATCTCCTGAGCAAGAAAGATCAACCACTGAGCCATAACATTTACTTTTTCAGAAACCTATTTTGTCTGAAAACATTTTCTACTTTTTGTTGTGTTTATATAAACACCTACTTCACTCTCTCTTGCTCTGTCAACATATCCATTACTTTGGCGTGCTTCACACGAGCAGAAAGCCAAAAGATAGAGCGTTACAAAGAGGCCCTCATCCACAGAGTACTCTCTCATTTATCGTCTAACAACACGACAGAGCAACAGCACTTGTCTGTTTTTGAATTATGTTATTTAAGTATTTAAATTAACATTCACATGATGTGCAATGCCTGCTAGGGTTTTTAAAGCCACACTATAGAACTTTTGCTCACGGTTCACCCATGTGGTTGATAAGCGCAAATGTCTTATACCAGTGTTGTAAATAATGTAGATGTTTACTGTTTACTAAGCTGCTGGAAACGTTATTTGGAAACTCTTCCACAGGCAGGGGATGGGTGGGGCTGTGTGTACCGACCCGAACACAGAACTTACAGAGTGTGGTTGTAGCCGCTCTGAGACTGCTCAGGAAGCAGCAGGAGTAGAATACGTCCAGTTAAGAGCTGTTCTACCACTGAAATCACTTTAGAGACATAATTTTAAGGTCGAAAAAACTACAAAGTGTTGCTTTAAGCGCCTCTATTTTACATGTGTTCTCAGAGCTCTAATTTCGGAGAACAACTAGTGTCACTCGGGACATTAGTGATGATTGTGCGTGTGTACCCTCATTTAGAGCAGAACAGAGGGAGTAGGGAGCCGGAGGGCCTAAACTGTGCAAGGGTGTTGAGAAGCACTGTATGCTCAGGCATCTGTCTGTCACTTTGATTTAAATGCTGATCGTCTCATAAAAAGCAACAGAGAAAATGTTTTGTGTTGAGTGGGTGAGGGGTTGGATATAAAAGGGTGATTCTCACATTTTGCTGAAATTGAGCGACTGTGAAACTTTAATCCGCTTTTAATTTCCATACTTGTACTTTCAAAGTATTTACAAATAATGGAATGCGAGGGAAAGCTATTACAGATTCATATATGGTCAGTTTTTGAAGTTAAAAGATGAGGGAAATATTGGATCAGTTAAAAAAAAATTGTTGTTGCTTTTTTATTCCTGTTTAAATCAAGACAAATAAACAAAATGCCATATTATACAGCAAATCAAACATCCCAAATCAATAGAACCATGTATCAGATTGCTTAAAGGTCTGGGGGGTTTGTATTTCTGTTTAAAAATAGTTTTGTAGACAAACAATAAATTCTGCCAATTGATGAATTTCTTAACAATACTATAATTTCTGTTTGACAATTTAAGATTTTTATTATATTACTTTTAATAGACACGTTTGCTCAGCCAGCACAGGAAAGCTATAGATACAAAATGGCTATAAATAAACAAATCTTTCAATACTGGCAAACTATTTTTCATAATTCCAATATTGTAACTGTTCTCTATAAAGTATGTATTGTGGTTATTCACCCGGATATAAAACTCCTGTCATTTATTCTGTGGAACACAAAATAATATATTTATGGGTTAAGTAATTATGTCCATACAATGGAAGTCAATGAGGTCTTTCTTTGGTTACCAATTCTCTTCAAAATATCTTATTTTGTATTCTGCTAGCGAAAGTAATACAGGTTTGAAATGACATGAGGGTGAATTAATTGTATTTATTATTATAGAGTGAACTATTCCAATAATAAAGAATAAGTAGCTTTTCACACTTTTCTTCCCCATCCATTCCCCTTTCTGCTGTGAAAGGTGTATCTGGTGAAAGTTATGCTGGAAAAGCTTGAAAATAATCAGAACCGCAGAGGTGAAAGACTCTGAATGTGAACAATATGGAAGTTTTCTGAGAAACCGATAACCTTGACTTTATTGTGCTGACAGACTCGACATAAGTCCAGAAGTAGTGAAGAGTCGGAATGTGGAGGAGAGCAGGTCGATAGCATGCAATAATGGTGTAGATGAAGAAAACAACAGGCAAAAAATGAATAATATATTCATTAATGAATACATTAATAAATAACACAACACATTGACAACATTACACTTCATAACAATTAACATGTAACCAAATACAATGACATAAAAACAAGACACTAACAAAGACATGACATTGTCTTTTCATGCTTTTCTATTGTAACCTTCCTATTTTATTACCTACAAAAGTAGCCGCTGTTGTGATGGTTTCTGCTTTAGTACCGGAGGAAACAGAGACAGGGGCAGATAAAGAGAGAAGGATTTAGACGAAAGTGTGAGAGAAAGGAAATGGAAAAAGAGCAAGATTATGTGTAAACACAAGAGTAGATTGTATTTATTGTCCATATGGTCAAAGGAAATTGCCCATCCCAATAACTGCTCTGTTTTCTTTCCTGGGGGTAGGGTGGGGGGGTGTCTCGGGCAAAGGTGACAGCAATGGATATTTCCAAAACACACATATACACACACGTTCACAGGGTTCGCGGCAGCAGCGTTATGGAGCTGAGATGCATATCTGAGCCACGTCTGTTTCCTGTGACCAGAAATGACTGCTGACACACTACAGCATAACCAGCACAAATAACAACAAGAAGCACAATTATGAGAAGCCCCACAACGCGCATAACAAGTCACAGAACAATAACACCCGTTTCCTCTCGCAGGACATTGTGGCTAACAGGACAATTGATCAGGTTAAAGCTCATTATGGCACACGCAATCCTGTCAGGCGCAGCAGACTTGGGAAATTTGATGAATTTAAAAACACAATCATACGCATATCACTGCACAGACTGCTTTTTCCACGAAATGCAGTCATTATGACCACCAGAAGAGGATCAATACTTCATCATTTGTCTTTTTTTGTTGTTTAATATTTTGTGTCCTGCTCTCCTCAGTCCCCTGTTATCTGGCACTAAGGATGCACTGATCTAGAGAAGGAGACATGCTACACTGCTCATGAGTGACCTCACATTTATTCAAGAAGAACTGCTCATCAGTGAGGTAGTGAAGGGGGGGGGTCCTTTTATGGTTCAGGTGCTCAGCTAAAACAGGATGTGTGCGCTTGAGCAGATGGATCACATTCAAATCATACAGGAAACAAACTAACATCTACACCCGCTTTCTCACACAGACAGTGGCACTGCAGCATCCATGTTTACTCTCATTGGTTTGTGGTCATAACCTCACATGTTTCACTGGTGATTTTTGTGAAATCAGCGAAAAGACATCAAAAAGAAAGTGTTTAGGAACAAATATTATTTATTCTATTTAATCTGACTCATCAGATTTCAGTGCTTAAAGGGATAGTTCACCAAAAAATACAAATTCAGTCATCATTTACTCACCATCATGTCATTCAAACCCTGTTCTGAATCAACCCTGTATGTCACTAACGTTCTTTAAAATATCTTCTTTGTGTTCTGCAGAAGAAAGTCAAGCAGACTAGGAACGACATAAAGTTGAGCAGCCTAAATGATAAAGCATTTTCATTTTGGGCTTAACTAAATATCTGTGCTCCAATGATAAATCAAAAACAAATTTAAATGTTACAAAAATGTGTTGAATCTATATGTGAGGTATCCATTTGCAATTGATGCAATTCAAAACTAAAATAAACAAAGGCCATGTGTGTCACAGACTAACATTTGATCATCCATAACCATAACAAAACATTTGATTATTTGATTGATACGTTTTCCTGAGCATAGCCTGAAGATCCCTTTATTCACAAAAAAATCATCCATGTTTATCTCGCAACTTACAAAAATGACCTCTTGATGCGGTATGCAATTATCATTAAATGAAAGAGAAAGAAGGTTCATTAGACAGAAAACCACTTGTTGCTGTAGTTAAAGGACGCGATGACGCTGAATCTCGGTTCTATCGGCCTCGTCGGCAGCTCGTAGGACGCGGATGTGACGCCATCACGGACAGAGGCTACGGCGGTCTCCATAACGACGCCTCGTGCTGCATTGACGCCAGCCCCAGCTCGTGGTGAGGGGGCGTGACTCCGCCAATGCCCGAGTCCCCCCCTTCCCCCGTCCGTGTGGGCGGCCCCGTGCGGCAGCAGCGAGCGAAACACGACACCCGAGAGAGAGAGAGAGAGAGAGAGAGCGAGAGAGAGAGAGAGAGAGATGGGGGAGGAGACAACGAGTAGTTTCAGACTCGGGAGAGTGGAGGAAGGAAAAAAAGTCGGTGTGAAAGAGAGAATGGGAAACTGACTGCTATACTGCGAATCTCGGGAGAGCAGATGACAAACTAACACGAGGAAAAAATGTTGCGAAGATCATCAACTCGGCATAAGAGAGCGCATATGTGACAGCGAGCCGCGGACCCTTTTTCCGCCGTGTTGGGATTGTACCGATCGTTCCCGGGACAGACAGGAAAGCGGTGTTTCGGAACTCCGTTGCACCCCGTCCCGTGGCGCTAGTTGAAGTGCTGAGCCACTCTCTAAGTTCAAACTCAAAGCTGTCGAGGAATTTGGAGTGATCGTGTAAAGAGGACGATCCGATAGGTGATCGTACAGCAGGGAGCAACAGGAGCGCAGAACATTTGACAAAAGTTTGGCCTTTCGGAGACGGGGCTGAGGGAGAGGCCGACTCTCGCCACTGTTGAACTGACAACTTAACCCAGCTTGCTGCGTTAGGGGCTGCGAACTTTCAACATGAAAACCCCGGGGGACTCGGGTAAGTTACCCAGGCATTCATTATCATCTTGCCACAAAAACTTGGGACACCGTATAACGTACAACTGTGTGTAAATTACTACGTTAGGAATTAACTATGGTAATCTTGAGGACAGGGTCTTTATTGTTAGATAACAATGTGAAAAATGTGCTCGAGAATGCTCTCTTGCAAACTGACTTTTGCTTTTGAAAAGAGAGTTGACAGAGTGGTAGGCAGTTAAGTGTAATGATTAGGTGTTTCCCCAGGATTTATTACCCTGACAAACCACCTGATTTACTACTTTGAAACTTTTTGTTAGCTTTATTTGGCTTCTGTTAACATGTTTTTTTTTATTTGTCCTATCGTCTATGAAAAAGTAATTGATCGCAGTCTGCATTTCACCACAGCTAATAATAATGCTCAAAATTCAGCAATATTCCTTTTACAACGGAAGGGCTGGAGGCTTGTTTATGGAAAGTCTTACTGTGTCAGTCCAGCTCAGACTGAATTCATTCTCATAACAAATGCTGACAAGACTTGCTTGTCTTTCTTTAAAATTTAGGTTAAAACAACGACTGCTTAATTTCTGTCTCCTGCCAGCAGTAGTTAACCTGTTGAATGGCTGCGATTTTCAAAGCGAGTTTTTTATTATTCAAAAATACATCAAACTATTCGGAATCAAACACATTTTAATAACGTTACATTTTCTTTTATATTCGGCCGTGTCAGCTGTGTGAAGATCTAGCGCGAGCTTTGAACGAATATCACGGCACACTCAAAATGGAAGCCCGCTGTTTAACCAGCGAATTTAATAGACTTATACATGACTTCGTTCATAACTTCGCAATGGCTTTGATGTTGTTATGATTTCCCGTCATATCGCATACGTTTGATATAAATGCTTTCCAGTAGCCTGGTCGTTTTCATTCACTTCAATCACAGTTAGCGTACTTGCCTAGTATTGAGTTCGTAACATGTATGCACTTGTCCAGTATCTACCTGTTACTGTCCCGCCAACTAGAGCAAGTTTCAGTAGCAGTGTTCAGAACGCCTTTTCTAGCATACTTGGGAATCCTTTCTCTCGCACTTTCTCTCTCCCAGGCGTAGTTAGTTCTCTCACATCACGATTTTCTCAGCGTTTGTACCCCGCCACCCACGTTGCACGAAGTTTAACGGACTTTAACTATTACATTACAAGACCGAAAACGGCCCTGTTATTATCATCAGAATTGTCTGCGAGCTCGCGCGCGTGCTACTGTTGCATCACAATGCAGACTGCGCTTTAGGATGCGTGTCCGGTTTAGAGATCACCATGGTCCTCACTTTTTAAAAAGGACTTTTTTAAACTTTATTTGTTTGCAGTCTAGCGTGTTCTGACACGAAATGAAGATAGTATGACAGTGTGCAGTCGTTTCATTTAGAAGATTTAACGGATGCAACATTGGGGGAAGTGCACAGTAAATGGTCATATCTGAAATCACTGGCCTGCACTTTGTTGGGCTGTAAATTCATTTTTTTAATGTGGCCAATATAAAGATTAATAAATGTAGATTAATAATCTGCGCAGTAAAACCAGTGTTAAAGGGATGCTACTCCCCAAAATGAAAGTTCTGTCATCATTTACTCAAGATTCAAAGATTTATTGTCATGATCATGCAAATTTGTACATTGACAAAGCACCGGAAAAATAAATATTAACATGCACAAATACAGATTAAGATTACAGTAAAATAAAATATATAAGTATCTTTACATAGATCTCAATATAAACAGAAAAAGTTCTCAGTGAGGGTGACTGTCATAGTGTCAGTTTGTGTGTGTTTTGTTGTGTTGTGCTGGTTTGTTCCTCACCCTCAGATTGTTCCAAACTTCTTTGTTCTGCTGAACACGCAGGAACATATCTGGAAGATTGTCAAATCTCACCCCCCATCGACTCCCATAGTATTTATTTTCTCTACTATGTCAGTAAATGGTGGGTGAGATCTGACATTCTTGAGTAAATGAGTAAATGATGACAGAATTTTCATTTTTGATTGAAGTATCCCTTTAACACATTTGAAAACTGCATATCTCTTTAAATCATGTGATCAGTCTAAAGCATGGTAAACCTCAAAGGAAAGTATTTTAGATGACATCCTATTCTATTCTTTCAATGGAGTGCATTCTAAAACAAAAAAAGCAAAGCATTTATGGCTAACCTTTCGACCTGCGCTGCAAAAACCTTTACATTCTCAGCATGCTCTGCATTTCATACACCTTGAAGTCTCAGGACTTTCTGCTGCTTTGCAATTGCAACAATACAAAGTTGTGAAAAGCGTTACAGAAATACATTTGAATTGAATTAAACTTTGGAAAGAGTCATTTTAATGTATTGTGAACTTGGCAGTGTTATGCAGCGAAAGGGTGAAATGCTGCTTTGAGTCACAAGCCAATAACTACTACAGGTACGTTGTGGTTTTATCCGTCTACGGCAAAGCGGGCCACATTTTGACCTCGATAGTTACAAGGTGAGCTCAGCTGCTGAGTATGCAGATGAGCGAGCAAGCAAGTGTGTGAGGAAAAGAAAGATACAGTATCGAGTATAGGATGTGGTTTGTAAAGTGCTTAACTCTATGAGAGGTGAGCATCTTCCTAGCCTGTATTCTTACTTGCAAACACCCACAGCAGTATAATTATATAGCTAGAGCATGTATAAGTAGTGAGAGAGTATTTTCTGTGAAAGCTGTGGTTTGTTATGAGAACGGGACTCGTCAGCATTGTTGTCCTGCATCATGATATGTATGTCTGTCAGTCTTCATGACACTGACTCTATCAATCCATCAAAATATCTGACCACATGAATCATATAAGATAAGAGGTGATGCTCTATCAGTTCCTCACTTGTCTACACAAATAGGACTCACCTGACCCGGTCTGATCCCGTTTCCTCTGTAATATCTGAAAGTGTCTGTGGTTTAACTGGTTTACCCAACAGGCCTTAGTGTGCATTTACTAGTGCTGGGTCCTGAGTGGCTTATCGTGTAATATATGAGACATCTTGTGAGATGGTCTCCAGTAAAGAGTCAGTGACCCCATTTGCATGCCCTAAAAATGGCTTTTTACCGAGGTTTGCATAGCGTCGTTCTGAAATGTTATGTAATCCTTATGCTGTTTTAAGGAAATAGAGACATTCATGTGGGAAGCTGAGTTTCTCTTAGATAAAGAGAGTTTAAGTGCCTATCTCCTAATTTCAGTTTATCTTGTTTATTATTTACATACTGGACTGAAAAGGTTGCGTAAAAGAAGTAGTTACTAGTCACTATCATGGATTGAGATTAATTCCGTCCTAGACAAATTTGATCTGTGATGTTAACTTAGTATAAGGTACATTAAATGGTATAGTTCAACCCAAAGATAACAATTATGTCATAATTTATTCAGTCTCTTGTTATTTCAAACCTGTAGGACTCTCTTTCTTCTGCAGATATTTTGAAGAATATTGGTAACCGAACAACTACAGCACCCATTCTCTTGCATTAGTTTTGTGTCCGTACAATAGAAGTGAATGGGTACCGCCGTTGTTTGGCTACCAACTATCTTCAAAAAATCTTCTTTTGTGTTCTACACAAGAAAGTCATACAGGTTTGAAACGACAACAGGGTGTGTGAGTGATGACAGAATTTTCATCCCTTAAAATTAGTATTTCTCATCTAAACCTATAGTAGGGATGTAAGAAAACTCCTTTATGGCCTAAACTAAATTTGTTAATGATTTTAGTTCAAACTTCCCATTTAAGGATGCATCTTTAATTGGTCGTATTTGCTGTTTATCTCTAATACAATGTTGACACATTATGCATCCATGCATAAGGAATGAAATAACAGTTTATGCAATTGCATGCATATAATAACTGAGTGTTTGCGTGCATGTTGTTGTTCGTTCTCTGTACGCCGGTTGCCATGTACTGGTAATAGATTGTTAATTTGGAACAATTAGCAGCCCTTTATCGCTTGTTTGCATTGTTACACTGGAGACTGCGCGCTCCATTTTAGTTGGTGTTATGCAGCCGCCTCAGTTGTTCAGGTCTCTCTGGAACCAGTTCAACATCAACAGCCACCTCTCTGTGTGTTTACATGCTTGTGTATCCTGTTCAGCAGTGTGTGTGTGTGAGTGTGTTTTGTATTTTCCCTACTGCCTACTTTCCCATCAGGCGTCTTAAACAAGTGCTCCGTCATGCTATTTCTGTGAACACAAATGGAACCCCAGAACGCGCTTTTAAATGTCACACACAGAGGCTGGACGGACGCTTACGTCTGGGACCGTAATAAAGATATCTGCGATACGGCATGTGCTGTAGGTATTAAAAGATGTAAACTTTTTGTCCCAGCGCGCCTTGGGAGAAGTAGTCCCTTGATTTGGGCACATTGGGAATAAATGTTTCGCTGGAAGTGTTGGGGTGGTGTGTTTCTAGGGATGAATAAGGTCCTCTGGGGTTGAACAGTATTTTGTTTGTTTTTACCCCATGAAAACAATAAGAGCGTGTCTAGTCTAACAGGGACACAGTGGTTTGTGTGTGTTTGCCATGTCAGTGGATTATGGGGGCCAGCATAGAATACGAACGAAAGTATCCATGTGTTCGAGTCATTTATGGACTGACAGAAGCACAGAGACCCCTGTGTATAAAAAGGGGGGAGGGTGAATATGTGTGTGTATGACCCTGACCTAATGACCTTCTATAGCTGCTCCCCTAACCCTGCATTCCAGCACACACCCCCTTCCCCGCCAGTCACATGCCAAGCAGCCAATGGCCCGAGGGCCCGATGCCATCTCCTCTATTTGTGAGTGTATATCTATACTCTAGAGAGCGTATAAAATGCGTCAGCCCTGTTTCATTTCCCTATCTAATTTCCTACATTCTGCTGTGTAATTCCCCTTTTCTTCAAATCAGAACTACTACAGATTAACACAAAGGTTCTGGTTAGATGTTGTTGTTATCAAGGTCAGATTTCCTCACTTCATATTCTCAACAGTCTTCAAGCATCAAAAGAAATGCGTTGAACTTCTGCTTTTTCCCTAACACACACAAACAAACATACATGCTCTTACTCTTATGCATAAGTTACGGTTGAAGGAAGGATTTTGAAAGAATAGTTTAACCTCGATGGTTTGTATGTTTGTATTTGCATATCGCAATTGAATAATTCACATATCCTGAGATTTAACTGTGAGATATTCATTAACGGTTTGAAAACATGTTTTGACAGTGTCAGTGTATTGTTGGATATACTACTGTCAGGGATTTTTGGTTTGCACTTAAAGGGGATGTATGTCATTTTTCGGAGGCTGTATTGACATAAATGTGATATAATAAACATAATATGTTTAACTGTGTATAAAAAGCTTACATAATGAAGCGTTATGTTTTTATTAGTGGTGGGCATAGATTAATTTTTTTAATCTAGATTAATCTAGATTAATTCCAAGATTAATCTAGATTAATCTAGATTAAAATGGCTCATTTGAATTCTGCCGAAGGAATTGAGAATGTGTGCTACCCAAATAATGACTAAAAGTAAGTCTTTGAGAACGGGTGTCTAAAGCCAGGTGGCGCATTAGACCAGGGGCTCATCTCCTGTTTCCAAAATGCATCACAAACTGCTTGAGAAAGCTGTTCTACTATGATAATTGGTGATGAAAATTAAATTATGTTCAATAAGATGAACTTGTGACTCCTGAGATAGGCGCAGGCTCCCCGTGACCCGAGGTAGTTCGGATAAGCGGTAGAAAATGGATGGATGGAAAATGAACTTGTGTTTACTTCCGCATTAGCTAAGGGATGATTTGCGTTTAGGTGGTACTTGAGACTGGAAGAGCTCCTACAGTACATTTACATTTAGTCATTTAGCAGACGCTTTTATCCAAAGCGACTTACATAGAGTGAGGGAGCAACAAGCGATATGTCATACAGGAGCCATAATACATTAGATCTCAATACAAAGTTACTGATTTTAACTAAAGCTAGACCACTACCTGTTGAGAGAAAGTGTTTTTTTTAAACCAATTCCGCATTGCACAAGGTGCAAACAACCTTAGTCTTGTCGATGTTTCCATTGGGAAGCTTTTTTAAAATTAATATTCCCTGAAGCAAACCCGGCGGCTTCATAGCTGCATCCATGTTAGCACGTCACGTTTGATGCGGTAATTTCACAGTAACGTTATGTTGTGTTCAGACCAAACGCGAATGGCGCCTCAAGCGCGAGTGATTTATATGAAAAGAGCCAATAGACCTACTTGCTGCGCGAATCCAGCGAATGAAGCCCTGGTTATGAGATGATGAGGCGGCTTCTGCTTCCGCTTCCGCGAATGACGCGAATCACGCGAGTTGAAAAATCTCGTTCTCGCTCCGTACAGTGCAGTTAAGCTGGTATACATCCGCGCTAAAATATCAAGGTGAAAGTCATCATAGCTTGCGTAGTATAGACCCAGCTCCCAACCCAACTTTGAGAATAGATTAACGGCGACAATTTTTTTAACGCGCGATAATAGTCTCACTGCGTTAACGCCGTTAACGCCGTTAACGGCCCACCACTAGTTTTTATTAACTTAGAATGAGCTATTTCTATCTACATACATGGGTCATGTAATTCGCCATGTTGTTGTTTCTACAGTAGCGCAAAACGGACGAACTGGTCTATAGAGCGCGTCATGAAGATTATGATTATAGTATTCACAAAAGTTTAAATTGGTTATAATTATTTTATTTACTTCGTATTTGATCTTCCTTGATATATTTATATTGTCTGTTTATCTCATTCTAAATTGAAGGTACTTTAGAACTGTTGTGAATACCGGTGTGTAATGTAGCAATAAAAACATTTAATAAGTATGGAATTTGAAAACAAAAAATGAGCCATGAACTATAAAAGTGACTTTTGTTATTATTAAATTAATGGAATTCACAAAGAAAACTCACCTTTTATCTTAAGAAGACATATTATGTCACCACTGGACATGTCACCTTGACTGATTCAAGAGCTTAAAAATAGAGTGACTGGACTGGTTTAACTAACTGGAAGCACTGGGACGAGGGAAAGGTTATCACTTAAATGATTCTTTTAGACCGTCACTATTTCATTATACCTCTACAACAGAAAAAAAAATTGTCCCCAAACTACGTTGTTAAATTGAATAAACAGTCATTCACAAACAAGAGGTTTCAGTCGTTTTTGTCTTTGAATGTTAATGTGTGTTTTAATGGCATACTAAAGGTTAAGTGACTTTCTTCTTTTTTTCCTTCTTTTTTTACTCTCTCGCTCTGTCTGACCACAGTTTACCCTGGCTTTCTATTGTGCTTTCAGAGGAACCTCCATTAGCCTGTTATTAGACATACTCATAATTGCACGGCCCATAGGAGAGTTCAGACATCTGTGTTCACTCATTCAGGACAATGCTGAAGAGTGGCAGTCCTATAGACTCTATATATATCGAGCAAAGTTTATTGATTTTGAATAATGGCCAAAGTGTTGATATTGATGGACAAGCCATTGAAAACCGATAATGGGGCAATCTTCTCATGGTTCAGCAAACACTCCCTCTCTCAACACCAACAGGCGCACGCTCTCACCCCGGTTTGTTTTGCAGAAAAAACGCGGACCTCCCACATTCCTGCTTAAAACTTAAATCACTGCAGCCTGTGTGGCATTACTCATTCCAGGAAAAGCTTTCTGCCAAACGCACGCTCGCTCGCTCATTTACTCAAACACAAGTCTCACACGTCGAATGGCATTCTCGCAAAAGCTCGCGTCTTGCGGCATTCCTGACGTGCGGATGTACAAACAAATGTTTAGCTCCTCACTCATAATTCTGCCATGAAAACGGTGTTTGTGTACTGTTTTTAGTCTTTCCTGCTAGTTTTTGTGTAGATGCGGCTGCTCATTAGCTCTCAGCTGTCATTGGATCTTACTGCGTGTTTGAACTAAGGAAATTCATGCTGATGTGAAAGAATGCTGCGTGTCGCTCTCCATGTGTGGAAGTGTGTGTGTCTTTGGAGAGAGAAATGTAATACAGGTAGTTTACAGTGCCTGCATTGTCATGAGCGTGACGCTGTGTAACACCTGCTTCTATGATAGTGATACGAGTGTGCATACATGTGCAAACTGACCATAAGGTAGTAGAAGTTAACAGAATATTTTAAATATGCAAATGAACAGGTTTGTGTAAGATTTAAGTTTAGGGATATAAGGAAACGGGATTAAAATATTATGAGCCTGCCTGGCACGAAAACAAAGGACGTCTACTAGATGTCCTCACTTGTATAGTTTGTTCGTGCTACAGTATATGTGTGTGCCTGTTGGCTTGTGATAATGCTGTTCAAATAATAAAATGAAAGTCAAACACCTTTCTTTTTACTTCATGACACACACATACAAACTACTGAGTGTGTGTGCGCTCGTGTGGTCAACTGCCGGGAATTCAAATGCTGTCTGGCGCCACTTGAACACCCACCCCACCCCCTCCATCGTACCCCGTCCCTTTTCCTTCTCTTCCTAGGAATGCAAGATCACGTTCTCTTCTTGTATCTCACTCGATGCATGTGTTTTAACCTGTTCGTGAGTGTATTGGAGTTTGTTCTGAACTTTGAACCAGTTTGTCACTGGCATTTACGGCACTCATTTGTAATTCATCAGTTAGGCACACCCTGGCTTTGTGTTTGGTCAAAGGATGGTTTTTGCGTGTGTCGGATACAAACAGAAATGTGTATGCGTGCGCACCTGTGCAATAAGTACTGCTAGTCATATAGAGGACAGGTGCGAAATGTTTCCAGGGTCACGAGGGGAGAACGGCCGGTCCACTTGCTCTCTGTGAAGACGCAGTGTTTTAGTCGCGATATTCTGTTACACGTTCTCCGGAGGCTCTGTTTACATCGCTGACTGGATTTCGGGTGTCACATCTTCTCCATGAAGATTTTAAATGATGCTGTCGATTGGATACGAGTCGCCGTTCAGTTTAATGCGTGGTTGCAATCTCTAACATTACACTTTTAAAGTCAGAAGAAATGATGTTAACATCCCATATGTGCTCTGTGTGTGTCCGTACAGATTTGGCTTTGAACGGTTTTATTTTTGTGGCCAAAAAACGATAAGGGGACATGACAATCTTCAAAGGGGGTTTTTGCTATCCATATTTGACTTAACATTGAACATTTCTTTAATAAACTTAAATAAAGTCTGTAGTGTTGGAAATATAAAAATATAAATAGTCACTAGCCAGACCGATCAACAAACACAGACTTTAACTTCAGACCAGGCACGTGGGACAGATTAAACCGCCTATAGACCACTTTGGAGGACATAAACAACGTTGGTTCAACACTGGTCCAAAATAACTCCCTGTTTCATTTTTTTAACACTACACAAATTATTTAACAAAATACAACCGATTTAAAATGTGAAACAAATATCTTTAAGATTTAATTACGTATCTAAGGTTAAAAAAAATAAGAAGTAAACACTGAAACCGGAAGTGCTTATAGACCAGCGCTTTAATTTTGCAAAGTGGTCTATACCTGCGAGGGCCAAGTCGCAAATAAACACTTCAAATATTGACGTGTTAGGCCATTTTAGATGGTATTCAGTTGTAAAAAGGCTCATCCCTTACAAAACAAGATATATGGAAATATACTGCAAAATATGTAATATTTTAAAACCAAGTGTAATTATTCAATATTTTGCTTTATATATATTAAATGACTTTTACTTTATCTGTTTATTGACAGTTGAAATATAGGAACGCATATTTTCTTTTTGTAATGGATAATTCGCTTAAAAATGTTTTGCATGAAATCTAGTAATGTCCAAAGAGTCGTGTGAGGGTTCAGTTCAGGTTTAGAAAATATCAGTAGCCTGGTTTGAAAATAAAGTATCTGTGTCCTGGTATGTGTTAGATGACCTTATTAATAAAGTAAAACAAACCTGTGTGTGTGCACTTGTGGATCAGTTTCTGACTATAGTGAGAGGACTTATGCTTCCCACAAGAATAGAACAATCATCATTCACCTACATTGTGACTAATAAACATACTAACTAGTGTCTACGTGGAAATGTGAAAACGCAGAAAGGTTTTTGTGGAACAAAAATATAATTAAGATCAGTGTAAAGTTCCCTTCATGTTAGAAAAACCAACATGTGTGTGTGTATGTGTGTGAAACGTTGAGAGTTTTGTGTTTCATAGTGAGCTACGTAAGAGAAGTGTGTGTGTTCCTCTGAGGCAAAACCTTTTAAACCATCGATTTCACCTCCATTCTGCCACTCTTCTTACACACACTCGTATAACCTCTCTGTCACTAATCCATGCTGGAATACCCCAGTGGCATCTCATCTTCCATCACTCTCTCTTTCCCTTCGTCTTTTCCCCATCCGTCCTTCTCTTGTTTTAATGGCGGGTGCTGGTTGCACACGCTTGTGCTCGTTTCTTTGATGGCCAGTGGTGTGTGTGCTGTGTCATCACTTTTTCTGCACACTTTCACAGTCAGAAATCTCCCACTCGCTGCAACTCTATACATTTCCCCTCTGTAGTGCGTGACCTCCGTATGTACGTCAGGAAACGAAACGTTAAAGCTCTTAATGCTCTTTCCCTCTTCAACTTATGTACATGGACATATAATGTCAGCGCTGTTGAATAATACATGTGATTGGACCGAGAGCTGCTGTATTTAGGAAACCCTCCGCATCAAATGTTAGTGGCATGTTTGGCCGTAACAAACAAGTGAGCGCAAAACATCTCTTCATCATTGCTCTCTTTCATTTCTGTGGCTCTGAGCGATGTTGATATTCTGGGCTGAAGATGACATCAGCTTTAAGCTTCTTATGTGTGTGATCTCTGGCCAAAGTGCTTGACTCATAATTGTTTTAACTGTGCCATATTTAGCCTCAGACATGGTTTGGCTGATTATGCAATGCTCACGCGCATGTGGGCCAGATATTGAGAGACACACTCGATTATTCTCTCACATACACACACAGAGGCAGGGCAGCTCAGGGCTCGACTGCGTTACGGTTGTGTGATTGTTGTTTTAGGGGATTAAGTTTAATAACGGAGCAGGACAGGGACCGAGAGGCCCTGAGCGCAAAGTCTGATGCTTTAGCTTTCTGTCTCTCAAAGGAACAGATGCCCTGTGTCACACTGTGTGTAATTTTGTGATACTTTTATTTTGTTCTTGTGTGATGTGTAGAGACAACTATATGTAAGCAATTTGCGTGTTGATTTCTAACAAAAACTAACACAATGGCCTAGGGGTGTGACTAGACACTTATCTGGGTTCACAAAAAAAGACGCGATTTTTCGACTTTTTTAAAGAAATCCTCAATGATGAAAATAAAGTGATTTTTTTTCTTTTATTCACGTTAACACGAAATGGAAACAAACTTTGTACTTTATGAAAAACATTAAACTTATTTTTTAGTTTATTATATTATGCAGTAATAAACAATATGTAAACAATGCAAAATGTTTTGTCACAAACTAAAACGACAGGCAGTAATTACACAACATTTATGCTTTGTTTTCTTAACAGGCGTAGCTTTTAGTAAAGAGCTATGGTTGTTTTCTCTATATGCTTTTCATAGTGCTCGTGTTAGCCATGGTTGCGATCATCTCACACTGTCAATCCTCCTTCCTCCACAGACTGAACCCTCATATCCTTCAGAAAAACAGTTAAAACTGCCTAAACACATTGTGTTTTATGCTTACATTGCACATATGTAAGAGACAGATGATCTGTTTCTGAAGAGGTTTGCCTGTGAATGTATTTAAAATAACGTAATGTGTACTAACAATTGCTATACTGTACACATGGTATAGCTAGCTCATCTGCAACTATAAAAACAGAGACTTTCCTCCATGTGGCACACTTGTTTTGGCTGTGTGATAACGTTGTAAAATATCGTACAGAATGCTTATCTTTAAAGGATACGCAATACAAGGACATTTCTGATCACTTTTGCAATGTTTCCCACAGGATTTTGAGAGACTGTGGGACTGATTGCGTCACACGCTAATTAGCATATGTGTGACATCATCACTTCATGAGTTGTGTTTGCGTTTGGCCTAGTTTTGGCCTGGGGGCCCCTTTTAGAAAGGAGGTTAAGTGAAAACTCTGAGTATATTAACCCTGAAATGAGGGAAATTCTTGTTTTTCAGTTTCTGAATGCGAGGTATGTTGAACCCGAAAAAGCGGGGTAACTCAAGCCCATTTCTAAAAGAGAGGTAATTTATACTCAGAGCCAGTTACCGTAGTAACTAACTCTGTGAACCTAACCTGGTCGGGAGCATGTCTTATTTGGTAAACCCAGAGTTTCTATCGATCTCTTCCCCTTCTTTAAAGCGCAAATGGTGTTCACCTCATTCATCTATTTAATAAAGTCATTCATTGCACACATTTTGAGAATATGTCATATGTGCTTTTATAGAGAATCCTGTATGTGAGGAGGCTACAATAATTCATAGGGATTTCAGGAGAGCAATTTCAGGAGAGCAATTCCTATCCATTTTTATTAAAACTGTAGCATTTTTCTCTACAGTGTATCAGATATGTCAGAACACATCATACATCCTTACATTAATAACATCAGCCATCGTGGCCATATTCTTTCCCTTACATTTTCTCACAAATGCTAATTTTCTATGGACAATAAGAAATGACTTAATAAAGTGTATAAATCAATGTGCATGAATAGAGAAATTAATTAATACAGACAAAAATGCATACATAACAATATGTTATTATGAGAAGTATTAGAAATTTTGGGGTTCGTCTTGAAACACTTACGGAAAAAAGAATTACTATGGCGGGGCGCTATAGTCTTAATTAATGAATGGGAAACACTACTTTTGCAACTTTATAGTCTTGTATTACCCACTGCAACAACTCCAACTCAATGTCCGTCAGTTAAAATAAATTGTCCACTACGTTGCCGGAACATTTTAAAGAGGCGGAAAGTAAATAAAAGCGTTACTGAAATTACGCATTTAATAGCGTTTTACATTTTTCGCATTTGCAGTACAGGGATGTAAACGTTTTCAGACGTCCTGCAAATACTTGTATTTTTATATTTTTTTGTATGTTTTTTTACAGTCGAATTCTGTAATTTGTGACTTTACCGATTTTCAAAAATATGTATAATACAAATGTTTTTTAATTAAAAATGTTCAAATTAATCTGAATTAGTGTAGAAAATATTCCAGCCATTCCAAATCTTCAATTTTTTGGAAAAACTGCAATTCATGCTTTATGAGTGCTGATATAGGTATTTCACTGGTAAGGTCATAATTTTATTATTATTACTTTTTGCATTTACATAAAAACACAAGATACATAAATCCCATACATAGTTGATTGATTCCTTTATTGATCCCTTGTGGGAAAAAAGAAGAAAATCTCCCTGTGGAGGGAATTGAAGTGAACCCGAGTCTTCCGGCACAACAGATGGAGGTGCAGTCCGCTGTGCTAATAAGTAAGAACTGTTGACTGCCACAGTTAATACACAGACCACCCAAATGCGACCTGAAAGTGTTGATGGTGACTAGACAGTGTTGATATGTTTGACCGGTGTTAATGAAGTAAAAACTTTGTAGGAGACTACAGGTGTGTATTTTCTGTCTAACCTGTGTTTGCCAGTTTTGTGTGTTCATTATCAGTTCATTAAAGAAATGTTTGAGGATCTGCTGTGAGGTTAAAGGTGTGAGTTTGTGTGTTTTCGAGTGACTAAGCAAGGTGTGTTTTTTCTGAGAACCATGAAGGTTTATTGTCTTTTCCGCAGGTACTGTAACTCAATGCCTGCTGACACCATGCGTGTCAGGCTGTGATGGTTGATGTGCTTTTGGTGGGATTCCCCTGGGTGGAGCACCGACCTGTCATTTTCCATCCCATATTGTGTGGATTACTCATAATAAATGTAGATGATTTAGCTTCTTATCTAAGGCCAATGGACTATACTCTTTGTGTGTGTGTGTGTGTGTGTGCGTACGTGTGTGCGTGTGTGTACTGATTCTTCTAGTTACGTTATACTGTTTACCAGCAGCATGTAAGAGGGTTGTAAAATCTCTTTCACTCCCTGTTGTACTGATAACCTGCCGACTGGGTTACATCTTTGAATTAGAAGTTAAATAGGGTGAGACCAACATTGAACACATGTGTTTCCTGGTTTTATAACGGCTGGATCAGATTTGAACTCAAGTTCTTTTTAGTTGTATTGTGCCAAATTTATCTTAAAGTAGTACGACTTTTTGTGTCATAACTTTTGACATCTACCTTTAATGTATGCTTTGATGCTTTGATGCTTTACAGACAGGATGTTACTTTTGAGAGATGAATTAAAGGGATATTCCAGAGGCAAAATTTTCCCATATTTTATTCACCCTCAAGGCATCCTAACTGAATATGACTTTCTTCTTCAAGAGTAATGCAGTCGAAGAACCTGCGCGTGAACCTGAGGCTTGTTTTTCCAGGTAATGATGGTGACAAAAGCTCCAACGCAGAGGAGACGGCATCCTATTTGAAGAAAACACCGGAACTTACGACAAGCCTGCGTTATTTGCTGGAAAAACAAGCCTCAGGTTCACGCACAGCAGAGGGAGAACGGAAGCTAGACGTCAACGTTAATAGCATTGTCAACATGGATATTTCTCTTAAAAACAAATGCATCGATTCGCTTCAGAAGATCTTAAGAACACAGAGCCGTGTCGGGCAGTTCTGTGATCGATGGATGGACTTTTTGGAGAAATCGACGCCCATTCTCTCCCATTTTACCACTTGGAAGTAAAATGATACGTGGTCTTATAACTTCGACTGCATTATTCTTTAAGAAGAAAGTCATATTCAGTTAGGATGCATTGAGGGTGGGTAAAACATGGGGAATTTATTTTGCCTCTGTAATATCCCTTTAATGTTGAGAGCTTTAAAAACATTGAATTGTTTAAATGTTTATTTGTTGTTTCACTTTTCAAATAATTATATAATTATTATTTGATAGTTTTGGTTTTTTATTGTTGATTATGCAAGTTTAGACAACTTCAGACTCTATGTGCAGGAGACTGTGAAGACGAAATTTCTGGCACAGTGATCGCCTTTAGCAAAGTGTACTACTTGATGTAAAACCAATACGTGTTCTATATATAGTCTCATCCAAGTAATGAGTTACAACAATTTACTATCTACGACAGGAGGATAGTTGTTTTCCATTGTGTAATGCTTCCTGGAAGTCTTTCTCAATACAGAGAATCGTGCTGAAAGAATATGAACAAAATGTAAATAAAACAATGGAACCATATAAAGCATGCAGTGACTAGGTCACACTGAGTTGACTTTTATAATCGTTTGAGTGGGCTTGAAATCCACTGATGATGAATGGTTGTTTTGATTTTCTATGTCCCAGCAGTTGATGCTCAGTGATCAGTGTGTTTTTAAATGACTAAGCATGGTTACATCATCATTGACTTGCATAATGCAACATCCTTTACTTTCTCTTGCTGAGAAGGGTCATTTTTGCCTGAAGGGACTCAAAGGAGAGAGACGAAGAAAGACCAACAGGACGACAGGGATTGAGACAGAGAGACACATAGGTGGACTTTGGCACAAGGGCTGAAATAGAGAGACCTGGACAGAAAGCAGGTGACTGTTGAGAGAATGACGGGGTGAATGAGTTGATTGACAGATAGCGACCAAGAGCGAAAGACAAACAACAGAATGAGATGAAGATAGATGGATGTGGCAAATCTGGACCCAAAAATACTCAGCACTGATAATTCAATCACTTCAGTCATTTATGAGATCTCTCCCTGATATGTGTTTTTCATCATCTATAGACAATGATACACACAGACAAACACACACACAGCAGAAGATAAACAGTGAATATGTGGACAGTCTGAATAGAGACTGAAGTAATACAGTGTGATCACTAACACACACAAACACACAGAGACTTGCGCAGCGGCTGTATAGCAGGTCTCCCGTAGTGTCAGTGAGGTGAATGTTATGTAATGATGAGCAGCAGGACTTTAATCAGCTTGAGCAGATCCATTTAAGCAGCTCTCAGAAACAGAGTGCTGTCGTCCTTCTGCTCACCACCACACTACCATCACGTAGAGACACGTCTGCATATGTGTGTTTGTGTGATGGTGACAGGCGGTATCTCTGCATGTTTCCTAAGCCTGTGGATGTTTACCATTGGACACACAGACATGCTGCGTCCAGGCCTCTGTACCCCCTTTTGCACACGCACACCATGTTTTATGGGGTCTATCCATTGACAAAATTATTTGTATAATGTATATTCTATCCGTTTACCCTTGCCCTAAACTTAGCCCTAAACGAAAACTTTCTGCAGTTTTACATTTTCAAATGAACTATTTATTTTGATTTATAAGCTGTTTTTCTCTTCGGGACCACAAAATCAGACATGTGAAATCACACACACACGCACGGACAAACAAACACATTTAATTATGTATTCAAATTGGGACATTCCATAAACTTAAAATACAACCTAACAATTTCTGCACTTTAACAAATGAGAAAACACATTTGTCCCAAAAATATGGTTAAATAGACCAACACATACACAGAGATCTTAAAGGGATAGTTCACCCAAAAATGAAAATTCTGTCATCATGTATTCACCCTTAGATTGTTACAAACCTGTATAAATGTCTATGTTCTGCTAAACACAAATTAAGATATTTGGAAGAATGATGGGAGTCAATGGGAGATAAGATCTGTGTGGTTACTGACATTCTTCCAAATATTTTCAGAACAAAGAAATGGAGGTTTGGAACAACTTGAGGGTGAGCAAATCATGACAGAATTTTGATTTTGGTGAACTTTCCCTTTAACAGCTGTACACATTTAGCTTAAAATCTCTCTCTTTTTGACATGGTTCGCTATATTTGTGAAAGCATTTTTTAAGATTCGGTCCACACGAGTATGGTCAAACATAAACACACACAAACACTCTTCCTGACCTTATATTAAAGTTTCTTACCAACTGTAGTACGAGAAACACTTGTAAGCCTCTCTTTATTTTCCTCTCAAAGATTGTTAGCAGATGTGTGGTGGACTTTTTCCCCTCAGTCTAAAATTAGAGAGGTAGAAGAATAGCAGGAAGAGAGAAAGAGCAGGACTGATGGAGGTGAGGTATGGGGTGATGGAGATAAAGAAGAGGGAGTATTTTTGGCCGGTTACACGTCATACAGACGCAAATCAGTCTGTCGTACACAAACAAAGAGGAGGAAGGTGATAAAAGCGCTGCGCTCTGACAGGAGGGTGGCCGCTGTTTGTTGGGACACTCGTGCAGAGGTGTCACCTTTAAAATGACACCATTTGTGTTTATTAAATGTAAATTCGGCAAGCATTTACTCAGCATCATGACTTTTTCGTACGGTAAATTTGTTTGACTTTATCCCTTTGGAAGACAAAGGGAGATCATTAAACGACTATCTGGTTGGGTGGATGTATTGTGACTCACTTGAACACTTAATAAAGCAACCAACTGTGTCAGAAAATCATCGGGTAAAAAAGTCAAATGTTGTGAATGGCACTACCTACAGGTGTAGACATATTACAATAAGATTGAGAACAAGAAGGTGTCCATGGATGTTTTTGCCACACTTGTGTTTCTAAAAAGTTGAATGTCTTTCTGCCTCTTTGTTTGAAATGATCTCATCTAATACAATGACATTAATACATCAAATTGACACTTTTTTTGGGGCCATCAAAACATACCATGTTACACCATTGTCCCCAGTAAACATGAATATGAAATTATTTAATATTACTTTTTTGTTATATATTATAGATGCTCTTGCTAAGCAGTAGATGTGTGATATACAAGCCTGTCATTTTCTCATATGTTGGATTTTGTTTGTTTTTACAAACACGAACGATACATCAAATCGTGCTATTGTGGAGAGGTCCAGCATTAAACCACCAGGTATCGTTCGCATTTTGTCCGTTTTATGGGCGCCACAATATACCGTGACACCAAAAGACACAAATATCGTTATTGTGATAATACATACCTCTACCTACAATACTTTTTTACCCATTTATAAAAGACAAACACAAATTAAAGATCAATTGACAGAAAGCATTTATTTATTTCAATGACCGCCCTAGTTCAATTATTGTATGTATTTAGTTTAATTACCCTTCTTTATTTATTTAAATTATTGAATTTCTTGTCATCGTGTGGTAAAACCCGTCTGTGTATGTTCATGTGCTCCTGCTTTCTGGTGTGTCAGATATTAGGACAACAATGTTTTTATTAAAACTATTTTTAATGTGGACATTAAATAAGAGTTGCTGTGCATCACACATCAGCCCACCTGCAGAAACTTTTTATACCATGAACCTAAGTCACATTTGTCTGCCTGTTTGTGTGTGTTTGAAGACCCTGCGAAGTCCACTCTCTTCCCAGCAAGCTTGAAAGTGTTAGAGTTCACAAGAAAACTAACAAATACCTGTTGCTCGCTCTCTCTCTTTCTCGTTTTTCTCTCCTCTGGAGGCTTCACTTATTTCTCTATGCCCTACCTCGCTTCTACCTATTCTATTTGAGACTCGGCACTCTGGTGAAAGGATTAATTGTCGTTTATGTTTTATTTTTTGTTCTCTTCATTTCTAGGGGTTTATTTTTAGGCCTGAAGTGTCTGGTTGCTAGGAGACGGTGTCCAAGAGAGAGAGGGAGGGAGAGAGGATGGAGAAAGCAAGGGAATGGAGGAGAGAGATTGTTTGCGTTGTGAAGGCTGAATTACAAACACGCTCACGCACTGAGTCAGCTCTGACGCAAACTCACACACACACACTGCCTGTTGCTTGTTTTTCTTTATTATTTTTATCAGTTCGTGCAGCTTAACGTTTATGCGTGTGTGTGTGGCATCCATTTATGTAACTTTTGAAAGTTTGTGACTTCCATCCAATGTGATTCAGATAAGGGAAAGTGACAAATGTTGTATGTCAAAATCTCTCCCCCTCTCCCCCCCCCCCCCCCCCCCACACACACACACATGCAGGAAGCAGAGATGTTGTTGTGGTGCAGAACAGTTGCTAACTTCCTGTACCGCATTGGTGACACATTCCAGGAAACACCCAGTCACACGTACGAATACACACGCATACTCGCTTGCTTTACTGTAACTCTATAGCGTTTAACCCTAGCGCTCCTGTTGCACGTTTTACTTCTGTACCCGCTGAAATCATTTTGACTGACAGGAGTGACATAATGTGTGATTGATGTTACGTCACTCAGCCGAGCGCTAACATCTTTTAACTTCTGCTTTTGCAATGTGACCTCATAAACAAAGTTCAGCAGGAGGCGGTCCTGTGTCCACACAAACTAACCCAAACGCTTTGAAGCGCTCTGAGCTGTGAGGGGAGGGTTAACTAAACTCACAGTTTCTCACCTACCTGTTGGAACATTAACACTGACTGAGAGCCTAGTGTGGGTTTGTGTGTGTGTGTGTGTGTGTGTATGTGTACAGGTTTGGATATACTTGAGGGCTAAATGTTTGAAAAATGTCTTTACAAATTTGGTGAAACTAAAAACTTAACACAACACATAAAAGGAGTGTGCAGGTGTGAACAAATTTGGTTAAGGTGGTCCTCACTAGTAAATCACTAGTAAATCATGTCTTACCCTATATATTTAAATGTTTATGAAAAAGTTTAAAAGTTGCTATTCACAACACAAGTGTTGGTATGGAAAAATATAATTCTCTTGAAGCTTGGATGAAAACATTGGAAGATCTTTACATTTTCGCTTGCAAAACACATGACAACATGACACAAAGTGTTTGGCGTCATTGATGTCAAACCCAACACCACACTTCTCGACACAATATTGTTCACTTTGAATATAGTGCAAGAGTCATATTTTGACTAACTTATTTACTTTGCTCATTCTGTTAAATACAATGAAGTGTGTAACATCTACTTTTTGTGTTTTATGGAATGTGAAGAAAGTCACATGGGTTTGGAACTTCATGAGATTGAGAAAGTGTTTTACAATTTTGGGTGAGGTACTCTAGGTGTAGTGTTTCTGAGTTAAGAATTTAAGGAGAAATTAAGAAAACATTGGTTATTTTTAAAGCATTCCACATCTGCCCTTTCTCTCTTTTTCCCCTTGCAATGTTCTTGGAAAAAGCTGTACATGGTTGTTTAGAAGTAGTGGACTGTGAAAGAGAAAAGTTGTTTAAAGGTGTGAAACCTTGTAACTTGTCTGTTCTTTCTTTCTTTCTTTCTTTCCCTCTCTCTCTCTCTCTCTCTCTCTCTCGAACAATAACCCCAGTGTGTTTGCTTCTATTTTTGGCGCTTCAAGGGCACTGCTAACCCCCCCGGTCTTATTTCTAAGTTCTCCAAGGCACATCACAAAACAGCACTCGCTCTTTCTCACACACACCACATGTTTGTGTGTGTCTGTATGTGTGAACACAGTGTTTATGGTGTGATTATAATAACATTATGCCCTCCTCAAGTGCTCATTCGACTGTTCTAATACAGTTTAATAAATGAGTACTAATGCACTTTATTTCTCATTTCTGACATACATCTCTCTCTCTGTTTAGTTTGACAGTACTCACTGAGAGAATTCTGAAATATGCTGCCTGCGACAATTCTACTGAGAAATAAGCATTGCCGTTACCAAATATTTGCATGGTTATTGCTAAAGCTCATTTGAATTTGTTTTAGATCATAAAATAAGATGAAACCAGTTTTATAATGATGTGGCTGTAGTAAATTTCAATTGATCATCAATATTAATTCATCATTTTAATCTTGGTCCTTCAATATCAGTTTCTTATGAAGGCACCGAAACAATGTAATTAATAAGTTCGTTGAAGTATGTTCTCAAAACTAAGACAAGTAAACACGCGGTAGTTTTGTATGTCATTTGCACAGAGCAGAGGATGGTCTCAGTAGCTCATCCAAGCACACAAACACAGTGAGAAGTCATGAACTTTTGACACTCAGTCTTCTGAATGTCTTCGCTGTGCTAAAATCTGCCCTCACACTTACCTGTTAGTGTTAAACCAATGATGATCTCTCCTTTCAGTCAGCTATTTACTATCAGTTTACATTACTAAACACACACAGTCTCATCAGAGGTGTGAAACTGACCAGAGGACAGTCCCACGTCCAGCATATTGTGTCCCGTTACGTTATATACAGAGATCAAGTGCTACTGATATAACAGGACATGAAGCTCTGCTCATCCTGTTCAGTCCAATTGGAAATGGAAGAAAAGGCCTCAGCACACCAAAAAGTAACGCACTTGATGTATATATGAATCCTTTCTCCAAACTCTCTTTGTTTGCTGATTCTATATGAGAGAAGAATGAAGAGTTATCTTTATTTTCCCTTTTCAATCCGACAGCTCTGTGCTGCCTAACAGAAACTGCTTCTGTAACTTTTTGATAAGTTATTTGAGTATCTCTCTCTATTCCGTTCCACTTGTATAAACCAAGAGATTTCAGAAATTGATATACAGTAGGAACAGTTTAAACTAGGATTATTTAAAATACATTTAAGTAAGTCATTTTTGCAGAAACACAAGTTATTTTCCTTCAGGTTATGATGTGTCATACCTCCCAATAATTCAAATTTGTTCAGTCTCAGGTTTCCTAGCATTTGGCGAAAACGTTTTTATGATCACCTTTTTTTCTCTTTCTATACTTGTCACTACACAGAGCTGAGATATAGTCTTCCTCACATACTCTGAATTCTTTAAATACTTCCTATGTAAAGACTTGAGTGCAAGAGAGTCCAGAGTCTACAAGATTTACAAGATGAATCGATTCCTGAGAAAGGGAGGGGGGGGCAATTTGACCTGAGTGACAACAGACTACTAGAGGAGCAATGATCTCATCCCCCTCCCTCTCACACCCCATCCCCCTTTCCCTCTTTTTATTGTCTCCCTATCCCACTCCCTCCTCAGGCCCCTCTTCTTGTCCTCCTTGTTCTCTTCTTTCTTTTCTCGTCTGTCGGTCTCTCTTGTCTTTGACATCACAATTTTGGTTTTCCAAGTTCTTCTTTTTTTTCATTACTTTTTATGAATAGGATACGATACAGGACCTAAAACAAATTTCCAATAAATCAGCAGTAAAAGAATGTGCCTTAACCTTGAATGTAATCTTTGGTTTTTTTATTTTTTGAAACCCTCTCTAAATAGATCTAGAAGAACACAGTTAAATGTTTTGTTTTACAAATTTGAAAAACATTTAAATATTTTAAATGTCATTAACTACAGTTATTAATATTACTTTATAATTAATTAAATTGCAATATGTAAAAAATCAGTTAGTTACATTATTTAACTAATAATATTAAAATATTATTTTTATTGACACAGTAAAAGTTGTTGGAATCTCAGTGTGGGGTAGACGTGTGTTGTCTAATAGTTATCACACCCAAACATTAAACTTGCGCTTTAAAAAGTCAAGCAAACCAAAATGTAGCGTATTTGTAAAGTGCCTTTTAACTCTCACACTGGGACACACACTAATGTTCCAGGACAGAGAGCCTATCTCCACACACACAAACACGAAGGCGGTCAGGTTGTTGCATTATTGATGTGGTGTATGTGTGTGTGGGTCTATCTTCTCTCTTCTGTAATGGGGATCTAGTGTCTTCCCCTGGGGTGGGGCGCAAAGAGAGCGAGAGAAAGAGGTGTATTGGGGGGTGGAGGTCACAAAGGTTAAGTAGGATGGGGGATGAGGTCATACACTCTCACACAGCACAGCATGTTATTAACACTCTCACACAACTTGTCATATTTGTGTCTTATAAAGTGTAATATGCCAATATTCCAGCAGAAAGTGATCAATCTATTCAGACAACTAAACGCAGAGATTGCAAAATTTTAGAATGATAATATTTTAGAGTTTTTGATGGGCGGGGCTAACCAGCACAAAGCAACAGAAACAAAACGATTAACAAAACATCCAAAGACTTAGTCGGTGTCGTGTCATAGCTGGGGCCGCGGCCTGGGGCGGAGTCGGAAAGCATTCTTCTCCCCTTCATTGGAAGTACACGCCGTGAGCCAGTATGGTCAACATAAAATCACTTTTTCTGTTCAACAGAGCAAAATATATAGAAAAACCATTATCTGTGCAGTATCTGTGACTGAAGAAACGACCCAACGAAATGGCTTGGAAAAAAAAATGGTACCAGATTGAGTCTCCAGCTAGGCGACAACTGTAATATCAGTATCCCAGGGTCATTCAACAGTCTATATTTTTATCCCACGTTCATTAAGCTATGATATCAAAGACTAGCACGCGACGGTTTCCCACATAGAAGTCCGTTATAAGTCAAATGCATCATGTGGGTCAAGGCAGCGATGAACTAAGAACACAGAATTTTCTGTTAAAATGTTGAAGTTTGAGTGGTAAAGAAATGCATTGAATAATTTGCCTAACAAGGTCCACATGCATTGATTGTAATGGATTGTTTCCTCCGACTGCTCAAACTGATATGATGTTTTTGTGGGCGTTCCCAGCTATGCCGACCAAGTCTATTTGCTCGCCGCAGCTGGTTAGGACAAATTCTCTGATTTACATGCAACAGCTTTATAGCTTTACCCCGTCACGCTGGTTAGGACACAGTGTAAACATCTGTGCACAAGTAATGTTGAGAGTCTGGCAGTGAGTATGTGCGTTTTCCCATGCTGTGGAGGATCAGTCAATATAGAAGTTTGTGCGCCTGTACACGGGCAGGTAGTTCTGAGAAACGCTTGTGTTTAATTTCACAGAGCTGACGTTGCGAGTGCGAATGGCCGTAAGAACGCATTGGTACTGGAACCTTCTCTTATGATTAATACTTCACACAAACACACACAGACGGTGCCTGAAGAGGTTTCATCCTAACACATGAGCTCATTGTCATTACAGTTTCACTGCATATGGAACAGCCGCCCACCTTGAGACAGCCAGCAGCAACCAGCCGTGCCATTGACATCAAAACCTGAATCGGGATGTTTCTGGATGAATTGAAATATGTGTTGAATATTGTGTAAATTCGAATGTGGCTGATTGAGTTTACATCAATGTTTTTTTGTGTGTCCTTTGAGCAGTAACTGTATCTGTTTTGGCCTTTTGTGTGTGTGCGTGTGTGTGTTTTTAACCCCTGAGGTTTTTTTTCTCGATGGGAGTTTTGGGTTCCTCACCACCGTTTGCATATTGTTTTGCACTATCTGCCTGGCCGGGGGGGCTGCTTTAGAATTCATACTTGTATTAAATGTGTCTCATGTACAGCTGCTTTGTAACAATGAAAATTGTAAAAAGCGCTATATAAATAAAGTTGAGTTGAGTTGAGTTGAGTTGTGTGTGTGTGTGTGTGTGTAACTCATGGAGTCTCTTCTTCATTGTTCATCAGGGAGTTTGACAGACATATTGAATTTGGCTCAGACTTCTTAGCAAGGATCCTTTTCATGCGTGTGCACGTGTGTATGTGTGTGTGTGAGAATGTGAGCTGTGAAACCAGATCCAAGTCTGCAGTTTCAGAAGGCAGACTTCGCTCTCTGGTGCATCGTACATTTGACCTCTTAAAGGAGCAATCTGATGTGCCCTCTAAAGTGTGCGTCTTTTGTGTGGTTGTTATATTTAGAGAGATGGTTGAGGTTATGGGGTGTGTTGCATTTCATTGTATTTCTGTTCTTTTGCACAAGGTTAAATGTTTAAAGCTCATTTACTAAAAAAGTAAATGCATTGCCACGTTTCCTTTAAAAGGGTTCCTGTTTAGGTTGTTGACAGGTAGAAACAGGAAAAACAGGTGACAGTGTGTGATGAGTCAGCAACAGGAAATGAGTCGTCCGTTTTCTAAGAAGAGTCGTTGAGTAAAGTGCTTTGAGCAACGTGCTCTGGATAATGTTTTATAGAGACAGAATCTGAACATGAAAACCTCAGGAAATCAAAATAGGACTTTTGCTAATTTTTGTCCACATCTGTTAGCTCTGATTTCTAGAAAGTTGACAAAATTAATCTTTAGCAGATGTACGCATTTAAAATGTGCAGTCTTTGTCTTGTGGGAATAAACTATGCAGATTTTTTATGCATCAAAATTTCATTTTGTTCTCGTGGTTAATTTTAAAGTCTACAAACTTTGACCTAAATATACATTTTAAATCCAATAAAGGTCTCTTTATTTGTAAAATACAGGCAGTTTTGTAAGTGACACAAATTAGATATTCACAAATCACCCACGTTGATAATATTACCTGATGCTTATATTTTTAAGATAGTAAATATTTTTAAGATATAAATATCATCCGATTTGTCAGCCAAGCCAAAACAGTTGTCTGTAACCACCCAGAGTCACAATACACTTAATTTGGTTTTGACTGTAAGGTTCACTCTACACAAAGGGGGCCGTTCAACGAAAAAGTTTAAGAACCACTGGTCTAGAAAGTAAAAACAATTTAAGCTCAAGTTATAGTCATGCGTAAGACCTATGCCGTAGGCTGTACGTAGCTCTGCCTAGCCTGACGTGCACCTCTCCAAAAAAATTTAAAAGCGTCAACTCAACGCGGACAGCATGCGCTGTGAACCCCTCCCCAGGGTTAACAACTCCACGATAGCGTCATCTACGAATTAATTATTTTTAATTATTTGTCCTTCTGTATTTAACATCTCAAGCTGCAACAAAAGTGACTGTTTACTTATCGCTATCACTGCTTCTTCGGCTCTTGTCTTGGTTACCTAAGCAACACGCATGGACACTGACGCCTAGTGGTCATTGCCTGTCGACACGGACACCGATGCACAAGTATAAATGAAACTGGCACGTTGCCTGCGGTGTACAGGCTATGGCGTAGGTCCTACACACAACCATAATTTGACTTTAGGTTCCATATGTGTGTGTGCGTGAGAATGGTAGGAGTGTAAACAAGGTCAGCTGTAGACTTTGGAGCCGTTACCCCATCTAACCTTAACCAGTCTCAGCCTCACCTGACCCTTCCTTACACCATTTCACCCTGTGAACCCTCAGTGACTGGACACCACTTACCCTCACTGCAGCCCTTTCTTATTAAACTCAAAAGCTTCACAGGTCAGATTATGTGTTACATTGAGTTGCATGTGATCATGTGAGGGTATACAAGGCTTTTTTCTTTGCTGATTGTTGGGGACAGTATTCAAAATGTTGTGTAATAGATTAAACATGATCAAATACTTTAACCAATATACAGACATTTTAATTCTTTCAGAATATTAATAACAGTTTTCCATGCTGTATTTCAAGGAATAGTTCACCTTCAAACTGAAAATTCTGTCATTGTTTACACGCCCTCCCGCATTTCAAACCTGTATAACCTTCTCCGGTACAAAAAAGATGTTGGTAACAGAAAACCGTTGATCCCCATTGACTTGCATTTGTTTTTTGTAAATACAATAGAAGTCAATAGGGACCAATGTTTGTTGTAACCAACATCTTTCAAAAATATGTACTTTTGTGTTTTGCTGAAGAAACAAAATCACACAGGTATAAAATGACAACAAGGTGAGTAAATGATGACAGAATTTTCATTTTGAAGGTGTACTGTTCCTTTAAATCGGGCATCAAACATTTTAGTAGAAATGCTAGTTTTGTACATCACAGATGATCAACTATACCTTGTGAATCCTTGCTGATGAAAATGATGGTGATGATGAACAACCAGTTCAGCCAATAAACGACATACATCCAAAATCATCAGGACAAAAAAAGATCCACCATCTGATCTCCTATTTCTCTCTCTCTCTGCCTCCGTAGGGTTAGCATTCCCAGACTGGGCCTATAAACCTGAGTCCAGTCCTGGCTCCAGACAGATCCAGCTGTGGCACTTTATCCTGGAGCTGCTGAGGAAGGAGGAGTATCATGATGTGATTGCCTGGCAGGGGGACTACGGGGAGTTTGTGATCAAAGACCCTGATGAGGTGGCCAGGCTATGGGGCGCCCGCAAGTGTAAGCCTCAGATGAACTATGACAAACTCAGCAGAGCTCTCAGGTAATAAATAATGTGGCACTTGTGCATTTTTTCTATGCATTAACTATAGCGATGTGATGATTTTATTCACAAACTGTTGACATCGAAACAGATGAAATTTTGGGGTAAAGTGTCTGTTTTAGTTAAGGTTTGATCTTTTCCTACATGACTTAACAGTTTCATGTAGTTTTTATAAACGATGTTTTGTAAGTTACTCATTTAGCAGATATTTGAATTTGACACAATGTACAGTACAGGTATTTCAGGCCCAATCCCCTTTGAGCTATCTGGCCTCTAAATTGAGCATTAAATGGAAATAGCTCATGGATTGCCTCTTGTTAGGTTGTAACTCACCTTTTGGTGACTAAACCAAACCAACCAAAGACTCTTTAAAGGAATTAATAAATTAAATATGAAAATCTCACATAATTTACTCACCCTTACATCATCCAAAAAATGTGTTTGTCAAGTTTTCAGAAACAGTTTAATTAAAATTGGACAAAATAATAATAATAATAAATAATAACAAAATAAGTGGTAATGGACAAACATGTGTATTAAGTGATAGTTCACCCAAAAATGTAAATTTGTGATCATTTGAGTACCGTCTTGTCATTTCAAACCTGTATGACTTTCTTTCTTCTGCAGAACACAAAAGAAGATATTTTGAAGAATTTTATTAACTTGTCCCCATTCAATCGCATAGGTTGGGTGTCCATACAATAGAAATAAATGGGGGCCAGTGCTGTTTGGTTACCAACTTTCTTCAAAATATATTTTCTTTTGTTTTCTGCGGAAGAAAGAAAGTCAAAAAGGTTTGAAATGATGACAGAATTTTCCTTTTTTGGGCAAACTATCACTTTATTTCTAGAGCTTTCCATTCCCACTTCTCACATTTGTTGGCCAATCCCATCATATCTTGGTCCTCTCAAACACGGACGATTCTTTAATCATTTACTATTTAAAAACTAAACCCCTCAGCACAGATTTAGTTTGGCCAATGAAGACTAAAGTGGATTTCTGCTCAATCTAAATGAAGAACAAAGCCACACTGACCAGCTTTTGTGTTGTTTTATGGGATTGACCCTTGCACAGGTAGAGTTATAACAGTGCAGTCTGATCTGTCTGTAATCCTAGTCACTTTACCTGTACAGGATCTGATCTCTTTAGAGGACAGACAGGTGAATGTATTCTAAGTGCTGGCTGGCAGGGGGACAGATGACAAGTTTAGCCTCCATTGCATTTCCGACATGATCTGCATTTGTTGCGGTTATATCTTTATTTTGGTCTCTCACTTGGCCGATTTAAGAGATCAGCGCTGATCCTCAAAGCGGATGTAGGGTCATCTTTATTTGGAAGTATTCTGAGGAAAATTTGTATTCTGAGTGATAACAAGAAGTGGTCTATACTCTTATTGTGTAAAGACAGAATATGCAACCAGGATAGTGTTGTTTATAGAAGTGGAAACATCCCATAGTGAAGGATTAACCCAGTGTTAATGTATTTTTTCCACAGTCATCCAGAATACACTGTATTAAAAATCTTTAACAGTCATGTTGGGTAATCCAAGTTATACTTTTATTTGTAAAATAATACAAAAAGAACTTTTTACAGGCCGTGCTGATTTACTTTTTAATTTATATCGCTGCTGTGAGCGTGTGACTGTGTGAAATGTTCATGTGACTTTGTGCACTTGTATTGCGCTTGGAAATGTGTAACCATAGCGCAAAGTGTAGTTTTGACTTTTCCCATTTCAAATCGACACAAGCTGAGTTTCCATTTCCCTTCAAAAAGTGCAAATTGAAATAGCCCATTGAAAATACGCCGAATGAAAACATGTCAATTTCGCAAGAACTCCCATGTGTTCGCATAGGGTATTTTTTTCAGGCAATACGATAAAGGAAACATTTGGAAAGATAAGATGTAATGAATTCACATTAAGTAATATCTTATATGATGGCACAAATGCAGGAAAACGAGTGAGTGCAATGTGGAGATTTATTAGGAACAGTGAAGTTATATAAAAATTTATTGGGAAGTATATACATTTCTCTTCAGTAGGTGGCAAAATGCACCTCTAACATTTGTTTGAAACCTGTCATAACACCTAAAAAGAAGAAGTTTGTCCAGAATGGCTAATTGCGAGAAGAAAAATATACACTTCAATCGCATAACACCGTTTAATGGAAACGCCATCATTCTACAAAATGTTTTAATCAACGTTCGCTTAAGTTTTGCGCATATTTGTAATGGAAACCTGGCTACTGACACAGTGTGTGTGAGTTATGAAACTCGAACCTGGTCATTTTCGGTGGATTGGGTTGGAACATCATTTGCTGTCAGGAAGAAAACCGATCTTTTGATCAATCTTCCTCAGTCCGTTCTATGCTGGAAATCTTTGCATTGCTGAAGGTCAGGCGGCCTCATATTACTTCTTATTCTGTCCTTGGATTTACAGATTTATCCGACCATAAGGCTGGATTACACTTTTTGAATCTTAACAGATTTGAAATATTAGGCATTACACACTTAGTGACTTATTGAAAATCTAATGCTGACATTAAAGACACATTACAGTCATACACTTACAGTGGATGTCTATTAGCAAGCCATTCTCAAGGGTTTAAGAGCAGTGTAGTTTAAAGTGAAGGAATTTTTCATATTCATTCTTTATACTAAATTGTGTAGATCTAAATCTAAGCTGAAATCAGAATTCCCAATATAACTACAGTACATCATACAATGTAAATAAAACAATTCTGAATTTTAATGTGTTTTTTACTAGCACACATGGAACAAACACTGAGCCAAGTCTTGTAATAGCTGAATATGGGAAATGCACCGCAGTTTCTCGCATTATGATATCAATGAAATTTCAGTGCACTTAACAGCAGACCAATAATTCACAGAGCTAAACACATTGTGGTCAGCATATAAACCATATTTATCCTTGCTGCACCTAAACCCATATTTAACGTAGTCTGTGTTGCATCTTCTTCTGCTTTAAACAGTTTTGCTCACTTAAATATGAAATATGCATAATTATGAAATAAGAAGTCAAAAACAAAAGATAAACATTACCCTTTTTGGAAAGTTACAGAATCGAGTGGTTTTACTATTTAAATGGCTGTATTGTTAGCATCCACTGTTATAGGCCCATGAGGTTATACAGGCGTTACAGATTACACTCCTGTCACTGGATTTGAAAATGTTGTAGTATCGTTGCGTGTGTTGTGTGAAAGTTACAAGACATCCCAATATTATTGTGCACAGGCACTACGTAGTGATTTTACCTCACTAATGTTGACACGAATTGTGTTTAGTTCCTGTGGTTATTCTTTTAGAGTGTGTTTTTAACATTTTCATCCAACGCCCTTCAGACTTCCATTGTATGCGCTTTACTGTAAAACCTCATTTGTTTCCAAACATCATTTTCTGTCTGTCGATAGAGCTTAACTTGAACATTCCTGTAAAGCAGCACGTATTGAACGGACCGCACTTCAAGTCTCTTTACTTTCGGATCCGATTGAATTTACTGTCTGATATCTGCTTTGCTTTCTCTCTTCACTTCCTCGTGTCTTCTTGGTGCTCTTTCTTCTCCCGTCTTATTTCTTCTCCTTCAATCTCTTCTTCACGATGTCAATGACTCACCGTCGGTCCTCCACATCTCCACCGCCTCCCCACCCCACAATCCCACACTGCACTCCTCCATCTGATTCATACCTTCAATCTGACACTTCAACACTCACAACAGACCTTTCAGAATCAACCCAGCACACTCGTGACGTACGTTATTCTGACAAATTCTGCTTTTCAGGCCACTCTGTGACATGTATTGAAATTGTGACTAATGGCGCTGAGCTCCAATCCTGACTGGAATTTGACTCAATGTTGGCCGGGTTGTTGTTTCAATGATGTTTTCCCATGGACGTCCCGCTGGGACTTGGGCTCATCACCTTCCTGACACACGCGTGTGGAAACTTCACAAAAATGGAATTCTATTGTTCCGCTGTTGATGTTCCATGAAACATCAGTGCACTGAAACATCACAAGTTTCCCGTCTGGCTCGGTCCGCGACGGACGCCCAGCCACACGCTCCCCTCCCTCGCCTTATCTCATCCAGCTCTCGTCAAAACTGGTTTGGCAGATATTCAGCCACAGAAATCACTGGAGCTAAAATCCACAGCGGCTATGCTAATGGTTTTCCTTGGCATTGACATTGCAAATGTAGTCATGTGATGGATTCGAATCAAGTGGCCCATTTTTCTTCCCTCCTACTATTGTTTATTGTGATCCCTTTCTCATTTCTCATTCGTCTTTTAACTTCGCTCTCAGTGCAACAAGTGCCAAACATCTTAGTTTACTTTATCATATCAGGGCTGTAGAAATTAATCACGTCAGTGACAGAAAACAGAAATGTAAGGGAATAGTATAGCTTGGTTTCAGTGTCTTGAATTCCATTTGAAATCTTTTATGGACTTTATTGATTTTTTACATAGTTTTGAGTTTACATTTGGACGAGTAAAATATTAAATCATATTATCGTTGTTCATGTTAACATTTAACATATTAATGGATTAATAATTGTATTGACATCATAGTTTTAATTTTTTGTGTGACCGGGCCTTTAGTGTAAGGATGCCCTTTAAAGAGCTCATCGTCAGGAAAAATATTACAATACTGTTAAATATCAATGTTTTCCCCACCTCCAGTGTGGTACAAACGGGAAGTCAATGGTTGTGACCATCCAGTCCTGTACAGCTCGGCCAACATTCTAAACGTGATTTTATTTTGATGTCAGATGCTCTCGATGCGATCATCTGCATCAGAACCGATCTAGTGCTGATTGAAGTGGTTGACCGTGATTCCTTCTTCACTCTTTGGAGATTTGATTAAGATTGACTGCATGTGCGAGTATGTGCGTGAGTGTGTGTACTCGTGGAAAGAGTGTGTCAGAGGCCTTGTCCTACAACAGCCCTCTTTGTTCGGAGGAGGATGACGACATGTGCGTGTGTATGTGTGTTCGAGGGCAGCCTTGTGTCTTATTGTCGGGGACAGAATGAGCTCTTTATTAGCTCGGTGGGTGGAGATACACACACACGCTCATGTAACACTGACACGCGCTTACACGCAGCGCACAAAACATGATGTTTATCTCTGGCTTTTCAATAGAGCTTATGGATGGACTGGATCTCACTGTACGTTCACCATCCGCCCCAGAGCCATGCAAGCCCACCCACACCCATACAACCCCCTTCACTTCACATTTTATGTCCCCTTCTTCTTCATCCTCTCACATAACACACACGCAAGCAAAGCTGATTATAAATGAGTTATAAAACCGGTGGATTTATAGGTTTTATTTATTTATTAATAATATGTAATAATATAAATGTGCCCTATAGGATATGGTCATATTTTGCTAATGCTAGGAACAATGTTCTTAAAGTATAGCCAAGTAAAATAATTATGTGTAAGGGATTGAAAAAAATACGTGGTAATGTGGAGAATTGTGTTTATGTTTATGTGGACATGCATTTGTTGTGTAACTATCTCACGAATTTGGTCAGTATAGTGCGACAAGTACAGTCAAATACACTCAACAGGGACAAAAGCACTTCATCATACTTCTGGCTGATAATCCTCTCTCTTTCTCTCTTATTCATCCTGTCCCTTGTTCAGACCTGATTTGCGAATACCAGGAACGGCTGTAGCGTTTGTTTAGCTCCTGTTTTCCCGTCAGTTACGGAATATTTGCCCGGAGAGCTTTTAATAATCTGCTGTTTAATCCAAGTCTTTACTCTGTGAAATCTGATTGTTTCCTGGAAACCTGCTCGGCTGTGCCACCTAAAGTCATTTAGTCACCAACGGCAGTGGTCATTTTATCTACTAACATTTTGATAATACTTTGATAATATTGCTTATAGTTTCAATTAAACCAGCATGTGTGTGTGTGCGTTCACGGTTTATAAACAGATGTGTAAGTGAATACTACAGAAGAAGGGTGACGCTCAAAGAATCCTTTCTTCTGCTTTGAAGTCAGGTCAAATGCTCTTTAAAGTGTTGGGTGCACATGCAGTTGTATGTGGGGACAGGGGGCAGAGGATACACTGTCTTCACATTGTGTTCCATGTCACAGAGTTTATTTACCTGTAAATTGTCATATTTACCAAAAATTTGCAACTGTGCAGGTTTTATTCAAGATTGTCTCCCTTGAAAGTGTTGGTTTCAATCATGTTTGCTCACGTAAAACCATGTAAAAAAGAAGAGACCACTTCAAATTCGCATTTAATATGCATTTCTAGAGGTTTTGTGGCAATTCCAGTTCAGTGTCTGTTTAATTTCAACAGAAGCAAATGTTAGGACTGAAAAAGTCACCCAACTCGAAAGACTGAGAGAATGCAAAGACACATGAAAGTTGTAAAAAAAACATCTTATATTCCTTAAAATCTTAAATTCCATTTTATATTCCGTCTTATATTTATTTTAAAACGGATCATAAAATCGTGTAAAACTGTAGTGTTGTGTTGTTTAAATATGAATAAGAACATTTTTGCAGTATTCAAAAACATGTTTTTTGTCATTTAGACAATTTTCCACCAATTAAATTTTGTGCAAATATTTCTTTTGTATTTTGGGAGAAATGTTGTCATTAATGTTGTCCAATGTCCACTGAATAAAAAACATCTACCTTTAAATATTAAATTCGAATTATATTTTTTGATCGGTGTCTTCCACAGCTGTAAATATTTATTCACTGGTTTTTCCATTAATAGGGCAATGCCGTTTAAAGGAATAGTTCACCCAAAAATGAAAATTCTGTCATGAATGTCTCACTCTCTAGTTGTTCCAAATCTGTATAAATGTCTATAAACACAGAGAAAGATATTTGAAGAAATGCTTGTGACCAAACTATTCTTGGACCCCAATAAACACCATAGTGGGAAAATGACAATGGTAGTGCCCTAGAACTGTCTGATGTCCTACATTCCTCAAATACCTTCTTTTGTGTTCAACAGAACAAAAAATAATAATTTTTCCTACTATGGTAGTCAATGGGGTCCAAGAACTTTGGTTACAAGCACTCCAAATATATTCCTCTGTGTTCATCAGAATAAAGAAATGTATGCTAATTTACAACCACTTGAAGGTTAGTAAATGGTGACAGAATTATTATATTTGTGAGAACTATCCCTTTAAGGGTAACCTGTGTCCATGCTATTAGAAAGCGTATTTAACAATTACATTTTTGCATTCCGATTTAATTTGTGTAAGTTCTAGTTTAAGGAATAGGAATTGAGAGCTGTGAATCAGGAGTATGACTCTTCTGAGCTGTTTTAAATGAATTACTCAAACGACTCACAGATGATTTACACATGAACCCATCTGTCTAAAATAGTTCACGCACAGACTGATTCAGTCATAGCAGTTACTGAATTAACATCTGGCGTACTCATTGAACCACAGGCCATTATTTTTAGTCATGTCCTACTCAAAATAAACCAAGAACCACTATGGTGTTAAAGGGATAGCAGACCCAAAAATTTTGGTTGACCTGTCTATGTAAGGTCCATGAGACCATTAAACCAGTGTAATGAGGTAGCATAGTTGGGGCAGTAGTGGCCTTGTGGTTAGAGAGTTGGACTCGTGACCTGTTCATAAGTGCCTTGAGCTAGGCACCTAACCCCCACTTGCTCCCTGGGCGCGGCAGTGATAGCTGCTCACTGCGCCGGTGTATGTGTGTTCAAGACTGACAGTGCGTGTGTTCACGTTATCAAGTAGATAACATGATAAACTATTGATAGGGTCAAAAAGTAAAACTAATCCTTAATGCAGTCATCATAAGGAACCACAATTTTTTAATTCCTGCCAGTTCCTGTCTTCAGAGGTCTGTGACATTCACAGAAGTGGATAAAAGTGTTTCTTTCCCCCGCCTGTTGATTTGTAAGTCACAGTCCAGGGTGTCATCAAAAGAGCATCCCATCATCTCGACTCAACATTGTCCTCTGTGATTCGTGGTATAGCTCAGGTTATTGCCTCCAGCCAAACAGTGCAGAAGTAAGTGGATTGCGTGAGTTGGGTGTCTGGTAGGCATGCTAATCCACAGCTGTCTCAAGTATATTTATATCTCACTGCGTGAGTCACATGATCACCTGCTTACATCTCTGCCTTTGTTAATAATTGTATTTAAGGTGCGATCAGTGAATTCTGCGGTGTCTTTGTAACAGGCTTTTCCTGTTCGGCGGTTCACAGTACACAGTAGTAAAACTGTAATGCTGGCCAGAACCCCCCAAAAAACAAGGTCGTGTTTGAGTTGTGGTCTGGATGATTTGAGAATGTTCAAACACATTTACACATGCAAACGTCTCTTTCTAACCACAAGTCTGTGTCTGTCTGTCTCAACTTAATCTCCTACAGACACAACTGTCTGAACTCTAAACGTACACACACACGCAAGGTTGGTAAATATATCTTCTATGCTTTTTAAACGCTACGTGTCAGCGTCTTTCCCAAAAGGAAAGCTCTGTAATGAAGATGCAATGGCGTTGAAGTTGCATAAATGGATAGAGGGTTGTGAGGCAAAGAGAGAATGTTATGTAAAGAATGAAAAAGGTTAATATATAGATAGGAAGAGATTGAGAGAGAGCGAGAGAATGGGATTATATAAAGAGATTAAGAAAAGAGAATTTATCGGTGGGTTATAGTGTTGTATAAACATGCACTTGAGTGACCAAAAGTGTCCTGACAGGACCTCTAATCGCACAAATATACACATTAAAACATCTTCATATGTATGTATTTTTTGCACTCAGATTTGAGTGTGGACTGAATAAACTTGGCTCTGAATGTTCCAATTTTTCAAATGTGTAAATAATACAAATAATATATTACAATTTAATAAATAAATGTAATACATTGTGTAATGAAAATATAATCAATAGTTTATATTATTAATATAAATAAATAAATAAATTTAATAAAAACTAAAAATATAATGAATATAGACGGTTTTAGCAACAACAACATAAACAAATGTCACATGGCCGAAATTTAACTTCCGGTAGACCTCTGCAAACATTCAATAACTGTTGAGTAGTTTTCATTTAATCAAATAAATCCATTATTATACAATAAAAGATTAATATAAATGATTGTTAATATGAATTAACTTATTTAAAATATATACATACACTCACCTAAAGGATTATTAGGAACAACATACTAATACTGTGTTTGACCCCCTTTCGCTTTCAGAACTGCCTTAATTCTATGTGGCATTGATTCAACAAGGTGCTGAAAGCATTCTTTAGAAATGTTGGCCCATATTGATAGAATAGCATCTTGCAGTTGATGGAGATTTGTGGGATGCATGAAGCTCCCGTTCCACCACATCCCAAAGATGCTCTATTGGGTTGAGATCTGGTGACTGTGGGGGCCATTTTAGTACAGTGAACTCATTGTCATGTTCAAGAAACCAATTTGAAATGATTCGAGCTTTGTGACATAGTGCATTATCCTGCTGGAAGTAGCCATCATAGGATGGGTACATGGTGGTCATAAAGGGATGGACATGGTCAGAAACAATGCTCAGGTAGGCCGTGGCATTTAAACGATGCCAAATTGGCACTAAGGGGCCTAAAGTGTGCCAAGAAAACATCCCCCACACCATTACAACACCACCATAATTGCATTAATGAGAAATTGAACAGGTGTTCCTAATAATCCTTTAGGTGAGTGTATATTATAAGCCAAACACAGGCTGAAAGTTAACCTCGGGCCAGTGTGTGCGACCGATAATACCGGCTTTAATAAAAAGTCTTGTTTTGCTTTATGACAGGAATCGCTCAAATAGCCTGTACAGTTGATATGTTTCCTGGTGTGATGTATTGTGATATTTCAAAAAGCATCTTTTGACTGGAATGGAAGCAAATGTGATGTTGTGTACACATGGCCAATGAAACATTTGCTTACATTTGCTTTGAGATCTAGACACACAACATAATCTAAAGTATGTCTTAATCAATGTGTGTCAAAAAGTTTTATTCTTATTAAATGTCAGGTTTAAATTCAAATTTAAATGGCAAATTTATATACTGGATCATAGTACTAATATGTCATGTGTTTCTGTGTGCAGGTATTACTACAACAAGAGGATTCTGCATAAAACTAAAGGAAAGCGCTTCACCTACAAGTTTAATTTCAACAAACTTGTTTTGGTCAACTATCCTTACATTGACATGGGGTCTGGAGGTACAAAAGCAGACACACATTTCAAGTTTATATTTATGGAATATATTACAACGCTAACGTCTCTCCATCTGTATTCTCCTCCCGCAGGAGCTCCTGTTCCTCAGAGTGCCCCACCAGTGCCTACAGGTCCCCATTTCCGTTTTCCTTCATCGACTCCATCTGACATGCAGGTGTCGGATGTGCTGCGTTCCCCTAGCAGCGAGGAACTGCGCAGTCCCGGTATCTTCAGCACGTCCCGTCGCATGGGCCGTGGCTCCGTCTCCGACTGCAGTGACGGAACATCTGTCAACTCTGAGATCGAAGAAGGAAATGGAGGAGCTCAGGAAGAGAGAGTGACAGAAAGAGTGGCAGAGAGAGGAGGTGGTTTCAGGAGTGCCGTTCATCCACGTCTGTCTCACGAGGCTATGTTCAGAATGTACGGTGGACCCGGAGGTCACAGAGGTCACCGGGTGTCAGAGGTCTCCGGGCACAGGGTTCATACTGAGCCTCTCTCACCCTTCACTGTTTCGCCCCTGCCCGGTCCGGGAGGGTCAGGTCTGTTGGCGCCTCCTCTGTCCCCGGCGCTCTCCATGACCCCAGGCTCTCATCTGGGCTACACCCCGTCCCCAACCATGTCACCCATGCCTGGCTCCATCTTCTCCTTCAATCCAGAGGACATGCAGCGCTATCTGCAGGCTCACAACCAGAGCGTCTACAATTACCACCTGAGCCCTCGTGCCTTCTTTCATTACCCGAACATCATCATTCCTCACCCTCAACGGCTCGACAAAGGCATGCCCGGACCCCAGGGCTGCGAACGCGGCCCTGCCGAGAGACCCTCGGTGCTCAACAGCCATCACTCTAGCCTTCCCCCGCAACACGCTCACCCCGTTCACCCCCACCTGGTAGAGGACCAGCACCATTCCTCCTTCAAGTTCAAGCTACAGCCTCCACCGTTGGGCCGCAAGCAGCGTGACAGTCAGGGCAGACAGGGGTCGCTGTCCTCCACATCTACCTCTGGTCTGGGATCCTCCTTGTCATTTGGTAGTGACCTCAGCTCGGCCAGTGGATCAGGACTGGTGTCAAATTCCTCCTCAACTGGCTCGCTAAACAGCGCAGGGCTGCCTAAAATTAAGGTAAATGTGAATTACACACACAAAGAATTCACACAAAAAATATAAATTCTGTCAGAATTTGTTCACACTCATGTCTTTCAAAACCTGTATATGAGTTTTTTTGCTGTGGAACACAAAAGAAGATATTTTGAGAAACGTCTTGTTTGTCAATGGGGGGCTGATGTTGTTTGATCACAACATTGTTCAAAATATCATCTTTTGTCTTCTCCAGAAAGAAAGACATACTGGTTTAAAAAGACAAGATGGTGATTAAATGATGAAAGAATTGTCATTTTTGATTAAAATTTCATTTTATGGCTAATTCACACCAGGTCCAATTTGTTGACATTAAAAAAAACACATGTATCACAAGTTTAAAAATTGCTTAAATACTTGACATGGGTCTGAAATGGATATTTTTTCATTATAATTTCGTTTAAACATTTACTTCAGAAATAAAATCATTATTCAACAATGACATATCAGAATATTTTGATGAAAAAGGTGTTTTAAAGAATCATCTACAATGATTCGGTTTTAAAACTTACATGTGTTTTCTCTCTTTCTGTACAGGTGGAGCCCATATCTGACATTGAATCAGAAGAGGAAGTTGAAGTGACTGACATCAGCGACGAGGAGGTTGATGAAAGAGATGAAGAGTTTGACGTTTTCCCACCGCGATATCTTAAACATCATCACCATCAAAATCACCATCCTCACAGCCGAAAGCACCATCACCCCAATGGCACTGACGCCCACCTAGATGAGGACTTTGAGGAGGACGTTTTCAAAGCTCCCGCCCCTCCACCCTTCTTCATCCCTCCTGCCTCAGTCGAAAGCCGCCGCCTGAATGCTGTCGTAAAGAGCGAACCCATAGAAACCGTGGAGGCACCGCTGCCGCCCGGTGGGCTTTCCCAGTCCCAGTGTATCCCGCTGAAGCTTAGGTTCAAGCGACGCTGGGACCAGGACCAGCACATGGAGGAGGCGGAAGACAAGAAAGTGAGAGGAGAAGAGCAGAGGAACGGAGAGGCGGAGGAGAGCGGGAATGGCAGTGGAGAGGCAGAGAGTCCGCCTTTTCCTTCTCACCACAGGGTTAGCGCTGAACTCCACCGTGCCACGGCGCAGCTGTCACTGGAAAATAAGGACTGCTGATACGCGACAACGACGACTTGCGCAACACTGCTGATGGACTCACGCTCACACGTGAGTCTTTGTAGAACAATGACTGCTGATACTGACAGACTGCTTTCTGGACAACAATACTGACAAATACACTTAGACCCCCCTACTTTATACCCCCTTCATCTGCCTCCCTTGACTTCAGCCGATGGTCTTGCCAGTGCACGTAAATCTGGTACATCTCAGTATACCGATGATGTGGAATGAGTTCACCCATGTGCCCCAGTGACCCTCAGGTGTCATTAATTTTGACCTTTGGCACTAGAGAAAATTTTATATTTTTAAAAGAGATTTAATTTGCAAAGTGCCTGTGAGCTACCCCTTAAAACACCACAAACACAGAGAAAGCAAATGGACGCGGCAAAGACGGTTAGCTAGAACGGGGTTTGGTGTTTATTTCCAGCAGCCCAGCATGACTTTCCTCAGTGACATACTATGATCAAATTCTACAAGATGTGGTGGTATACAACTGCACAAACTTTCTCTCACGAACACAAAGACACTGTTCGAAAACCAGCCTGGTCAGAAGTAAGAACCCTCAGGGACGAACCCCCAACACACACACACACACACATGCAGATATAATCCCTTCCTTTTCCCTGTATGAAGCCTGAACAGATTGTGTGTCACAAGTGAGCATTTGTGCAGAAGACTTGTGTCCTAATGCCTGTGTTTCTGGAAACTTAACTGTGTTCTCAGGTTATGTCCTTCCAATCCTGTCAAAACCAGCTCACTTTTATTTTGTGTTCTCTTTTGTCAAATCTTTGGGACCATACCTGAAATTGTTTCATTCTGACATGAAAACATTTTAAAGACCACGCACTCGAATCTCTTTAAATCAAACGATCGTACAAAGTGGCACACAGGAGTTTCCCTTGTATAGTCTTTTAGTGCAAACAAAACCAGCATTACACACACACAAACAAACACACACACAAAGCATGTACAGTGATTCTAAGATCTAACTGTTTTGGCATTTGATGTATTAAGAATGTGTCTACTCTGCTTGTGTCCTTATGAGCTAGGTGGTCATTCTGGGTCTCGTTTTATTATGCACAGTCATTTTGTAAGAATAGATTTGACAAATATGAGATCTTATTGTGGTCTGGGGGATAATAAAAATCCGTAAACTCAAACATTAAAGTACTAACTTATAAACAGGAAGGTCACACACAAACTCCGCCTATGCCTTGTTTTAATAGCATGTCTGAAAGGTTAAAGTATAAAACAAAAATCTTAAAAAAGAACTGAACAGTATACACTTAATATACCTTTATCTAATGTGTTAAACATACTGTAAACTTGTTGAAAGCATAGCATTAAAAGATGTATCGGTTTCAGGGGTTTTGTAACATTTGGTTTGGAGGGGAAGGTTGACTCTTCTCCTTAGGGATGATGCCATTGTTTGGGTGAGGGAGGAAAACGTTGCTTTTTTACCACGTTAAAGGAACAGTTCACCCATAAATGAAATTACATTGTTGATTCAAATCTGCAAAAATGTCTTTGTTCTGATGAACACAGAGAAAGATTTTCAGAAGAATGCTTGCAACCAAACAATTCTTGGCCACCGTTGACTATCATAGTAGGAAAATTGTGTAATACATTTCTTTGTTCCATAGAATACAAAATCAGATATTTTGAAGAATGTAGGAAAGCAAACAGTTCTGGCACACTTTTGACTACCATTGTATTTTTTTCTACTATGGTAGAAGCCTAGAACTGTTTGGTTAAAAGCATTCTACGTTTATTGGAACAAAGAATTGAATACAGCTTTGGAACAACTGGAGAGTGAGTAAATTATGACAGAATGTTTCATTTTGGGTGTATTAAATACATCCCATTAATACATTGTAGGGTAGAGGAGCAAAAAGCTAAATTGTACACAAAACAAAAGCAGGAGAGCTGTGTACCACAGACGTGGCACATTCAGTTCTTTAACCAGCATGCACCTCCTCAACATCCTGTTCTTACTGCCACAACTGATGTCTGGGTGCTCTTTTGTTGCTTGTGTGTGTGTGAGAGAGAGAGAAAGAGTTTTCAACAGAGGCTCTATTTGCATGTATGTCGACACCTAAGACTCATCAACTCACTGAAATCTTGCTTCATGAACCTCATAAACCTGTGTGCACTAAAGCCCTGTGCAGGACTGAGCACGGCAGAAAGACATCGGTGACGTGGCCAGTCAGGCACTCGAGATGGTGTAATGGCTTTCTAGTCACAGGAAGAAAGTTATCTCATGTCTGAAGTGTCTCTGATAGCTATAATGAGACATTTTACAGAGTTGGACTGTTTCATATAACAGAACTGGCACAGATGTCAACCTTCTCAATGTTTTTTACTCTTTCTAGCTGCCTTACTCCCCCTTTAACCAAACCCCATGTACTTTCTTATGGTTTTGAATTTGGTCTTTACCACTTGTTTCACGTCCCAGCATACCTCATAATGTGAGAGGTGGAGATGAGGTGAGCAGTATTGACGGGCGCCGCAGTCTCTGCTTCTGTATGCCCAAATATGCTTGGGCACAAAGTGAGTGCTTTCTTTTTCTTTAAGAGGGGAGATATTTATTTAGGCTGCTCTCCTTGGTTGTCCCAGGATGTTACTCGCTCAGAATCCCAGCAACAGATGAGGTTTTGTATTTTATTTTTTTACCCAACTCGCTCCTGTTTATCTCCTCTCTGATGTCATCGTTGCTGTTAATCATAAATATTATTAGTTATTATTATTTTTGTTGAAAATTGTAGTCACGATAACATTGTATACATTACTGTAAAAGATCCTTTGAAGAATGTTTCTCCCCACCCATGCCCTCTCACGGAGCAACCCGACAGTGTGTTTTTAGTGTAACATTAAATATGTGTAAATTAACGTAAAACCGCGTCTTTAACATGGGTGGAGATGTGGCGGATGGAGGAAGGGCATTCTGGAGAGGTTCGGGCTTCTGATTTTGACCTCAAGTCATGTCATGTAGTTGTTATTTTGTAGTGTTACTTATTTCTTGCTCTTGTAAATTTTTTCATTGGGGGATTGTATGATTTAAAAGATATATTGTGTATTGTTTTATTGTGTAAAGTCTGTATCTTTCTCACTTTCTTTCTCGAAATTTCTTTCTGTGGTTCCATAACTCATAATAACAGGTTTAAATACCACAATGTAACATTTTATTCCTCCTTTATTCATTTTTGTGTTCTTTTTTCAGAATTGTAATTAAAATGTAATCAGGGTCAATTAAACGGTTAAAAACCATTCTGTTCTTTTTGAGTTTCTGTTACGTGAACAAGGAATTTCTACACTTTTCTACACAGGCATTTAAAAGGTTCTTTACAGCAACGCCATAAAAGGATCATTTTAGGTTCCAAAAAGAAAGGTTCAGTCAAAGGTTCTTTAAAGAACTCTCTCTTTTTTTACCTTTTTAAAATCTGAAGAAACCTTTTTCGCCACAAAGAACCTCTTGTGAAACAGAAAGGTAATTCAGATGTCAAAGGTACTTTTCTGTCATCGTGAAGCATCTTTATTTTTAAGACTCTACGTATATATGAGTGATTTTTCAAGCTTTATAGAATTGAATGCAAACTAATAAACTTCAGTAGATATTTAGAACAATTTGCAGATATAAAGTGCTTTGATGGAGAATTTAGCATGTTCTTTTTAAGACTGACCTCTGCTGTCTGAAGAGCAGAAGTACAAGTGTTTGCGTCATAGTCAGCATTTATTTTTGAGAAATCTTAGAAATTGATTTGCAAACACATACAGATGATTTATATGAATGATATTAAGTATAAATAAATACTGCTAATTGCAAAGACATATTTGTTGTATTTTGGTAACGTATGTCTGTATGATGTAGTCCATATTGGAATATTAAGTGCACAATAAAATGCATAAAACATAATGGAATAAAGACCCACAAACAGAACCAGCTAACATATTTAAAATAGAGGAAATGATTTGTAACTGCTATTGTAATTTTGTTACAAGAAGCCATTGCACAGATGTGTATTGCCTACTAAAGAGCAGTAATCCTTTTTCCACTTAAAGGTATTTGTTTCTTGTTTTTCCTTCTTAGTAGTACCTTGCCTTGTTTTAAAATAGAGCAAGATCAGGTTCAAAGTCAAAGCACCATTTTTAATGTTAAACTTGACATTGAATCGTGACCTTGATTAACGTTACATGAATCCATACCTGTAACATGTTATATCCACTGCTAAATAATCTCCACAATCATCAATTACCAGCTCTGTCTGTTCATTGAATAAATATAAGCACAGACTGAGTAAAATCAACTTTGAGAGGCAGATTGTTTGATTTGTCTTGTCCCATTCACGTGAGATGATTTTAGTCACATCCTCTGTCTGTCGTCCCACTTTTACTTCTATTATCACCCCAATCATTTGTGCATTTTATGGAGGTAGATGAGGGAACGCGGTCCCCTCTGGCGCAGTGGGAGAGTATGATGGAGGGATAGATGTATGACAGCTGATTGACACAGCATTGCAGAGCCAAAAGAAGGGGTCGACATCATGGTGAGGGTCAGGTCAAAGGGCAGGACTCTAGGGAGTGGAAGACATATTAATGAGGGACTTCAACTTTGAGCAGATAGCTACTTGGCTAGAGCCGACGTTATATTTTATGTAATCATTTATTGGTCAGTAAAAAAAACGTATGTTATTTTACAAGTATTGTTACTAGTGCTTATGAGAATCCCCTTCTGTGTTGGGCATTGGAGTAGTTTGACGTCTCAAAGAAACCAGCAGGGGTCGCTGTGCATTGCTTCAAAATTTCAGGATGGCGCGTAGTATCTGATTCTGTCTACAACAGCGATTATGTAATGTTTTTTTGCATCCCTGAGAAAATTCACACGAACACTCATTCTCTAAATGTCGTTTCTATGCGTCAATACGTCGAGAAAAATGAATTTCAATACTTAGCTAAAGTGAACGGACTACGAGATGGAGAAATATATTCGCAGGACGATGTAAATCAATGTTTGAGCCTCGACAGTATTTCCTGTTTTAAAAGTACACTACTTGTTTTGCACTGTGTCATGGAACAGCCGTTTATATTGGTTTCATCCGTCACTAGTATGTTGTCCTACTACGCATCGAGCATGGGGTTATGCGAGTACGTCAGGCCACGCCCCTACCGTCCAGCTGGTGGCAACATGGTTGATGACTTCATCGCTGAGTTTGATCATTGGCTCGTCGACGCGCTCCCTTCGGCCAATCGCGCGGCGGAGAGATGACGTCACCCCAAATCCTACCAGGATTGTATGGATGGGGCGGGGCGCAACGGCACATACGTTAGAGACAGCCGGACAGCGCGCCGTGATTGGTTCTCGAGCGCGAGGTGAGGGGCTGTTGCTGAGAGAAAAGAGAGGTAGAGTGGAAAATATTGTAAGCGAGAAAGTCAACAGTGTCCGTCGTACACGCATCCCGTATTCACGAGCATAGTAGTGGGAAAGCGAAAGAATTAGTTAAGAGACGTGCCAATGTTTTTGAGGTTAACCAGTTCGACATAATTTTGCTCTACACTTGGATATTTATAGTCCGCATTTCTATATAGTATTTTGTATATTGCAGACACTATTAAAATGCACGACGTGTTCATCTTAGAAACACTTGTAACTAAAAAGAACTCAAAAACATTAGTAATTCAAGGGTGGTTTGTTTGCGCTGTCGTTTGTGGTAAACATGCACCTTTATTTAGGGAGCGAAGACTCGTACTGCGTTATTGGCCAGCCTTCTTGAACGCTGCCCTTGTGCCCGCCCACACCCTGTTCCTATGGTTCCCAGCGCACTCATTGGATACTGTAACTTTTGGAGTGAGAACCGGCTTGCTATCTACTTTCATTCTGATTGGCCCACAGCACATGCCAATCAAGTGGAATATGCCAATGAGAAACGCCTCCAAGTTTGTGCTGTCACATCAATAGGTTACTGTATCTGTCACCGCGCTCTGATTGGTCGGGCGGGCCAGCTGTTAGTGGTTCATTCACCATTTTGTGACTGTAGTGAAAAAGGATTCATATAGTTTCTAATCCATGTCTGAGTTGCTGTTGGGAGGGGGGCAAAGATGTTTAACGGAGGACCCACATAAAGTGAAATTCCCGACCGAAAGAATACATGGACGGACGTTGCACGCCACTTCAGGCGAAACGGGAGACCCCATCTGCGATTTGCACCGTAAATTCATCGGATAGCACGTATTTTTCCTGTTTTGGTGAGTTGTTATTGCCCCAAGGGGTCCGCTGCCAACGTTAGTGGTAATCCGTATTGAGAGATGTATGTGTGTGGAACGTGTTTCATGCAAAAGAGAAACGGAGTGCAAATTAGCGCACTGAAATAAATATCAAGGAAGAACCCAGAACAAGTAGGAGGGAGGGGGTGGGGTGCAGAGTTAAACTTTGTCCAATGTTTAAAAGACAGCGTTAAAACCCCGCGTTTTAGTAACTTATGAGTTAACGTTATCGCATCCCGAAATGTTGCGTGAGTTTGAGCAACTTGAACGGAGCAGATTGGCACTCATGCGCGGCGTTACGCAGTGGAAGGATTACGCGAGTTCAGATAGAAGAAGGATCGCGCTGCCTACAATACAACCGAATGATAACGCGCAAAACAAACAAATTGAGACTTCACTCCCTAAGAGATCATTTTACTTCGGCTTAACGTTACTTCACTCGCTGTCATCATCTCGTTTTCCCGTGACCTACCGGAACGACGCACAAAGGTGGATAATTTGCAACTTTTGCTGCGTGTACGTCCTTATTGACATGGACATCCTTTTGCATAGTGTTTTGCACGTTCGCGTGCGTGTGTTTTTACACGTTTTAAAGCTTTCTTTTGTTCTCTTGTAATGTCCTCGTCTAATTTTGCGGCTCACATCCCCGACTGTTGCGAGTCCTTGCCATAGTACTACTCCCGTGACATTGCGAAGCGCTACGAGTGATAGTACTACCACCGGCGGGTTTCGTGCGCAGTCTGACGGTATGATTTTCACACTTGTGCATTATTTCAACGGCCCACCTCGTAGTCCGTGCATTTTCGGAATATGTCCTTATAGACTCTCTCTAAGAACCTTTGATGAGAACAGCAGTTGTTTTTTTAAATAATTATGTAATAAATATTTTAAAAGTATCATTCAGTGTTCACGGCCTTCCTTGCTCAGAGCTTATGTGCTTGGCACCGGTGGCTTTTTAATGTTACTCTGAGATCTTGTTATGAGATGTGTGATATCTTCAGAGATGCATGTAAATATCCTGTCTGTAATTCATGCCCTTTGCTGTTAGAGTGGTTCTCAGTTGCATGATGTTAAAATCATCTAGATTATTATTTTTTTCATCAGTCACTATACATGATTTTACTAGATTTGTACCACTGAGGACCTGTGCTCTTCTGGGTTTTACAAATATAATTCCCTGTGAGAGTGATGCGGTGAAGTGTTGAAGGATAGGTTGTTGTTTTGGGCAGCATTCTTCCTACGTCATTCAGTCCATGTACTGCTTAAGCGTCCATACAGCTCGATGGCTGGCACGCACTTGGTACACACTTTGACAGTAAAGCCAGTCAAATGTTTAGGTACCAATTTCGAAGTGTGCGAAGGCTCTTTGAGGGGATTTTTAGGAGTGTGTGAAGTGTTCGACAGATGATCTTCAAAGAGTGTGTTACATGTCCCTGATCTCCCCATTGTGCGCCTGTCTATTGACTTTCTTCTATGTTGCATGTTTTTGTTGTTTCATGTGTGTGACTGTAACTTCCCCTTTGTGACCCACTTTAGGTCCAAATAAAGCAGGTAATATAGTGGGAAACTTGTTTGGGAAGGAAGTCATAGCACCCATGCATGCCCCGAGCTGCACGACACTGCACTGCTGCAGCCCTGCACCCTCCTGCATGCCCCAGAATGCACATTTGGAGAACAATCTGTGAATTAGCACATCGATATGCAAAATCTCTGTGGTTACGCGATGTGTTACTTGGAGTGGGCTGATGCTACATTTAAAAAAATTGTATTGGGTTGAATGGCATGTTGCACGGTCGAGTTATTTTTTTTTGCATGTTTATTTTACCGTGTATTAACACTACGGTGAAGCAGTGCACTGTAAGACCTATGCCCCAATTAAATCCGAGTGGTGTGACAGGCTGGCATACTGGCATCACAACCACAGTAAGTGTCAGTCGGTTTCCACCTTTTTGCTATCCAGTTGCACATCAGTCTCAATGTCTATATAGGTATATGCATAATTGACCCAGAGTTAAATTTTGGTTAAAGCAAAGTCTTTTAAGCAAGCAGTGGCTCCCATGTAATGACAACTGGTGCACTGTGAGAAGTGCGTGTGTGTGATCTTGTGTGCATAAGCTTTGCATTGCTTTGTGACGCACATAATATAGGCTTTGGATAAAAATAATTTTTTGATCATAATGCCTTGAAGACCAAAATTCTGTTATCACTTTTCAAGCCGGGAGAACTGAAATATGTTCTTGCTCAATTCATTTACAGTAAATGTATCGACTCATGAAGGTAATTTCTATAATCGAAAAAGGAAAAATGCTTTTGTCAGGTCGATTAAAGGGGAAGTATATGTTATTAATTCTCAAATAAACCATTTGACCTTTTTGGATCAAGACAGCCGTTCAATGACAGGTGAAGCCATCTCCATTTATCAATTTAAGTGAGTTTCTTCTGTTTTTTAAGAGCAGTATGGTTGAAATGTCTAGAGGCATTTTAATGTTGGGGAGACTGAGGGTGACGTGTGTTGCGGCCCTGTTCACAGAGACCTGTATATTACACAGAGACTTTTCTCAGAGTGCGTGTCTGGATTGGATTTATATGGTTAACGTTATGAGTTTCTCTTGGTTTAGTGGCACCTTTAATACAGGTATCATGGCAATAGTCAAAATGCTGAGACTTCATTTGACCAGCTGTAGTCACATGCAGAGGAGTCAGACATGTCACAGTCACGCAGACTTTAGATCGGATAAAAATGATCGGCTGGAGTCTATTTTGCATTTGTTGTTGCATTTTTTATTTATATCATTTCTCAATATATTATTATAGTTATTTAAATGATTTATTAATCGTGTCAAAGTTTACTTATAATTAAACATATAGGTAATTGTTGAAATTGCCAATTAGAGCCTTTGGTAATTCTTTTATAATTTATTTACACTAGAATATTATATTTTTGCAAAGAAAATATACTATATTAATGTATAATATATGTATACTAATGCTTAACGTTTTGACACCTGAATGATGTGCAAAGAATCGCAAAATTACATTTCACACATTAGATATGTAAAATATCTGGAAATATCTGAAATATTGTTTGAAAAGCAAAACTCGTCTATACGCGTCTAGAGCTATTATAGTTCTATTTTACATGATCAATCTTTCAAAGTTTTCCAGATTGTAGATTGTGCTGTTTGATGTCGTCCATTGGGTTGTCAGTTTCCTGAGCAGGAATTTCTAAAAGCAGCAGTGATCTCTGAATTTAGGCAAATTAGCACCCCATTTTAACAGAATGTTTAATCTGGCTGATGAGGTATTCCGATTAAAACAGATTCTAAATTGATGTGATACATTTCTGATCATGGTATAATATGCTTTAATGTATTGATGCAATAAATACAAGATAATTAAAGCCATAAATAAAAAATCTTTACAGTACTTAACATTTTATATTAATAGTAATTTATTGTAATTGAAATGCAAAGTTAAGGCAAACTTAAAGATCATACTGGCACTATGTCAGTTAAGCAGCAACTTTGCTTATCATTTACCTTTCCTGTAGCTCAGTGGTATGAGTGGTGAATGGTCTTGATCAGTGGTATGAGTGGTGAATGGTCTTGATCAGTGGTATGAGCATTGCGTTAACCACGCAAGGTTGTGGGTTCGATCCCAGGGGATTGCATATGCCTAAGTATAAATGTATAGGATAATACAATGTAAGTCGCTTTGGATAAAAGGGTCTGCCAAATGCATAAAATGTTAATGTATACCAACGATAAAGACGACAACATATTTTCATAGTTTGCAAAAGATTGTAATACAATTGCAGTACAAAATTTGCTTGGAATATGTTTTTTAGAAATTGTATATATGAGCTACACATTTAAAAGTCACCATTCACTTTGATTTCCACAAAAAGACGGTATATATTATTATTATATATAAATTAATTTAATCCAGAATGTTGTACATGGGTGACCATGAATAGAACGAGTAGAAACGGCTAATGTAACACTGCGAAGTGATTGCATTCTAAACCTATGCCACTGATTTCTATGTAACACTGTTATGTGCGATATCTGCTCCTGATCTTCCTGTTGTCCGCTTGTCTCTCGTCTTTTTTCAGTGTTGCATGTTTTTGCTGTTTCATGTGTGTGACTGTAACATCCTCTTGGTGACCCACTTTAAGCATGTAATAGAAATGGTTGTTTTTGGGAAGGAAGTCATAGCATGTTCTTTTTATAATTATTCTCTTTTCTTGGCTTTTTGCCTTTAATTTTACAACTGAGTTGTAGAGTGGACAGGAAGCGAAAATGGGAGAGAGAAGGGGGTGGGTTCGGGAAAGGACCATGAGACTCAAATCGAACTCGGATCGCCCGATGTGCAACTGTGCCACATGTCGGAGCACTGCCCACTAGGCCATCGTCTCCGACATAGCATGTTCTTTTTGAACTGGAATTGCCATATATTGCTAATGAGCAGAGCAGTTGTATTGATCATGTAGTATTACAAGTCATAATATATTTTCAAAAATATTATTTAACATGTGCCAATATTTGCTAAACACAAAGCAAAAAGAATTCGTGGATCAGGTGTGGGCCTTGTTTTTCTTTTTGTCTTTATTTAATTCCAATGATTTCTTTTTGACTCACTGTCCATATTAAAAAAATCCATTTTGTTAAAACATTGCCAGGAGTCTTTGACGTAATATCATGTGAATAGGGGAATAGATGATGTTAAATTTAACCGAGGACAGAAACAGAAAAAATGAGATTTGTTCATATAACAGACAATATCTTAAATTCACCAGCTGCTACATAACTGATAATATTATGTAGTAAAATGTACTTAGAATTTTGGCTTGATTCTTGTTAGTTCAAATGCTGACTCATATGTTGGATTCTAAAGCACCTGGTGTATCTGAGCAATTAAAATTGTTTGTAGCAATTCCCAAAAGAACACACTTTGAACTTTGACCCTTCACAAAACATAATCTATCAGAAATGTAAAGAATAGTGTAGTGTGAATATCCAGGACTTGAAATAAACCACAGTAATGTTGTCTGCGTAATATGTATTGTATTATTGAGAAAGAAATGTCACTTCATTGCAAATAAATAGTTCAGGGTCATTATGAACAGAGGGTGGGGTGTGTCATGGAATGACTCAAAGAAATCCCCAATACTCCTTTATAGCCATCTCTCACAGGAAAATCCTGTGCTTGTATTGTTTGTGTGGGAGTGTCTGTTTTCACATTTTTCGTGAGTGGGTGGGAGTGTGGAATAGTAAAGAGAGTGAGAAATTGAGTGAAGGGGAGTGTGATTTCACACACGTGTTTGAATACGAATGAATGAGGACTGGATAGTAAAATGTGTTTATGTGTTGAGGAATCAAAGTCTGGTTTTCACCAGGATTTTAATAGCAGCATGACAGTGCATACTAAAAAAGTAGGCCTTTGTCTGTTTTATATGTATTTGTAAAATGTACTGATGGAAGGAGGATGATGAGGATTGGAGGAGATACACACAAAAAGTTTATTATAAGCTTGTCAAGATCCTTCTTGACATTTCCACTTAGTGTACTTTAGAGAGCATGTTCTTTCTTGATGGTTTTCCTTAACATTAATATATTGTTAAATGTCTGGCATATGCAAAATGCATAAGGTCTGCATAAGTATGTGTTGTTGATAAATCTACCGAACATGTGTCCTATGGTGTGCCACAGCAAGACGAAACTGTTAATAATATATTCATTTTATATTATTAACATTTATATTTCTAATAAAAAATAGCATGATAGAGATCGTGTCACACCATAGGACACATTCAAGGTATATTTGTCAACTACCCATACCCAAAAATAATTCAGAAAGAATGAACTAAAGTAAAAGTGACAGCCTTAGTGTTCAGACAGTCAAGCAGATACATAGACTTATAGCATCTTCCCAAACATTGTATTTTGATAGCTGCATGTAAATCTATCTTGTCTTGCTGATTCTTTTTCTTTTTGTTTCAGGTTTTTGTTTGTGAGGGAAAGCTGTACTAAAACAACCTTGAAAGAGCCCATTAAATGTTAGAAGAAAAGAACCACAAAAGGAAAATAGAAATCATCTAAATTTGCCAAACTGAAAAAGATGAGGCCACCCAAGAAACAGAGAGGACGCTCTCCCTTATCGCCAAGAGGAAAAGGAGCAAGAAAATGTGCAGGCAAGCTTGATGGACTTTCAAGAACAACACAGTCTGCACTTTCACCCCAGAAACACGCTCCTTCTAAAGCAGACAGCGCTCAGGACAAGCAAATCAAGAGTAGCAACATCCCAAACAGGGTGGGGCTAAGAGAACAAATAAGAGAAAGGACAGTGGAAACATCGAAAACTGAGGAGAACATAATTATAGTGAATAAGACAAAAAGCCCCAAGAACATGAACACAAACAGTTTAACAGAGAGCACAGACTCATTGAAGAATGCACTTGAAAGCAATGCACACGAAAATGTAAACAGTAATAGCACAGACATATGTATTACAAAAACACAAAACTGTACTAGCACAAACAGTAAAGGTAGCAACCAACAAGCAAACAGTACTTCTAGCAATACACAAAACACAAATACTACAGCCAATAGTGTAAATAAAAGTAACTCTATCAGTGCCAACCACATTTCCACAACACCCTCCAGTCGAAAAACAGCCACTTTCAAATCCAGGGTGCCCAAGAAGAAATACATGTATGAACATCAAGCTTCCATTACCTCTCCCATTGGTTTAACCCTGTCAACTGCTCCTCTCACACTTTATAGCAACCATCTAACTTCATCACACACCCCCGTTACTCAGAACAGTACTGATGTGCTCAGAAACAATGTGGCTAAAACAGATAGTTCTGATCTGGAAATTAGTGAGAGTAGCAGTAAAGAAATAGTCAAAATTCCAAGCACAGAATCTCAAAAAGGAGATGAAACTTTGGGTAATTTGTTGAAAAATCAAATGCCCTTTGCAGGACAAAAGGTAGTTCAAACAGTGGAAGCAGATGGATATGGGGAGCAGGCCCCAAATTCGGTGCGCTCTTCATCTACAGACACAGCCAGTGAACACTCTCTGGATCTAGAGGTACTTGAGCCCTCTGGCGTGCAGCTCAGTTTGGGCAGTCATGTAAGGATGTCAAAAAGACTGCCGTCTAACAATTCAACACTGCCTGTACTGCAAATTGAGCAGGTAGGTTCTGACGCAATAGCAGAAGCTCTAGCTAAAGGACTGAAAAACCAAAGAGTGCTAGCAAGAAGGCGACCAAGAACTAATGTAAAAGAAATCGAGAAGCTAATCAAGGAATGTGTATTTGTTTGCGGTGTGGTGCGTGGGTCCAGTAGAGAGCAGCTGAATGTAGAATTGCAGGTTGATGGAGAGAGGATGCTGCTTCCATATCCATTTCATACATTAGTAAGTCGCCCGCACCAACCCATTGACCTCATTTTAGACGCCCCACCCCCAGGCAATGAACCTGTGGAGGTTGGGACGCATGTTTGTGTGCCTTATGGAGGAGATAAAGGTAAAGAGTGCTTCAGAGAAGGTGTGGTGGCTCAGTTGGACTCTCATTCAGGTGTTGCATGCCCCTACATGGTGCTTTTGCAGGAAGGGTTGGAGCAAAAGAAAGAGATGTGCAGCAGTGAGGAGGCATCAAGTTCTAAGACTGTGTGGGTGGCCCGCCAAAACCTGCGTCTCCTTGTTCCGCCATGGGATGGGGTTATGAAAGAGAAAGTGCGAGAGGAGAGGGAACACAGGGATGAGATGGAGGTGGAGCAGGAACTATGTCAGTTAAGTGAGGGACTGGATTTGGGAACTGCAGGTTTGCTCAGGGAGAACAGCAGATTCCCATCTTCAGAGGTTCATCACTATGGAAGCACACAACTTTCATCTTCCACTTCACCAGCAGTTGTAATGGTAGCAAAAAATATGGTTAGTATAGCAGCTAGTAGGGACAGTGAGGGAACAGGAAATAGGGAAAGAGTTCGAGACAGGGAACATGAGCGAAATCAATTGCAGACCCCAGAGGTGGACATGGAGGTTTTGCAGCTTAACATGGCACCACTCAGAGAAGTTGGAGGATCCTTAGTCTCAGCGGGACCTAAAGGGGGACCTAATCAGCACAGACAAATTCTTTCCAAACCTCCTGGGTATCCAAGTCCACTTACAGTGATGCGAGGCATCTCTGGGACATCTTTAGGAAGTCCCCATCCAACCCCATCACCTGCACTTTTAGGGTCTGATGGAGGGATCTCTCACCATGTGCAACCCTCTGTGCCTCCTTCCCCTAACTCTAGGGGGTCTTTGACACCTCTTGAGAAAACTCCTACACCTTCACAGACCTCCACCCCTGTTCCCGGGAGTTCTGCCTCATCTTCTGCTTCTTCCTCACGATCAAGGACTCCTTTGTCAGCTAATCAACAGAAATACAAGAAAGGTGATGTAGTCTGTACGCCTAATGGAATCCGTAAAAAGTTCAATGGGAAACAGTGGCGGCGCTTGTGCTCCAGGGAAGGTTGCATGAAAGAGTCCCAGCGTCGTGGCTACTGTTCCCGCCACCTTTCCATGCGTACCAAAGAAATGGAGGGAGCAGTGGGAGAGAGAGGAAGTGGAGGAGGTGGAGGGAGCAGCTCAGGGACCGTTACCCCTTCAGATCTGCGGGGTCGTGCTAGCAGTGAATTTGATTGGGATGAGACTTCAAGGGACAGTAGTGAGACAAGCAGCCGGGGTACTGACTCTCGGCCACGTCTTGGATTGCCATCACTGCTTGCTCAAGATTTCTCTCGCTTTGACTTTGATGAATGCGAGGCTGCAACTATGCTGGTATCCCTAGGTAGCTCAAGGTCTGTAACACCCTCATTTTCACCAATTTCAAATCAGTCCCCATTCTCACCTACACCTTCCCCATCTCCTTCACCACTATTTGGTTTTCGCCCTGCAAACTTCAGCCCTATCACTGCCTCTCCAGTCCTTCCTCCCCGCCGCCATAGACAACCCAGTGGTACCAACACTGGTACTCCGAAACACGGGGCAGGAGGTCTAGAGAGGGACAAGGACAGAAATTTGCCTGGTATTGTGCCATCCTTCCACACCAGTCTAACCTTCACTGTACCTATGAGCCCGGGTAAACGCAGGACGGATGCCCCACCTCCCTCAACTTCACTGTCACAAGAATTTGTCAAACATGATCAGGAACAAATCAGTCATGACCCCTCACTTGTAACAAATGTCTGCATTATCACTCCTCAAACACCTACTGTCACACTCCCCCAAAGACTTCCTTCAACCACTGCCTCTTCTACACCAACTTCTCCCCTAGGCTTAGAAGCGGGTTCACTACAAACAGCTCATCAACCTTTGAGGGACTCTCCAGTAATAGTAAGAAATCCTGAGGTTCCTCTTGTAAAGTTTACAGAACTTCCACTGGCTAGAGTTGCTGACGTGGACAGGACCAGTTACACGGAAAATAACCAAAATGGTGTACAGTCTGTTACAGGACTACAGGTTCCTGTACCAATTAACGCTGCTTCCACCAATGGACCAGTTTTACTTCAAAACCCCACCTCAACTCTTGTTCTAGTGTCTACTACCTCTTCCATCCCAAATACTGCTGGTCTATCCATGCAATCCAGCGCCACCTTGGCTTGCATATCAGTGCCTAGCCCTGCCACACGGCCTGGTCTCATTGCAGCAGATTGTGGAGGAGGACAGGATAAGAATGGTCCGGTGATGGTGCAGCAGCCTGTCCCCTGTCATCCTGCTCCCACTGCGTTGCTGCCGCTCATACTTCCTACAGAGACCCTGCATCCTGTGCCATGCAAAGACATCATCATGGGGCGGCCTGGAACTGGTAAGAGAAATCTATATTTACATTTAATGCAAATACCAGTATTCCAATGGTGATCCTCAAGACAGTTATTGTGTTGTTTTGATCTGATAACACAACAGAATATGCCACATCATATAGATTTAAAGAAGGTTTAAATAAAGACATTAAGGAAAGTCCTTTGTTTTTTTTGTTTACTCACCACAGAATGTCAAAGCAGTTGTCAAAGTGTTTTAAAGACTGTGCTATCTATTTCAGACGTTTTTATTCAGTCTTTGAAGTACCATAGAAGACTAAAAATTGTAGTTTTACACGTCTATTTGAATCATGAAGGACATAATTGCAAACCCTGTGATACCAGTAAAGACATTACTAATGATGATATAATAAAGGCACTGTGAGATGAACAAACAATTAAATGTCAAGCATTGACTTTTTTATATATATGGCATACCAACTTAATTCATAAAACATTGTTATACAATTTTATGGATTACTTGATTGTTACAGTTGCAATATTTGAAAACATGGTTACATTTTTGGGTATAGTGAATGGGATAAAAGGTGGACATGATCTATCTAGTATCATTATTAATTCAATATGTTTGATCGTCATGAAGTAAAAATAAAATAAAAATGTTCATATATGTATGCTGTTTAATTCCAATGATTTGAATATATCAATCCACGAACCCTTTCACCATCTCCAGAAAATAATCCTCCAAATTACCAATTTCCAAAGAAAAAAGAAAAGGTCAGAATCAAGGTAAAATTATTACACAGGAAAAATAAATGTGAAAGGGAATCCTTGCTTTGTCAGTGCAACATTTTTAATAAAAAAAACCTGTTTGAGGTTACCTTTCTTATAAAAACTAAACAAGAACAAATAGAGTACAAATATTGAGAAAGGGCAATTAAATATAATGTGCTGCATTCACACACCGGAACTATCAGGTCGCATTTGTTAAAACAGAGGTAAGGGACCTGAAGTAATATACTATATACAGTAGATAGACCCGGAATTCATTCCTATGGCCTTGCATGATGAAAGTTAAACCATATTTCTGACCTTGTCACAGGCATCGATTTCCTACATAACTGTGCTGTTGTACTGTGCTTCCTATATAACCCTGCTACTTTTTCCTACACAATTAAATGTTTTCAAATTAATATTTAAAGTCAATTGATTTACTTACATGAATTGAATACGTTTTTTTTATTGATGGTTGATTAAAAAAACACCAAAGAACAATTTGTACTGTTAGCAGAGACTTGAAAATAGGATAGAATAGAGAAGTATGTTATAATAAAAATAGTCAATTTCTAAATAAAGTGCACGTTTAAAGGTATTCCGACTCAAAGCCAGTTCTCTCATGTATCTGAATTACCAGATCCCATATCAAATTCCTTTTATTTCATATTTTTTTATTTCAAAGCACTGAACATCATGTATAATGTTACACTTGAGTATGAAATTTGAATCCAGAGAAATGTAAATGCTGATATTTATATGATTTTATCAATATAATTATTTTTGTGTGTGTTTCTACAAGCAGGATTTTAATGTAGTTTAAAAAGCTTTAAATAGACCAAAATGGTTCCCTTGCAGTATTTTCCCTGTTATTTCACAAACAATCCCTTATTATTTAAAAGCTCAGTTCCTGCTGATGAAAAGTAGCCCCACAGCATAATGCTACCACCAGCATTCTTCACATTTAGACATGCTATCTTTTTAAGGTGTTAGATGGGGAGGAAATGTTAGATTTGAAACACACAATCTTCTTGAATACTGGCTTAAAAGCTCCAGCACAGTCTCATATGACCGCAAGGTTTTTTCCCACGAGGGAACTGGGTCATTTTAAGCTTTTTTTGAACAACTCCTGATGTTTTAAAAACATTATTTTTGTATTACCCTTAAAATATAGTGCTATGCAGTGATCCTTATAGGGTTGACCCGTTCTCACCTGCTGGATTTTGTAGCTAGTTTAAAAGTGACTGGAGACTTGTCTGTGGCTTTTTTTACAAGTCCAGAATTTTATTATTTACCGGCATCTTCAGGTAGTCTTTGGATAGTTTGATTTAACTAATAATTTCATCAACATTACCCAGTGGGACATCCAGACACTCGTTTAAGCCCTCCTTATGTGTACCAAAAGCATTTGTTTTACTTGTAACGTCTTTGAAATGCTCTTTAGCTTCAAGGAACCTAGTTGTCTTTCAGATTCACAAATGATCCAAAATAGTTTGGTTGTTATTTTAATAGTTAAATGTTCTCAGGTACAGACCAAAGCAATTATGTCTTTATTAGAACCTGTTTTTGAAAAGGACAAAATACTTACCCAACCATTATTTTGTTGTTAAAAATATGTTCCTAGATAAATGTCAAATCACACATAGTGTGACAAGTGACAGGCGACTGAATTTTATTTAGCGTTTGTGAATGAGTGACATTTGTTCATGTTCAGAAGGATTAAGAGAACATCTGTTGTTTTAGTAATTTCCATACAAACCCTTAAAATAATGTTTTTATGGCAAAGTTATTTCTGTTTTGATCTTTACTCATAATTCATGTGTAATTTTGTGTGTCTGAATTATGTTTGGAAGTCACTGATTGACATTTTCACTCGTCTCATAGTCTGTTCTCAGTGTATGCGTTGACAGTATACAGACATAATAACAGTTTGTATGAGTGGACGTTCTGTAGCTTGTATTCTAGTGTGATAAAAAAGAACATGTCTTCATGTGTCTATTGATAGATTATTTATTCATATATTTAATTATGTGTGGTGGTATTTGATTAGCTGTGATCAGGAGTGTATTTTTGTGTGACAGAAGGAAAAGGAGCATGTCTTGCGAGATGGCAAGGAGGCCTTTGTTAAAATGTAGCCCTGATCTTGTAGGCCTGCCTTGATACGCTGATATTAGAATGCAGAAATGGACGTAAACAGAGAGAAAACATTTCTAACAAAATTGCAGACATGCAAGAAAGCAGTACCTTCCTTTTTATCTTATTCTATCTTACATATGTGCAGCATGTTTTATATAAAGGCTTATGTTATTGTACAGTTACATACGCAGACACACACGGTTATTCTCACAGATATATTGTATCTCCTTTCAGCTGTTTAACACATATAAACTGAGATTCTGCTGTACTGCTCATATTCATGATCATTTGTTGTTGTATTGGCATTGAAAATGTTTCTTTTTTTATTTTGTGTGTTAAAATATCTTTGTCTGAGTAGCCAGCAGAAAATGATGTTCTTAAATTAGTCAAAATAATTTTGAAATAACTGCTTTTTATCTGCATACAGACAGTTTTTGTATTTCAGTCGTGTTTTAAAAGTATCCTTAATTTATAATTGATGTGTCTGTGCGTCCCAAAATTGTTTATTAAATAAACTGACTGAATTTGGAGGTTATCAGTAAAGATATGATTGGTCCAGATATATCTTGAATTTTTACATTTCTTCGAAAAATAAACACTAGAGTTCGTTTCAATTTAGGTAACATTGGTTTTTAAGTGTAGAAGTCTGTGTTAGCATGACGATATGTTTTTTACATTTGTTTATAAGGATATGTAGGACATCCAGGGAGACCAATAATACCGGTCCATTAACAATATGTTTAGTTATTGTGACAGTCTTGACAGTAATCACAAAGCATGTGTCTGAATCAAAGAGTGAATTTGTTTCAAAAGTCAAAAACAAAACGACACAGTCTTGGGATATATTTTTTTCAAATATTATAACAAAAGTAATGTGTTCTCTTAACTTAGCTAAGATGTGCAGGTTAAAATGCGAATATACAAAAAATAATATTACTTTACTAAGCTTTTTTTCAAGGACGTATTTAATAATTGTTTATCATTGTAACAACTCCAAACATTCTACGTTTAATTTGATCATGCTTACTGAATCCACACTGCAAAAACAGATGTACAACTCACTCCAGATGTTACAAACACGATATATCTTTAAATGAGTATTTTTAAATGCAGGCTATTTTATTTTAAATGCAATAGGGTTGTACGGTTACTTATTACAGAGCAGTTACTGTAAATATCAGTTTTCTGGTTGCATATTTTGTTAACTTATACAATTCTAAGCAGCTTCTGCATTTAATTCCTTCTGAAAGCTACAGTACAGGTACTTTTTTACTTAAACATTAAACCATCCCTTTAATTATTAATCGTAAAGGTTTTTGATGAACTATAGAATTTTTGTTATATGTTTGGAATTCATAATAGGTCTCTGTCGTGTTTGAGCATACTATATTTATGTGTAAGGTTGCCATCTGTCGCATGTTTATTTTGCAGTGTATCTTAAATCTATATCCAAGAAGCATTTCTCCCCTTTAATCTTTCTGTATGCGTAAAGTCATTTGAACTCTCTGTTTTATACGCTCACCCTCCTATCTGTTTTTCGACTCTTTTTCGTCACCTGTTTCTCTCTTTATATCTCTCTCTCTCATTCTGTGGTGCAGTGCAGAAGTATCTCAGTTTCCCTCTGATCATAGTGTTCTCGGGAATGCCAGCCGTCTCCCCTCATGTAGAAGGTTTCTCCATGACACACACGCATATCAATTTAAAGATAGCAAAGAAAACGCAAAATTTGTGATTTCTATATTTAAGTGCCATTTTGCATTATATACGCTTCATGCTTGTATTTATTGAATGTATGATTTCAATGCTTTATCTCAGGGGAAATCATAAGATTTAATAAATGTATTCTAGACGTACACATACATTAACATAAGAGCCCCCATCCCTAGCTGTAATCTCTTACTGCGTGGTGGGTTTCAGTTTTTCAATAGGATAGTGCTGCCCCCATGTGAATAGTGTGTGGCATTACATACACAGAAGAGAAGGACAGTTTCATAACTACAGTACATATTATTTTCCTCAGTAGTGCATTTCATGCATCTGGGTAATAATCTATAAGACTTTGTGAAGCAGAAAAGAAAGAACAGGACACATGGATGTATTAGATGGATTGGTTAGGCATCATTCTTCATTTCTATTATCCTCCATATGTCCTTTGTAAAGAAGCTGGAAACTTGTACTGACAGATGGAAGCAGTGATATAAATATCTTACAAAAGGCCAGTGTGTGTGTGTGGGGATGGTACCATGGCCAGTGGTCACCAAACTGGCATGAGTAACATTACCCATAAACTGTTACCATGGCAACAAGGAGTAGGCTTTGAGATTATGTTTTAATTACGCAAAAACAATGATTAAACGAGAGAGGGACAGGGTTTTGTGGATGGGGCGTGCAGTATTAACCCTGTATCACACTGGGCCTAACCCATCTCTACATGAGATAACTGTCACTTTGTACAGATTTTAATATTTCAATAATTTGACTGACTTTGTTCATTTATTTAGGCTCACGTTGAATTAATTTAAAGCTCAAAGTGGTGCATGATATTATATTTTTTAGTCATTTTAAATCGGATCAGCATTGAAAGAGTTAATAACTTGTTTACTATAATCATACTCTGAGCTGGTGGTTCTCAGCCACCCCCTATTGGCTGTTGCCAAGAGCTCAGCGCAAGCTCAGTGGCTGAGAAAGAAATAAGCCCCTCCTATTGACAATGACATTGTGTTCTATGAGAAGACATGTATCTTGCCACAATCTTCTCTCAGTTTAATGTCTGTGGATTTCACTACATGAGCTGAGGGCAAGTTAATGTGGGCACTGTGCACACAGAATCACTCAAGCCTTTCGTGATGCGTTTTGCTTAATCTATTCGAAGATTTTCTGTCTTTCTATTATCATCTTCCCACGTATAGTGAGTGGGGCCATGTTTTCGCAACTTTCACAACTCCCTCCTCCCCTCCTCTTGATAGAATGACTCTTGTTCTATTTTTACACCCCTGACTTGCACACTTTCCCCTTCCCACCCATTTTCCCTCTCTTTTCTCAAACATTTCAGAGCCAGTCATTTTTATTCACCCACTCTGAGTGTCTTTTTGTACAGTTCCTAGTTTTTGCTGAGATATAATAATGTGGTTTGGTTGGACGCTGAGTTACTACAGCTTGGCCACATTGTCTTTTTTTCTGTCACTCTTCTTCTTTCTGTCGCACACAAATCTTCGTCATTGTAGCGTGACTGTTTGTGAGGGGACTGTCTGATACTGGGTACAAGGCCAATACCCCTCTGCCCCATACAAACAAACTAGTCACTGAGATCTCTCATGCTCAGCGCACACACATAAACCTACTCACAGACACACTGACACTCATGTACAGTGTGAGCATGCCTCTGTCACGCTGGCTGAGAGCTGCATGCACTGATAATAGTGGTTTTGGACAGTCAACTTTCACTGCGATATCATCACTGTTGAAGTAAAAACATTAACAAATAGTAAACAGAGAAAGATAGGGGGAACTCACAATGTTGTTTGAAGGACAAATTGAACACTTTGTCCCAGCATCCTCCTCGCCTTTTTACTTAATTTGGCTTCGTTTATGGCCAGTTTGTTAGATGTTTGCGGCTTTATCAACAGCCGCATGATCTCCAAAAAACTAGTAATGACAAATCTTATTTGTGTTCTGTTTCATTCAATCACCACCAATCTTTAAAGACCAAGGAATGGAAAAGCCCCCACTTTTCCATTCCTGGGTAGCAGTGTAGCTGTCATTTGTTCATAGCCATGTGATTAAAAGAGTGGGTAAAATTTGCAGTACAGTGGAGATTATAATGTATTTGTTGGCCTTTCTTGCTAATGTTGGCCTCAAATCGTGATTGCCATGAATACCATATATGTGGCATTAGTGAGAAAAATTGCAGTAAAAGAGGAAATGGTTGGTCTACTGAAAATTACTTGCATTAGGTAGATAAAGACATTACTGTGTGCTTTGTCTTATGTAGTAACAGTAAACGTGTAACATTAAAAAAAATATTACTGACAACTGTTTGTATGTGTGCGTAAATTGTACCAGTCTTGTTTAAAAATATCACACCTTTACATTTTAAAAACTATTTTAACCTAAAATTGTATTTATATTTCTTTACTGTGGATTACAAATAACAATTTTAAGAGTATCAGACGAAAAAGTTTAAAGGAATAATTCACCCAAAAATGAAAATTTGGTCATGAATTACCAACCTCATCCCCTCTCCCACCGTTGTACCCCAGTAATAATAATAAATATGAAATTCATGATAGATAAATAATAAATACTATGGCAGTCAATGGTGCCTCAGAATGTCATTTGCTAAAATTCTTCCAAATATCTTCCTTTGTGTTCAACAGAACAGAGAAATGGAGACAGGTTTGAAACTAGCCTTAAAGTCCCAGTGAAATAAAAAATGACAATTTTTATTTTGTCATAAAATATTGCAGCGTTTATAGTAAATAGGTAATCAGTGTGGGTCATTTTCTTTTTAAACTCATATTCCCTCATAATCTTTAGTTAAAATCTAAAAGTGCACTTTGAAATGACTATCCGTCTCAAATGACGTAAATTAGACCCCTTGGCCGGAGCATCCATTAACTCCTCATAAGTCTGCTGCCAGTTCACTTTAAAATAATGCAACAGCTGTTTTACATAACCAATCATTTCGCCGTGAATGACGCAAGCCACGCCCTCTAATTGTATCCTTTAAAAATCCTTTTCACTCGGAAATGTGTCAGAATACGGAAGTAAAACGTTCGCAACTTCCGGTTCACGGGGACTTTAAGGATTATTTTTACATGTATGTATTTGACCGACACTTACAGTGCATCCAATCTCTACATTTTTAGCAGTATGTTTATGTGTTGCTCATGCCCCCACTTCTCTCAAACGTGCTCAAATAATATACATTTTAAACTGTCATGATAGAAGTTTGACGAAATGGATTTGCATATGTCTAGTGTGGCCTCCTATTATTTTGTGTGCTTAATCCATCCCAAAATAACTCAGTCTTTGTAACCCATAATAGACGCAAAGATATAAAAAGTACCTGATATGACACGCTGTGCTTTTTGGCAAGTACACAAGCGCAGCAGCTCAACGTCACAAGAACCCACGTAAAGTCATGCCCCAGATTCTTTGTTAAATATTCATGAGCTCGATTTCAGCCGTATAGCCAATGAATGGACGAAAAGCGAAGCAGGATTTGCATATGACTGACATTCCAACGCTCGCTTGGACCAATCAGCGCAGCGGATTGTCTTACGATAGGCTGCATCGTAGACCAATGCACGAAAGCATTCGGAGAGTAAAAGGCGGGTCACGGGCTGGGCGAGGTTGACACGCTGATAGAACGAAAGAGGGCAGCCTACTATACAACAAGAGGAAGAGGGAGGGAAAGAGAAAGAAAGGCTTTGCGAAACAAGTGGGGAGCGAGAACTCGAGGAAGGAGTCGTGGCCAATTGAATGGTGTTATGATACAACGACTTTTCTACTACGAACACCTACGAAGCGAGCTGGGAGGAGCACGTACTGCGCCGCGGGTCGCCTCGGATCGGTAAAGTGACCCTGCTGCAGGAGAACCGCACTGGACTTTACGGGCTATTTTTACAATTCAGAGCCGTCATTTCATCACAACAGCATTGTGCCGGATCTTCTCTATCCAGCTTTTCGTCTCCGTTTTGTATTGCCCCCCCGTTGTCCGTAGTGGGTTAGTACGCGGCGGGGTCGTACCGTCTCGCGCAGTCATCTATTAGAGCATTTTGATTTAGACTTGTTTTAATATCGTGTCCGCGCTGAAGGCGATGTGTTTAGTGGTCGATTAGTCTTTTGGATGACACTTATTGAGGCTGGGGTGTGCGCGAGGGAGGGGGTGTCGGAGAAGGCATTTAAAAAGAGAAGTCACAGCGTTGGTTTAACTTCGGTTTGAGCTCAAACCTACTTCAGTTTCTCGCAAGATTATTTAAAAATCTTTAGGATAGCAAAATTGTAAAGTAAGATTAAGGGAAGAAACACAAAAAGATGCTCTTTGTGTCTAGGAATATACACGTTTAGCGTGCGGTTGTACAATCTACAGTGGCTCCATTTTCTTTGATATAATATGATAGGCTGCTATCACGGATATAGTCATTTGCAGTGAAATTAGGTGGGAAGTAGTGTTTTTAACAGTTATACAACATATTAAACACCGTAACGGAAAGAATAGCACACAATATTTTGTCTGAACATCTCATGATTACAGCTACAGTGTTACAACACTGTAACTAATGATTGTTGATCCGGAACATTGCACAGGTGGACATCGTTGTTTGGGTTTTACGTAACGTTAGGTTGTCTACATCAGCATTAGTAGTGGCAGACGCGGATCGTTCGTTCCCCTTTTTAACCTGTTTGTTTTGCGTGTAGTGTTACAGTTTTAAACCGTGACATGAGGACAAGTTTCGTCGTAGATCTCGGCGGTGCGGATGCGAGACCAGGGGCGTTCCCGAGGGGACGGACTCATCTGGAACTGTGCTGCTGAAACCAGGTCCGAATCACCAATGCAGCCCCAAAACCATCCAACTAAAGTGGCAATATAAAATAAGTCCGATTGTCGCTTGTATACGGGGCAGGATGCGATTGTGCGTATGTCAATCATTAGATGGGGAACCAGGCGTTGTACACCAAACTGATGCATTTAAATCTTATTTGAAACAGGATGTGGATCTGATAATGTCGTTCAGTGACAGCCAAGATAGAACGATAGCGACCACGTGAAAAAGACAGATGTGTATTACATGTGGCCTTTTATTGATCCTTTGATACGTATTATTTTCTTGGCCGATGGTTAATTTGTGGATCTAGAAAGTCGCTTCCGATGCGTGTCGCAACCAAAAGACACCCAAAGAATAGATTACACTCGACCTACGGTGTGGTAGCATTCTCTGTTCAACACGCGCAAGTGACCATGCTAACATGCTAATCTGGCAGGTTTGGGCTTCCCATTTTCACGACGAATAACGGAAAACCGTTTTCACGAGTAAATACATTTCTCATTTGATATCAGTGTCGTGCTTTTATCTTTTTATAGCGATAATATATATATATATATGTTGCCAAATTAATTATCAATCGTACCGTTGTTTATGTAAAGCCCATGGGCTGAGGTGTGCTCAGGTCGCGGCTGTTGCACTACTCGATTCCGAGGATGACCGCGAGGCCTATATAACCCCTTCATAACCGGAGCCATCCGTAAATGTAAACAAGCTAAGACCTGAAGGGGGGGGCAAGCAGGACCAAAAACAAACTACATCATCCAAATGAAACCAAACCCCTATCCGCCTATCGAACCACAACAGCTTGATCAGTGTGGATATTAACCTTATGTGTGTACATTAAAGTGTTTTAAAACAAAGATCGTCATTTGTTTTTAATCTCGCGCGTTCTTGGAGATGCGGTACACTGTCATATTTTTAACATTGTCTGAGCCAATAAATCTGAGAACACACAAAGGACTGTTTAAAAACTCAAGAATAATGTAAATGGATAACGGGCACTGTAAGGCAGAACATTTGGTACCAACGTGTAGAAACTAGTAGACGGATATTGGAAGCATCGATTATGGCCGCTTATTTTCAGCTGTCTGGGAAAAGCATCATGTTGATACTTCATTTGTGATCGCAAGAACTTGTCGTAATTCATATCAAACGAACATTTGAAAGAGTGCATCTATTTAATGGACAAACTACACGTTTGTGAACATTTTCTGTGAAAAAAGTCAGCAAGGATCATTCTCAATCATGTTTTCATCGGAAAGCCCGCAGTATCTTCGCCAAGGACTCAGCATGTTTGGTCAGTCTTTATTGCTCAATTTGTATTATTGTGTTATTAATAGGTAAAAACCGAACTCTCTTGCAACCGTAATCTAATATGATTGAGTTGTGTCTATGTAGTTGTAATGGTGTCTAAAGTGCATGGAAGTATTGTTCAAGAGTCACATAAATCATTGATTCGTTTGGTTCAATAATACCTACTTAAATTGTCGCATATTCGTGGGTTATCTGGACTATTGATAAAGTAGTGATGCTAGGAGGGTTTTGATGAATTATGTCTGTGTTTATATTTGTTTCTAACGAATGACACCCCTGAAATAATATTGTGCTCCAGCAGCATGAGTTCATTGTTGTAACAATTAGTCATTTTAATAAGACAGCATTCATAAACAACAACAGACTTCATTTTGAGTGAAGATGTCATTCAGTTCATGTGTGATATTGTCTTCTTTATTTAAAAAATATGATTGTTTACCTCTTTCATCTTTTGTTGAGTTAATAGCATTAATGTATTGTAGAATCGGACAAAGCAATATCAACCTTTGTGTGTGTTTTTATTAAAATGTTTATACTTATGTATAGCTAAATATTTTTGCTATTTGCCTCTAGTCATTTATGTTGGTTATGTTGTATAGGTTTTTTATTGGCGTTGATGTTGTTTATCGGTGTTAATGTTACCTTAAATGACTGCTGTGTCTTTTTTTCTGTAGTGTGGACTAATGTTGAGCCCAGATCGGTTCCAGTGTTTCCTTGGCATTCATTGGTCCCTTTCTGGCACCCACCCAATCAGATCCATCAGCTCAACCTGGTGAGGGCCAACAAACTGTCAGTCATCCACAGACAGCCTCTCTGAAAAAAGGTAATGTACTTTGCACCCATTGCCTGATTCTAAAATTAGTCTAAAGCTATTTGTCAACATTTGGGTTAGATTAAAGAACATATTTATATGCTAATATTAAAAACATTTAGAAGCAATTTTCCTGGAATAGTCCGAACCTTGTTATGTATTTGGTCTCCTCTCTCACATCTGCAGCGAGTCTCTGTAACTCGATCTGCTGTAATACAGCCATTACCCCATCCAAAGATTGACCCCAGGGGTTGCCAGATTGGAGGGATTCATTAAAGATACTGTAATGAAAAATGCGGCTTTCTTTTTCAGAGTCTCAGAGTGGGTCAGTTCTGAAGGAGATTATAGAGGGAGCACCAGCCCCTTCCTCACGCCCCTGCTCCCTCAGCCGATGAACTGCCCCTGGAGAGAGAGAAGGATGCAGAGAGGGAAAGACCAGACAGCGAAACGGAAAGTGACGTGGATGATCCGTGAGTGGTCTAGTGTGTGTGTTGTGTCATTCTGTTTTAGTGTGTTTTGTTGCTCCTTGTAGAAAGAGCTGCATAATGACATCACACAGACAGAGAGAACAAAAGCATTACACTTTCTCTTGTGTGTGAACGATGGCAACAAACCAGAGGCTTTTACATTAATGTCATCTACGTATATCCCTCTGATTCTCATTTAATCCCCAAAATATAAAAGGTATCCATTTTGTTGTTATGAAGTAAAATTCCTTTAAACGTGTATCACCCATTACTGTACTGTTTTTGCATTGGAATGTTACTGACATCCGTCTTTCACATCATATGGTGGATATCACAGATATATTAAAGCACTGTGCTTTCTGTATTGGGTGTAAGCTGCAAAGCAGTAGCAGATCAGCCCTGTGCATTGCAGTTTCAGTAATTGGCTCGGCTCTTTCTGCTGTATTGTTTCACGGCAGAGTGAAGGGCCCTGAGGGTTTCTGTGAGTGAAATTGGTGGATCTTTTGGGCTTGTTTTTGGCCACAGCAGCGACACAGCCATTACGGTTTAATAATTATCAGCTAAATAGTAGCAGAACAGTCCAGCATCATCTTCATGTGCATCAAGCGAAATACATAATAGGCTGAATTTGAACAAAATCTCTGAAATGAATTTAATGAAATAACTCCTAGGATGAAGTCATTCTCGTGGGCTTCGCACTTAGAAAACCAGGCAGCTGTGATCGAGCGACAACAGTGAAAATGCTTTCTTTGTTGTCTTTGTAGAGCTACATGTTAGAGTCTTTGAGTTAGTAGGTTTGTATCAGCTATGAATAAATAAACATATATGTACTCAAGACTACATCGATGTGTGCATTAATGAGAAGAGTGCGTGTGAGAAAGAATAAAGCTTTTCGTAAGTAAAGAACAGCGATCGAGAGAGCGAGCAAGCTGTTATGTATGATTAATAGATGTAGATGGAAAAAATCAATATAGTATTATATGACTATAACCTTATTGTGGTGCTGATGACAACCAGCATGGAATTAGTTAAATATTTTACTGATATATGTACAGTATCATGATATGCTAATATTAAGATATATGTGATCTTGTTTTGGGATTTGAGGACATTGTCATTTTTTTTTTTTTTTTTAAACGCTAGAATTGAATTGCAATTTTTTAGCAGCTAAACATGGGCAGTATTGTAAGGCTTTGAAATCTAGATTTTCTCGCCCCCTTAACCTTTGGTCACTTTTAAGATAGATTATTTTGAAGCATTAATTGACTTTTATTTACATGCTTTCTGCCTGATTCTTCTTTTTATTAATGAAAACATGTAATCTTTCTCCAGGTTTTTCCCTGTTGTTCTTCCTGATCCGCCAATCTCTGCGTCTCCTGGAAAGCGTAGATCTCAGTCCCTCAGTGCATTACCCAAAGATGACAAAACCAGTCCTGGCAAGGTACACATTTCCACATACATTGTCATTCAATGTAACAACCACAAACACATCCACTCATTTTCTCTTACACTCTACTTTTTACAGAGGGAAAAAGATCACATCCGAAGGCCCATGAACGCATTCATGATCTTCAGCAAGCGCCATCGTGCGCTGGTTCATCAGAGACACCCAAACCAGGACAACCGAACGGTCAGCAAGATACTTGGGGAATGGTGGTATGCACTGGGACCCAAAGAAAAACAAAAATACCACGATCTTGCTTTTCAGGTTGGCAGAACCGTCTTACACTTGTTAGATGCATGTCTAGACAAAATAATAGTTTCCATTAAGCCTTTGCAATCTCTATCTCCATTCTCAGGTGAAGGAGGCACACTTCAAGGCACATCCTGATTGGAAGTGGTGTAATAAGGACAGAAAGAAATCCAGCAGTGAGGGGCGTGGTGTTCCAGGGGGCAAAGACATCCGTGAGAGAAGCATGTCAGAAACCACAGGTATGGAATAGACTTAAGAAAGTTTATTACTGCACGCAAAGCTAGTGTACTTGAGTATATTCTGTTTATAATATCTGAGTGTACAAAAATTCAAATTCTGAGTTTACAAATTCTTCCTTAAATGCTTTTGTAACTTTTTCAGAACCTCCAAATGTTTCATTGGGGTCGGAGCTCAAAGGGGTGGGGCCTGGCATGGTGAGCGTGTCCGAGCGGGGTGGAGCTGAGGGACACGCTCAGCTCCCCCGTCCCCGTGCTTTCTCTCAGAGCGCCATGCATAATCTGGAGAGAAGTGACAGAGGCAACCCGCAAGCTCTGGCTGAGCTCGCACAGGTATTGGACAAACACTCACATAAGGTGCATGATTACAAAGATTCATGCCTGAACCACTGTTATTGTTTTTGTAGATGTGTGGTGATGGGGGTCAGGTTTCTGGGCGGGGTGCTCTCTCTCAATCGCATAGGGGGGTGAGTGAAGACATGACAAGTGACGAAGAGCGTATGGTCATCTGTGAGGAAGAGGGAGATGATGATGTCATCGGTGAGTCATACTTCATCATCTCTGTTAGTTTTATTGGTCCATAAATCTGTATGCTTTCTAAAAATAAGTGCTGATGTAATGCATGATGATGGCACTGTGTAATTCTGCTTTTAAAGTTTTTTTTTTGTATGTCATGTGTTATTCAGAGGACTCATACCCGGCAAGCTCCATTGACCTGAAGTGTAAGGAGAGGGTGACAGACAGCGACAGTGAAAATGGATCTGGAGATGAAGGAGAACGCAAGGTAACAGACTTGATTGCTGTTTGTTTATTCGTCTTATCTATTTAATCTTTGTTTTACAAAAGGCTTGTTGCGATAGTCGGTGTCACCGGTGATACACAGTGTCCACCCGCCTACCGATTACATCACTTGTCCACAGCGGCACCAACGCCCACCATTTTTTTTTTTTATAGTAATAAATCACTTGGTTTAGTGAAAGACGAAATTACAGTTGCGCGGCTGCTGCATTCAGTACAAGCGGAACAATTGTCGCTGCAAATATCAGCAGCAAAAGTAAGAGTTTATTCATCGTCTGAGGAGAGTGAAGTGTTGACTGACAAGACGATGGCGGAGGTTTTACTGGCAAAAAAAACACGTAGTAGAATATGTAAGCACTGTTGTCAAGAGCCGGTTAAGGTTTAGTTTTCTTTTTGTTTAAATGTTAAAAGCCATTGCTTTGCCATTTATTTAACATAAACATTTTTCATTTCATATTCCTTTCTTATTCGTTTCTTATGTAATTTACATTTATTTATTTATTTAACCATCGTTATTTGTTTTGTATTCCATTCTTATTTATTTGTTTAACACAAACGTTTTTTTGTTTTGTATTCCTGTCTTATTAGTTTCTTATTTATTTAACATAGACGTTTTTCGTTTCGTATTTGTTTCTTATTTATATATTAAACACAAACTTTTTTCATTTCATTTTCGTTTCTTATTTATTTTTTGCTTGATGTGTGCTGTTATAATTCGTTTTGTAGGGTCTGTGTTTAATATAAGCAAATGTCATTGTACTTTTTTATAGTTTTTTCTGTTTTTATTAAGAAAGACATTGAACCGACTACGTACCACGTGTGTTTTTACATGTCGATTAACCGATGGAAAAATTCAATCACCGCAACGTCCCTATTTTACAACAGTGAATTGTTTAATGGAATAATACACCCCAAACATTTAATGGCAATAATATTTGTGTCACATGACTGATCACAGCGTTTATATTCACAATATATACTCACCTGCTAATGAAAGCAGGCATGGGGATATTTCGAGAATTCGTTTAGAATTTTAATGAAAGTTAGACAGTAATATACCGTAGGAGTGAGTAATTGATGACAAAAATATGTATTATTTCTTGACAAACTAAATGGCCTTGTAAAACGTCGGTTAACCTTCCTTGTGGTCCTTCAGCATATTTCGTGAGTTAATCATTAATAAAGTTAACAAAAAGCCATTACATGTTTAATAACTGGTAAAGGATCTAGATCGTTGCAAATGCCCATTGTCGTTGTCTTTTTTAATTCTTCTGGTTTTCTTTCTTTTCACTTTCACTCTTGTGCTGCATCAGAGAGTTTTTGCTCCAGTGATTTGTTCCTCGTCGTATGGTCCTGGTCATGGTCGCAGTGTGTCTCTGTCATCCTACCCCACCTCCAGACGCTTCGGCGATGCTCCCTTAAAGAGGAAGCGGATCATAGAAGGAGGTGATGGAGAACGAAGGGAAGGTGAAGGAAGCATGTCTCAGTCTCTCCCCCAGTACTCTGTGGGTCAGTCCATCCTAGTCAGTTCTGGCGGGGGGGTATCGTCAGTACTAGGTGCAGTGAGAGTAGCGTCCACCGTCGTCACAAACGTGGTGCGTCCAGTCATCAGCACGCCGGTGCCAATCGCCAGCAAATCCTCGCACGACTGGAAACCTGCTCCACCCCAGACGCAACTTTTCATCGGACCCGGCGCCGCAGGAAATGCCTTGACACCTGGCGCTGGGGGGGGTGGGTACTATTCCTCAACATCGCACAGTCATGTAAGTGCATCAGCAGGTCAAGGGGGACTGGTGACTAATCTAGTTTTGGGAGGCACGTTCCAAGCCCCGCCTGCTGTGCAGCTTGTCACGCCTCCTCTGCAAAACTCTGCCTCGCCTGTGTCGGCTTCACTTACTCATAGTAATGGTCCACTGCCCATGCTGCAGCCGCACATTCTGCCCTCTGCCTCATTAGTGCCCTCTTCAGGCCAAAAACCAATAACACAAGTTCAGTACATTCTCCCTACCCTCTCAACCAACCATCCCAAGAGCCCCTCCCCTCAGCAGGCCAGTCAGCCAACCAGTATCTTCACCCTACCTACTGCTCTGCCCACTCATGCCTCACTGGCCAATGGGAAGCAGTCGGGGTATGTCTCCAATCCTGCGTTGGGTATGGTTGGCCCAGGAGCTAGAGGTGAGAATTCATACTATCATAAATGTGTTGAACGCTTTATATTATTATGTGTTAAACAATTTTTCAATGTATTGTTGCTCAGAGTGTTTGGGTTATTTGCACTTACTGTTCTCTATAGTTGTGCTGTACCAGGTTTTTTTAACAATGTCTTCTTTTTTTCTGCCTGCAGTGCAAACACAGTCCCCAGTCTTGCAGGGCAAGATGCTGGTTCCCATGGCAACAGTGCGGGCTGCTCCTGCCCCTTCCCAGCAGTTTCCCTTGGTAGCCCCTCCTCTTCCTGTTCAGAATGGAGCACAGGCTGGAAGCAAGGTAAGATGTCAAACGTAAAACGTTCTAATAACATAAAATTAACATTTGTGTGTAATTAAAGCAAAGTCTTATCTCTGCTTTCATCCAGATCATTCAGATCGCTCCAATGCCTGTCGTCCAATCGCAACTACCCTCTGCCGGACCAGTGCAACCTGGGAGCCCGTTTTCTGTTACTATGGCAACTGCTACAGTGGTCGCCCCAGGCTCTACCCCGTCTCAGACGGTGCTGCTACCGCCCCCACCTACAAGGTATAGCGAACACACGACAGGCACACTTATACTTACCTAGGAGCGCACACTTGCCCTCCCTCACACAACTCCTACACTCCTAATCCACTGCACCACTCAAAAAAAAAACCTGACTTGCTTCCCTGGCTCTGAATGCTGCTTGATTTTGTGGATATAATGTTCTCTCCCACAGAATCACTTATGTACAGTCTACTCCTGGGGTTCCCTCTCCTTTGCCATTAGTTCCCACAACAACAGGCTCGTCCTCTCAGACGGCTTCAGGAACACCTGGATCGACTTATGTACAATCACCCCTGGCAACTTTTGCAACCATTGCTCATCCAGGTCAGACTTTGGTGCAGCCATTGATTGCAGGTCCGCTTACTTTATGAACATTATTTTGATTTTGTTAACAATGTTTTCCACTTTCAAACACAATTTTTGATTTGATTTTCTAGGTCAGCCGTCGCTGCTGGCCCCAGCCCAATCTCCCGGTGCCCCTCATGCACCAGTCATCACCGCCATCTACACCCCCACAAGTGTTACATTGGCGACTGGTGTGGTGTCCATGGGCACGGTGTCACCCAGTGTTGTGTACCCAGTGTCTAGTCCATCTCCCCACATCCTTCCTAAACACACCACAGCAACAACCTCCGTGTCATCTGTGACCTCAGATAGGCTGGGGAACGTGTCATCAAACTCTGAGCGTCAGCCGCACCAGGACCGGCAGCATCCGGACGGCATCTACCAACAGCCCTCTGACAGACAGCCAGAGAAGGTCTCTCTCTCTCAGGCGGAGAAATCGTACCATGTCCCCAGTAAAACCAGCAGCTCATTTGCGCCCCCACCAGGCTCCTCAGTGCCACTGCAGCCTCGGAGCCCTGCTCCCCTCTCTCATTCTGGTATGAGTGTACATGAAAAATAAACAAAAAGACAAACAGAGCTAAAGTTCTTAATAGTAAGTGATAGAATCCGTCTTCTCTCTTTCAACAGGCAGTGCTCCTGGGACTCCAAAACTGATCACAGCAAGGCCTCCTCAGAAGGTGAAAGCCACAGTGGCCAACATCCCCGTGGGGAGCTATGATGGAGGAGGGAGAGGAAAAGAGAGGGACAGGGAGAAAGAGCGAGAACGAGAGAAGGAGAAAGAGAGTGGGAGTCGATTCACATTTGACATAGACAAAGCAAGTGAGACGAACTCTCCTGCTGCCATCCCACCGGAGGAGGGCACAGTGGAACGCACTGCCCACCCTGGAGTGGAGGGAAGTGCCACCAGCGGGCTTGGCAAAGAGGCAAACGCCAAAGAGGTTAGGCCCTAACCTGACTGTATAATCAACAATAAAATGGGTCAATATTAATTGAGTAGTTTTGAATTAACTGTATTTTGTTAATTAATATGTATCAGTATTTTTAATATTAATAATATTTGTATATTTTGTATTATTTATTAATCATTCTATGGGATAGAAAATTTCGGACATTTTTGAAGCCAGTTGTGAAACAAAACATTTGTCACTCTTCTCACTTTTTCACTTACCAGGCTGAATGGAAGGACTCCTGCCCTTCCTCTCCGTTACCTCCTCCCTCTGGATCAGATCCTGCCCACCCTCAACCTTCCAGCGATAAAGATGCACAACCCACTAAAAAAGTCAAGGCCCGCCCTCCACCACTCAAACGCCCGTTTGATTCTGTTGACAGGTGTGTTTCATGAAATATGACATTTTCATTGTTTTATTCTTACTCATCTGTAACATCATATGTTTGTAGGGATTTATTTTAATGACAAGAATCATATTGTGGATTCTACTAATCTGAGTCTCAGACCACTAGTTAAAATGCCTCTATTTGGATGCACACTTTTTCCGTATCAGATAAAACCAATTTGAGTGGAAAGTTTAACTAAAAAAGCTATAACAAAACTTTCGTTAGGGGGCGATCACATAGAACGTGCCTGTCATGTTTGAAAACCAGAGGCGCGCCACGCTGCACTTTTGGTTGACTCTTTGAAAAGAGCAGGCAGCAGTTTGTATGTTGCTAGGTAACCACCGAAGCTGTCCTGTCAGTCAAGGATTATTGCGCAAACGCTGTAGTTGCTGTTAAGTGTCATATTATCAGAAACTTTAAAAAGGATCAAGCAGAGGGCACTTGCTCTGACCTTGCTCTGTTAACCTGCGACAACCAACACAAGTTCCACTGCAGTCTGCATGTTTCAAGCAACTGTAAAGTTCTGTCACCACATCGGAAGGTCCGCCTCTCCTTTCATTCGATTGGACAATAGAAAAAAAGCCTTATCGGTCAGAGTTATTTTCAACTTCAGGTGCTCAGAGTGCTCCGCCAAAACACGAAGTGCTGCAGGTGGCAAAAACGTGAGGGGCACATAAGCAGCGCGCAAAACACTCCCTGCCAACTGAAAACAATTCAAACGAGGCGCGTCTTACAGCAAAAACTAGTTCTGTCTGATCGACCTCTTAGTATTGATATTGACTTTCTAGTATAAGTATTCATTTTACGTACACTTTATTATTTGAAAATGTTTCAATAAAATCTTGTGTGCTTTTTAGAATGACGAAATCACACATTTTGTACAGAAAAAAGGTGGTTGATGCCTCACATTTGGTGACTTTAGCCCTATTCACATAGGATTAGTATTAACTGGGGACCTCTAGTCATTTGTATTCAATGCCGGGGTTGTCTGTGATCTTAGTGCGAATCGGCATCTCTGTGATTTGGCGGGGTCATTTATCATTTTTCAAGGTTTTATCCACCGTTTGTGAATAATGAGGCTGTGTTGAAGTGTTTTGATATTATTTTGGGTGCTGGGTCATATCTATACCGCCAAACATTGTTGTTTTGGACTGTAGTCTCCCGTTTTGTTCGCGATCGCAGGTATCAAATGCTGATAGGTACAGTTATATATCATTATACATCATCCAACTTTAGGCTAAACAAACTACACGCAAAGCCTTGCCATCATATCGGGAAAAAAAGTCTGTAAATTTGAGTAAAATCACAGGCTTCACTTATCCCATGCAAATGAAATACATATGTGGGGAACCCAGATTATACTAATCCGATGCGAATAGGGCTCTAGACAAAATAGTGCAAAAAGTGCTTTCTTTATTCATTTTATATAATATTAAAATGTTAGACAAAGATCATACTGTTTAAATCCTTGATATTAAGTGTGGTTTTATGTGTACAGGGTCCTGTCAGACGTGTACTTTGAGGAGCGCTTTGCAGAGCTGCCTGAGTTCCGTCCAGAGGAGGTTCTGCCTTCTCCAACCCTACAGAGTCTTGCCACCTCTCCGCGAGCCATATTGGGCAGCTACCGCAGAAAGAGAAAAAACTCCACTGGTGAGAGTCAAATTCAGCATAAATGATTCCTCTGTGTAGATGTTCATGTAAAAAAAAATAAAGTCCTGTCTTGTATGTATCAAAATATATAAAAATTAACAAACTCTACTGTGTGCAGACCTGGACTCATCCACAGAAGATCCCGTCTCTCCTAAAAGGAAAAGCCGTCGCAGATCCAGCTGCAGTTCAGAGCCCAACACACCTAAAAGTGCTGCCAAGTGTGAGGGGGACATTTTCACCTTTGAAAGGCCAGGTAATGTTCCATCCCCATTAAAAACCATTTAAAATGCATCTCTTATTGGCTGTCGCCACCTTCTCTTTCTGTCATTATTTTCATGTCCTTCTTTCTCTCCGGGGCAGATGGAGAGGATATGCTAGGGGAGCTGGAGTTTGATAAGGTGCCCTACTCCTCTCTTAGGAGGACTCTTGATCAAAGGAGAGCTCTTGTCATGCAGTTATTTCAAGAGCATGGATTCTTCCCCTCAGGTGATGCATATACTTGTGTAGCAGTGTAACTCGCACACAGCAGAATAATGACCCATTAGAGATCATTTTAATTAAAACAAATCGATGTAAGGGAACAATAACATCGATTAGATCAAGACTTTTGGGGGTCCTGGCCTAGATCGGTTTAAAAAAAATCTGAGAGAAGGTTATAAATAAAATCAAATAAAATGAAGACCTAAACAAACTAGACAAACTGAAAATAAATCAAGAAATAATAGAAATTAAGTTGCTTTCTAAATGAAGAAAGCCACTAAATTCATTAAGGGGGCTTATTTCGCAAAAACAGCAGGCTGCTTATACATTATCCTGCTTATTACACTGCTACTTGCCACATGAGAAAAAAATTGGGCATGAAATATATTTTATTAGCTCATTTTTACCATATGCAGACCTTCCGTGAGGAAATGCCGTTTACTTTTGGTTTTAAGTTAAGAAATGACGTTCAAATGTCACAAACAGGCTATTTGGTTTCTTCATTTGTAAATATAATGTAATATATGTTATTAAAGACATATATATATATTTAATTTGTAAAAAAAACTGTCAAAATGATTTGCTGCATCCGGGCCAATCAGAACCAAGCATTTCAACGAGCCGTGTAATAACTGGAAATAAATAAGAACTAAACTTAACTTAACTAAACTAAAATTTAAAATAGTTATGAATCTACATTTAAAAAAGATATACTACAGTAACTCTGGTATTCAAAAACAAAATATAATTTAAACTTATAAAAAGCAGAAAGTTTTGAGATTTGTTATGAGTTTGTAAACAAGAATCCAGTCACTTTAATGTAAAGTGAGTTAGAAAATGTTGAGGTTCTGTTAAGGACATTTCAGGTTACAATGTGAACTGTAAAATGTTGTAAATTACTAAGTTACTGACTAAATGCATTTAGATTCTTGGTGAAAAGAGGAAAAAACTCTCATATCATGTAAAGGAGCATATTTTATCTGCATTTTCTGTGTGCACAATACATAATTAGCAATATTGCAACAGTACTATTGTAAAGAGTCCAAGAAACTGAGCTTGTCAAGAAAATAATTATAAAAAATGACATTAGACAATTAGCAGTTTGCTCTGTTTCAGTTTCTTCCTGTCTTATGGTCTCTTTTTCTTCTTCCTCTTTCCCCCTGAATCAACAGCTCAAGCTACCGCTGGGTTCCAGGCGCGATATTCTGACATCTTCCCCACAAAGGTGTGCTTACAGCTCAAGATCCGTGAGGTCCGACAGAAGATCATGCAGACGGCAGCTCCTTCAGAATCGGCCGCCTCAGACCTTGCTTCATTACCGGGACCTTCCGGGGCATCCGGTGAAGGAGGAGGGATGGATCCGCTGGAAAAAGAAACAGAGCGAGATGTTGAGCAGAACAGCCCAGAGGAGCCCAGAAACGCTGGCGATTCACAGGACTCCACCAGATGAGGTTATTGGACCGCTGGAAAGCTTTGAGACCAGACCTCTCCCATCGATATCTGTATCATTTGTTGTCTCGTCTCTGCTATGAACAGTTCCGAAGGACGTAGAGAGAGAAGAAGATGCAAGAGCAGAAATTTCATGTAAATTGAGCAGATGAGGGGAGATGCCTCAAAACCGTTTGGGGTGTGGAAACGTATTTCCTCAGTATTTTATGTTACTAAAGAGAACTTTAAGATTTCAAATGACTTATCAACTTAAAGACAATTGCATACGCCGCAGTGCATCGTCTTGAATATACACACTTGAATTTACAGTATAATATTAGTCATTAGGCTTTCTTTGAACTTTGAGGATTGTGGGTTAAGCCCTGTAAACCAGTGAAGTCGCGCTGCTGATGTCTCTCTAGAAGGGGGGACTAGTGAAGGCACCCAATCCATTTCAGACCGATTTGTGTTTTTATGGCCTGATTGGCAGTAGCTTGGCTACAGATTTTTTTAATGGCTCGTGAGTTCCTGCCGGTCATTGTGAGGCTGGCCTCCATTGGCCGAGATAAAGTGATAATGAAGACTTACATATTTTGTTTTTTTTCTTCTGTGGTGTTTAGATTTTCTGAGGACTTCATGGATAGCTTTGTTAAAGCACTGAATACCTTTATTGAGGGACACATTCTGAACTGTGTGCTGCCATTTGCAAACCTTTCATCCTATGATTGGCTGTAGTGGTTGTCAATCAAACTGGAGTCATTCCAAAGCCTCTGATTGGCTGGCCATGAAGGAAAAAGGTAATGGAAGGAAAGTCAACAGGCACATTATTGCCATTGATTTAAGTTTTTCCATATATTAAGAGATTCCACGTATTTAAACATTTCTTTCCCTGCCTTTTTCATTCAACTTTCATGAGCTGGTGAAGCACGGAGGAAGCAGATATTACTATAACGATTTTATTAACTTTTTAGAAGAGACGCTTGATTTTCAACATGTAATTCTACAAGTTATGTTATAACATTTCTCATTATTACTGTTCTTATTAATGTTTTGTTATTCTTGTGGATCTGATCCCTATATCCTATATATACTGTATTCCTATTAATATACTCTTTCTTTAGCAGAAACGGAGGGATGACTGTCCCTTTTATAGGCACTTCCACTACTTTCTTTATCATTATAGCGACTTTTTAACATTTAGGTGTTTTTCTCCCAAACCAGGAATTCATTACATGGGCTTTTGTTGTCTTGACACTCCAAGCCTCTTTCTGGTATACACACACTTTTCTTAAATGCATTACTTACATTCCTCCCCTTCCTCATTCCTCTCTCTGTCACTTTATCATTCTTTCCTCAATCACTATCGGCTGTGAGGTGGGACCGAAGGCATCAGGAGCGATCTTCTCCTGCAGCGCTGGTCTTTGATGTACATTAATACAGAAGAGTCCAAAGACTCGATACCAGAATAAAGAGCATCAATGAAAGAAACAAAGCCAGTACGGAAAATTGCATTGTAAAACAAAAGAGAAATAAATATGGTTATAAACTTTTCTTACTGTGTAACTTTGTTTGGCTGATTGACATATCCAAGACTTTATACTGATAAGCTCTAAATTTGTAACTACAGTGCATCCGGAAAGATCATCACAGCGCTTCACTTTTTACACATTTTGTTCAATTACAGCCTTTTTCCAAAATGGATTAAATCCATTATTTTCCTCAAAATTCTACAAACAATACCCCATAATGACACCATGAAAGAATTTTGTTTGTTTGAAATCTTTGCAAATTATTAAAAATAAAAAACGAAAAAAAGCACATGTACATAAGTATTCACAGCCTTTGCCATGACACTCAAATTTGAGCTCCGGTGCATCCTGTTTCCACTGATCTTCCTTGAGATCTTTCTACAACTTGATAGGAGTCCACCTGTGGTAAATTTAGTTGATAGTACATGGTTTGGAAAGGCACAAACCTGTCTATACAAGGTCTCACAGTTAACAGTGCATGTCAGAGCACAAACCAAGCCATTAAATCAAAGGAATTGTCTGTAGATTGTCTGAGACAGGATTGTATCGAGGCACAGATCTGGGGAAGGGTACAGAAACAATTCTGCAGCATTGAAGGTCCCAATGAGCTCAGTGGCCTCCATCATCCTTAAATGGAAGAAGTTTGGAACCACCAGGACTCTTTCTAGAGCTGGCTGCCCGGCCAAACTGAGCGATCTGGGGAGAAGGGCCTTAGTCAGGGAGGTGACCAAGAACCCGATGGTCACTCTGACAGAGCTCCAGCATGTCTCTGTGGTGAGAGACATGCTCCAGCATGTCTCCTTCTGGAGAACCTTCCAGAAGGACTCTCAGACCATGAGAAACTAAATTATCTGGTACGATGAAACAAAGATTGAACGCCATTTTTGGAGGAAACCAGGCACCGCTCATCACCTGGCCAATACATCCCTGCAGTTAAGCATGGTGGTGGCAGCATCATGCTGTGGGGATGTTTTCCAGTGGCAGGAACTGGGAGACAAGTCAGGATCGAGGGAAAGATGAATGCTGCAATGTACAGAGACATCCTCGATGAAAACCTGCTCCAGAGCGCTCTTGACCCCAGACTGGGGCGAAGGTTCATCTTCCAACAGGACAATGACCCTAAGCACACAGCCAAGATAACAAAGGAGTGGCTACAGGACAAGTCTGTGAATGTCCTTGAGTGGCCCAGCCAGAGCCCAGACTTGAACCTGTTTGAACATCTCTGGATAGATCTGAAAATGGCTGTGCACCGATTCTCCCCATCCAACCTGATGGAGCTTGAGAGGTCCTGCAAAGAAGAATGGGAGAAACTGCCCAAAAATAGGTGTGTCAAGCTTGTAGCATCATACTCGAAAAAACTTATTTCACGTTATTAATATTAATTTTTTGTTGAATTTTGAGGAAAATAATGAATTTAATCCATTTTCGAATAAGGCTGTATTTTAACAAAATGTGGAAAAAGTGAAGCGCTGTGAATAATTTCCGGATGCACTGTATCTCTCATTATACACATAAATAGATGTTTAAAGTTTGTGTGAATGATGTGCTAATGACAAATCAAGGTTCAATTTATATTTGTGTGCACTTTGTCCATTCAGACTCAAATGAACTGTTTGGATGCTCCATCTGTAAAAAAAACTGCACGCTTTATACACCCACTGACTCCAAGCTATCAGGCTGTTGAATTAAAATGTATTTCATTCTTTGTTCATCTGGCCCAAAATGCAGATCTATTAAAAGTGAAAGGACAATGGGACTAAATTGCTACCTGCCAAATTTATGGATTATATTATAGTTTGCATTTACTCAGTATGCCTTCAGCACTCTTTAAATTCACTGCACGAGTCATGTGGATACATTTAATGATGCTTTTGTGTTTTAGAAGTCTTTTGAAGCTTGAGAAGAGACAATCCCATACTTTCACCATACTGCAGACTATAGTGTTGTAAGAACTGCACACGTTCATAAACCAACCCAAAAGACAGAGACAAACTGTTTAAATTTATTAACACGTCCAAGTCATCGTACTAACCTTAAAAAAAATGTTACAAATAATGTTCAGTGTACGGACAGAGAGGTATGATACTGCATGAAACACATTTGACCATCACGATAATGACCTGTCAAATGGTTTTTGAGTCCTTAAGTTAACAGTTGCCGTTTCTGGTACCTCACAAGAAATGCCGATCAGAATGTTCAATGGAGCGTCAATGAGCATATCATGTTCGTTATTAACGAACACTTTAAACATACTTGCACCGCTACACCAACAGGTGTCATTTTTCGGTGCTTTCTGCCTTTGTCCAAAATGTTTGTCGACAGCCATCTTGCCACAGACTGACTTTACCACATGTCTTTCCATCTCTTGGGAAGAAGAAAATATGCATGAAAACTGATCCCAGAGAATTGATTCGAGTGGTCGTTTTGTGATACACTTCAATGGAAGTAAATTCAATCAACGTCTCAGACAGCTCACTTCAATCAGTCCGACCCTCACGTCGGGTTATCTCTTTCTGTCATCTTCCAGTTTTGAAGATGATCCCTAAAGGCTGCTAGAATACTGCACGGTTCTTCACTCGTTTCACATTAACTGCACGTTGTCCACAGTAATGGCCTCCATGTTGATGCCGCCCTCCATGGCGGTGTGGTACAGCTCAATGGCCTCTGCCAGGTCTCCACTCGTCTCTATAATGGCAATTGGCTCCCCAAACTCATTACACATAATAGTGGGAGTGCCTTGAGTCTGAAATACAACAAATCAAAAATATTTTACAAAAATCTTAGTTTTACAAATGAACTTTATTAAACACTACATTTACAGGCCTATACTCGCATACACAAGTACCAGCTGCCTACCTGTGTCAGGTTAGATGTTTGTATCTGAAAGACTTGGGACTGTCCGAGCTGCATCCCCTGCTGGCAAAGCGACGGTACTGCTGTGGCAAGATCTATCTCAGAAGCATCCATGACAGTAAAGATTGCTGTATTAGCTTCTGGACCAGCATCCGCATTTTGCTCTGGGTCCTCTTGCTTTTGGGTGCGATTGTGGGTCTTACGGTGGTTCCTAAGGTTTGATACTGTCCTGAAAGTCTTTCCGCATTCAGCACAAGCATGCGGCCTCTCGCCAGTGTGCGTTCGCCGATGTTCTGCCAGATGCATGCTCTGCACAAAGCCTTTGTCGCAGAACTCGCACCGAAACGGCCGCTCGCCAGAATGCGTGCGAAGGTGCTCGCGCAAGTGTGTGTTTTGACGAAACCGCTTGCCACAGATGGCGCAGGGATACGGCCGCTCGCCAGTGTGAACTCTTTGATGCAGTGTAACACTTGAGGCAGAAACGAAAAGCTTTCCACATACTAAACAGGGATGGGATTTACCAGTAGAGGCGGAGCCTCGTGGCCTGCCCGGCCCGAGTCCGTGGCTTAGCTGGTGCAAGCGAAGATTTGCTGGCGAGTTGAGGCGCTTGCCGCAGATAGGGCAATCCAGATTGGGTCTTAGTACTGAGGTGGTGTTCTGTTGCTCAGTGCCGTCTGTCGATAACTGCTGACTAGATGCTGCTTGGAAATCTTGAGAGATACTGTGCGGGGCTGTTAGGTTGGGATGGTCCTCCAGGCAATGCAGGTCTCGTTGGCGTTTCCGCAAGAACCCTTCAGAACAGTGCGGGCAGGGGTATGGTGCCGGTGACCCCGGGTGGTGAAGAAAACGATGAGCTACCAGTTTAGCAGGACGGATAAACGAGGCCGAGCAGTCCGGACAGGGCAAGGGTTTGGCATTGCCGTGAAGATGCTGACGGTGTTGACGAAGATTGGAAGATTGGCTGAAGGCTTTGTGGCAAATGTCACACCTGTACGGACGGACTCCTGTGTGCGTGAGTCCGTGGCGGGAAAGATTAGCCAGAGAGGAGAAGGTCTTTCCACACACGCTGCACTGGAACGGACGCTCACCCGTGTGAGTGCGCAGGTGGTTCCGCAAGTGGATCTGCTTCTTGAAAAGTTTCCCACAGATGTTGCAATTAAAGCGTCTTTCAGCGGTGTGAGCTGTCCTGCGATGCCGCAACAAGCGGACCTGCGAGGAGAATCTTTTTTTACAAGTGGGACATGGGAATTTTAGATCTTCCTCTGGACCAGGATTCTTGCGTTTACTTTCCTGCTTCCCGCTTTTTTCCATATTGCCAGTAGTTGAATGGTTTGGGTCACATGTTTCCATCTTTAGTTGATTTTGGGTTTGCTCTGTGAGTTTAGCATAAAGTCCATTCTCTGCCAGCTCCGCAGACCGGGAGACCACAGTAATACCTTCAATGACAACAGGACCTGTTTCGCTGGGAACTTTCACAAGAGACGTTGGCAGTTCTTGTCTGTCTTTCTTCCAAGCAGCCTCTCGTTCTCTTGCTCTTTGGATAATGGAGAGGGATGACTGCTTGGCCAGAACAAACTACAAAGGGGAGAGGTTAACCCTGTCAATGTTATTTTATTGCCATTCATCTCATTGTTTGTTTATTATAAAGGGATTTTTCACCCCAAATTACAGTTTGTTGTTCCAAATCTTTCTAGATTTCTTTGTTCAGATGTACAGAAAAAAAGATATTTGGAAGAATGCTTATAACCAAACAGTTCTTGGACCAACCAGAGAACCATTTGTTCGGTTGCAACCAAATAAATATATACAGATTTGGTACAACTAGAGAGTGAGTAATTCATGACAGAATTTAAATTTTTGGGTCGACTATTCCTTTCATGTGCTAATGCATTCAATGGCTTAATATGGGGGTCTTATGTTCCCCACTGGAAACATAAGTGTTAAATAAATATGAAAATGGATGTTACTTATTCGCCTACACATATATGATTCTGTCTGTGAAAACCAAGCAAAACGATTTTTGTTATTGACTGTTTACTCTACATTCTACATAATGTAAAGAACATCCTGTGAAAGTAAAAGTAAATTATCGACTGAGTAAGGACACTTCAAAAATTTAAATGATTCTTTAGGAAGCCCCTTCTGTTATTTTTATGCAATATAATAAAACTTAGCGTCACATTATATGTCTTGTCTTAACCTGCATAAATCTTTAAGTTTTTAAGTTGTATTCTTCTGCCACAATAACTTTTAATGGAGCAAAGAGTTGCAATGCACTTCCTTCATTACAACCAACTGTTACCTGAGAGTCTTGCACCACCGGCTCACGGATTTTGTGAGTTCGGCGATGGTACAAGAATTTGGTCATGTTAGTGAAGGTTTTGGCACAAAACGGGCATCTGTGCAGCGGTTCAGATGTATGCGTTTTCCTAAAATGAGAAAAAAATAAGCATTTAGATCTAGATTTTGTGATGAGGAAGAACATAAATCACCAGAAGTTTGTATGCGTATCAGTACCTGTGTATCATAAGTGTCATTTCTGTGGTAAAACCATGTCCACAGTCCACACACAGAAAACGTGCCTCACCAGAGTGTGTTCGCATGTGTGTCTGTAGTGACACCAATTTCTTAAACACTTTATCACACTCCGGACACTCGTGAGTTCCTTGCTCGTGCACCCGAATGTGTGCCGCAAGCCGATTGGCTGTGGTGAACGTTCTGTTGCACTCCTCACACTGAAGACTGCTGGGAGAGGCAGGAGATGTCATACCCTGACCGTCGGAGCGGGTGGCTTGTGCACACCTCCCTACAGTAACTCTGCCCCCTTTACGGCCCTCTTCCGATCCATTGGTTCTTCTTTCGTCCTCCCGAGCCACAGAGCTGTCTTCATACCCCACCATCACCCCGGTGCCCCCACTCTCCTTGTCCTGGCCTAAGAAGTGCTCCCCCTGGTGTTGAAGAAAATCCTCTGGTGTGCTGAATAGCAGATTACACTCGGAACATTCATAAGGATGGATGATTAAAATTTCCTCTTCTTCCTTCTTTAACGTGTTCACCTGACCAGAAGCCGGAAGAAGGCTCAGAGTGGTCATGTTGTCCAACCTGATAGGATCGGCATGTAAGAAGGGGGCGAGGAGTTTGGCTTTTGAAAGGGCACCCGAGGCAGTCCCATCTGCAATAGCTTGGGCGGAGCAGAACTGTAGGCGGAGCATAGCGGAGGAGGTGCCTGTTAAGGAAGCGTTTGCCGGAACTAGCATAGCTCTGGCAGGGGCTGCGGACTCAGATGGAGTTTCTTGATTTCGAAGAGCCTGAAAATTAACCACAGTCGGTGTAACAGGTGCCACCAAGAATAACAAATTGTGTGGATATTTGCGTAAAGGTGGAACAGACCTGTGCTAGGGTCAGTATCTGGCCTGCCCTTTGCTCATCCAGAATAAGATTTTGCACATTATGAGACTGGAGCTGAGTGACTGAGCCATCCGGCTGAAGAACAAATTCCTTAAACAGAAAACAACAGAAATTCAGACAACGCAAAGAAGACCTTCAACAACAGTGTGTATACGTGTGTGTACTTACAGTTTCAGTGCTCAAGGTGCTATGGGTACTGCTTCTGCTATGTGACTGCCTGTGTGCCATCCAAAGTTCAGGTCTGTCGAAGAGAGCCAGGCATTCCAGACACTGGTACTGGATTGGCACTTCCCCACTGGCACCAACCATCTCTGTGACCTCACAGAGCTCTGAAAAACATGCATTAGCTAAATTTAAGAAATGTGTTCTGACATGCACAGCACAAACTCTAAAGCCATTATAAATCCACACACTCACCCTGCCCTGCCTCCCTCATGTGCAGCTCCTGATGTGCCAGTAGTTCATCTGGATTCCTGAGGATGGCTCCACACTCCAGACACTGATACTGGCTCTCTCCAGTCTCATAATCTTCATGGCTGGCCAAGACTTCTGTTTCATCCCCTTCGGCTCCAGTATGGATCTGCTGGTGCACCAGCACCTCTTCCAACGTATTAAAAAGCTGCTGGCACTCACTGCACATATACTGATGCTCTATATACTCCTGGTCACTCATGGTAACTGTAATAGTTGCAGTGATAATGCAGGCAGGAGGTAATATGTAAAGATGCGGTGCTATGTGACCATAGGTAGATGTTATGAGGCACAACGACTGAGTTCAGTACACATTACTGTGCCAGATATGAATCCGTAACCTGAAAAAAATATGAATAGAAATATGTCAGAATACAATTAATACAAACATACCCCCCAAAAAGGTCAGTTCTTAAATAATATTGACTTTCCTGTAGCTCAGAGGTTAGAGCAAGGCACTATCAACGCACGCAACGTACGCAGAAACGAATATAGTTATATGCAATGTATATTGCTTTGGATGAAAGCGTCTGCCAAATGAGTAAATGTGAAAGATTATATCACAGGGCTGTGGAATGCTTCATTCTGATTGGCTGAAGAATGTTCAACGGGGGTGCATTATTTTCCAGGTCTGTCGACCGAAATACAGTTCGGTATCACTGTGCCAAGTTTAATGTCACAATGATGTGTTTTACACAGTTTTGCAGTGATTATTATATTTGATTTATCCGTGCACTGCATTCTTTTATTTTTGTTTCAATTTGCACTTTTAAGCAACAGCGTTAAGCTCCTCTCCCCCTGCTCTTGATCCGACGTTTATAATGTGAAACTTTACTGTAAATGGAAACGTGTGCAGTTTTGTTTAAAAAACAATAAAGAAATACATATACTGTAATCTGATAAATAAAACAACTAAATAGAAGACCAGAATGAATGACACAGTATACACTGATAGCCTACTGGTTAGTTTCCCTCTTCATGCTGCTTAACAGATAGCCTATATTTTGATAGACCTACTCTTTAAAAGAGACAGAAACTATACCATAAATAATATTATTATCACTGGCTTTTCTGTCACATTACTGTAAACACGCAGGTGTGCGAGTGGTCTAACTCACAAACACTGACACACACACACACACACACACACACACACTACGTAGCAAGCCTCCGAGTCCGTTCGCTCAAGGATGATTGAAATGAGATGCGCAAGAAAGTAGTCCTATCATCAAGAGCATTTAAAAGACGATAACATGATAAACGTTCAAATTTAACATTTGAACAATGTCCTGTGGTGTGGTAACCGTGGTATAAGCCGAATAATTGACTCCGGTGCGTTCAATTATTCGAATGGTAATGAACACCCGAGGTGTAACAGCCACGACGCGAAAGTGTGCATAGATTTTCGAATAATTGAACGGCCCGTCGTCAGTTATTATTTACATAACAACCGGCTGCCTGTACATTATCCATTTCTTTAAAAAATACATATTATACTAGTCATTTTATAATGCAGGGAATAAAGATTTCTCATATTTTAATCTGAAGACTATGAATATATGGGTAGTTGACAAATATACTGTACATGTGTCCTAGGGTGTGACATTAAAACTGTTAATAGTATGTTATTTTAAATTGTTAATATTAAAAAAATGGCATAAGGGAGATATATCATCATGGTTTGGTTTTTCAAAATGTATGCTGAAACATTTAGTGTAAATTTGTCACTAATCATGTTAATATTATAAAATAATAATAATAAACTAAAAATAATCAATAATATAATTACTATATTCTCTCTCTGCACGACAAATTATTTTTACAACATACTTTTATCCTATCCCGTGAACCGTCATTGTTAATATTACAATTTTAGTGAATATTTTTATGTTAATAAATATTTCAATAAAACAGGGAAGATGACAGTATGCGGATATCTTTACTTTTTATATATAAAGACTGACCCTAACAAAATAAATGTATATACACATACGTTGCTTACCTTGTGGCGAGCAGTTGGCGGCGCTCTACAGTTTTTGCCAGAGCTGACGAAGCGCACCGCGGTCTCCTGAGCGAGTCACCCCGCTCCACGGCGGTCGTCAGGCGGCGCTCTTCACTTTTCCCCGCAGGTCTAAGAGCGCTGAGCGAGGCCTTCTTTCCCCAACCGTTTCCGAGCCTTTCCTCGCGCGCTGCAGCTGGGCGATCCCTCGTGCAGCTCTTCTCTGCCCGCCCTAAGCTTTCCCGTGTTTAGAATGATTTCTTACCGAAGCGAAGCAATATTATTCTACGCGACGTCCTGTTTGTTTATATATTTTGATGTAAATGCCATCATGGACGTGGAATTGCACCGTTTGTCTGGCCTCTGTTCCTTGCTCTGTGCGCGCTACCCCGCCTCAAGGGGTTGGCATGTGGCTCGAGGAAGCCGGTGATTGGATGAACGGGCTGTCTGTCAAACTAAACGTCTTGATGGACAGCCTAGTGGTTTGATAGTGACCACTGAGCGATTAAAGTTTCATATAATAGAGTTTGGCTTCTATTATATGAAATGTGACTGTCAGACAATTTAAACACACGTCTAAACCGCCTCATAACGATTTTATAATTGAGATTGACCTGTTTTCTCAACACTCCGTTTGCTCACATAGACAATAAGAGATTTGATTATGTCGGTAGGAAATAACATCAAAAATTTTCATTGTACCACATTTGTAAACTGACGCGTCGATCAAAGACTTCTAAAACAAATTCTAGTGATATGATCGTGGTTCATTGCATTCATAAATGTTATATTTTTCTGTGATTGAATTGACAGATAATATAAACTATAAGTATTTAAGAAGTCTATTTTTAGATTTTTTGAGTTTTTGGATGTGAATAAAATGATAAATGTATATACTGTATTCTGAGCTTTGATTTATTGGATAAGACTAGAGAGTGAGGTCATGTAGTCCTAAACCAGCTCGTATTTTGGATTTGTGAAAACCAGACGCGTCACATACCTGTATCACATTATCTTTAGTGATCATAACGAAAACGTTACAGTAAAGTTGGCCTATATTCTTGTACAATAGATTTATTTGTATTCCATATTTTATTTAGCAATAAATGCCACCCATCCTTATTACCTGATGTGTATTGCGTTATCTCATTGTTTTGGCTTTATTTTTGCCATTTAAGCAGTTTTGTATGTTGCAGCATCGAATCTTTTCAAGAATGTTGTTGTACTTCATTACCCAGAAGACATGCGCATAGAGCGTCATTGTGCGTCAGCTCTAGTCGCCCAGCCACACAGGAGAAAGAGGAGGCGCTCAGTCAACGATACGATACTTCAGCAATCTTTATTTTTTAACGATTGTTTTTGTTTCAATTGACATATCCAATACGCGCCGGGGCCAGTCTATCAGTACACTTTACCCCCGCTCTGGCACACTCGCAACCCGAAATGAGCGGCAGCGGGCGGCCCAGGACTAGCTCGTTTGCTGAGCCTCCGGGAGTCCCGGGAGCCGCTGCAGCCGCTACTGGAACAGCCGTCCCCGGTGGAAGCTCTTCAGGAAAGACCGGGGGCGCGCAGGCCTCAGGCGGGAGTTCGTCTGGTTTCGGAAACTTAAAGCTGGGCAGTGAGTATCTTTGAATGACATTACACGAAAATCACAACAAACGTGATGTTAATACATTTGTACATGACACATTGCTGTTCCGTGTAGTATGATCTTCATTAATTTTCTCGTCATTTTTCAATGATCTCTTTAACCTACTTTAGGCGGCTAACTGGCTAGGCTAGCCTGGGCTTGTTTTTGTAGACGGATCAAGGGCTTTGATTTCGCTAACTACATTAGCTCGACACTCTATCATAGAGATGCATGTTAAACACATCTGTTAAGTGCAAAATCAGTGGATTGATTTTTACTTCATAGAAAGCCAAATTATCATTTTCTTTAACTATAGTTGCCTAGATGTCCAGGCGTCGTTGAATTTCAAGATGTGCTCGCTTGCTAACAAAGCTCGGCTAGCCCTCATCAGTTTTGCATCATTTCACTGATTATGTCTTTTATTTGCCTGCAATCTTTTCATCTGTATGTCTAATGGATGTATTTAATGTTCTTAACATTACTTCGATGGGTAATTTAGCTAACGTTACACTTTCAAGCAAAATAAGGAAGGCTACGTCGTTTTTAGCAAAGGCTCTGTAATTGAAAAAAAACAAAATCAATACAACATAGCATACAGTTAGCGATGATGGTAATCGTATTTGTTTGCAAACACACGTCCTGTATATCCTTTTACAAGCCTATTTAAAACAAAATTCCTATTGAGAAAATGCGACCTCTATATATGGATGAAATAATACTGTTAATATGATTGCTTGTCTAAAACTCAGAAATCTCTTCATGTGTTGCTATATAAATGATTTCCATTGATTGGTATCAATTATTATTGGTGGATTTCCACAAGCAATTGTGCTGACTGCTTGATTCCATGAAGTGGTGATGGTTAATAAAAGGTTCAGTTATGTCAAAGACTGTATCCCAGAAAATCTTGAACCGGTAGTTTCTGTTTATGGGCATTGTATTCAATGGTTTGGTTAAGGTTAGCCGTCAGTTCAGCTTAACGAGTGGTATATTTAATAGCTGCAACTAAAATTATAACATTGAGACGCTGACTCATGTAGTATTATTTCTATATTAGTACTGCGGTTGTCAATCTAATAAGAAATTCTTCCAATATATCATCAACCCTTCTCTGATAGTTGGAGAAATACTGTCTGCTTTAATACAGCAGATAATACTATTGCCATATATAAGAAGACATAAGTCTTCTTGACCACAGGTAGAAAGAATTTTCTCTGCCTTCTACACCATCTTTGTTCAAACCTAAGGGTGTGTTCCTTTTGACAAGCTTTGCCCTGTGGTTCATTGTGTTTTTTATGATCAGTTTATTATAAATACGTCACAGTGTTGAACTCAAATCATTTATTATATAGCAGAAATACTTTTTTCTAATCCATGTTTGAGTACTGTAAAACATGAGAGCCAGGTAGGCTGGCCATTAAAACATTAAAGTATATGGTCAAACGTACATAAATCTTTCATGAATTTTTGATGGACATTTTTATTTGGGATTCATTTTTATGTATCTGTATGAGGATAAAAGCAGAGACAAAAAAACATGATCTGCCTTTATGTAGTGTCCTTCGTGGTTTTACTTATTCCAGTGGTCAGATCTTTCATTTAAAGGCTCTTACACATCACTTTTGTTTGTTGCACTTGTAGGAGATAGCGGGAAGGTGACGACAGTAGTAGCCACGCCAGGGCAAGGCCCCGACCGCCCTCAGGAGGTCGCATACACGGACATCAAGGTTATCGGAAATGGTTCGTTCGGGGTGGTGTACCAGGCTCGCCTCATTGACAGCCAGGAGATGGTGGCCATAAAGAAGGTGCTTCAGGACAAGAGGTTTAAGGTAGGATGTATGCTCCTCACTCAAAATCATGCAGATCCAAAAAACTATACTGTCAGTGCACTGGTTATTTTGTTAATAGCCCCAAAATGTTTGCACTTACTATTCACATTATTAATTGTAAACACTTCTCATACCTCTGAAATGAAACCAGTCACTGCATTGTGAGAATCTGTATTATGTGATTGTAAGAACAGATTGCACTGTTCCACTATGAGGAAGCCAGCATAGAGCGTTGCTGTAATGAAGAGGTTGCGCTAGACTTTTTCATTGTCTGTCATTTTTACGTAGAGGCTCGTAAAAAAAAACCTGTCATAATCTATTATTACCTGCCACTATGGTTCAATGTGATATAACGTGCCATTTAGCATGTTTGTGACGTCATCGCGACGTACATACGTTCCTTGAACTTACAGTATTTTAATACCTAATAAAGCAGAAGTCGTTTACATATTTATTGTTTCTGTTGTCGGACATAAAATACTACTTACAGACAAATGTTCATGTTTAGTCAGCAATAATGAGGCAGGTGGTTGTACACGCTGTTTTTATAATTATTTGTAACTAAGCTGCTGTTAGGTCATGAAAGGAGAAGACGCAGAGAGACTTTTTTCCACTCACTGAAAGTTAAGGTTTATCCAAAATGACGCTAGTCCCCAGAAGGATAAAAAGTGTGTAAACACCGCACCACTGGTTTGTGCGCGCCTGTGTGTGTATGAGAGCCCGCGATGAGAGGCAGATGAATGACAGATTTACGCTTTGCTGAATGAGATCCAGAAACAACACCACAAACAACGTTAGAGATCGCTCTGTTATCATAAAAAGTGCAAAATGATTTTCAGTTCATTTTGAAACTATGGCGAAACAAATTAGATGATGGTGTGCCGTAATAGTCGTCTTTATTATACGCTACCCTGGCTCATATGGCTCGGCTCCGCACCGTAAGTCTCTACTGACCCTGCGTGGGTTTTCCTGAATGGACGAGGCGTTTATGAGTAATGAATGTGAAAAAGGTATGTGTCCCTGCGATCATGTTCTGATAGGAAAAGATTGGATGCTACCAACTCGACCAAAAGGGGAATTACAAACTGCCCTCATTGTAATCCGTAAAATGATGGACGGCCCTCAGATTTTTTCGTCATTGGTATTGAAAATCCTTCAATGACATCGAATGCGTCTGAGTGTTTGGTTTTCATGTTTGGTTTTTGCTTTTATTCACACATCATTTCCTTCTCCGTAGAACCGCGAGTTACAGATAATGAGGAAGTTGGACCACTGTAATATTGTCAGGCTACGCTACTTCTTTTACTCCAGTGGAGAAAAGGTTTGTGTACTTTCCTCAAATAGTTTTGTATGTTTGATACTGCTATAATAATTTGATGAACACAGCGTCTCTGGTAATAAGCAATCGCTTTTTTTCTCTCTCCTCAGAAAGATGAAGTGTATCTAAATCTGGTGCTTGATTTTGTACCAGAAACCGTGTACAGGGTGGCACGCCACTTTAACAAGTCTAAGACCACCATCCCCATTATCTATGTCAAAGTAAGTCTATGTAATGCTCTTGCCCGCTGCTGCTGTGTACTGTATGTACATGCACAATAACATCTTTCTTTCCTCCCCGTCTCGCCTTTACCATCCATACACCCACCCACCCTTCTTACCTCCCTTACTCTCTCTATTTCTCTCGCTCTCTCTTTCTCAGGTGTATATGTATCAGTTATTTCGCAGTCTGGCGTATATTCATTCCCAAGGTGTCTGTCACCGAGACATCAAACCACAGAATCTCCTGGTGGACCCGGACACAGCTGTACTCAAACTGTGTGACTTTGGCAGGTGTGTGTCAATCAGTCATTGTACTTGCTGGCATGTATTTATAGAAATGCATTCATGTGCAGGATGTAGTATTCTGGCCTCTCAATGTCTTTGCCTATTTGGTGATCACATTTCCTGCATGCAGGTTTTTGTGTATGTTAAAAGTGATGCTTCACGCAAAAATGAAAATTCTGTCATTTACACACCTTCGAGTTGTTCCAAATGTGTATACATTTATTTGTTCTGATGAACACAGAGAAGATATTTGGAATAATGCTTATAACCAAAACAGATCTCAACACCCATTGACTACCATAGTAGGAAAAAATACTTTATCGTTTTTTTTTTCTTTTGAACACAAAAGAAGACATCTGAATGAATATAGGACACCAAACAATTCTGGGGCACTTTTGACAACCAGTTTTTTACTGCTATGGCAGTCAATGGGTGTTGAGATCTGTTTGGTTATAAGCATTATTCCAAATATCTTTCTCTGTGTGCATCAGAACAAAGAAATGTATACACATTTGGAACAACTTGAAGGTGAGTTTTTATTTTTGGGTGAAGTATCCCTTTAAGTTTGAGTTGGGGCTCAGGCCCTAATTATTGGATTTTGATTATGCTCTGATTTCAGTACTGTTGACTGTGTATTTAAGATTTGAGAATGATCAGTATCATGGATGACTGTTGTGTAACTTGGTGCCAAAGCCCTTAAGACATGTTTTTCTGCACCTGTCAAGCACCACGAGGAAAGATCATTCCTTGAAAATGTTGTAATATTTGGATAAGCCATGCATTGTTATTGAGAAATCATGACTTGCAAGCTACACTGAAAACATTTTCGAAACCAAATAAGGCCGTTAAAGGCTGTTTATTCATCATTCTCTTCCTGGGTAATTGTAAGTCTCCTTACATTTATGTTTGTTTTTACTAAAAACTGTACATTCTTGTTAGATAAATCCTTCAGCAGATATGCAGGACAGTCACTCCATGATGTTTTGTTTATAATTCTTGTGGTAAATATTTGTGGTTAAATCCACTACAAGTGGCGATCGGTGTCTAATCTTCAGGGCCAGCAGTTATTCAAAATATGTGTTTAGAGGGTCATGTGCTGTGTCATGTCAAAATACATGTTCGGCGTGTAACATGAACCTATCTACATAGTGTCATGATAAGTACCCTATGATAGTTTATGATAAAAGAGACGCTCGTGTTCACAAGATACTTACTTAGTCTAATGTTCAATCCGAGTTAAGTGTTAAGAGAGTGTCTTGCGAGTATCTTTTGAACACGAGCGTCTCTTTTATCATAAACCCTTTCGATCTGTCTACATACTGCTTGATACACATAGGTTCATGTGACGCGCTGAACTCGTATTTTGACATGACGCGGCACTTACATGACGGGCTACATGCAAGAGGAGGCACTGATCGCCAGTGACAACTACATATTAAAACTTGTAGACCTGCGTGTGCGTGTGAATCTGTTGGAATTCTTTCACAGATTCTCTTTATCTCCACAGTGCAAAGCAGTTAGTTCGCGGGGAGCCCAACGTGTCATACATCTGTTCGCGGTACTACCGCGCCCCTGAACTGATATTTGGAGCCACAGATTACACATCCAACATCGATATCTGGTCAGCCGGCTGCGTATTAGCAGAGCTGCTGCTGGGGCAACCCATATTCCCTGGTGACAGCGGAGTGGACCAGCTAGTGGAGATCATTAAGGTAAGGGAATAATGGATATTTCTGTGTTAAGGCATGGGAATAAAGTCTGTGAGAGTTACCAATCTTTGGCTGTCTGCAGGTTTTGGGGACCCCCACAAGAGAACAGATCAGAGAGATGAACCCCAACTACACAGAGTTTAAATTCCCACAGATCAAAGCTCACCCTTGGACGAAGGCAAGTTTTTTATTACAACGAAATTGTGGTGCTTCTCAGTTGTATCAAAGACATTAGAGACTTTACAGAGGATTAAATTACTAAAGCATCTCTCAGTTGTCATGGGTTTATTTTGCTTCCCCCAAATCATTTTGTTCAACAGGGCACAGCTTAAATTACATCTCGAAGTTGAAATATAATATTAATTTGTGTGTGTTTGTTAGGTGTTTAAGCCGAGAACTCCCCCTGAAGCCATCTCATTGTGCTCTCGTCTGCTGGAGTACACACCGGTGACACGTCTCTCACCGCTGGAGGCCTGTGCACACGCTTTTTTCGATGAGCTGCGCCAACCAAACGCCCGTCTCCCCAACGGGCGAGAACTTCCCCAGCTCTTCAACTTTAGCCCTGTGGGTGAGTTGAACTGAGAGAGCTGCCACTTCTTTTCAGCTTCAGCCCTCTTTCCTCCTCTGTCTCCGTCTCTGTATCTTACACACCAGCATTTCAGAACACAGAGGTCGTGTCTCAAAATCCAGCGGGCTTACTTATCTACAGAAGTGTTTTATCCATAATACTAATGTTCTTCATAGGCAGCAACTTAATTTTACTGCCAATTTTTGTACAAATTTCATCAAATCTGTATCTTTCTACATCAGTGAATGCTTTGAGCTGTGATGTCTGCGTAGGGAGCTGTTTTCTTTGGGTTCAGTAGACTTAAAGCTAAAGTTTAATTATTGGTGCTTCTGTAATTGCTTAAATTATAGGAGTCAGTTGCTCCTCATTCAGTTAAAGTGCATAGCCCTGCAAATAGCTGATAAAACAGCAATTGTTTAAATTAATTCTAACTCGTCTTAAAAAAGACTTCTACTTATTCAGTAAATGGTGTTCAGTCTTTTTCCAGACAACAGAGCCTCAATTTTGGCCACATTATTATTACACTGCCTGCCTGAGATATTACTAAATAGTAATCTAGTACATTCAAAAACTACATACGGATATGAGTCGCTAACCTATCTGTCTGTCTGTCGTCCTGCAGAGCTGTCTATCCAACCACAGTTGAACTCCATTCTCATTCCTCCCCATGCTCGCTCGCAGACAACACCTGCCTCCCACGGTACTGAGTCGCCCACATGGTCACTGTCTTTGATTTACCCTTCCTCTGTCAGTCTGATTATTGAATGGTCCGGTATCTGTACGTTCAGAGAATTTTAACTGTGTGTTTATGTGTGTTTTTCCACAGAGGGCAGTGGTTCAGATGGTCCAGTCCAGTCAAGCTCTGCACCGGGACCCTTGAGCAACAACACCTAAATGTTCCCTTGGCATTACTGCTATCACACAATGTTATCACCCCTCTCTCCTCATCCCTGCTTTTTCATTCCTCTCTCCTTATAACAGCAGCTCCAAACGTCTCTCTTGTGCCCCCCCCCTCTCTCTCTCTCTCTCTCTCTCTTACACACACTCGTCACCTTGTGTTCTGTATAGTCATCTCTTATTGCGGATCGAGTGTGGGATGCCCAAATGACATTGGTCATCTGAGGAGGAGATGATGAGGTTGACTAAAATCTGTATGCATCGCTGCTCAAGGCTACAAGCGGTCTGTTTATCGTCATCATGTTCATCTTTAGGTTTGAGGACAGGGAAGGGGTTGTTAGGGCTTCTCTGCCCCCTAGTGGCAGGAAGAGCACCGCACAGTAACTGCTCTCTCTGCCAATGTAATATCATCCATTTGACATTTTAAATGATATCCAGTTTTTGAGCTCATTTGGTCGTTTAAATATGATTTTGTTCTTAAAGTTTAAAACATTTTAGCTTTCTTTGTGTTCTTGGACAAAGCAAGGACCGTGATGTGTTTTATGAAGAGGTGAGCGTGAGATGTCAGTGATTGAATCCAGATGTGTGTCGAGAGTGTGTTTCTCTTTAAAAGTGGAGACAAACGTATATGAGCTAAAATGGGTTGAGTGTCTTAATATGTGTGTATGTTTCCTGGTGTTTTAAGTAATCATTGCACACACACTTTTGTGTTTTAATTTCTTTTTAAAGAGGTATTTGGATACGCTGAGACAGGGTTGTCTGGGGTTTTTGTTTTGTTGTTCAGTTTCAGTATAATAACTTTTACTCTTTTTTTTTTGGCATGTACACACACACACAGGCAAATTCCTTCAATAGTTGTGTTAGGAATTTATTTTATTACAGTTGTATATTATGAATCTAAACCTGTGTGTGAGTATGTGTTTATATAAATTTACTTTCCCATGTGTACATAAGTACGTTCTTGGTTTTAACAGCACGCACGCTCGTTTAGAGCATGACACCATAAATCCCCCAAAACACGTAGCAAAGGAAACTTTTACGAATGGAGCTGTTTGTCTTTCACTTCTTCCATCCCTCTCATTGCTAATATGTAAATGCTATGTACCTTTTATTTTGTTATTTTTGTTTTTGTTATTCTGATGTCCTTTTGATTTCCCCCCTAATGGAGTAGTGCTGGTACACGCAGACGCCGGCCTTTGTCCTCTTGCTCTTCTCGCCCATTCTTTCACTTTCTCCTGTCCCCTCATCATTCAGCTGTATATAACATTTCATCCAGCCTCTCTGATCTGTGCAGAGAGGAAAACAAAACTGAACAAAATTTTGTTTTTACCTGATATTTCTCGGTCTCTTTCTCTTACTCTCTCTCCTCGCCTGGCCTTCCCCCTCCTCATCAGTGTTAATTCTGATCCTTTATTTATTGTATTGCTGTCTGATTCAGATTTTTTTAACAATCTGATGGGGGAGGGGTTTTGTGTGTGATGTCATGGGATAATGTTCATATCTCAAAGTCTGAAATATCTTCTGATGGAATGTTCTGGAAAGAGCAGGTTCACACTACCACACACAGGCTGCTCGGCCCTATCAGTGTAAAAAAACAACGAACGGTTTAAAGGAGAGAGAGAGGGAGAGATAAACAATGTTTTTGTTTGTTGGTATAAATAATAAACTCATTAATAAAGTTATAAAATGTTTCTGTGGGTTAAATTCTTCATTTTAATGTGGTGTGACGAAAATGTTCTGTACTTAAACAACACTAGTTTACTTTGATTATTAGTTATAGTAACATATTACATCGTGATGGTAGATTTTTTTCGGGTGTGAACTATCTTTTTAAAGATAATGTATACTCATGGGTTTAGTGCAGTTATTTTAGTTTTATTAATATTTTAAACTGGCTTTATTTTTAGATTTATGTTCATTTTAGTTCGTTCTAGAAATTTTGGTAAATGCTTTTGTCATTGTATAACTTTATGATAAATGTTAGTCCTTCAACTCATTTCAGTTAATTTTTAGGCAAAATTAAATTGTTCCTTTAGTTTTTCCAATAAGTCAATGTTTAATTTGATTTCAATTAACAAATACTTTTCAAAATTTTAGTAAACTAAAATGAACGAAATACCACAACAGAGCAACTGAACTAAAACCTGCTGATGTTGCTCTTAACGCATCTTCAGATGTACTTCATGGGATTGAAATGCCATGTCATTTTTATTATTTACTTGTAATGTTTAGATTATTCATATTTATTCTAATATAAAATAGGCAGTTTTTGCTACATTTTTTAACAGTTAACGTTACATATTTATTTGTCAACTACGCAAATATATAAATACATGCAATTTAAACTGTATTTTTGTAAAAGAAAATGCAATAGCCCTTCGTTCATCTTAAATGTACTAAAATTTTTTGCAGTTAAACCGCGGAGCCCCAGTAGCGCAATTTTGCTACTAAGACGAAATTCTATTGGTGGAGTTCAAAGTTGCTTTGGGCCAATCACATTGCGTGTTGTTGAGACGTTACAAATAGGATTTCTGACAGAAACGAAAGAGAAGGCCATTATCGGTGAGTTGTTTATCTTATGCCACTGATCAAACGTTAATGTAGTTAATACACGTGTATGTAAAGTTACGCCAATGTATTAACAGCAGAATGTCGGAGTCTCTCGACTGGGGGAGACGTTCATGGTTTACTAACGCGCGAAACCGCCATACTACCACCGAAGAAGCGCGTGCAACCCTTCTTCGGCGCTTCTCGCTCTTTGCGCCTTCAATGTTTAAGTGCAACCGAGCACACGCAGTGGCTGTACATCCAACCCATAACGGTTTATAAAATAGATTAGCGTAACTCCCTTAAGATATATATCATGTGTTTGCCGTTGTTTTGGGAGTTTATACTTACTGAGAGCTAACGTTAGTAGGCCACTAGAGCCTGTTCACAAGGCTGTGGCTTTTGGATTGCGATGTTAGCTTGCCGGGTAACGTTAACTTATAACTTAGCTAATGACTGACACTGACTGTACAATATGTTAAGACATCATGCTAATAAAGTACTTTGAAGCTGATTGATTTACTGTCAGCTCGGTTTGTGTAGGGTATAACATATAGATTATTGGCTAGATTAGATTCATTTAGTACTAGTATCAACTGTTAGTAATAAATTGGTAACTAGAGCTGATTTATATTATGTGCTGGTGTATGTAAGGAATATACATTTATTCAATTATACTAAACGGCTTTATTGCTATGTCATACGTAAATGATATCTGTTATTGGTTATGTGAACTTGACTGACAGTTCTGTGATTTCTCTGAATCCGTTTCTTACAGTTTTGACAAATTATGCAGAGTTTGTTTAGTCACAGTTTATACATCGTGTTGCACTCGGCCCCCTCGTTTTAACACTGTTAAGTACATTTCGCTTGCCATCAGCAACTGACTCATGGAGTGGTCATGTGTTCTGCATTTTGTATCTGCCACAAATGATCCAATCTTGTTAATGTAATCTTTTTAATTTGGTTACCTTTTATGCGGTTTGCATTTTTAACTATCTATCTGTCTAATACTTAAAATGCAATCATGTAAAGTATTTTTTATTCAGACGGCTGTCATTTTTAGGTTGTACATGCTCCTTTGAATCAGCAGAGGGCGCTGTTATTGAAGTCACGAGATGGTGTTATTTATGCATTTTTGTTTTTGGCGTTATGTTATTCTCAATTTCCGTTTTAACTTTTGCTCTTATGTTTATCCTTACTCGTAATTGTGACTGTATTATTTGTGTTGTACATAAACGTTATATTTTGTGCCTTTGCAGCCATGGAGTCCTCTTCAGTGTATATGTGCTTCCCCTGTTATCGGGAGTTTCCTACACTGGAGGAAGTGCTGGCACATCAGGTGACCTGCACTGCTGAGAATCCCCAGCTGATGACCAATGAGACGCCTGTCGAGGCGGCGGCCGCAGCTGCAGGTCTTCCACAGGTATAGGCACTCAGCTCGCTTTTAGACATTTTAAGCCCCGTCACATGACAGTCCTTTTTTAGAGGTTTTAAAAAAGGTTTCCCTATGTTTTAGATAAAAAAAAAACAGTTTTATTAATATTCATTCAATAAATGTCCGTGTTCTGTTATTTCTAAATGGGGCTATTAACATATTCAGCTTTAAATACAAATCTGTAAAACTGTAATATTTTTTATGCTCTGATTCCCCTTGAACTCCTAATTATAATGATCCAAAATAGACTAAAGAGTTTGAAGAGCAGCTCCCAGTAATCCTGAATAGTGGATTGAAATGGAAAAGGATAATTTAGGAAGAGGATAAGTTTTTTTTTGTACAGCTCCTAATTTGCCTCTTCACCACAGGGGGGAAATTAGGCTCTTGAGATTCTGTCTTTCACGCTCTGATGTTGATGCACTTTCTATTCCAGTTGTTATGAAAACAGCCAAGTTTGAATTAACGCTTGGCTGTTTTTATAATGATTGGAGTACTGCTCTTCAATCTAGTTATTAGTAACAGTTGAAAAATACATTTTCTGGCTGTCTGCATTTTAAGCAAGCTGCAAATCTCCATTAAAACCTAGTGAATCAAATTAGAACATTGCATTTTCATGTACACAGTAGGGCTGCAACAAACGATTATTTTGATAGTCGACTAATCTAACGATTATTAGATCGATTAATCGGCTATTATTTCGATGACTAATCAGTACGTTTTTAATGATTATTCAGCTTTTGCAACTAGTTAAAACATTGAGTTATAGATAATTTACGTCATGAATAAAATCCATTCAGCTTTTGAAATTTGCTTTAATGAACTTGAACCAACTGGTTACTCTCTTTAAGTTTGCTGATTCTGTCAAACTCGAATCACACAAATACTCTCTCTCTAGAAACTTTCAAATACAAATAAAAATAAATAAATCAGGTACATTAAAGGCAATTTTTTCTAAAATGTAGACAAATCTCTTGACAGAAGCATTAAGCAGCATTTATATGAAAACAGTTCAGTTTAACTCTATCCCCGTCAGCCTTTTAAAAAAAAAGTTGCCAGCCTACGCCAGCGTTTTTTTACATTTTAACCAAACTTTGATGGCTCACACTACATTTTCTGTAAAGAATATATGAAATGAAACACAGTCTCAGCTTTTAAACAAACGAAACCGTATCCTTCAATCTTGATTAGATCTTTTTTTAGCACTCCTTAGATGTGGGTAGGTTTCTTCATAAATGCATCAAGATAATTTTGAGTCAATTAATTTTTTTTTGTCAAAGATTCCGCACAGATTACACTCAGAACAATCATTAAAAACCGATAAGAAATAAACTTAGGTTCTAGGATTCTGTATTTTCCTGAAATGTGTGTAACAGCGCCACCTGCTGTACAACAGTATAACCACTTATTGCCGTTATAACTCGTTTGGCGGGGAACCGTTTTTTTTTAAATGACGAGATAAATCATCAATCATGTCGGTGAGTTATTGAAAAAGAGCAAGAAACAGAAGAAAATATTTTAAAATAAAGTCAAGAAATAAGACTCCAATCACTTAACTTCCCTCTCTTATAATCATTTTCCTCTCATGTAATACCTAATAGTGTTATAATAATCAAAACAGGCTTGACTTTTAAACTCTATCAAAGCTTTTTACTTTGCAAAACAAATAAAAACATAACTGTAATTATATGATTATTGTTGTTATTATCATTACTGTTATTATTGCATTCTCTCATAAAAAGATTTACCGCTAAATTAGTTAGTTAGGTCTAGATGGAGAACACTCGCCTCTCTTCGGCTCATTCTCCGGGATGTTTCATTTTAAATACTCCAGCATGCAGGTTGTGCTGATGTGAAAGGCAAGTTCTGCCTTGCTTGCATTACACAACCGCATTTTGTTGTTTTCAATTTCCCACACTTTACTTGTTCACATTCGTTTGTACTCCGCCATTATTCTCGCTGCGTGTCCTTCTACTGCGAAAGCATTCGGGAAGGCTGCTTTACACTCTATCGCTACAATGCCGTAGCGGTCAAATTGTGATATTGCAGGCCCTTAAATTAAGTCACGTTATCAAACGACTACTCGACAACAAGAATATTTGTCGACAATGTCGACTAATCGTTTCAGCCCTAGTACACAGCCACTTAAACGTAAAGGAAGATATTTAGAAGAATCCCAGCAACCAAACAGATCTCATCTCCCATTCACTTCTATAATATTTATTCTCCGTACTATGGGAGTATCCCAGTTTGGGATGAGATCTGTTTGGTTACTGACATTTTTCCAAATATCTTCTATTGTGTTCAGCAGAATAAACCTGTGGGTAAATGATGACAGAATTTTCATATTTGGGTGAACTGTGAACTTGCCTTTAAGGTTTTAAGAATACTGTTTTCAAATGTATTTTATTTGTTATTTTTTGTTATTTAGTTTAATATATTTTAGTTTATACTGTTAACTGTATATTGTGAAATAGCAACTTATGTTTTTTAGCACACTATTTCATATAAATATTGAATATTCATGTTTACAAAAATCGATTTGAAATTCCCAAGGGAACCTGTGCTTGTTCTGGCAATTTTGGACTCTAGTCTAAAGCGCTTTTTTGTCTCTTTGACTTTGTTTTTATATCTCAATTTCTTGTCCGAAGCATCCATACTGATAATAGATGTGGTAATAAGTGCTGTCCATTGGGTTTATGGCTGTCCTCAGTTAAAGCTCCTATCTCTCCTATCTGCTCTGCTCTTTATACCCTCTTATTAAGATGGCTTAAGTGGGTACTTGGACTATTTTAAAAAGATCACAAGGGCAAAGTGAACGGTTTTCGCCATATTAGTTCAATAGGATGTTGTAGACTGTTCTGTCGGATGACTGTAAAGTGAACCCCACCGCCGTGCCCTTGGTAGATTTGAATTGATTGAGCGTGATGTGAGTTAACGCCTTGAGTGTGTTTTGGTGCTCACTATCGTCACCATTAAAATTCAATTAAAAAATCTCTATCCATTAATCACGATTGACTCTTACCAGTCATGGAAATTCATTAGTCGGAGGGGAACCCTGAATATGGTAGTACAAAATCAAATATGTTCTTGACTTCCCAGGAGAATCATTTCTGAAAATGACATTTACTAATGATGCTCCAAAGAGGATTTTATAAATTTGGTACGATCACAGATTATTTTGTCATCGGTTGATTCTGTTTTTTTATAGCACATATTTTAGTTATTAATTATGCCTTAACAAAACATGATAGGTTTGTGTGATCAAACAAGTTGCGATACTGCTATAGATTATAGAAAATGTTTATCTGCAGATTGATGTGGGCATTGACCAACAATTGTTCCCCCTTACAGCTGTTGGTATTTTTTGTCTTCAGGTTATTTGTGTTTTTATTCCTACCTCTCACTAGGTGGCAGTGCAGTCTGTTTCTGAGATCCAGATGCAGACAACAGTGGATCTGTCTTCTCTACTGGGACAGAAGAAGATTTCTCCAGGTGATGCTCCTCGTGTTCTGTACCAGTGTGCCGAATGCGAAGTTCTCTTTGACGCTCTGTCACTCTGGCAACAGCACCGAAAGACAGGCTGTTGCCTCGAGACGGGACCTGGTCCTGGAGCAGCCCAACAAGAATATCAGGAGATTGGCATGGAACAACCTGCAGATGAACAGATGGTTGTGAAAGAAGAGCAAGGGCAACCTGAAGTAAACGCTTCTCAACAGTGTGTCTCAATAGGAGAGGTTTCTAAAGGAGTTGCTGAACATGAGGTCTCCCAGCAGGGATTATCAAGCAACAGTGAACCCGGGGAAGCTCCAGAGACCCCAGCCCCTCAGAACAAAACATCCGTAGTGCACTTGCAAGCAGACCAGAGTCCACCAAGACGCAGACGGCAAAAGAAGGACAAGCCCCCTTCCAACCTGCTCTGCGTGGAGTGCGGCCAGAGCTTTAGTCAGGTTTCAGAGCTTGTGACACACCGTAGGGTTCAACATAGTTTAAAGGATGCCATCCATTGCTGCACCGTGTGCGGAGAGGGCTTCATCAACACCACGCTGTTCCTCTATCACCGCAGACAGCATCGCACAGAGGTGGAGAACGAACCCAAAGAAGTCCCACCTACCGTCCCGCAGCTCTCCACAGCCTTCCTTGACGCCTCAGGTGAGGGACTCTTACTTTTAGCAACGGCCGGTGAAGGACAGAGTTTAATGGAGGTGACCACTCTGGAACAGGCTATAACTGAGACCCCTGCAGCACACGTGGAGGTAGAGCTTGACGGTAATGAGACGGGAGGAGAGGAGGTTCTGCAAAGTGACCAGGAACCTGTAATAGAAGTCATTATGAAAGAGCAGAGTGGCGAAGTCATGGTGGAAGAGGTCACAGGGGTCAATGAAGAAGAAAGAATGGAGATGGTTGCTGTTCAGATTGAAGGACCGCATTGTGAAGCAGTGGAGGTGGAAAATAGAGTCGAGACCGAGAAAGCTGTGGTTGAAGAGAATCAGGGAGAGGCAGAAGGTAAAGCAAAAGAGGAACCTGTGCTAACTTCCTCCTCGGGCACTGAAGGACAGAAGTTCCTCTGCCATCAGTGTGGATCCTGTCTCACTAGCGAACAGGAGTTGGCAAAACACCGCATGACCGAGCACGATCTGATCCCGGCATTGCACACCTGCACAGAGTGCGGGGCTGAGTTCATGAGCACCACACAGTTCCTGTACCATCGCCGGGAGCATCGCAAGAACCCACTTGCAGGACAGACACCCACTGATGGGGAAACTTGCAAGCTCTACCCAACTTCAACTGTCTCCTCTATTGCGAAATGCAAGGATGGTGTGCTTCTCAAACAACCAGGTCAGAGTAAGTGCAACAACACTGATTAGCTGCAATGAATTCCTTAGAGACCTAACTAAGTAGGAAATCCTTACAGGCTCAGCCATTCCCTAAGATGTGATTCGTGCAGTTTAATGATGTTAAAAACAAGAGTGAGGCATTTAACTAACTGATTATGGTTCTTTGTAATTATGGTTCTAGGCAAGGGGCTCCAGTAAAAATTAAAGTAACCATGAGAAAAATACTTTGTTAACTGTAGCAGATATGAAATGTAAATAAAATGAATAGTTATTAAAATGAAAAGTTATTAAAATGAATAGCTAGCGCTGCTTATTATAGCAAGTGTAACTTAGTTATGTGGAGGGAGACTGGAATCTATGAACAGTCGAATGGCTAGTACCACAAAACGTGTTTGGGTGATGATCAGGAGTCCCAAACCAAAGTGATTATTATCTGCGAAGATCAAAACATCATACTGTTTTTATAGAAATGGAAGTGATAGTTCAAGGAAAATAAAAATTCTGTCATCATTTATGCACTCTTTCGTCTGTGGAAGACAACAGAAGAAGATATTTTGAAGAATGTCTCGGTGGTTTTGCGTCCATACAATGGAAGTCAATGGGGCCCAATGTTGTTCGGTTACCAGCATTCTTCACAATATCTTCTTATGTGTTCTGTATAAAGAAAGAAAGTCATAGAGGTTTGAAATGACACAAGGGTGAATAAATGATTAAAAAGTATATTTTTGGGTGAACTATACCTTTAAAAGCCAGGTCCTCATAGAGGGGCACAACATAACAAAATAGCCTGCAGCTTATTATTTGCAGTTTGCCATTTCCAGCTGTTGGCAGTCACAAAAGTAACTAAACAATCTGGGGATATCAACTGATGTATTAATATCCTTCAACATTAACAACTTTTTTCTCTTAGTAGCAACGGCAGACGCCACCATCGAGGCCCCCGCCCAGCTGAGCAGGGACTGGTCTCGCACCGCTCTGCCTCACAAGTGCCCCCATTGCGGGGAGGGCTTCACGCGCCGTAGCCTGTTGCGTGAGCATGTGTCCCAACACACGGGCAAGAAACTCTTCAACTGCAAAGTTTGCAATAAGAGCTTCCCCTCTCCTGCCAGTCTGCTGCGTCACAACCTGACACATGGAGGATCCCGTCTATACAGCTGCTCCCTATGTAATAAGAGGTTCTTCCAGTCGACCTCGCTCAAACGCCATATGCTGGTTCACCAGGTGGGAGCCCCGGAAAGCAGGGTCCGAGGCAGGAGAAGAGGAAGAATGCTTACCCTGGGCGATGGACGTCTGCACACCTGTCCTGAGTGCCCAGCCAGCTTTAAGTCTGAGTCCCAACTGATGAGTCACAGGTGGGCATTTGTGCATTGTTTTTGTTTTGTTTTTTCATTGATTTGATCTGATTCGTTCAGGCAGGGTCGCAAGGCTGACTGATGTTTTGTTTGACTGTTAGTTGAGATGGAAAGGTCCGAGCGGTGAGAACTTGTCATGTTGCAATGTCTCTTAGGCTTGGTTCGCACTGATGTTTTGCAAGTGTAGAAATGTAATCAGTTTGTTCAGACGGAGTATCGATATCTGTCATATAGTAGTGATGTGAGGTTCAAAATGATGCTGAGAGACTTTGTGAAGCAACAGCTGCGCATAGCTGTTAGTAGCTGTCAGTGTTGAAGGAAATGAGGGCAAACTGATAATTTTGCCTCTGCTCATGTCTCTCAGGACTCTCACTGCAACTGACAAGGCGAACAAGAGAACATTTTGATACTCGCTTTTTACGCATTCACGCATACACTTGTGTCATAAAATGATGTCTCGTACATTCATTCACTATTCATTACATACTAAAGGTCACCATTCAATAGCATGACAAAAGAGTGAATGAAAACAGTTTATTCAGACTCTAGACAATATCACATGCTTCCTATGACATCCCACATCGAATGAGGATAAAATCTTTATAAGATGACCTAAAATGCATTTCCGCAAACATTCCCAAAGTATTTTAAATTGAAAATAAAGTCATAGGCGTTTAGAAAACTCTTTATTAAAGGTGCTGTTTGTAATTCTTTGAAGGATCTTTTGACAGAAATGCTATATAATATACATATGTCTTCAGAGTTGTATATCCACCTTACATAATGAAGCGTTATGTTTTTGTTACCTTCAAATTAGCTATTTCTATCTAAAAACACTGCGGGTCCCCTTACATGGAATTCACCATGTTGTTTCTAAACGGTCAAACTGCTCTACCGATTGCGTTTTGTAAATACATAATCTCCTTCAGGAAAGTAGTGCAAACGCAGGTGTGCTAGCCGTTGGTTGCAATTCACAACCTCACCACTAGATGCCGCTAAAATCTCAACTTTTCTCCTTAAAAATGTGTAATCTATATTTACTGTAAATTGAAGTCATACCTGAACAGTGAGCACCATGTGTTAAAATTCAGCATGGTGAACGGTGCTTTTTTACTAAAGTACTTTAATCATTTTCTAGTCTGAGATTTTCTTTCTTTGATTCATATTTTCACTGTGTTAGCTGTCATCTGTATACAAATTATAAAAGAATATACTGCTCTATCTCCTGATTTAGACTGAGATCTGTTCAACAACCAGAACTGCAGAAGGTCTACGTAGTACTGCATTTAGTGCATTATGCACCATTGTAATGTTTATCTGATAATTCGAAACCCTATTCACAGGGGCCCTTATTACTGGATTTCTCCTGCTGTTCAATTTTGTATAGGAGTAAAACATATCAGTGAAGCATTTGTACAGAGCTGTTATCTCCATTTCATCTGCTAAGGTTCTTGTTTTTTTCTTGAGCACTGATACGGCTAATGAAAACAGGATGCAGATAAACTGTTCATTTGTTTATAGCTAATACGCGCATGTTAATTATAATGTCAGTAATTTTACGGGGAAATACACGTTTCCCGGAGTCATTTTATGGAGGTTACTGGTTGAACATGACACGTTCACGAGCGACTGAGAACTAAATATGAGCAGTAATTACTGATGTCAGTAATAATTACAGAGGACCCTGGTGATTTTAATCCCATGCGAGTACGCCTCAAAACATGAGAGAGAGGCTGCCACTCACCTGCTTGCATATTTTTTAAATGAAGAGATGCTGTATTTACAGATGCCTTATAATTGTTCTCAATGTGAGTGCATGATTAAACCAAATTTGTAAGTAGGGATTGTTGTTGGATCGCCTCCAGGGATCACAGCCTTTCAAATTTTCCCTCCTTCTGTTTTCTGCTCCTCCAGGCTTCTACACACCAGCCATCCCTTCCCCTGCGAGGAGTGCGGGGAGGCATTCAAACGTCGCAAGGAGCTGGACCTCCACTCTCTCATCCACCAAGGTCAGCTTGAGCAATCCCACATTTAGCCCTTTGTCCATTGGTAGTCCCGCTTACAGTCTTGCACATAGTCCAAAATTAACTCTCGCCAAGTACCAAATGCAAATAAAAATGGGTGTAAAATAGCTACTCTCCAGATGGCTTGAACTAGGAATTACAGAATAAATATGTGCTTCCAAATGCCATCGCTGTTTTAATCTGATGTACTCAAAGAGAGACCTTGTATAAAAAGAAAAGCCTACAGAAGAAAAAAAAATGTGTGTGCTTTTTTGGCCACCCCTTGAAATGTGGCAGAAAATTCCTGGCTGTGAGCCACTAAAGCAAATTAATGAATTAATTATTTTGGCACAAACGGTTTTGTTTCACTGGCTTATTTATGTGATCGCGATTGAAATGATGGCCTTTGCTGTTTGCTGCAAAGTAGCAGCTAAATAATTGATTTGTCACTAGGGCAAAGTAAATATACATTTTGAAAAAGTAAGATATGCTGTACTAAGTCGATAAATGTCTCCCCTCTGTCGCCGCTGGTGGGTGAGCCGAGTTAATTTTGGACCGTGTGCACACTCATGCATATGTACACAAACACAGATCTTTATTAAGTGGCCCATTTAGTTTCTCCAATGTCCACCGTCTGCGTTAATGATTGTGTATCAGGCCACACACACACTGACAGAACTGTCAGACGAATGAGCTTTTATTGATCGTCCCCAAGTAAATAGATGAGGTCAGAGGTCACATCGATCAGGATGGGTTGTGTGTGTATATTTATAAGATCAGCTGCTGATCACTATCACCTCCGATCTGAGCTTCTCACACAGATCAGCCCAGTGTCGTCGCTCTTCCTCGGCAAAACAGAGATTGAAAGAACCCCGAATAGATTTTTTATAGGTGTAAATAAAACAGAGCAGGGTTGGTTAGCAGAAGCTTTTAAAAGCCTGTAAAGGTCATTGTTGCTGAGTCACAGACAGGCAGCGCGAATGCTTAATCAAATACGCTCTGCATCTAAACATCAGCCTCGCAGTCACATCACCCGTGACCCCCATAAAAGGCTGTTTTTGTTTCCGCGCTAGTGCTGTGCGTTCTGTGAAATGTCTGTTTGTCAGCGTTCCTCTCTCTGATTGGTTCTCCACAAACAAGTGGCATCTGGCTTTTGTGTGTTTGTGTTTGTGTTAGTGTTACACTCTCTGCTCCCATCTCTCTCGCTAGATGAGGAACGAACGTGTTTGTTTTTCTCACTTGATAAGAAGCCGAAGATGGGTTTTTGTGTGTGGAAAAATGTGTGCATAAACATGAGCTTCTCAGATGTCCTGTAAATTAAAAGCAAGGCTTTCCTTTTCTATTCTTGTAAAAAAGTGCATTAGAGATGAGGCATACTCTAAATATGTAACTGCTGTACATAAAATAACTTGTTTACAGTCACAATAAATAATAAATCATTAGTATGCACATCATTTCTTTCGCACCTTATTTCACCTTAAGACCGACATCCGATGAACAGAATCTATTTATCTTTAATTAAAACAAATATGCCACAACAGTTTAATAGCTAAATCTGTGGGATATCTGCAAACCTGGCAACCCTGGAGTGTAAAATGTACCAGATTTTTTATAGTCAGGATGACCCTGGAGTGTAAAATGTGCCATATTTTTTATATAGTCAGGATGAATGAGGGGCTTTAATACATTTTTGGGATCTCTGCTGAAATAAGAGCATGAAATTAAATATTTTATTTGTATTTAATAACCAAAAAATAAATACTAGAATAAGTGGGTGACACTTACCCCACTCCCTCTTATTTCATGCATTTACGTGTTAAGTATCATGTTCTCAAAACCTTGCTATCAATCTTTTTTCCGTAGATAAAGAACCAAAGACGTGTCCTAGCTGCGGCTCTCAGTTCCTGAATCAGACAGTGCTGGACACGCACATGCAGCGCTGCACTGGAGAGCCTACGGTACGCCGCAGGTATAAGGGACAGGGGCGAGGGAAGGTCGGGGGTCAACTGGAGTGCGATATGTGCGGCCACCGCTGCGTCACTCAGGATGGACTCGACCTGCACCGGCTCTCTCACACGGGTCAGACGCCACTGCGTTGTCCGCTTACCCCGTGCAGACGACGATTCGCCTCCAGCTCTGCGTTGGGGGAACATCTTTTGGCGCACTGCCGCGGTGCGATGGGCAAAAGAAACGCCCCGCGCCGTTTCACCTGCGAGTTCTGTGCAAAGGAGTTCGCCTACGCGTCCACCTTTGCTGTTCATATGAGGACGCACACCAACGAACGACCCTTTGAGGTACAACATTCATACTTTCTTAATGAAAATTATTTTATGTACATTAAATCAAAACATGATTTCCTTTAGAAATATTGTAAAAAAATTGCATATTGTTGGAATGACCTGCTTAATGAATGAATAAATAAATAGAAATATTTTTTTCCTAATTTTCTCCTCTTTTAGTGCTCTCATTGTAGGAAGCGTTTCCGGCAGCTTCCACACCTGCAGGATCACGAGCGTATTCATAGCGGCGAGCGGCCTTTCGCGTGCTGGGTGTGCGGTAAAAGCTTCAGCGTAGCAGCGAGGCTAACAGAGCACGCCCGCGTGCATAGCGGCGAGCGGCCGTACGCCTGCCCTCGCTGCCCCACCGCCTTTCGTTCACGACCCAACCTTGACAAACACATGCGTCTCCACGCCAACGACCCCATTGACCCCAATGCACCAAACGTTCTAGATGATGATGCAGCCGTACAAACTATCCTCTTAGTACAGGAGTCTTCCTCATCCTCTCCACCTTCGTCCGCATCTGGTGTGCCTGTGGTCCAGGAGGGCATGTTTGTGGCAGACGATTGCGGCTCATCTGTGGTCTTTCTTCACCCTAACATCAGTATGCCCACTATCACAGTGCCAGCCATTTCAATGCCCTCTCTGACTGTTCCAAACATCTCTGTGGTGGCAGGTCAAGATGTTCCTCATACAATTGAAGTCATTTTAGAGGAAACTGTGTAGCTTGTTATCTCATAGTAGCTTGCATTATAGATTAATGCAAGAGGTAGATTTAAGGTAGGAGAGGTGTGAATAAAATAAAATATGAATTCTTATTTGATACTGCTTTTTGGGTGGAGTAAAAGCAGATTCAGCAATGCACATGTATTCTTGAAAGATGGCTCTTTATTGAATAGGATATATATTATTGCTTTTGCAATAAAAAATATACAGTGATTCAGTGTCTTTACCCAGGAGAAAAGAAAAAAACAAAAACATATGTGTTTTTTATATTTAAATTTGCCACTGTAGTTACGCTTTGATTTTAGCTTTCATTTCAATTGTTTTATCTGCCTTGAATAGAAAAGATGGTCGATAAGTTGTGGTGTTTAATTTTAATAAAAAGCTTGAGCCCATTGGGTTGGTACTGATTTACTAAAGCTTGCTTTGACTTATAATAGTTTTTTGATAATGCTTTGGTTTCTGTAAGTCAAGGTTACTGCTTAAAGAAGTTTTTCCTTCTCTTTCAATATAAAAAGACATTGTGACTTTGACTTCTGTAAAAACCCATTGTTCTGATTTTACTATGGGTAATGCCATGATCACACTAGACTTTTGCAAAATGCTAAGTTTCTTCTTATTTTACACATCATAAATTCTAATGTGCTTGGTTATTCATTTTGTTATTTTAAAGCTGTGTTGTACAAAGTGGGATTGTGCAATACTTTTATTTTCTGCTTTCCCTTTACCTAAAAAAGGTCTAGCTGTGACGTATTGATCATCACGTGACACAAATTCACAGGTTAGAGTTCACCAAACTTGACTTTTTGAAATGCATCAAAAGGAACTTGTTTGCATGACTGTGCATTATGGACTTCCCATCTGCTGCATATGGCATCCATGCGTATAAATGGATGGATGTCAATAGAACAAAGTCTAGTGTGACCGTGGCATAAGGGGTGTTCCTAGAGGTGTACAATCCCAATCAGATCCTCTTTACCATTGTAAAATCATTATAATGCACCACCTTGTATAGCCTATTACAAAACGGTAGCAACAGAAACGTGATATAAATAGTTAATTTATTGTCCAGAATAAAGGAAACATCATTACATCAAGTTATATGTTGATATGAGCAAACTTCAGTTGATACTCTTTGTCTTGAAGGACAAGACATATTTCAAAGCCATTGCAGGTATAGTAAAAAGACTATGAAAAGCAATTGCTAACAAATTGAGAATGTGTTTTATATATATATATATATATATATATGGACACACTCTGCACCGTTTTATTACAACCTTTTAAGATATTACTAACCCCTTCTATTGTAGTCGTTTTATTATCGCCATATATTCTGATATTGCACTATTAGTGTTTCATTGCATGACCCCTTTAGACAAAAAATGATTGATCCTTTGTTCTGACATTAAAAGCTTTTCAATGAACTCAACATAAATAAATGATCTTGCAGATTTAGGTGTAAGTGAGGACTGCAGTTGAAACCAGACCCTACAAATCTCGGCATGAATTTCAAAACGTGAATGGGCTTTAAGTTGAGCTCCATTACCTCATCATGTAGGGGATTGAGATTTGGTTCATTGGGAGAGACAAAGAGAAACTGGTCATTACTGGAGCTCGTACTGTTTTCCTGCACTTGGCTCTTGCTCTCTATTTGGTCAGGTCGTGTTGAACTCCTCCCCCACACGGCTACTGCATCATTATGATTAGTCCCATAGATGATAGACATTGATAGCAAAACACCATCCCTGCACTAAATTCCCAAACAATCATTTGAGTGATATCTTCCCCAGCTCATTCATTTACAGACTTTGACTAGCAATTACTGTGTGACCTTCATGTAAATGGGCAATTTTGAGATGCACCATGGGTTTTCCTGGTAGCTGTTGAGCTGCTTTGGGAAACAAATAAAAGAGAAAATCAGTTCACGATTTTGATCGATTCTACCTCCTTTTTTGACATCTTAATCGTCTCTTGAGACCATGCATTATGTTATAAAGAAACATTATCAAATGAATTCTAGCTATGTACAGTAAACACAGCTGTCACGATATGATACTTTCTCTACAAGATTTTCGTAGTCAAAATAATTTACAATAATGATATTATTATGATGTCTTTTGATTATTTTAAAAGGAAATAAATGTTATCAGTTAAATTCATCAATCATTTTGTTTTTCGTGAGACAGTTCACTCAAAAATAACAATTATGTCATTTACTCAGCCTCAAGTTGTTCCAAATCTTTATAAATGGCTTTGTTGTGATGAACACAGAGAAAGATATTTGGAAGAATGCTTGTAACCAAACAGTTCTTTGCCTCCATTGACTACCATAGTAGGAATAATTACAAATGTAGTCAGAAGTGCCCAACAACAATTTCTTTCCTGTATTCTTCAAAATATCTTGTGTTTAACAGAGTTTGTTATCTCTATGCATTAACAACTTGAGGGTGAGTTAATAATGACAGAAACCAACAAACACCTGAACTTAGTAAATATTAGTGGTGGGCCGTTAACGGCGTTACAGTGAGACTCTTATCGCGCGATAAAAAAAATGTCGCCGTTAATCTATTCTCAAAGTTGGGTTGTGAGCTGGGTCTATACTACGCAAGCTATGATGACTTTCACCTTGATATTTTAGCGCGGATGTATACCAGCTTAACTGCACTGTACGGGGCGAGAACGAGATTTTTCAACTCGCGTGATTCGCGTGATTCGCGGAAGCAGAAGCCGCCTCATCATCTCATAACCAGTGTTTCATTCGCGTCCTTAGCGCAGCCTCATCATCTCATGACCAGGGCTTCATTCGCGCGATTCGCGCAACAAGTAGGTCTATTGGCTCTTTGCATTAACATGTAAATCACTCGCGCTTGACACGCCATTCGCGTTTGGTCTGAACACAACATAACGTTACTGTGAAATTACCGCATCAAACGTGACGTGCTAACATGGATGCAGCTATGAAGCCGCCGGGTTTGCTTCAGGGAATATTAAATTTTAAGAAGCTTCCCAATAGAAACATCGACAAGACTGCGGTTGTTTGCACATTGTGCAATGCGGAATTGGTTTAAAAAAAAACACTTTCTCTCAACAGGTAGTGGTCTAGCTTTAGTTGAAACCAGTAACTTTGTATTGAGATCTAATGTATTATGGCTCCTCTATGACATATCGCTTGTTGCTCCCTAACTCTTTGTAAGTCGCTTTGGATAAAAGCGTCTGCTAAATGTAAATATACTGTAGGAGCTCTTCCAGTCTCAAGTACCACCTACACGCAAATCATCCCTTAGCTAATGCGGAAGTAAACACAAGTTCATTTTATTGAACATAATTTAGTTTTCATCACCAATTATCATAGTAGAACAGCTTTCTCAAGCAGTTTGTGATGCATTTTGGAAACAGGAGATGAGCCCCTGGTCTAATGCGCCACCTGGCTTGAGAAACCCGTTCTCAAAGACTTACTTTTAGTCATTATTTGGGTTGCACACATATTCTGAATGCCTTCGGCAGAATTCAAATGAGCCATTTTAATCTAGATTAATCTTGGAATTAATCTAGATTAATCTAGATTAAAAAAAATTATCTATGCCCACCACTAGTAAATATACAGTTGTGTTCAAAATTATTCAACCCTCACTGAAATTGATTGTTTTGGTCGGTTTGACATTGATTATGATCATTCAGTCATCCTGCTTACAATTAAATCAAAGAGGCACGTGTAGGTCAGACAAATATAACATAACATTTATAATGAAATAACCACAAATGTCTTTTCTGAGCTCACATCATTATCAGTTTTTTTCAACCCCCAAGTGACATTCAATCTTAGTACTTAGTACAACATCCTTTTACAGTTATAACAGCTTTTAAACGTGAAGCATAGCTTGACACAAGTGTCTTGCAGCGATCTACGGGTATCTTCGCCCATTCATCATGGGCAAAAGCCTCCAGTTCAGTCACATTCTTAGGCTTGCGCACTGCAACTGCTTTCTTTAAGTCCCACCAGAGGTTCTCAATCGGATTCAAGTCTGGTGACTGCGATGGTCACTTCAAAATGTTCCAGCCTTTAATCTGCAACCATGCTCTAGTGGACTTGGAGGTATGCTTGGGATAATTGTCCTGTTGAAAGGTCCAACGTCTTCCAAGCCTCAGGTTTGTGAGGGACTGCATCACATTGTCATCCAAGATCTCCTGGTACTGAAGAGAATTCATGGTACCTTGCACACGCTGAAGCTTCCCAGTACCTGCAGAAGCAAAACAGCCCCAAAGCATGATTGACCCCCCGCCAGGCTTCACAGTAGGCAAGGTGTTCTTTTCTTCATAGGCCTTGTTGTTCTTCCTCCTCCAAACATAGCGTTGATCAATGGGCATCTTCTTTCTGCCACGACCAGGTAGCGTCTCAACAGTTCCCTTTGCCTTGAATTTGCGAATGATGCTTCCTATGGTGTCTCTTGGAATGTTTAACATCTTTGCAATCTTCTTATAGCCATTGCCCTTCCTGTGAAGAGTAATCACCTGTTCTCTTGTCTTCCTGGACCATTCTCTTGACCTCACCATGTTTGTAACCACACCAGTAAATGTCTAGAAGGAGCTGAGTATCACAGTCATTTTAAAGCTGCCTAATTGGTGCTTATTAGGCTTTATTGCTGCTCCCTGATATCCACAGGTGTTTTCAATACCTGATTGAAAACACTTCATTGAACCTCTGTTCTTCAGAGTGGTAGTCTTTAAGGGGTTGAATAATTATGTCAATGAAGAATTCACAAAAGAAACATTTACTACTGTATTACAAAACTAATTGATGTCATTTTAGTTGCATATGGTTCTTTAAGAAGTCCTTGTAGGATTTCATTCTGAATACAATTACAAATGTACACTAAATTCCCTAAAACCATTTAAAGCATTGGGGGTTGAATAATTTTGAACACAACTGTATGCTCTCTCTCTCTCCAGATTACAAGTGAAAGTAACGTCTGCGCATGGTCCTTCTCCTGCTCTCCTGTGGCTGTGCTGCGTGCTTTTCCGGGAGAATTGTCCAATAAGGGACTGAGAAAAGTTTTATATGTAATAAAACCTTTCCGAAACCTGTACGATACTACATAATACGCCCAACTAGTTTTTTGACAAGTTGACCATGTTAAGCATGAGAAGACAGCACGTTTAACATTGTAAAGAAGTCAGAATGCATGACACATCGTTGCAGGGCCACTTTACCAGGTTCTGAATAACTACAATATTATGATATGTGTAGAACTAACATGATATAGATAAAAATCATGTTTTTTAATGTTACGGTCATTGACAATCACTCTTTGTTGTGGCACGCCAAATGGTTTCCAATTCAGATCAAAATGCTGTTTTTTTAATAATGCTTTTGCCCATATTTTAGTTTTGGACTTATCCTCATGCAGAGGCAATGAGATATTCTTAAAAATATATGTATGGTGAACTCAGGTAGATAAGGACTGTTTGACATTTATCTTCGTGTCAAAAAGTGTCCCAATCAGCCAGTATTCACACGTCGTCTTGTTTCTTCGTTTCTAAACACTTGCCGTTATTTCCCTCACAGTGTGTTTGTACTGCACTTTTCTTCGTAAAGCTGCTTTGAATCCAAGCGTAATAGTATACAGAGACATTGAACCGAGTTCAGTTTTTAAGACAAAAACACAGTTTTCCTTTAGGACAAAAAACAGCTATCACCTTTTTTCTTCCCACCGGAGTTTTCTTTATAAATCTTGTTCAATCTATAAATATCTGCTCACGAGGAAAAGCCGTGAGGCTGAATATTCAGCGATGGGCTAAAACCTGCTGACCTTACAATACACCAGTGAGCACAAACAGTGCCCTGAGGGGTGGGTATAACACACACCTGACCATCATTCCATTTCATCTTCCCGTCTCCACACTACTACATTAAACAAGCAAAACTCTCATCAAACCAAACTTTTTGTAATTCAGCATGAATTGTGTTTTTGTGTTGCGTGTGTGAGTCCTATACGGATATCCTTTATTTTCCTCCCCTCTCTGCATCCGTCTCTCTTTGCTGAGGTAGCTGTACCTACTGTGACTTTGACAGAGTGTTCCCCTTGTGTGTTGCCCCTATGTGTATGTGCGTGTGCTATATCCGTACTGCAGTGTGTGTGTGTGGGGAGAGGACATGGCCTGAGCTGTATATATTCATCTACATAGGAGACTTATTATTATTATGTGCTTGTTTGCGTCTCGAAATGATGCCTTGGCCTTTATGTTTGTTTTGAAAAGAGATCGTTTACACAAAATGAATGAGAACGGGTTTATTCTGATGGAGTCGTGTCTATCATTCATTTAAAATAGGACTATGTGTGTACAGCGTCCTGTTAAAAGGTTTGCTTATCCGGTCCAGTCGGGTCTATTTCACTCGCAAGCACGCTCTCTGTCTGCCGGTCCCTCACGTTTCACTGTTACACCATCTCTCTCGCTCGCCGGCTCCCCCTCTGCCCACCATTTATTGTCGAGGTTGTGTGACTGGAATACTGAGTAGCTAATCATTATTCCAGCAGTGAGGCACGGTGCACAGGATGAATGTCAATGTTCTCTCTCCCACTCTTTCTCTCTTTTCCCATTCCCTCTTTTACCCTATCCCTACCCTCCTCCCTCATCCCTCTTCCCGTTCACTCCATCATTCCTCTTCCTTTCGCTTTTCTGCCTGCCTTTCCGCCTCTGTCCCACCTTCCCCTCCCATCCAGTTCCTCTCTCTCTCGCTCTCTCAGCCTTGTACCCTTGGGTTTCTGGTTGTCTTTGTAAAGAATAACAAGGAAGTCCTATGGAAATGAGGTTTAGCTGTATGCATTTGTCACCGGTTACAGGTATACAACGTAAGGTTTGAAATATCCATCATGTCAGGGCAAGATGCGTGTTGAAGATTTTGCGTTCGGTTGAATCAAAGGAGATGTGCATCGTTGCGGCTGCAAAGCGGAGGAGAGGTGGAGAGACAGCTGTTGAATGCATATTTAGCCATTTCAGGGAAAGGCAGAGCGATGGCTCTCCTGTGTGTAGACAAACAGGGCTGCAGTGACGGGGACTCCTGCTTAACAACAGGTGCACATGACAACCCTTAAAGTGATAGTTCACACCAAATAAAAACAATCTGTCGTCTTTTATTTACCCTCATGTCATTCAAAACCTGTCTGTGAGTATTTCTTCTCTGGAACACAAAGAAGATATTTTGAGAAATGTATTGGTGGTCCATACAATGGTTGCCAATGGGGGTTTGGTTACCAACATTCTTCGAAATATCTTCCTTCGTGTTCCGCTGAAGAAAGAAAGCCATACAGTTTTGAAATGACATGAGTGGCCAAATGTTATAATGTTTAACCTATATATGCATTCTATATGTCTTTAGAGTACCTCCAAAATGAGAGATTGTTAACAATTTAAAGGGATAGTTTACCCAAAAGTGCTGTCATACATTTATCTTTTGTCATTTCAAACCTATATGACTTTCTTCTGCAGAACACAAAAGAAGATATTTTGAAGTTGCTAACTGGCACACATTAATTGCATTGGTTTTGTGTCCATACAATAGAAGTAAATGGGTGCCGGTGCTGTTCGGTTGAACCATCCTTTTAACTTATTTTTTTTTCAAATAAAATAGTTCTAGCATTTTACGTTTATATTGTTAAGTTTACAGAAATCACATTGCTCTCAAAAACAAGTTTACTGAAATCACATTACCCTTAAAAACAAGTTTACTGATATCACAAAGCCATTTTAAATACAGTTATTTACTTTAGCTCTGTGAGCTGGTTTATAAAGAATACATTGAATGTAGCACAAAACCTGTTGTGCTTTTCTTCACCATCATGATGTGTGTGTCAGCCTGGACAACCTGTAGGACCCTTTTCTGTATATTACAAAATCTACGTTGTGCTACTAGGATGTGTCAGCACTGTGATGAGCGAGTGTCTTCAAAGCATGTCAAAAAATCAGTTTGTGTTTTTTTAATCTGAGAAGATAGTAATCTCAGCGGTGAGGGCTAATATTTGTCTTTGATAAATGAGGAGAGAGAGGAGAAAAGGGGGTGTTGGAAGGAGCAGAGAGAGAGAGAGAGAGAGAAAGACAAGGAGCTGATTGGATTGGAGGGAGAGCAGAGGAGGTATGAGGATACAATGAGCTGAGCAAGCGAGAGAGAGAGAGCACATGAGGAGGGGAGGGGGTCTGGAGTCAGTGAATGCAGTTTGTACTGCTGTGCTTTGGAATTACAGCTATGAACATTCTGAGGGACTTAAAACAGAACTCGAAGCAAAGAAGGAAAGATCATAGGGTGGAAAAGAAAGATTGCATAGCCTCTTGATACGCGACGGTCAAGATCGTGTGAGCGCACAAGGAGGAAACGCAGGAGGAGAAGAGGAGGCGCACTGGAGGGACTTCACCCCATCTTCTCATCCTCAATTCCTGAGATTAGCCTCTGGTCCCCCATCACTGGGGTCATCATTGGAACTGCGCCTCATGGTGTGTATTTGTGTGTGTGACATCACACCATGTTCCATTATTTGCTCCATTCATACTTAATGAACAATGCTATTGTGCAGCGATGTCTTGCCTTTGAAACATTGTTTGTGAACGAGTATGCCGTTGACTGACTGTGTGTGTGTGTGTTGCCGGCGTGTGATTGGTATTCTGTAGACAGTGCACGGTGCTCCAAACAGGCTCTGTTCAGAATGGCTCCACAGAGCGGGGATTGTGTTAACCTGAGGAGGACCATTCTCACACAAGGGTGAGTTTTCAACAGCCTCTCTCTCTTTCTCTCTCTCTCGAGCCCTTCGTTTTTCCTCTAACCGGCTATCTAGTTTTATTGGCTTTATCTCTCCATCGATGTCTGTCTCCATCTCTCTTTATGAATTTCTCATTTGCTATTTCATTAGACTTCAGTGCACCAGTGAGATTTTCTCCTCTCCTCTGTGTTTCTTGATCTCCCTGTTTTTCGTTCTCCCTCCATCCTTTAGCCTGAGTCACAGCGTTGGCTGTCTTCTGAACCGTTTAGAAAAAACGAGTGTGGATTCTCTCCTCCTCCTTATATTGAAGGCTGAAATCTTTCCTGTTGCGCACGTTTTGGCAGCGGCGCGTTGTTTGCATGCGTGTGTTTGTGTGTGTTATGTGTGTGGTGGGCACTGTTGCTCAGTGTTAACAGTGAGATCCGGCTCACAGATCGCTCCCATTCAACTGTGGAACATTTTTTGAGCCTGTGTGTGTGTACGTTGATCTTGTTTTGCCTACGTTGTGGGAAGCAAATGTGTGCCAACCATCCTTAGAGGAAAACTGCTTCGTAAACACTTACTAAATATGGCTATTAATGAAAAGTCCAAAAGTCTGCTGTCAAGGGTAAATTCAAAGCTGTGGGATAAATTGTATCATTGGCTCAATTTCATAGCAATAGATGCTATGAAACAGCATGATTGAAAACAAACATGTGTATGTGTGGTGGGCACTGTTGCTCACTGTTAACACTCAGTTCAAGCCTCTGTGTTTTCTCCACTTGTGTGTGTGTGTCAAGAGAACATGGCAGCGCCTCAGATGTGGGTTTCTCACATCACATCGATCCAAAATTCTGCCCTGTTGTCTCTGTGTCTTCCCACCCGACTCGCACCCGCACCCACGCTCACCCCAGATCTCACCTGCTCACTCTCACACAAGTGACTATGTGCTAACATGCTAAATGATCCCGTGGGATCGCACGCGTGTGTGCGGTTGATACTATGTGCGTATTGATCGGCAACGTTTTGGAGAGCTTGGAAAGGTCACAGTTCAGACCTGGTCATTTTTAACTGCCCATCCTTAGCCGCATCCCACCCCCACAACCCTTATTACTGTGTTTCACAGTTTGTGAGTCAGAGAGTCTCTAGGCCTGTGTGTATGTGTGTGTATGAAGAATGACTTGTCTGTGTTTGGAGAGCGAACGAGAAAGCTGGAGGGGTGAGAGAACGGCTGGTCAGAGGAACAAGAGAATAGAAATGCAGAAATAAAAGTATTTGAGTGAGTTGCTCTCCAGAATGACGTCTGTGATATGCACCAATGTCACTGTGTTTTTCTCTCTGTAAGTCTCTCTTTTATTTAGAAATGTGTAATATAAAACGTTGTTGTTTTTGTTGGGAGCACTTTGACGCAAAGGTCATGGGTTGGATTGTAATGCAACGCAAGCGCTGAGAAAACTTACACTGAATGCACTCAGATGAAGGCATCTGCCAATTTCTGGATGTAAATATAATAAGATAGCAAAGGGTTGATATAAAAAGTGCAAAAAAGTCACCACCAGTTGGCTGATTAGGGTGGATGCTTGGCTGTTTAATGTGTTGCTAAGGCATTCTGTGTGATTGCGGGTGTATCTGTGTAATTCCTCGGATGTTCTAGGTGGTCAAAATGGCCCACCCTTACGAAAAATATCCATCATTTTTTGTGTGGGAAAAGTGTAATTCCCATGTTTTTTGGGTGCATTACTGTTGGTAAAACCACGGTTTTACTATAGTAACCACACTGTAAAAAAAATCTCCAATTTCAGCTGCCTTTAATCTTTAAATTAAATCAAATTAGCTTTATGAGTCAATTGAACTTATAATACAACTAGAAGTTAGTTCAATATATTTTAAGTTGAAAGAGTACATAACTAGGGATTTTTAATGTCCTACTTTGGTTTATGGAGTGTCCAACAACACGTTTATGTCTATAAAAACACTATTATTTTGTAATGATAGGCAGTTATTCTCACCTTACTTCTTGACTGACTCTAAATGATCACAATTCATTGGTCTAATCCCCTCCTTTCAGCTAGCCTAGTCTGATTTGATTGGTCAGATGGTCTAGTCTGCTGTGATTGGTCTACCGCGAATGAGGCTCCCGAGCTACAGTGTTTGGGGGAGAAGAGTGAGTTTTCGAGGGCAGTCCTAGCAAAACATAGGAGTGGACTATATGAAATGACGTAAATCCACAGCGGTTCGCGAATAAGACTCAGACTCTGCATAATTCAGATTTGACTCCCTTGTTTCCAAGCCAATAACTTTGTAATTCATTCACCTTCGCATTTACAACTTGGGAGACTGCTTACTTTCAAACACGGCAACATTACACACGTCATTTTCATGGTCTCATGTTATGTACTCTTTAAACTATAATTTGATTTAACTTAAAAAAAATTATGAAGCTGTTTAACTTAAGTTTAAGTTGTTTTTTTAACATTAACATGCTAACCATGTTTTTTGGTTTCAACTGTTGTAAAACCATGCTTTTTTGGTTTTTAACCATGGTTATTATTGTATTATCGTGAGGGATATATTCTGGTCACTACATATGACTCGGGTTCATCTTCCAATTTAAATATGTGGTAATCATTAGATCTCTTACAAAATAAATAGCACTTCTCCTCAACAAGTCACACAATGTAAAGTATTATTCTTGTCCATAGCCCATGGTTTGGGATGAGACACGCATCCCGATTTAATATTTGCCCATGGAAACTATAAGCAGGGACCGTGATGCTTGCCACTAAGCACCAACAATAACAAAATTCAAAACATAATCAAATAAAACACAATCATATAAAATTGAATAAGAAAAACTTTCATGAAATTAAGCGTATATAGTTAGTTCTGGCAGGTCACGTGAGTCAGCTGATCCTCAGCTTCCTAGAAATATGACACATTCACCGCATCCATTTAAATTTACATTTAGTCATTTGGCAAAATCTTTTATCCAAAGCGACTTACAGTGCACTTATTACAGGGACAATCCCCCTGGAGCAACATGGGGTAAAGTGTCTTGCTCAAGGACACACTGGTGGTGGCTGCTGGGATCGAACCAGCAACCTTTGATTTACCAGTTCAGTGGTTTAACCCACTAGACCACCATCTCCACATGAATTTAAATTTCATTCAGCTAACAGCAGCTTATCGCGTTGCTCAGGAGTAAATAACCCTCCTCCATCCCCAGCTCCACGTCACATTTTCAATTCGGACTCGACTGTTATTCCTTTTCACAGTAGCAAATACTTTACATAATGTGTTATACTTAAATGTCAAGCACTTATGACATCTGCTTGTTCTGTGTACCCTAAGGGGGGTTATCGCCACGCTCCCTGCTCTTATTCGTGCTGGCTTACCGCCAATCAAAAATGTATGCTAATTGTCAATAATTTTTGATGGTAGTGAACCTGACAGAAACAAAAGTTCAACAAACATTCAACAAGACATTTATGAACATTAAAAATGTTATATTGTACAGAATAAAGCAGTAATTGGTTTCTGAGGGCGTACGTCTCATATGAATTTTGCTGCAACAGATGCATAACTGTCCTCCCCCAGAAGTTCTTCTGTCTCTACACCTCTATATATCTCTCCCGCGCTCCCTCTCTCTGTCTCTTCACCTCTCTATATCTGTCTATCACTATATTTCACTCTGTCACTACACCACTCTATATCTCTCAATGTATTCCTCACTCTGTTTATACACCTTTCAGTATCTCTATTACTGTTTCACTTTCTGTAGAGCTATCTCACTCTGTCTCTGCCCCTCTGTATATCCGCTTAAGTCTTTTATTCATATCCCACATTGTTTCAGAGCATCTATGCAGAACATCGTACCGTACTGTCTTTTAATTGTCTGGGAGTCCCTGTTGAGTAGTTTAGTGAAACTTCCTTAATGCCTTAATGTTTTTGTCTTCAGACGCGCAGTGAGCAAGCCAAGGGTATATATCTCTTTATCTCACTCTGTCTCCATTTTCAATTACGATTCAAGTGCTCTTCTTTGGCCTGACAAATATTTTGCATTTGCATTCCCAAAGCATTTACATACATATGCAATATACAAATAAAGCAATACAGAAAGAGCTTTAATCAATAATGAATAGAAAAATACTTTTCCGATAGATAAATGGCATGGTGTTATTAACAACTAAAGCCAAGAAGAGCAACAGCGGGAATCTGATGTGGTCCGATCACTCATGTCCCTCATGTTGTGCCAGAAACACAGAAGTATACATATTTCACAGGAAGAGTTTGGCATGTGTCGAATGTTTCATTTAATGATTTCCAAGCTTTTTTCTTTGATCACAGAGTTGACCCATTCTCTTCCTGTGGTTGCCATTTTTTTCTGTCTGCCTGTTTCTGTGGTACGCTTGTGTTCATTGAGTGAAAGTGTCTGGTCCAGAGTATCGTTGTAACGGGGGTCAGCGGATGCTTTCCAAGGCTTTATGTGATATAGTGAAATAGTGTTGTTTTACATCTCCGTCTCTCCATCTCACAGCAGTCTTTTTTCTCCCCTCGCCCAGCTCCCCCTTTCATATCAGTCTAGCTCATAATCAAAGCATGACACGGAAAATTGTATGGAAATACGAATCGTGGTAGGAGAGCTCACCTCTGAGATTCACCTTTAATTGCCTGCTCCTTTCATATTACAGTTCATCTGAGCACAGAGGGACAACAGATGAGCTCTCTTTATGTGACATTACCAGCCACAATTAGTCAATCAGACCATGGGGAGCCCATCAGTACATGTCGGACTAATGTAAATTCATGTCCCACTTTTAGTTTTCATTTGATTTTGTTTGCAGTTTTCAGGCTAGAAAGATACACTATTCGCTTTAGCTTAAATTACTTGCAAAAAAACTTATATATATTATATTAACATTAAACTTACATGCAATTTATTGGTACCAAGCAGTTTAACTTTCATCAGCTATCGAAAATAATAACATCAATAATACAGTGACAAGCATATTCCATGTCTTTTTTATTAATTGCTCCTAACTGTCGTTCAGCTATTAGTATTAATTCTCATTAGTCATTAAATGTTTGGTAAACACTGCAAATGTAATGAAGGCGGCAGACACAGACGAGCACCTTTAATTTAACCCAGCAGAGCGCCACTAAAAACTGGCTCGCTCACAGATCATTATTGCAAGTCACTTCAAGTTCATTTAGATTCTGATGTGAGCAAAAGTGGCGATGTCGGTGTAGCTTATTGGTTTACTTTTTTAATTACTCTGCCTGTTTCTAATGGTTTGGTAGATTCGGAGTGATTCTGGATTCATTTCTTATACAAGAAATATCTCATCAGACACTCACATTTCGTCACATTTGGTTTTTGTCATGAATAAGTCCTATATATATATAATTTACATTACACCGACATACAAATATTAGAGGTGCCATGATAAATTGATAGTGGGAATACTAAACATGTGACCATTATAATCAAAGCATGACACAGAAAATGATTCGGAAATAAGGATTGTGTTATAAGCGCTCCAGGGATATATACAGTATAATTCAATACAATTTAATTTATATAGAGCTTTTCACAATATGCATTGTTCCAAAGCAGCTTTACAGGAGAAGACAAGAAAAACTAAAAAAACACAGAGAGGTAAAACACAGCACATTGCATGGTGTTTATAGACCAAGTAAGATCATTCTAATAAATAATTAATAAATAACTAAATAATAAATCTAAAAAATGATTAAATAAATGCAGTCTATATTCATCTTGCAAAGTAGTCTATATATATTTATATGGTCTATAAATATATATCTACTATATTAGATATATGAGAAGTTTATTTGCAACAACAACTTCAGTTTGGTAAATATTACTTGGAATCCACAATAATAAACATGTTTTTGAAAATTTAAATTTAAACATGAAATTTGATTTTTTTTTTAAATAACTCTTCATATATTTATGAGTAATATATAAGTAGTGCCACAATCTATTAATATAGTGTTAATACTACACACATGATAATATCGTAAATGATTCATTGCCTGTGTCTGATTGACACTGCCAAAGAGGTTACAAGCTCTGCCTCTCTACATTCATATTTTCAATATAATTCATTGGCCAAAAATAAGAGAAAACACACAAAAAACTAAATTAAAGACTACGTGGCCGATACCATTCTTTAACATTTCATTTCATTGCTGCTGTGAATTACACAATATTTGCAGCACCGGTTTTATTGAATTATAATGAGGCTGTGTTTTGATTTTGATATTGATTGTGGTTTCACGGTCTTGTCATAAGGCACATAAGCACGTTTTTTTAATAGAATTACATTGATTTTATTGCTAAAATACAGTCTTGTACATAAGTGTTATGCGCTGGTGACATGATTCTAATGTAAACACATTAAAGTCACAAGGGAAGTACTATAATGAAATAGCTTTCTTTATTAAAAAGAGATGGTGTTTTCTTGATCATTGTTATATAGGTTGTTTTCATAACCAAATAAAAATATCACTTCCTGATAGTATAATTGTTGGTATGTCAGATCTGATAGTTTGTATGTGTATTACAGTAAATATTTCACATAACTTACAATTAATCCTTAATATTTATCTTTTTTTAAGGTCTTAAGCGACTCAAGGACACGAGACTGAGCAGATGAGGAAATTTCCTCTGCAGTGACAGATGAGACGACCATACTCTCCCCGGCGTCAGCGGCGGCTCTGTTTGCCTCCCCAGACCTCGTAGCAGCCATAACTCGACACGTCTCCATCCTAGAGGGGCCATTCTTGAAAGAGAGGAAGGTGTCTGATGTGCCAAAACTTCTTGAACTCCTGAGAGGAGCCGTGGGATTTGAACGGATTGCAGGATTGATGAGAGATTGTGAGCCGCTCTCCACATCTCCACCTGGGCTACTTAATCAGTTCCTCATCTCAGTCTCTTGAACTCAGCTTATGCTGAATGACTTTATGGTATTAGGCGAAAAAATCTCATATCGTTCACCATATATCTAAATCAGATTTTAAACCAAGTCTTTCTCCGCAGTAAATGTGGCAGGTGTTCTGGACCCGAGGAAGGATTTACCGAGAATAACGTGTAAGATAAAGCGAAGTGAATCTGAAGAGAAGTACTGAATTATTTGGGCATTTATGTCTGTATGAGAGACTCAAAAGGCAGCAATGAGTGAGGCCTTGTGCCGAGGGTTGACGGAAAAAGAGGCAGCTGGACATTGCTGGACGGACATGTGCCTGTGTTGAAGAGTGTATTTGGGTGCGAATGCAGGCGAGAGTTTGTTTGTGTGATTGCCTCTTACATCTGGCTATTATTGCGGTTCTCTCCTATGTTTGTGTTGGAGCCGGCAGGGTCAACATTAGAAGAGAGAGGGGCAGGAGGAGAGCACGAACAAATATTTGAATGACACTTCTGCTTTTGTCACTGTATTTTTGGCATTGTGTCCCGGTGTACTTTTCTCTCTGAGAGCTTAAGCTTTGTAAAAACACGCTACTTTTGACCCATCAAAATGGATTATTATAAGAATCACAGCTTGTGAAGGGCTCTCCGATGGATCATCGCTGTCCAGAATTCCTTCTCCGCTGAGACTCTCCACACCACTCCATATCTGTGACTTTCAACGTGTCATTCTGGGAGACATCTACAAATCCCCAGAGGACTGCATTCACTGGTAACCACTGCGATCCATGGCATCCCGTTCCTGACAAGGTCTGCTTATTTCGGTGAGTGTTGTTATTCCACTCTGTGTGTGTGTGTGATGATGTTTCCATGTTTGTGTGTTCGTGCATGAGTGAGCATTTGGAATGAATCTGCAACAGTTGTTAGGGCCTTAAAGGCTTTATGCTTTTTTGTTTAGGTGGTCGTGTAAGCTTGTTGTTTGTTTTGCTGGTCATATAACCTGCTATGCGAGAAGGAGCTTGATGTGAACATGCGTCTTTATTTTGCGGACGTTTTTGAGGTGCCCACCTCACTTTGTTGCTGCTCATTAGATGAAATTCCACATGTTTGTTTTCTTGTGTAACCTTCATAGTGTATCTCCCTCCTTCACTTTAAACTGAATAGAGATGTGACCTTAAACAGCCTAGTGAACTATGAAAAACACCGCCACACACTCCCACCTTACACACTTCCCACGGTGCTCTGCAGGCCTGAATATCCTCTTCTGGGTAAATGGAGCACATTTATGTGGTTAAGTAGGCAGGCACGTAATAGGGCTGTTTGAGCTACATTTGACGTGTGAGAAATGAGCAAAAGTATAGAATCTGAATTAATGGACAAGGTCACCCAAAATGAACATTATTTTGTTATTTATTTACGCCTATGTATTCCATAAACAGGTGATGGTATTGTTTCTGTGAAACAAATGAGATTTTTTTGTTTATAGTGAAATGTGATCTGTCAAAAATTATGATGATGATGATAAAAAAAATACAACACAAAGGTTTTAAGGTCTAGAATGAGGGTCTCAAAGGTCTTCATCACATCTTCAAGCCTCATTTTGACAACTCATAAGGCTTCATAATGGTTTAGCAGACATGGTCACTAGACTATGGATAAAATAAAATATTATTTATATATTTATAGTTATACAGTATATAAAAAATGTACATTTACATTTAGTCATTTAGCAGACCCTTTTATTCAAAGCGAATTACAGAGAGTTCAGGGAGCAATAAGCGATATGACATACAGGAGCAATAATACAAAAGGGTTTTAATACAAAGTTACTAGTTTCAACAAAAGCCAGACCAATGCCTATTGAAAGAAAGAGAGATGTTTTTTTAACTCATTTGTCTGTCAAGTATTCACAGAAGAGGTTTTAAGTAGTTTTTTGAATGTTGTGAGAGATGTGGTTGACCGGACTGAGTTAAGAAGAATGTTCCACCAGGAAGGAGTCGTGAAGGAAAATGAGCGGGAAAGCGATTTTCTGCCCTTATGAGAAGACAATACAAGACGCCGCTCGTTTGCTGAACGCAGGGTTCTTGATGGGGTGTAGGAGTGTGTGAAAGTATGCCGGTGCAGATCTAGTGATAGTTCTGCAGGCAAATATTATTGACTTGAATCTGACACGGGCTTCAACGGGTAGCCAGTGGAGAGAGATAAAAAGGGGAGTCACATCAGCCCTTTTGGGCTGTTGGAAGATGAAATATAGTTTATAATTAGTTTGGAGGAGAGCATGGTAAAGTTTTGACAAACAAAAAGAACTGCATCAAATTCTTTAGATGTTAAAGGTCCAATGTGTAATTTTTGGGAGGATCTATTGACAGAAATGCAATATAATATGCATGTCTTCAGAGGTGAACAAAGACTTCACATAACGAAGCATTTCTTTCAGTTTTTATTACCTTAGAATGAGCTATTTCTAAACCGCGGGTTCTTTTTGGCAAAAGAAGCAAAAACATAAAACATCTTTGTCCTGTGTCAGCCACCGTATTGCTTTAAAGGGAGGGGTGGAGTGAGCGGTTGGATGCAATTCGAAACCTCACCCCTATATGCTGCTAAATTTCATACACTGGACCTTTTATAAATGAAGGTGAATAATTTGGATGGTTGTTTAAATCTTTAAATCCCCCCATGTAACTCATATGGGGGGGTTCCCCCAGCTTAAAAAAATTAAATTCTGGCTCTGTATATAAAGAGCAGTTGGGAAGGACAAGGGTGAGTAAATCATAAGTAAAGTTTTTCATTAACAATGCGGTCATTGTGTAATCTCCTCAGTGTGTGACCGTACTCCACAGGTTTCACAAATCCTCTTTGAGGTAATGTGTGTGTGCCTTGTGTATTTGAATAGCAGCAATCATCCGTTTGTCCTGTCGCCTTATTTGTGTTTAATGAGAATAAAGACCATGTTTTGACTCCATCAAAACTCTAAAGCACGCCAGTGCATATATATGCATATTTTCTGGTGTAAAAAATAATAATTATGGTTTGTTGAAATGGGTGGCACATGTACATGGTCTGAATGCACAAAGCAGCTTCTTGTGGATTTACGTACTTCTTTGACATCAGCCTCCACTGTTTCCATGGCAGTGGACTATTGTTACTTTCCGTCTGGGCTACGGATATTGGGAGAGGCGTTTGTGTCCAAAAGCATTACGAGGGTTTAGGGCTGGACTTGAAACCTTGAAAACAATAAACTTTCTCAGATTTTTTAAGAAGAGGATACAGCTCCTTAATATCCTCGTTCCTCTCTAGTTTCAAGCTGCCAGTTGTTATTTGTGAGGTCACATACTTCACACATGGCTCAGCGGGTGCTCAGAGATATAAAATACGGAGGGAAAATTAAGCTGGTCTCATCAGACGTCGCACAGATAGAGAAGATGAATGGAAATGATATCAGTTGCCTACTTGGAATAAACAACAAAGCTGTTAGGCTTTTGCGGTCTGCGTTTGAGGGCCTGCCTGGAAGGATACATTTCTGTGTAATTGTGCCAAAAAGAAAAATATCAGATTCACTGAGAATATCAGTCAGGAAATAACATGATTTATTTTCGCCCGTTTGGAGAACCACCTGCAAAGTAGTATTCAGTAAAATTGGAAAAGGCCATCTGAGGAAATCAAACTGTGATTGTTGCACAGGAGGACATGAGGCGGGTTCAACAGCGAGGATGAAAAAGCAGATTTATTATAATGTCAGAGGGATTCCTGACGGAGCTGGTTTGGCAGCGGTGAATAGAGTGAGGATCACCGTATCTTCAATGAATGGAGCTTAGCCTTGTTTGAGCTTATGTTGGTTCACTTCCCGTCTCTTCGTCTTTCCTTCTCGTGTCTCATCTTTTCCTCTTCTCATCTTTTCTTGGTACTTGGTATCTCTGTTGGTAAGAGCGTGTGCAGACGTGCGCCACAGGTTTGTGTAAAAACTGATTTTCCATGTTATTCCAGCACGATTTGGAAAGGTTTCATCTTGTGGGCTTCAAAGGAAGTGAGAAAATCTCTGGTCTCAATATGATCACAAACCTGCATCGTGCATTATTGCGTACCGTTCACAAGCTCTCAGAATTAACATCGCCCGCATGCAATATTATGCACTGGATGGAAGGAATGAAATGACCTCACCAAAAGACAGCATCACAAATATGACATCAGTTCCAGTTCATTGGTCCACTGGCAGCTGGATCGAATGTATTGATCTAAAATAAGAGCATGTCAGGTGTATATGTGTGTGTGTGTTTGGGTGTGTGCACGAAAGAGATTTAAAAACACTGGCTCAGTGTTTTTTTTTTAAAGACACCGGGGAATGTATTTTATATCACAGTGTGTTCTTTGGTTGGTATTCCGATGTGTGCATGCAAGTATGCAAAATGTGATTAATGGTGCGACTTGCATGTGGCATATTTACTAGTTTCTAGTGTATTGTTGTGAATTAGTGTTTGCTGAGTGAAGCACTAAAAAAATCTTGCTTCTAAGGATGAGAATACCATGAATAACATTTTAAAAAACAAATAATAAACTGAAAATCAAATCGAATGTTAGACTGCACTGCCGACTCCATTATTTCTAACCACAGTGTCAGGAACATTTTTATTATATTGCAATTTGTCCGTCGTAATGTTTCAGACAGATTAGTGCTCTCTGAAAACTTCAGATTCATAAGTGAACTGTTCTGTTTGTGTGAATGTTAACACTCATGGTATTCATTAGAGCTCTCTTGCTTTGTTAAGGCGATGAACAAGCAAGGCGGGGTGTCTAAAGCGCCAGCAACAACTGTTTGTTTGCACTGATGGGATGAAGTGCCCCCCTGGGTGAAATCAATCAATTCCCTTTTCTTCATTTAGCAGACACTTTCATCACAATGACTTGCTAATCGGAAAGGTGTTATCTGATTGTTGTGTGGATTCGTAGATGTTGTCTGTTTGTTTTACTTAATCTGTTTTTGGTAATACGTCGATAACAATTGTGATTCTTTTAAGCAGTATATGACATAATATGACGTAATATGACATATTGAAAAAATATCGACGTTCATGATACTGAACAAATTGAAATATTAGAATACTGTCAGTAGTGAGCTATCAATAACATCAGTATATTACAACATTCTTTTTTGAACTAGAGAGGAATAGATAGATGTTTAAATGTTGTGTAGCTGGAACCTTTTATATATTTAACTAAGGGAGATTTTGTACTTTACAGCAGCAGAAAAATCATGAGACCAATTTGTAAAATGGTCATTTTTATTCCATTCTGTGGAATATATATGATATTTCTCCCAAATTTCAGATAAAATGTGTATCACAGTTTTCATGTGTCTTTTATAGTGCTGACTTTGTGACACTCCTGAGGTTTGATTTTGACTAGAATGACCCCAATACATCACGAAATGCTGCTTAAATGAATATCTGAAATGGTCTCATATTTTTTCACGGCTGTATGTCCTAATCAATGCTGTTCAACATGCTCAAACCCCTTACGAAAATGAACAATGTTTATCCAGTAACTTTTTTTGGTGTATTGGCAATGGCTACCTACCACTTATCGTTATGTATGTCCAGAGAAACATGAGTTACCCTCTTATGATTGGTCTGTGGGATTTACTCTTAATAATGACAACATGGACTCGTACAAAGGAGAAATAATAGACTACTTAAATGAAACAATGATGTAAAAGCAGTGTCGGAGCCAGACCACGACTTACAGGGGGGCAAGTGGCTCCCAGTGGGGGGCACACAATCAGCATCATTAATACAAAAATACAAAAAAAATCAAAACTACAGCATCTGTGCAAGGGCACGCTCATGTAGGATGCTATTTTCCGTACAAGTGAACAAGAATAACACAAATTAAACAATATTACCAGACAGAGTCACAACAAAAACACCAGGTTGACAATTAGAACTATTCTGTGACATAGTGTTTATTCTCACCAAGGCTTCTAAAAGTAAATGAAACACACGTAACGTTACCTTTCAAAAAAGCTGAATGCGCTGCGTGCGAACATTCAACCTCCTTAAAACTGTGTCCTTACATTCGGTTGTAAATTTTCCTTTTCCAAAGCTGAACCAACTAAGCCTTCCGTTTGTGAAGCATCAAGCATCTGTACCTTTGCTAATTGCTAGCGGCTTCCCTCCACATGTATAGAAACATTAATACACTGCGTAATGACGCATCATCACAACAGCTGGACTAGATTAATCTTTTTTTAACAAAGTAAATACATAGGCTACCATTTTCATTTCCACTTTGTTTAAAATGCTTTAAACGTTAAAACTTTGTATTAATTCTTTTCAGTATGTATTACATGAATTAAAAACTGTGTTATGTGGGGGGGGCACAACAACCCTGCGGGGGACATGGCCCATCGAGTGCCCCCCCTTGGCGCCGACACTGTGTAAAAGTGAATCATAAAATTACTCATCTGTAGACATTCTAAGTCACAGCATCAGTTCAGGTGCTGAGAGTGGGTTGATCTGATCCAGAAAAGGCAATAAAACATCTGTTGAGCCATGTGCACAAACGCTTTCATTACAGCCCATTTTCCCTCAACACTCTGGATCATTTAGCCATTAGGCCTTTAATATTTAAGTCTGTATGTGCCTCACTCAGAAGTCTAGGGTGCACTTCAAAACCTAAAATAGAAACATTCTGAATTCCATATATTGCCTTCACGTGAATTACAGTAAAATAAATTGCTGACTTTTTATATAAAAACAGGAGGAAAAATCTTGACTGGCACTCCAACCGTTTCCAAAAGTAATTTCTGGAAGGTAGAAAAAGGCAAAGGAAAACGACCACTTCTTTTTGAAGTTTTCTTCGAGACACTAATGATAGCCTTTTTCCCCCTCAAGAAAAAAATCTAATATTGAAGAGATAAAAACAGTTCTGAGTCATGGTAATGCTTTTGAAGTGCTTTTGCTTTAGAGAAAATACATTGGTCAACCTCTACTTTTCCGTTTGTTCAGAACTGGGCCAATACGGTGGTGTCACAATTAAAATCAATCTTCCATTAAGAACAAGTGGCTCTGTCTGTCTGAAGCTTCTACCTGTGGGCCCTCATTTCAGCTCGGCTCTGAAAAAGATCCATCTTTATTAGTCCTTCACATTGCAAAATCAATGGAAACCCTCTTTCATAAGGGAACTGAATATGAGCAGACACAGGTTCTCACGCCTCTACACTTTAAGGCCTCACCTATAAAACCTTGAAAACTCACTTTATACAAGTCGAGTGGTTCGAATGGAGATCTAAGAAAGTCCTGAAAATGGTTAGAAAAGCTAATGAGAAATGTAGGTTACTGGACAGTACAGTAAAGGTATTATAGGATTTAAACCATTCTCACGCCGTGATTTTATCATTTGAGTAGGCCATTCAATCTGCCATTCAATCCCCTTAGTTTGGCCAACGAAGATGAGGTGTATTGCCGGTAAAATAAGATATCATTCTTTTTGGAAAGCAAATTCGCTTTTGCTAATTTGCATTCTGCTGGGGAATGTGTATACATTCCAGTGGCTAATATATCATATCATGAACGCGATGAACGATAAGCAATGCATGAATCAAACTTACTCAGCCAACAATTTCTTACACAGTTTTACGCATAGACCTGCATGGGCAGGAAGAAATCATAGAGAACGTTGAAATGACTGACAAAAACATGAGTTCCTTTGTCTTGCCTACATGTGACAACAGCATTTCACATATCGTATCATATTTTTTGAGTCATTACTCATGCCAAGGTTTTGGTCGCATTGATGTGCCTTATTTCATAAATGTTAAGTAATGAAATATACTCATGGCACTATTTTTGAAAACATTTTTCACAGTACAAAAAATGCCAGGTTATGGTTGGGTTAAATATGGACAAACCCAACCGTTGTGTTTAAATGTTGTTTTAACCTATTTCAACCCATTGTTGAGTCTAATATGGAAATTGCAACCCAGTCTCAAGGCAGTTATGAAATTGGCACGAAATTTAGTATCTATTGATTCGTGTTCATGGACACGAGTTCCCCCTTGTTTCATGTCACTCAACATTTTTTTTTATGTCACTCAGCATGACTTTCAATACAGAGATCGCTTTTGTGCACTAGGCTATATCCATTTATATATTTATAACCTGATATCAATGGAAGTCATACATATTTAAGGAGGTGGGTAACCAACACCTTACCACACCCCAAACCCTAAAATCACAGCTTTGAAGGCCAATTTTTTTTAAACGCACTACTGTACCGAGCTGGCAAAGGAACGATTAAGGCCCACAAAACACCGCCCCTAAACCTTATGTCAAAGGGCAAAGATAAATCATCAAAAAACATATGAATGCGATCGTAGGAATTTACAACAGCCACCTCTTGAAATAGGTTGCCTACGAATTCCCATCCGATTGCGTTGATATATATTTGAAGAGTTTGGTTCCAAAATGAGATAACTCATGTTTTTTTTGTTATCGTGTTTTTATTGTATTAATAAGACGTATTTTTTGAGTTATTATTATCTCAATTTGGAACTTTACTCTTCATTTATATACATGAAAGACACTGCATTTTAAAATATGTTACAGTAGATTTAAAGTCGTGCTGGGTGACACAAAAATTGGAAAATAGAAATTTGTGTCTATGAACACGAATCAATAGATTACATTTTGTGTCATGCCATTAATTCCCTTGAGACTGGGTTGGACATTTTCTTAGTTAATTTAAGAAAACTGCTGGCTCTATCTATCTTTTACCCAAATATGACACATTAAGCTTTGAGTTTAGTTTTTAAAGAACTTTTTTAAGGAAATTTAGAGATACAGTTCTTATGGATTTATGCTACGTTTCAGGCATCTTTGGGATGTTTCCCACCTCAACCGGAAACAATTTCTGGAACTCTTCTCTTTTACAAATTAACAGTTTTATTGATTGTCAAACTCCGCTCTTAGTAAAAGTTATTAGTAACGTTAATGATTAAATTTTATTTTTGATAAAATTAAATTTTATTAAATACTTTAAATGTTACTAAATCCAGACAATATGTCCAGGTTTGAGGTGGGAAATATCCTTAATCCAAGGTGGAATGCTGCATCATCGCGCTGCATGTTGGTCTCAGTTTTTCTTACTTCATGTAATCCCAAATGATGGCAAAATCAGATCTCTGTGTTGGCCCTATTGCCTCTTTCCTCTACGCTGTATATCACTGATAATCACAGTCTCAATAAAAATGAATGACTTCTTGTTGCTGCAATACACTCTCAGTCTGAATAAGGCTTTAGAAAAACAGTAAATTCCATGGTGGAGTCACAGTCTAATGCCTAAATTGCAAAAGCTGACTTTCTAAACCAGACAAAGAGTCCAATGTTGGGTCACCCAGCTCCCTTTGTAAACTAAAGCCATCTGTCTCATCTCAATAGCCGTCAAGAGTAAATCTCAGGACTCCACAAACAGAACACACCCAACCTCTCTTCACATCCCAAAAGCCCCACTGTAAATATGGCTTTTTCACAATTGCAGGTGTCATACAGAGAGAATACATTACCAGAGTCTGATCTTGAGCATTTCCACCCTAGACTTGCTCTATTGTAAACAATAAGAGAGATAATACAACTCTGTGCCGGTGTGTTTGAGCCCTGCAGGAACAGGAGTAATTTACAGGTTCTGCAAGCTTAGCCCCAGGGAGCTTCTGCCTGGACAGTGCTTTGAAGTGCCTCGCATTGGGGTCTAATCCATAAACATGAGCTGTGTTTGCTTTCAAGTAAATCAGCGGGAGAAATGGGCACATGCTCTGAGGTCTTTGCCGCTGTGCCGGCGTTTGTCGGTACATGTTGCGTTTAAAGGCCACAGGTCGCAGTGTTGCCTCTAATAATGTCATTGTCCCCAAAGAGAACAGAATCATCTCCATACTTGGCACGGCTTCGGTTGCTCTTGACTAAATGTCAACCGAGTTGAACCGCATTACGTTTTTTCCCACTCTACAATCTCCTCTCAGGGTCAGGGAAGACCGTCTTCGTATAATGAAGTCTCCTTGAGATGAAATGAGCTCATATGTTGTTCTCGCCGGCGTCTGACCGCAATGTTTTACAGTGTTGATAATCTATTTCACACCCTTGTTTCATTTTCTCCCTCGATTTAAAGCGTACTGTAGCTCTACTGGAGCTGTACGCGCCACTGAAAGTCATATAATCAACAAGCACTGTTATGATAAACAATGTGTGTCCATTCATGTGTATGTTGAGCTTGCGTCTAGCTGTCCGTCAAGTTACTCAAGCAGTTAAACGTTATGGGCGTCTGTCACAAACATTCGAGTCGAGTCCTTCTGAACACCATTTTCTGATGCTTCCCCTCAGGTTATTAAGTGGGTTGTGGCGTTCACAGTATGCCGATGTTTGATTGCAAACAGCTGGATGCGTCGCCATCGTGCAAGGGACTCCATCATCAATTGGCATTTGCCACCCGGCGAGTCCGCGACAGCTGTCACACGACGTTTTGGATAAGGCCGTAGGGTTTGACAATCCGAGTTAAGTGGTGCAAATGTGTAAGGTGGCGACTGTCACCGCGAGTCTGGTCTTTAATTAGCCTGGCCCATCAGCGTGTGCCCGCGCTGAATTATTTATCCTTGTGAGTCATTAACACGCAGGGTAGATTCATTTTAATGACACGGAGAGGGCAGTGACTGCATCTGTGTGGCTGGTGAGGTTATCCTCTACCTATTATTTGCTGCGACCTGATCCTTTGGTGTGTCACTTTATGACCCTTTGGATGTATATACAAATGTGGCGTTTTGACAGATTAAGTCGTGGTAACGTTTGTTTTGATGGGTTATAGTGTGAGTCTGTGTAAATATGTCTTATAGTCGGAAATATTCAAGATCTTTATTTTAGATCTTTCATGAGTTTTAATGTCTTTATGGAGATACAGTTCTGCACTAACACTGCATATCTCTAATATAACGGCTGATTATAAACCCATCCCTTGCTACCTCTTTGTCCTCTAATTTAAGTCTTCAGCTCTACTGTTTTCACCCCTCCAGCTTTCTCTCTCATACACACTCATCTCCCCTCATCACATGCCTCAGCTACCATTATTATCTTTATCTATCTTCCTTCCCTTCAACTTCGAAACCCCCCTGCACGTACGATACATTATATCTGTTATACTTCTTACACTGAAGAGAAGATTCAGTACATTGAGCAGAAAAATGTTCTACATTTAATGACTTAGTTAACTTTAAAACATTAAGAATTATAAGGTATTAGTCAACTCAAGCATATTAAAGCTCTAATTTATTTTAAATAAAATTTGTTTATTGTATTGTAGCTTCTAATATACAATCCTACAGATTTAAGCCAGGGAAAAAAGAGACCGTTTCAAAATTATTTTCACTTTTTCTGAATTTAATACTTATTATTATGTGTTTAGGTAAAATTATCGTTTCTGTTTTATTCTGTGAACCACTTATAATATGTTTTATCAACTTTTATGTAAAATATTGTTTCTATCTGCATTTATTTGCAGAAAATGAAAATTGAAGAAACAAGTCAAAATAACCGAAAATGTGCTCTGTATTTTTTCAAAATTCTAATATTGCAAAGAAACAAGTATATATGCCCTTTAAAGAGCCACGAAACACTTAACAACATTTATTTAGATGTAAACAGTTGGGTGTGTTGCACATCATAGAAAACAACTGAAAGCAACAGTAAGTTATTACAGTAGAGAAAACTATTTCATTTGATCAATATTTAACATTAATATTTTTGCCTTCCGGGTTTAAAATCCTTATCTGGCCAACATTAATGGATGTGATGTGGCAATGTTCTGTATGTACATGGATGATGCGTCAGTGTCTCATTATTATTCATGAGACTGTGTTTTCTTGAACAATGAGAAGACATTTCTCCTAATTATTCATGACAGCGTCTTGTGATTGGAGCTCCCGTCTCCAATGCCGGAACGTTCGCTGGTTTTTAAGGGCTCTTCTTCTCACAGCGTTTACGCTCATTTTAATCGGATTTTTTAGAAACGACAGTTAGATAGAATGTAGATTAAAGGGGCGCTTTAAATATTACAACAGTAATGTTTGGACATGTGTTTAGGAAAAGTTCACCGTTTTTCTATGTGATAACCTCTTTATCAAAGTTTTCATGTGTCTAGTCGTGCTGGCAGTCTGTCACATTGCAGTTGGATGACTTTGTCACTCCTGAGGTTTGATTTTGTTGAAATTCAACAGACACTGGACTGGAATGACCACAATACATCTTGAAAATTTTTGAATGGTCTCTTATTGCTCTTTTTTTTCCCCATGGCTGTATCTCAGTATCAGTAAGGCTGTTTGTAAAGGTCCAGCAACACAGCTGTGTTTCCACTTTTAACTGGATGCATAAAGCCCAAAGCTGAACCCCGCTGAATGTTTCTCGGATAATTTGGAATGTTATCGGCCAGTAAGGCCCCAGCACCCAGCATCAGTGCCTGACCTCACTCTTCAATCTGAATGGGAGCAAATCACTGCAACTGTTTTAGCATCACAATGAGAAGCACTTACATGTAAGTGTGTCATATTGGTGTTCACTTGGCCATGAAGTTAGGAGGTTTCTGATAAATGATCTCAACTTGATGTGTTGTCAAAAGGCTGGTAGAAAGATTTTAATCATTTGAAAATATAAATATTTATTTTTGCTGATGGTGTTCATATTCCTGGAATGCACTGGGTTGTGAATAATCCATGTGGCTGTATTCTTTGTCTGTTTGTCATTGTTATTTACACATTTTGTTGTTTTGTGATATCTGAGCTCATTAGTCTGGAAAACATTTCAAAATGACCGGGTTGGTGATGTGTTGTCATGTTTCTCGTATCAAATGTTAAAGATTCACTCCCCCAGCAATTTCACAGGTTTCGGAAAGTTTTTTTCGAACATATAAAACTGTTTCGTAACAACTTTTCTCAGTCCCTTATTGGACAATTCTCCCGAAAAGCACATGGCACGGCAACAGGTGAGCAGGAGAAGGAGCATTCGCAGACATCACTTTCACTTGTGTGCAGGTGTTAAAGAGCATACGTTTGCGAAGATCAGGTGTTTGTTTGTTCACTGCATTTGGGTGATGAATGTTATATAAACGGTGGATATAACGCTGGATTTGGAGATCGTTTGAAACTGATATATGGAGCCGTCCCAGCGCTAAAAGATGCTGGACATGAACCGCATGCGGTGAGTGAAACCGATGTCTGTGTTTCGTTGGCAATGGGTGCGCCCGTGCTTTAGTTCAGCCTACCAAATATACCTGTAAAGCTGACTGCATGCCAACATGCAAATCCAACCACAAGTTTAATTACTGTTTGCCCGGCTGCACACTGAGATTAAATAAAGACTCACACATGTTCCTTAAGCTTCAGCAAATCAACCTCAATTTCCTCCTCTATCTTATTTTTTGTTCTGTCCGCTTGCCACGTACTCTATTTCCCTCGTCCTTTACAACATTCCATTTACATGTTCTGCCAGAGGGTTTATTGAAGTCTAACCCTGTGAATTACCTCATTAAGCCTCAACAGCAGTCGTGAAGTTTACTGTACCTTACTGTATCCTTTACATTCTTCCTTTACGCATCCTGATCTGTTTCCCTCCTCCACACCTTCTTTCTCCAATATTTAGTGCTGTTTTGTCCCCTGATGTTTTCAGCGTTAATAAATAATTTTTGTGCTGATACCATTTCTCACAAATTTCTCTCTCTCACTGGCCCTGTTTATTGAGATTGAGGAGGCTGCTGGGGCCCCAGAGCCCTGAAGTGTGGTATAACAGAGAGAGAAGCAGTAAATCAAACTGAAGGGAAAATAGCACCCCTTTATTTAGTGTGCCCTCCTCTTCAGGTCTGTCTGTCCTTCACCTCTGACCAGGAGGGGGAAGGAGGTAGATGATGGGGGGTGAGAGATAGGGGGAGCTGTGTGGGGCAGCTGGGGGTAAAATATTACACACAAACAGCATAATAGGTACAAGCATATGACACAGGTCAACATGTCATGAATGCGTTAATAATTGACATATGTACACCTTAACCAGCTATGCAATTTTAATCTTCTATTTTTCATTTATTATGAAATTGAATTGTGCTCCAGTTTAATGCTTCTTTGGTTTTTAATTGTTCATTGTATCTCATTATAGTTTTGGCACACATTCAAGCGTTATGTCATTTGACATTTGTTTCCAGGTGTCAGGCCACTTCGGCGCTCTCATCTTTAGGCCTCTGACAGTTAAAAGCCCTAGGGCACTTGCCTCATCGGCCTAGCCCATGATCCATTCCATGCGTGTGTATTTATAATTATGTTAGTGTGCTTCAGCGGTCTTGTTCATTGTGTCCTTCTGCCTCTGTCATTGTGTTGGTCCAAGGGAGGTGAATCTGTGCGTGTGTGGCTTATTCTCTTGTCCTCTAACGGTGAGCAGAACTGGAAGGCCTGCGGCGGCAGCAGTGACACGGGAATTTACATGTTAACAATGAGAAAAAAATATTTAATTCAGAGCAGCCAGCAAAAAGAACAACCTCACAAATCCTGCAAAGTCTCTCTCTTTCTCTATCTCTGTCTATCTCTCTCTCTTTGTAATTTTTTAGTTTCAAGCTGCTTTATTGTTATGACAAATAATTGGTATATTTGTATTGCCGATGTGTACAGCGTATAAATAAAACTGTGTAAACTGACATTAAAAGTGCAAAGTACATAATGTGAGATGAAAGGAAAATAGTGTACAATGTACTGTCTACATAGCTGCATTTTGTTGTGTTTATTTATTTTCGTTGGCACATATTATCGCTCACCATCCCACCTTTGTCCCTAAATATCAATTCATGTCTGATAGGCGCAACAACAGTTATAAAAAATTACGGTAACACTTTCCTTAAAGTAAGTATGTATAATGCATTAAAAAAGTAGCTTTAAAGCGTTGTAAATCACCTTTTAATGCATTGTAGTGTCTTATAAATGATTGTTATTGCAGTTAATACATTGTAACACTTAGCGATTCATTGTTACACTACACATTTTAAATTGGTTATAATTGTTTACAACTACATATAATGCATTACAGCACACATTTTGAAGAACTATGCATTTAACCCTTTAATAACTCTTTATAATGAATTATACATACATGCTTCAATTAAAGTGTTACCAAAATTACTAATTAAATACAGTTAGAAAGATCAACAATGAAATGATGGAGACAGACTCATGTCACATCACTCAGTGTTCCTCATACTGTGGCAGACAGGCACATAATGTGCTGCTATCCCACAGCAGTCTTTGTGTCCCTATAATTAGAAGGGCATTTTTTTGGTGTTACATAAATGGGGAAATGTGCTGTGTGTGTGTTTGTGCGTTTTATGGTTATTTTATGCATTCAGTCAGAAAGTGCAGCTAGGCCTCTATTTGATCTCAATGTGGACACAACCTTTCTTCCCATGTGAACCATGTTTTCTGTGTCTGACTGTTGCTGTGGCAATTTTGTACCTGTTCAAAGCCATTTTGTGTTCTTGTTTTACGGCCACATTTTTACTTGATATAGTTGATATAATTCAGTTTCATATTTCTTGTGATTTGGTTAAATCTAAGTAGTTTGACAGTATTGTTATGCCCGGAGCGTCAGTGCAATGAGGGTCAGGAGATGTTAGTGAAACATCACAACTAAAACTATTGGACCAGATGAGAGTGAGGACATTTCTCTCTCTCTCTACATCTCTCTCTCTCTCTCTCTCTCTCTCTCTCTCTCTCTCTCTCTCTCTCTATCTCTCTCTATATATCTCTCTCTATATATATATATCTCTCTCTCTATATCTCTCCCTCTCTCTATATATCTCTCTCTCTCTCTCTGTTTGCTGTGATTGAGTGTCTCTCTCCTCTCTACCCTTTGATTGAGGATCTCTGTTTCTGCACTGTAGTTGAGAATCTCTCTCTTTCTGTGATGTGGTCGAGAGTCTCTCTCTTTGCTCTGTGGTCGAGGGTCTCTCTGGGTGGCACGTTGCATGGCAGGTGCCAGCTTAAATCTCAGTCATCACTGTTATTTTGTGCTGATTGCACATGTTATTGTAACTAATTAAAGACTGATGGGCATTAAATATTCAAGTTTCTCTATAAGTAGCACTCTGAAGACAGCCATACCAAAGGCTTCGCCCACTAACACATTCACAGCTAGATCTAACACAGAATGACTTTAAACACACATTAAATCTGTGGCATATGTTTTTTTCACATGAACAGTACTCTCATGCACACAAATGTAAAATGTCTTAAAGGAATCGATTCCTTTAAAAACTCAATCTCTCTCTCTTGCTTTCGAACGCGCACACACACGCACGCACACATACACACACACACACACACACTCTCTCACACACTCACACAGCCCTTGATGTCTCTCACCCACCCAAACAGAACTGATTCGCTTCATCTAATCACGAATTTAAAAACATGACCCTGCTTTATGTATTTCAGAATGTCTGTAGTCTCCACTGATGTCACAGTCCATTACAAATAAAGTGTTTGAGGAATTAAAACAGCATGTTAATATTGAATGAGCTTCAGTGGAAGGATTATTTAAAGTTATGTGATTACGTCTTTCACGGCTCTCACGCAGCTTGGCCACATGTTAACCTTCAGCTCACACGATGTTCACTTAAAACCTTTTGAGGCTTTTTCACACTTTGGCTTACTTCAGCCAAAGCTGAGAAGTAGGTTGAAAATATAGGAGCATTTTATGAATGAGAGTTTTAAAATCAACTCGGAACTATCTCTGAGGACACACAGATTATACATATACATAAACTACAATATTGGTTCAGGTGTGCGGTGCAGTATCAGCCTCTGGAATGATACTATATTGATACCTTAAAGGGACAGTTCACCAAGATAAAAATTCTGTTTCTCCCCCTTAAGTTATTCCAAATCGGTATACATTTCTTCTTCTCCAATGAACACAGAGAAGATATTTGGAAGAATGCTTGTAACCAAACAGTTCTTGGCAACCATTGACTACCATAGTGGGAAAAAATACAATAGTAGTCTTCAAAAAAACTTATTTAAGTTCAACAAAACAAAGACATTTATAAAGCCATTTATTTCTACCATGGAAGTTAATGGTGGCAAAGAACTGTTTAGTTGCAAGCATTCATCCAAATATCTTTCTCTGTGTTCATCAGAACAAAGACATTCATACACATTTTTTAAAGATTTGAAACAACCGGAAGTAATCTTGACAGAATCTTTACTTTTGGGTTCCTTTATGCAAAAAAACACTGTTAATGCTAAAAAAGCAACTTGGACTGGCAATAGATTTAAAGACTCAACAATTTGCAGTATGTGTAATAATAAGACACAGTAATTTATATAATAAGTCAAATGAAAAAAACATTTTTACTCACACTTTTTAAAAATATGTTTCAAAAATATTTTGCCATGTTGTGTGATAGCCACAACATTTTATATTCTGAGCTTCTATGATCATTAAATGCCACTCTACAAGTGACTTTTCTGTGACAAATTTGGCAATTACAGATTTATACGCCAACACATCAGCTGCCGTATTTTGTAAAATAATAAGATAGTGGCTAGTAGTAGTACCCCTGCCACATGATGCCAGCATGATTCATTTAATATTCACCGTCTGTACTGTTACCAAGAATGTTGCTGGACATTGTCCAAGAACTGAATATATGGACATAATCATGTCACCTCTATATGTACAACTATTCAACACAATTCCAAAAGTAGTAAAAACTGAGTATGGATAGTAATATCAAACCTGAAAGAAAAAAGCAAAAACTTGTTGGAACTTCCTCAACACAAATACACATTGTACTTTATTCAGTTCCTGTACACCCCACTGTCACTTCTGTCGGGTGCTTTGATGGAGTGTGAACATGCCTTACTCAAACAAAGGTGACTCTATCCTTTCATGTGGCTCTCTCACTCTCTCTGCCTCTGTCAGCATACATTTCTCAACAGAGGAGTATCTCTGTTCTTCATGTGCTTCTCTCTCTCTCTCTCTCTCTCTCTCTCTCTCTCTCTCCTATTCCCCCACCTCAGGCTCGATCACACCCACTGGAGTTTATTTCTGCTCCTGTAGATTTGAGCTCTGATATCTCTCTGGATTTCTGTGTCCGTCTCTCACCATCCCTCTTTTCTTTCCACATGAAGAAGCTGAAGCACCTTGTTCCATATAATCATTTCTAGGGTCCTCATGAATCCATTGTTCTGTTTTCCCCACGTTCACTTTTTCCTGTGTTATATTTCAAGTTTTTTTAAGTTAATGCGCTAAGTTACACAAAATTTCAAAGCGTACGATTACAGCAGATCGTGGTCGAGGAACACTCTTGCTTTTGACAACTTCTGAGGGCATCGCAATACAGACTTAGCATTTCTCATGATTAATGAACCATCCTGCGAACAACAAAAACTCAAGCTGTGAGCTAGTAATGTGTTGTGCCAGTGGTGTACCAATGAATCATGAAGATTTGTGTATATATCTCAGTTTATATATACATAAAGACAAACACGCTCTAGTAATAGATGCTCAGTATGTCTACGTGGGTTTGAGTTGGAGAGCTTTTAGTGGTGTGGTGTTGAGAGAGGTGTTATTCTAACCGAAACATTGTACTGGACATCAGCGCAGTGAGTATTTTTCCATATATGGCATGAGTCAAGAGAGACATCTCTACCTCTCTCTTTTTCATCCATTAGTAAAAAGTAGGACAGTTTGTTTTTTATACCTCCCATATTTGGATCTGATCAAGCGTTAGTATTCTTCCAGCCTTGTGCCTCAAACTTCAACCAAATGCTTTTATCCAATGCTGTTTCCCTATTGCTTTCTCTGTCCATCCCTATATCATACTGTCTTTGTGTAGCGTACACTGGGTTCATTATACCTTTAAATGGCTGAAATAGGACATCAGCTTAGTCCGCATGATAACATACTTGTTGAGAGTAGATCTGAGAGAAAAGCAACTCATTCGCATTCGTATGCAGTATTGCCACCAGCTGTGAATCAGTCCAGTGAGTTCATTACAGTGCTAGCAAGAAGTGAATTAACCCTAAAACACATTGATATTTTTAAAGAGACTGTGCACCAAAAAAGGAACATTCTGATTACTCACCCAACCTGCATGACTTTTGTTCTTCTGAGCACCACAAAAGGTGAATACTGAAAATAAATGAATTACATGCATCCTTAGATCCTTAGAAGGACAACGAAATGTATTATTCCCTATGCATTTTAGGTTAAATAGAGAATGCAAAAGTTCATGTAGAATGACGTAATTGCTGTTTTTGTGTTCATATCTGATCATCCGGTTCAAACAGCTTTTTATTCACTCACCTATAGTACATGCCCCATCCCTCAACCTCCATTTCTAAAGCCCACCATTACAGCTCCCCCTCGTAATGAGCCTAATCTGGCCCTTCATGGCCTCCTCTATCTCTCTTTCCCAGAGATTAAATTGGCCGCTTCACCTGCAGGCTTCATTACTCTTGGTCACGTGAGGCTGTACTATGGTGAGTGAACTCATTTGGTCAGAGATAAATGGCGCCATTTAGAGGTGTGGTGTCTCTTTAAATGAAAATCATGCAGGAAGCCGGTGTGCTGCTGGTGAGAGCGTAGCACTTAATCTTTGCCTGTTAGAGACTTATTAAGAACACTATTACCTCAGTGTACGATGACATTTCTGCTGTTTGATAGAGTGGGCCAAGCATTGGGTTTAAAGCTACAGCGCACACCACAGCGGAGCAGAAACTGCGGTTTTGATACAGCTTTAATGCTAGCTTCCGATTGCCATTGACCTTTAAATACAGTTGAACAGTTAACAGTGTTTCAGTGTGGTGAGCTAAATGAAAGCACTTACACCGACCAAAATTATAAATGCAACACTTTTTTGCCCCCATTTGTCATGAGATGAACTCAAAGATCTAAGACTTTTTCTATGTACACAAAACGGCTACTCTTTCAAATGTTGTTCACAATTCTGTCAAAATCTGTGTTAGTGACCACTTCTCCATGCCCAAGATAATCCATCCACATCACAGGTGTGAAATATCAAGATGCTGATTAGACAGGACGATTATTTCACAGGTGAATTAAAATGTGCTTAACTTAGATTTTCTGATAACTTGCCATAGCAATAACAAGTAAATTACATTAGCTAGCAAGTTAAAAGTATATCTATGGCGGTGTTACACCAAAACCTAGGGTATTGCAAAATGTCCTCTGGCCATACTACAACGACATTCCAAAGTAACGGAATCATAAATTATACAACATCATATCTAAACAAAACGTTTACAAGAATCCATCAAACTGAATGAATGCACGGACATGCACAAAGATTTACAGTGGACAAACCCTGCCCATTGTTTACCAATCGTGACTTTCAAAGCTCCAATTTCTGCAGAAAAAGGGCGACTCCAACAAACTATATAATAAACCATCTGCCATTTATACTGTGTGGGACAATCGCTTCAAACCCACAGCCAGAAGTTGTCATAAAGCACCAACGACAACATGAATCGTGAATTTTGATGCGTTTTATTCTCAGTATCAGCTACCTGGCCCTCCAGGCTGCTCGGGGATAGCTCCTCTCAGCTGGGGGCTGAAGCGTGGAGTTTGCAAAGACACAGGTTGTTTATTGTTTACGGTCTCTCACCAGAGACTAACAAACAAAGAGGCATCAGTTCCTCTCCGTGACCCTTCCCTGCTGTTCCCACAGAGCATCACTACCCTGCTTTTATTCGCTTCCAGCTGATTTATACAGTATGAGTAAACACGTGGCCGCTCAGCGTAACACATGTAGAGTATGTTTCCTGTACGGTGAATTTGCTGTGTATACAGTACTTACATAAATATTCCCTGGTGAGGTGGACTGCGAGTTGTAGCAGTCTGCTGAGGGTTTTTGGATCGTAAAGGCAGATAGATTTTTCTGCACTATGATCTATGTGTTATTTTTGATGCCTGCTTGGACGCGTGGCCGACAAAGAGATGCATTTGTACGTTTCATGATGTTGGCACGAGTTGCGGAAGAAACCTCTAGTATCAGTTAAACACCTCGGTGAGTGTTAGATGTGCTTTCATGTGCTGGTTCGGTTTGGTTACCATGACTGTATGAGTTAAGTAATCAAACACAACAGTATGATCTCTCGCTTATATTCTATAACCCTGCAGTTATATTTAGAATCCTCCATCGCCACCCACACTTCCACCCTCCTGCTCTCTCTATCTTTCTCTCCAAACTAACTCCCTCTTCACTCTTTCCATCACACGTTCATCCTCTTTCATTCGTGTTCTCGCTCTTGGACATGATTTACACTTTCCTATTCCTGCCCGTCACTTAATTACTTGGTTAACAGCGGCACAGCACCCATTTTTGTTCTCCTCCTATAACTTTTCTTTTCTGAAGCTTTGTTAGCTCTCTTCTTCGCCTGCTGTATGTAATCCCCTGTCACTGCATTGTGTGATGTCAGGTGACGAGTTATTGATTGTATACTTGGCTGTAAGGCCATGCGATTAAATGCTATGAATGGGTGGAGAGGAGAGAAAGATAAATCACCTGTATGCCAATGCGCGTGTGTGGGGGTTTGGGTTTGATTAAAAAAATTGAATCTTTTTCTGTCTGTGGCGTGGATTTTTAATTAAATTCCACATACTTCTATGTACTTCCACGATTCAAAACTTTCCCACCAGTCAAAAAAAATAATATTCATTGAAACTACTAGGACTTCCTTGGCAACTGTTATGAATGCTTTGGAGCCGGATCTGATCTTAACAGGGAAAAGAACATTTCAGTACAGATCGTTTTGTGAATCTGTCATAGTGTAAAACAAGTTTTGCACAGTTGCTGCTTTTGATAGATGGGGCAGTCAAATCTGTATTTGACACCTGCAGCAGCCAATGGATTTTTTATGTTTCTGTAATGGTTAATTCACCAAATAGTCAAAGTAGTATTTCTAATTATAGTTGTTATCCATAATTCTTTCAAATTTACTTTTTTCAGATGCCCAAAAACAGTAATTTACTTGCAGTCATCAATAGAAAATGTTTTAATGCACATTAAGTTTGATTCATTTCTGACGTCTGAGAGAGGCTGAGTGTACTGCCTCAAATTGAGGTACAAAAATATAAGAATATGCCCACTCTCATGAATTGCGTATAAATAACACGCGCTGTGCAATATCGTGTAATACTTATGCCAAAGTTCGATTTTGCGTGCATACAATACGCCTATTTTTGCGTGCATATGATACGCCAATTGAGAGTGTGTGCATAATAAAAAGCAATTTGTCTCATTAACCTGTCTCCAAACTTAAACTTAATGTTAACTTTCCTCTTCATGTACAATTAAAAATGGCTGCTCTCCACCGAGGTGCACGCAAACATTGGCGTATCATATGCCTGAAAATCGAACTTTGGCGAAGGTATTACACAATAATGCAACAGCGTTTTATTTATGATTTATTGATGAGACCGGGTTGTTGTTTCAGTTTGTTGTTTGCCCACTAAATTGCAATGCATTTTTTTTTGACAGATTCCTAAAATATTTGTGTTTAAATTTGTAATGCACTGTACAAAGAGGTTGATTATTTCTAGACTTTTCCGTCAATTCTTTGTTAATTCTTGAATAAACTGTGTAAAATGTTCAGGAAAGGCAATATATGTTATGAGAACAATTTAGTAAAAAAAGGGGAAAAATTTAAGCAAGAAATGTAGTGAAAAAGCTATTAGGATACTTCTAAGCAAAATATCCAGGGGCAAGCGCAGCAAACACCGGCTCTGTTATAATTGCCATGAAATTCATATGTTAATAGTTTCTGTGATCATCCTCTGATCTGTTGTGAAAGCTTGAAAGTTTTTAAGAAAGACACACACGCAAACCCACCTCCTACACATACACATACAGATATACAGTATGCATTATGGATGTGTTCAAACCCTCAGTCCCGACTCACTGAGCTATGAAACGAGGCCATGCTAATCTCACATTAAATGTTTGTGCTTCCATAAATACCAAGCCTTTTCGCTTATTTGGTTTTTCATTTTAGCATATGGCCAATTACCATAATGACACATCACTGGTGGCCTGATAAACATTTTAGCTGTAAAATCTCCAGAGTCATATCCGTGGAACTTGATCCTAGCCTAATAAGCTATCTGGAACTCTACCTGGGATTCAGCTGGTTTAGCTGAGCTTAATTAGACCTCAGTGAACTTGATAACTAGATTTCATCAAGCTTGCACTGATTTAATGAGATTCTATTGGGCATGCTAACAGGTGTCCCATGCGTTTACCCGGCGAACATCCAGGAATACTCTGAGGAAGTCGGCAATAACCCTGCAGATCTATTCCAGCCTAATGAGATTCTTAAACAAAGGAGTTGCTTTTATAGTGTGTGATGAGCTTGATGTTGCCTAATTCAGATAAGAGCCCTTGGGGTTTAGCGTCTTTGTACAAAGTAAAGAGAGATTTGTGTTCTCAGAGGTCAAAAGGTATTTAAGATAATAAGTACATGTGTCTGTTTATACAATGTTCTCGATTTAGTGTAGCTGAGTTTAGGATAACGTACGGTAAGAGTGTTTTTAACACTCTATTTTGGGCGCTTTTGGTAGACTTATCTGAAGTAAAATGTAGAATCAACAGCAGCGTCACATCAAAAACGACTCGGAAATGCTAACAATAATCCCAGAGAAACCCATAATCAGATTCAGTTTCATGCCAAGTGAAAAGATCAAAATTCACTGTGTTCCATTTCCATACTGATGAACTTCAAAGGTGGTAGATGAAAAACCAACATTAACTTGCAGCAATATCAGACACATTCTCTCCCACCAATCCCATCTCATCCTGTTGCCACGGCAGCATAATCTGGCTATGAGAGAAAGGCATGGATGGAGCGAATGTCGTCTGACTCATTTAAAATGTGTGCGCGAGCGTTTGTGTGAATGTCACAAAGTATCATGAAAACCATCGGTTGATCTGCGACTTAACTTCATCATAAACACGCGATATGTGGCTTTTTCTTTAAAGGCTAATAAAAAGCTCATAAAATGAATATCGCTAGTGTTTGTAAAGGTTCATCATAATCCAGTGAAGCACAAAGCCAGTTATAGCCCTGACAAAACATGTACTGGAGCAGACAGTGCACTTTCTTTTTTTTTAAGAGGTCACATTTCTGGGTCATTTGGTGCCCTATAGCTGCTACAAAACATAACCAAAGGAAAAGCACATTTTAACTGCTTAAATTGTTATGGAGTGCTGCTGTCATGATGTAGTTTTGTAGGCCAAAACCCTAGATGGGTTTTTGGTTTTGGTAAAATAAACACACCACAGATGCTGTCTGAGACTTTACAGTAGCAGTACAAATACTTTATAAGCTCTCTATTTAAAATCTACAAGCTCTCAGATTTCACAATTGATTTACCTTCACATTTAAACGGTATCAAGCATAACAATTTAAAAAATAATGCAAAATGGACATGATTCCCAAAATAAAGGTGATGGAGAGATTCATCCACAGACCAGTTCAGTATCAGGAAACATATTTTTAATAAAGTTAGTTGGAAGCATAGTGGTGGTGATGTTAAACTCAAATCACTATGGTTTTTTTACAGCCTGGGGTTAGCTTTTTATGTCTGCTGATTGCATTAAGGCTTCAAAAATCATTAAAAAAATCTGTTAATTTCTGAAGAATATTAGTAAGACAAAGCATTTCAAAAACTTCTGTTGAACACATAGCAAATTTTTCTATATATCACATTTTCTGATGTCCGGGTTGGCCTTCTGTTGATGTCCATGTTGGCCCTTCAAAAATACTTAATCACTGCAGCACTCTTTGTGTAAGAGGATGTTTAGAAGGACCTGGGTTCAATCGTAATCTAATTAATGTTTTTATTGAGCAAAATTGCAACTGAACTTAACATTCCAGAACATTACATTAGCAAAGTCATTACTATGCAACAGGCAACGTTTTATGGAAATGTACAGGCTTGACATTTAGTTTTTATAAGGAAAGGTTATACAAGTTTGGTGACCTGCGGGAGAAACTCAATTGGACTGTTCAAACTGTTGGGTGATTTCTGACAAAGGGTTTTTGACAATCGCCCCTCTTATTTTTCACAGTTATTAATCAATTCTCTTCAGAAGCTCCATTTAACTTTAACAAGTTTCAGTTGGCGGGAACTCTGAGGGGGCATATGAATAAAAAAGCTTCTCCACACTGGACATGTACTTGCACTTGAAGTATGTCCTTATTTTGTAATGTAGTGGTGAATTCATTCGCATGTTTTTGGAAGTGGTTCTGTGTTGCGTTTTTGGTTATGCCGCACTTTACACGTCTTTACTGCGGCCTGCACCTTGCTTGCCAATATAAACTCCCAAGTCTCAAAGTGTCAAGGCTCTAGAGAACATCCTCGGACGTCATACATGGAGGAATCATGGTATTTATTTATTTTGCCAAAGGGAATACTGAAAAAGCCGTGGAGCTGAAATGCTCTCATTTAAATCTGTTGGCACAGCAGGGTGGGTTTAATCATTCATCTGACACATAGAACAAGCTTTCACACTGACATAAGCCTTTCATCTTCATATCTTATCACGCAGTGTAAAAAAGTGTTAAAGCAAAATCAAATATTCAACAGCGACTGACCACACCTGCGTTTAACCACTGTCTGTGAAATCCTGCCAAGGAAATGCTCATCTCTTATTGGCACGACCACAACTGCTGGATGTCGGCTTCGATCACTCTTAATTTCATGGCATTGATGTGCGAGGGGGCTGAAAGTCATTTGCTTTCTGCTGCGAGGCGACTCTTTGTCCGGCAGTCTTAAGCCTGCGCTGATCACTTGTCCATCCGCTCATCTGTGCACCCACCATATATGCTGGATTTGACGTATATGTTTGCCCTCATTAATGTCTGCTAGTTACAAAGACCCTTTTCAAAGGTTAAGAAGTTTGTGTGAGTGTATGTGTGTGACAGAGAGGTCTGTGGAAAAGCTAAGACTGGTAGGATCAGAAGGCAGTTAGGAAAGTAAGGATAGACTGTCAAGCTGGTGGATTTTCTTTTTGTAAGAGTTAGTGTGCACATGTGTGTTTGATTCAGAGCCGGTTAAAGACCAAGTAAGAGGCTCAGAGCACTAAAAGATTGTCAAATGTGAAGGAAAGCTGACTGAATCAACTGTCAAAACCTGAAAAGGAGAGAATAAGGAAGTGACATGGCGTCTCTGATTTGTTCCCGTAATGGAAGACGACTCTGCACGCAATGTTTGCATATTTGTGTGTTTGTCATTGAGTCCAGACCTTTGATGGAGAGGGCTTTTGATGGTTTTATTAAGCTCTTGTGGTTTCGGCTAGCGGAGCGCCAGGGGGGACGCATGACGGGTGTCTTTTTCTGGCTGCGTTCTGGAAACTTTCCATGCTGGTTCCAGGCTCATAGTGGGAAGGGAAAGATAAGAAAGTGAAAAGGCTTTCCTCTACGTTCAAGAGAAGCCCGCTGTCTTAATCTCAATGTGTCGGCATCATCTGGTTCTGGCAACGCGCGCTTCCAACGTTTTTGTTTCACAATCCAAATCAATTAAGAAGAATGAATCAGTATGCTATTATTATAACTGTCAGATTCACTTCGTACTTACAAAGATGAAAAAGTAACAAATTAAGCAGTTTCTGCTATCTACCCCTCCCTTTCCCTGAGGGCCCCTCTTCAAGCGTCTCTCTGTGCCGCTCTTATTTTCCTCATTTATTTCTCTTTCAATCTCCCTCTTTCTGTCATTCTCTGCATTTCTTCTGTCATTTCTTCTCTCTGTCTTTCCTCTCCCCTTAACCATCACGAATTCACAGTTTATGTGCAGACTGATAAGATTATATTTATTTACACATGATTAAATGCAAACAGCGGGTGTGTATTTCAGATTTATGTTTGCAGTCATTAGTATGAGAAAATAACTGCATAATGTTTTTTTTATGATGGCTGGAAAATAATGACATTCTTATTGCTAGTATGTCAGGCATCTTCAACCTTATTTGTGCTAATGGCCCATGGGTGTGAAGGGAATTGATACGGGAACCCCCCTTACACTTACATCAATAATAATTTTAGTAGTTTTGCAAAGTCACACTTGTAGTACAATTAAATGTGGATGGACCAATGAACATGTAGCTCAACTTCAGCTTCAAAAACGCTGAAGTTAATACAAAAATATTCATATATTTTCAACTATTCTCTGGCTGAAGTTGAGCTTCATGTTTAATAGGTGCTCCCACATTGTTTGCCTTGAAAATAAATTGTGGTAAAAGTGTGGTACAGTGTTAATTTACTTTCCCAACACACAATAGGTTCCAGCACACCGCCTCCGACACACTTTATGCACACACAAACACATTTCTGTTTATTTTCTCTCACACATTTTCTCAGTCTGCTGACATATTCAAAATGACTGAGATAAGGGGGGCTGAACAACGAGCGAGGAGGCGAAGTATATCCATTCCTTCCTCCCTGGGGTCAAATAAATCTTGTAAGCTGTTTAAAGGTCAGAGTTCACTAACATTGTATCGTGTTGTGCGTGAGATAGTGGGAAGCATCATAGACATCAGGTGTTTGAATGTCAGCAAGATTTCCCTGTGCTGCTGTTAGGGACGAGTGTGACACGGTCATGACCTGCGTCAGCAAACTGTCATCGGACTGATTCATGATGATGCTTTGCACCACCACGGTTGGGTCCAATATAACACCATCCTGCGTAAGAGTGTGAATGGAGGTTACACCTTTGTGTTTGGATTTTTGGGAATAAAAATGAAAAAAATAAAGTGTTGTGTTTGGCAGTACACAAGCACATGTTGACAGTATGTGTTTGTCTTTTGTTCTTTTAGGGGGTGCTATAGGCAGCAGAAGGCATCTCCATGAGGAGCGGTAGAAGATGCCGGAACTGCCAGCGCTCCTGCTGTCGATTTACTTCCGCTTCCTGTTAGTTACCATGCCGCCTTCTTCCCTAAGTCAGACCTCTGTTCTGTCATCCGTACGGATGGGTAAGTGGCACACAATTGTTCTTTTGGATCAGGGATTTTAACCCCAGTTTATTTCCATAACTCGTAGACCAGGTTTCACAAACACAGATTAGCTTAAACCAGGACTATGTCTTGAATTAAGATATTTATGTCGCTTTTATAAAAATGAGACAAAAAAATGGCACTGATACATTTTAAGATATTTCTGGGCAAGTTATATTCAGTTAAGACAGGTAACACATTCCTTTTAGTCTGAGACCAACCAAGCCTTGTCTGTGAAACCAGGCCTTAGACTTCTTGTGATGATTTCTCTCTTCTTGTCTGTCTATCTCTTGTTCTCTTCTGTCTGTCAGCGGCGATTCTGGATGACAGCTCTGTCTGTGGGCGAGGCGAGCGTTTAACGTTAGCATTGGCACGTGAGAACATTAACAGCATGATGGAGGGCTCAGCTCGAGCTCGCGTGGAGGTCGACATCTTTGATCTCCAGAAAGACTCTCAGTATGAAACTACAGATACCAGTGAGTCAAACATACACGTCATCAAATCTCTTGACAATGTATACATTAAAAAAAGAAGAAGTGTGGTGAGAGTGAATTTAATAAAAGGAGTACCATTTTGCATAGTGTGCCAGATTCTGCCAAAGGGTGTGGTCTCTGTGATTGGCCCCGCCTCCAGTCCCGCCTCTGGTTCCATAGTTAGTCACATTTGTGGGGAAAAGGAGGTGAGCCTCATTTGCTAGTTCGATTCATATTTGTTGTGTTTTATTATACACCAGCACTGTTAATTGTTTCTCCGTTGTGCTCTTTCTTTCAGATCCCGCATGTTAAAATTGGTCCAGAGGAAACTCCACGACTTCCTTACCTGCGGTTTGCATCTGTGACTCTGTATCCTAGCAACGAGGATCTGAGCCTTGCCATTGGATCCATCCTACGCTCCTTCAGCTACCCATCGGCTAGCCTGGTCTGTGCTAAGGCTGAATGTGAGTCTAAGAACTCACTTTACCCGTCAGTTTTGGTCTTCCCTCAAGCTTGAATATGGAAAATTATTTCACATGGAGAACAATAATAAAGGAAAAACGGGTAGTTCAGACTGTCAATTCTGATTGGATGAGCTATAAGTCATTGCAAAATGACTATAAATGCACATTTCTTCATCGCTAAGCAAACTCCCACTGGTGCTACTGTATATTAAAAGAATTGTTGATCTTATAGCCATTTTATAAAAGCATCACATTGTGGCAATAACACCCCATTCCCTCAACGAAATCACTCCACTCGTGCATTATTGCTTTAGTTATTGGACTCTAAAAGGAGTAGTTCACTATAAAATAAAATTCACTCATCCACATGTCATACATGTCCGTGTGTTTATTTCTTCTGTCGAAAACAAATCGAGGTTTTTGAAAAAAAGAGTTCTTATCCTTATAAACAGGGGGCTTTTAGTTAAGGTCCAAATTTCAGTTGAGGTTCAGTTCAAGGGTGTTGTCTAGCAAAACGAAAGGTAACGTGTGACATAGATTTAAAAAGATTTGAACATCCCTAATATGCACACAAACTTACCATTAACCAAAAACATTACCAATAGCCTTGCACAAAAATAAAAAAACGTGTCATTCAAAATCCAAGAACTTTTGTCTTCTTCTCCACATTCGTAACCACTGGGTTGAAACTTCTGTTTACGTGTGACCTTTCCAACGTGTTAACAAAGTATATGAGTTTGTCGATGCACCACATGGAAGCACTCCGAGGCAGATCAAGGCATATATTTATGTGCATAATTTTTTCGTTTTGCTAGACAACGTCCTCATCCATCGGCTGGTGTCGTTTAGAGCCTTTTGAAGATGCTAACAAATTGAAGATTGAAGAAACAAAAATTTTGACTTTAACCAACAGCCCCTCGTTTAAGTGCATTATATGTGTGGTGTTATCAAGATAACGTAAGAATAATACAGGCCACACGAGAGTAGTGAATCCGTAACTTTCTTTACTCAACTTCTTCTCTTCCCGTAGGTAACTACGTAACTACGTACATACGTCACGTCTCATCACGTGACAACAGCAAGGCATTACTAAATAGTATACACAAATAGTAACATTGCACATTACTCATGAACACAACAATATGGATAAGAACCCTTGAAAGCTTTCCTCAAAAGCCTCAATTTGTTTTCAACAGAAGAAATAAACACACGGGCATGTGGGTGAGTGAATTATCATGAAATATTTCTTTTATAGTGATCTATACTCCTTTCAGAGGTGCGTCTCTGTGAACATAAAACAGATCATTTAAAACAACACCAGAACATCTCCTGAACTCCCAAGTGTCCATGCTTCACATTACAACAAACACTCGAGTGTGATGTTAATGCCGAACCACTGTCAGATTATTGGAAAGTGTATTCAAGGCTGATGAGCTCGATAGAAGAAGTCCATGAGTACAAATGATACCGCAGAGCTTCTTTACTGCAAGCACTAACAATTACTTTTCTCTGTCGTGTAATAGGTGTCTGTGCCAATAACATACTGCTGGGCAATTACGCAGCATAATTTTCACGTAATCTGAGAATAAATCTCTCCCTGCTGCGCGTGTTAATGCGTGAGACATGTCACGCATTCAGAGCGTGTGTGTGTGTTTGTACGCCTGGACGTTTATGCGTGTTGGAGAGGGCACCGCTACATACCGCTCGGCTCTGACCCAGTTGGCTGCACTATGGTTGCTATGGTAGCAGAGTAGGTGCAACTTGCCACTCATCAAGCTCATTTAAAATGGTGGCGAGAGATGGGGAGAAAAGGGCTCGCTGTGGCGCTTAAGCTTTTTGCTAAACAGATAGAAAGAGGTTTTGTGTGCAGTGTCCTCACATTTGTGTCCGTGTGCATGAATCTCATTGGCATTCATTTTTTAAACTGCGCACTTGGGTGGCTTTTCTCTTCAGTGGTGACCCCAGATCTGTCAAACTAGACAAGCACATGGAAAAACAAACACAAAGGTGGTGTTTTAAATGTATTTTAAATGTATTTGATAGTTTACCAAAAAAGGAAAATTCTGTCATCATTTACTCCCCTTCAGATTGTTATAAACATGTATAAATGTCTTTGTTCTGCTGAACGCAAAGGAAGATATTTGGAAGAATGTCAGTAACCAAATCGATCTCATCCCCCATTGACTCCCATATATTTATTTTCCCTAATATGGCAGTAAATGGGGGGTGAGGTCTTTTTGGTCACTGACATTCTTCCAAATATCTTGCTTTGTGTTCAGCATATCAAAGAAGCTTCAACAGGTTTTGCACAATCTGAGGATGAGTAAATGATGACAGAATTTTCATTTTTAGGTGAACTGTCCCTTTAAAGGAACAGTTTATAAAAATGAATATTGTGTCATAATTGACTCGCTCTCCTACTCATATTTGTGCTTGTCATTCATCTGTGAAAAAAAACAACAACAAAACATCACCATAGCTATCCATTAAAGCAGTGTGTATAATTTATGAGCTGTATTCCAGCTTTGTGTGTATTTTTGAAAATGTACTGTTTACTATAATGAAGATAACACCATACAGCTTTAAATTGGCAGGATGGCTTTTTTCAAAGGCATTGTGAAATCATGAGAAAGAGGCAAATGTACTGTACGAAGCTGAGTGAAGTGAAAAGAAAGAAGTGGTGAAACTAAGAATTAAAAATGGAAATCAGTGAAAGAAAGAAAAGGAGGTAGTGCGAGTGTGGAGAGCATTGATTTCTCTTCTGCCTCAAGCTAATTAAAGTTTGGCACTGGCTTTACTGGCTCGCTCTGTGCATGCACGCTCCCTTGAGAGCACAGCTAGTTATTTACATTTTCTCCGGCCTTTGTGTCGCCAGACACCAGCACTCTCTTCAAAACATCATTGCCAATAGACACGTGTTGTTTTCCGACAACCTTACACGTCCCTTTGTTCTGTATAACTCACTTTACTTGCAAGTCCTGAATGTACCTTATGTACCTTTATCTTGTCCTGTTCTTACCCGCAGGTCTGCTGAGACTCGAGGAGCTGATAAGGCGTTTTCTGATCTCTCGCGAGACGCTGTCAATCAGGATGCTGGACGATAACCTTGACCCCACGCCTCTGCTTAAGGAGATTCGTGACGACAAAATAGCTACAATTATTATCGATGCTAACGCGTCTATATCGTACCTTATATTGAAAAAGGTTTGTAACACACACGGTTGTGTTTTTTGAACGATGCTAGTTTGTTTCTTTCTTCCACTCGTGATATAAATTCTGTGAGCATCTCTCTCATTTTGCTTCCTCTCCCTTTCTGCTGGTCTGATTTCTTTCATTTCTTTCCCAGGCCCCAGTTTCACTTATTATCCGAGAGTAATTCAGCTTTCTTCAATATACCTGTGTTTTAATTTATAGGCACCATAAATATCAGTATACCGCTCAAGGTCTATTCTGCAATGAGCTCTTAAATGTTCTGCTTAACCATGCAGCCTTTTCTCACTCATTCACACACTTACTCTTGTTCATTGTCTTCTTTCTTTTGCCTTCTTTTCAGGCATCGGAGTTGGGAATGACATCAGCATTTTACAAGTACATTCTCACCACTATGGTAAGAGGAGGAGCTCTTGGCCTATTTTCCTGCAGATATATTCATGCCTAGAGCCCGTATTCTGTATTAACAATTTATCTTTATTACGCAAAACCCCGCTTACATTTTGTTCGATCTAGCACACTGCCATCCAAAGCTTAAACTCTACACACAGTACTGTAAAAGTACACACGTCTTACAGATACTACTAAAACCTCTTATCACTAATTTAGTAATTCACCCAAAAATCGAATCTCAGCTGTACTTTTACTCATCTCTGTGTCATTCCAAATCTGTATTACTTTCTTTTCCGAAACACAAAAAAGAGATCAATTAATGGAAGCGGCTATAGATACAAGCAGTGACAGATGCTATTTACACTAAGTTGAAATAGTAGTAAATTCTATTCACACTAAACAAGTTTGGATTAAGTGTAAATAGTTGTTAGATGCTATTAATACTTATAAGAAATACTGTCAGTTACTATTTGCACCTCAGTACTGTCGTGCATTAAACATTATACAATAATAACAAAGTTTAAATTATTGTATTTTTTAAAATTACTACTAACATATTAGGAAGAAATACAATAATCAAAAGTGCCCCAGAACATTCTTCGAAATATATTATTTTGTGTTCAACAGAACAAAGACATTTATAAAGAAACTATTCCTACCATTGTTGTCAATGGTGGCCAAGAGCATTTTTCCTTTTATCTTTCTGTGTTGATCAAAACATAGACATTTATACAGATTTGGAACAATTTGAGGGTGAGTAAATGATGACAAAATTTTCATTTTTGGGTGAACTATTCCTTTAAGGTTACATTCACATCTAACAATTAAATTCGTAACTATTCATGACAAACTATTTTGACTGGGAGGGTCTAAGCCTCTAGAATACAGATTTAATAAGTTTATTACAATATTTTTTTAAATAAAAAAATATTGTTTATAATCCAGAGAAAATAAATAAATCTAAAATAACTCTTCATTAAATGATTTTATAATTATGTTTTTTTTTTTTAGCAATAACCTGCCAAATCTGACCCTGGACAACATAACCAGTCTTATGGGTCAAAAATTGTTTTTTACATAATCAGAAAGCAAAAGAATAAAGCTTTCTATTAATGTACGAGTTGTTTATATTATGACAATAAATAGCGGAGATACAACCGTTTAAAACTCTGGAATCTGAGAGTTCGAAATATCTCAATTTAGACAAAATTGCTTCTGAAGTTGTTAATCAGAGACGCAGTTGCAGGCCATCCACTCACAAAAATACAGTTTTATTATATTTAAGGTAGGAAATTTACTAAATATCTTCAAGGAACATGATCTTTACTCAATATCCTAATGATTTTGGGAATAAAAGTAAAATCAATAATTTTGACCCATAAAATGTATTTTTGGCTATTACTAAATATGTCCACGTGTTACTTAAGACTGGTTTTGTCATCCAGGGTAACAAATGTCTTCTTTCATAATAGACCAACTTTAGATCTGTAAGCATTTATGAATAACAAGCGTTAGTGGAGTTACAAGAGTAGATTGTGCTTTGCGTGTTTTTTATAAATTCATTGATACTTAAGGCCTAAGTCACTCAAACCACACTAAACCGCTATTAAATAGTCCAACCTAACACATCATTCACCTCACGCAGACTATTAAGTATTAAAACATCACACGCAGCAGTCACCGTTTATTCAGGTTACGGGCATGCTACTCATAGGTAGCAATTATAACAAAAAACATTAATTATATACTATTACACATACACTTATGCTCCATTTACCCTCATTGCCGCTTGTTTAATGTCATTCGTTTTTTTCGGTCTGTGTGTGGTTCCAGGACTTTCCCTTACTATGGTTAGATGATATAGTAGATGATCAGTCAAACATTGTGGGGTTCTCCATGTTCAACACCTCCCATCCATTTTACCTGGAGTTTATCAGGAGCCTTAACCTGTCCTGGAGAGAGGGCTGTGATATCAACCCATATCGAGGACCAGCGGTGAGACACGCGCAAATATAAAACAGGACATGACAGCCTCTGATATGTTTTTCACATGCAGTGTTTCTGTGTTCACCTGCGTTGTCAGCTGTCGGCGGCCCTGCTGTTTGATGCCGTGCACGTGGTGGTGAGCGCAGTGCAAGAATTGAACCGCAGTCAGGAGATCGGCGTCAAACCTCTGAGCTGCACGTCTCCTCAGATCTGGCAGCACGGAACCAGCCTCATGAACTATTTGCGGATGGTCAGTGTGTAAACCCTGCATTGCTCTCAGTGTGCGCTACGATTCATTTGTGTGTGTTTGTGTAAGTGCTGTAACATAACTGTTGTCTCTTGCTCTCTGTTGTAATGGTTTTGATCAGGTGGAGTATGATGGATTGACAGGTCGGGTTGAGTTCAACAGCAAAGGCCAGAGGACTAATTACACCCTCCACATCTTGGAGAAGCACAGAAGAGGCCACAAAGAGGTTACACACAGCGCTGTATAATGGAATCAAATGTTTGTTTTGGTTGCTTCACTTTCAAATTGTTTTGATTCATTTTTGTTAGATTGGGATCTGGTACTCCAATAATACTCTGCTAATGAACTCCTCCAGTCTGGATATCAATGTTTCAGAGACTTTGGCTAACAAGAGCCTCATCGTCACCACAATACTGGTGAGATCCAACTGCTCTTTACAGAACATCATGTTTAAATAGTCAAAGTTCGCGCATGAGCACTTGCAAGACGGCTTTTTTACCAGTCAAATGATCCAAGAAAGTTTAACAGTGATTAACAGATTCGTTTTTTCCCGTGCTACCAAATCGACTAATTTTGATTAATAGATTTCAAAATAATTGTTTGTCTTTATATAATACTGTATGTGTGTGTGTTATGTATATGTATTATATATAATTCTGTATTTAAATGCACACACATAATGCACAAATTAATATGTCAAATATTTACATACAGGTATGTATTAAAAAAATCATTCTGTATAATACTACCAATATTTCTTCCACAATTTCAAATGAAAATATTGTTTCTATTTGCATTTATCTGCAAAAAAAGAAAAATAGAGAAACAGGTCAAAAGAACATAAAAGATGATGTATTGTTTTATATTTCAAATACTGCAAAGAAAACAAGTTCAGATTCATTTTTAAGCAGTACAACATTATTATTTGTAAGTATTTAGGAAAAGTTCAACAAACAAAAAAATCACAGTTTTCATGTGTCTTGTCATGCTATCTGTCTTTCACATTTCTGTTGGATGACTTTGTCAATCCTGAGGTTTGATTTTGTTAAAATTCAACAAACACTGGACTGGAATGGTCACAATGCATTTAGAAATGAAAATTGGAATGGTCTCTGTATATGTATTTAAATATAATTCATATTACGTATAACTACTACAAATATACTACACATATTTTGTAAATATAACCATTTATTTATATACACGCCCACACACACCTACATAACATAAACATATATTTTACAATTAATCGATTTGACAGACATAGTTTTTCCCTTATGTAGACAAGAAAGTGCAGTATTCAATTCTTTTTGATGGAAAGTGTGAGTAGAAAGAGTGATCATACAGCTGATTCGGCTGAGAAACAAATGTGATTATATTTTCAGATTAATGCGATTTACATTGGCATAAATAATACCACTTAGTCACGTGTTTGAAGGATTTGCTTAATTTTTGATTCATGTTTTCAGGCCGCTTCAAATGGTTGTAAAGTCCTCTGTCAATCCAATGCGCTCAGGGTTGATTTCATTTCAACGTTTACGCAATTCCAAATGTTGTTTATTTGGCTGTCACCGTTTGTTGTTCAAAACTCTCAGCAGTTTCACTGAAACGCAGTTTGTAGACAGAGGAGTTTTCCTCCTGCTGTCACCATGTTTGAAACAATATGTTCTGTATTAGTTTTCATGTAAGGATTTTAAAGCTGACTTGATATTTTTGGTGCCTTTCTTGGCCAAGTCTCTCTTGTAAATCTCTCTTGATTTCGATCTCAAACCCACACAGTTACAAGGTTTAAAGAAATCGAAAAATCAGTCATGTGATACATGACAGAGACCGGTAGGAAAAATTATCACTTGTCAGTACACCCAAACACCCACACAAACACCCACACAAATATTAACCCCATCTACATCTTGTGTATTTGCAGGAAAACCCATATGTGATGAGAAAAGTAAATTACCAGGAGTTTGAGGGGAACCATCAGTATGAAGGTTTTTGTGTAGACATGTTAAGAGAGCTGTCTGACATCCTTAAATTCACCTACCGCATAAAACTGGTGGATGATGGTCTGTACGGAGCACCTGAACCCAACGGCTCATGGACAGGGATGGTGGGCGAGCTGATCAACAGGGTTTGTGCTCATACACATCTGCTTTCCTTTCTAAATAAATTATGGAAATTGTCTAGTTTCATTTAATTCTGCTTAATTTGCATGTTGTGTCTTGATGTGGCTTTCCAAGTGCGTTTCTGACTTTAAATGGTTTCATCTAGCTCTCTTTTTCTTTTGTTCTTTGGAGCAGAAAGCTGATTTGGCAGCTGCTTCTTTTACCATCACATCGGAGAGAGAGAAAGTCATCGACTTCTCAAAACCATTTATGACCTTGGGCATCAGTATTCTCTACAGGGTTCATATAGTAAGTTACACACACATATTGTTTCCATGTTATATAGCGTCTTTCCATAGAAAATAGTCTGTCCCCTCACCCCATCCCTAAACCTAACCCTCAAACCTCTCTGCATTTGTGCATTTTCAAATAAACATCATTTAAATTATGGGGGGTCCGCTGGCCATGGTTAAGACTTTAAGCAAGATATAAAAGCACCTTAATTGTTTCAACTCTAGCGTTTTAATCCCATCACTCTCATATCAACCTGTTTACATTATAACACATTATCAGATTTAACTTTTAACATAATGTACTCGATTATTTTAAATGGTTAAATCTTACATTATGCTGCTTTACCTTTGTTCAGTAAATACAGCAGATTGTAAGCTCTCTGGCAAATCTCTTTTGGTCAATAGCTCCCTCTTGTGGTGAGAAATAAACATGCAATCATAAAACTAATGAATGGAGAGGATAAAATCTGATGCTTTTGGTGTCAATTGTTGAAATTAATTCCACATTACAGACAGTTTAGAGAGACGTATAAATATTTGAAAGTAAAAACATATAACTGTAATTTTAATATCAAAAATGTTTATATGTTATGCTACAAATGCTTAAACCGTGCAGCATTTACATAATACAAGAATAATTATTTTATAACATAGTACTACTGAATATTCACACAGTACTTATTTTCCATTTGACTTTAGATTTTATGTTTGAGTTTAATTATTTACCTCTTTATCCCTTCCATTGTCTCTCAGGGCAGGAAGCCAGGTTATTTCTCCTTCCTGGATCCCTTCTCACCGGCTGTTTGGCTCTTCATGCTGCTGGCCTACCTTGCTGTCAGCTGTGTGCTTTTTCTTTCTGCGAGGTACACACAAGCACACGCTGACACCCATACATATACACACAAGCACACAATGACAAACAACAGTATAAACGCTTGCGTGCATAAAGCGGGACGTCTCTGTGTTTGTCGCAGATTGAGTCCGTATGAATGGTACAATCCTCACCCATGCCTACGTGAGCGCAGAGACCTGCTGGAGAATCAATATACGCTGGGAAACAGCCTGTGGTTTCCTGTTGGGGGTTTTATGCAGCAGGGATCAGAGATCATGCCCCGAGCTCTCTCCACACGCTGCGTCAGCGGGGTCTGGTGAGTATGAGCATGTACCGGGGTCCGTACGTGTTGATGCTCTTTTCTAGATGAACATTGGAGTCACCAAACAATGTTACACTGGACAGCTATGGGTTTCCACTTTATGATGTTCTTTCTCTCTCTTTTGGTCTGTTGATGTGTTTTAGGTGGGCTTTTACTCTTATAATCATCTCCTCATACACAGCAAATCTTGCTGCTTTTTTGACCGTGCAGAGAATGGAGGTGCCCATCAATTCACCTGATGACCTGGCCGATCAAACCAATATTCAGTATGGCACCATTCATGGTGGAAGCACTATGACATTTTTTATGGTACATTTTGTCTAATATGTATAAAAATCATACACAAAAACATAAGCGCACTATTTTTATGAAAAATTACTATGAAACAAGTGTAGGGAAGAAGTGTAGTTATCTTAGATAAAAATAGAAATGGTGAAAAAAACAAAACTGAAAACTGATAAATGTATTCTGTAATGTAATCAGAAAAAAAATACATGAAAAATGACTTAAACTCCTATAATATTTTCAATCAGTGTTGGATGATTTGCTTTAATTCTTCTACCCCGGCAGACAAAAAGAACCACGCAGTTAAACAAGAAGCTTCACTTCAATTGAACATACAACCCCAGTTCAATCGTTGTTTAAATGTGTTTATCATATGTGACCCAGTCTGAGAAAACCAGGCTGAATTGACAGAATATCATTTTAAGATAACGGGCATCTTTCACTTTAACCATTAATGTCACTATGACATAAAAATTCAATATCAAGTCAATAATAAAGATATTTTGATAATATTTTCATAGATTGTTATTTACATTACATTACAAATCACAAAAAAATGACGTTGGTAATATATAATACCTCATCATACATAATGATATAACCTATCCGTCTCCGCAGAACTCTCGATATCAAACGTATCAGCGGATGTGGAACTACATGTACTCTAAGCAGCCCAGTGTGTTTGTCAAGAGCACAGAAGAAGGCATTGCTCGAGTCCTAAACTCCAAATATGCTTTCCTCCTCGAGAGCACGATGAATGAGTATCATCGCAGCCTCAACTGCAACCTCACCCAGATCGGGGGCCTGCTGGACACCAAGGGTTACGGCATCGGCATGCCTCTGGGTGAGAGACAGAGACACTGTACATGGGCAGAAATGCAAAAATTAGTGATTAATACATTTTAATTTAATGACAGGACTTTCATTTTTGTATCCCTTTAAAAGAGATTTCACACAGCTTTTTTTTGCAGAAGTAGGTTGCTTGCGCCACTCATTTACACTTCCTCATTTCACCAAATCCCTTCGTCTGCATAATTCTCTCTCTCAGGTTCTCCTTTCAGAGATGAGATCAGCCTGGCCGTGTTACAGCTGCAGGAAAATAACAGGTTGGAGATCCTGAAGAGAAGATGGTGGGAGGGAGGGCAGTGTCCCAAAGAAGAGGACCACCGTGCCAAAGGCATGAACCCCACCTGCACACAACAATCTCCTCCCAGACTCGTTTCACACACCATTCTGTTGTTTCGTTTAAAAAGTCCTCAGCGCTACCAAAAATACTCAAGTGTACATCATTTTTTATATGAGGAGGTAAACGTGTTAATCTGTTGCAGGTCTTGGGATGGAGAACATCGGGGGTATATTTGTGGTGTTGATCTGTGGGCTGATTATTGCCGTGTTTGTGGCTGTGATGGAGTTTGTCTGGTCCACACGCCGATCAGCTGAAACAGACGAGGTACGGCCTCTCTCCTGCGATCGCCAATATCACAGTCACACTACAGTAGGTTACCAAGGCAACTCGCCGACTCGTCAGCTTAGTGTGTGTCGTAGTGAAGTCCAAGTCAGTGTTTGTGCCACGGTTTGCATGTCTACTTGTGCATGTCTCTAGTACATATTTTTAAACCGTCCTTTGTTAATACTTTTTGATTTGACCATTTTTTTAAATTCAGGTGTCCGTGTGCCAGGAGATGTTGACAGAATTTCGAAACGCTGTCTCTTGCAAGAAAAGTTCCCGTCTGCGCCGCCGTCGTCCGCTCTCCAGCTCTTTGGCCCTTCGTCACCCCACTCGCATCACGTTAGGGGCTCCCCGGCCTCTGCGCCTTGTCAGAGAGATGCGCCTCAGCAACGGAAAGCTCTACAGCGGCACCGGACCCCTAACAGGAAGTTCAGGGGCCGGACCCTCAGACATGGGCCCCGGCCCTCAACGTCTCCTGGAGGACCCATTGGGTGCCAACAGCACCCCTACAGTGGCGCTAGGTCCACCCTCAGTGACAGTGCCTCTGCCACGAGGCTGTACTCACGTGCGCATCTGCCAGGAGTGCAGGCGCATCCAGAGCCTTCGCACAACCTCCTGCACACGCATCCCGCCCTCCTCAGCCCCCTTGCCACGCCTGGCCCCGCCCCCTTCACACTCATCATCCAATACAGACAGCGAAGGAGGAGGTGGGCCCAGCCCGTGCCGGATAGGCCACTCCCCACTGGCGAAAGGCTGCACTTTACCGCCACCTCAGTCTAGCATCAACACAGACCTACTAGGAGATCAAAAATGAGAGACAAATATTGAGAAAGCTAGAGGGAGAGAAAGAATGGCCTAAAGTGGGATCATTTTATGCCCTTGTTTATAATCATGAAATAGGCTTGGAATATTGTCATTTTCTTTTCAATTCCAGCCATTGGTGTCATATAAATAAATATTTTTTTGTACTACTGAAGTGTGTATTATAACACCCCAGACTGTCTGGATTAATTTTGTAAAATGCAATAGTAAAGATCAGTATGAGATATAGGCATCTGGATTTGGTGAAGGCTACCGAGAGGCTACCTACTTCCTCAGCAGACAGAACAGAGATTTTCTCTCCCTTTGGACCAACTGTGTTGTGATCCGGGTCCGTCAATGGCTCTCCATCCCTCTCAGACTGAACTCTCTCTCTCTCTCTCTCTCTGGTAGGAGGGAGGTCACACATTGGAAGTAGCACAGAGACTCTCTTTTGGATGTCATTGTCTTAATGATGCCATTAAGATCCGAGCCAGACAGCAGCAGAATGAGAGCACACTCTTTTAATGGTGGACAATGTAAAAGTTGTTAATTAAAAGATATTCTAAACAGATATTCTTACTTTTCTGTACTATACTTATTTTTAAATTTGCTGTCTGTGTAATTTAATTCTGGGGTTGTGATGTCTGGATTGGAAATTAAAAATAGAGATACTTTATTGATACCGACCAAGGAGATCAACTCTGAATATGACCGAATATGTATGTTATCAGAATTAAAGAGCTGTGTGTTCATTAAAATGTGGACTTTGATCTAGATCAAACTGATAATTTAAATACTATCACAAGAGTGTTAAAAGTGTTCCTTACATCACACACCATAAACCAAATGTTCACATGTAAACTTTTCCATTTACCAGAGAACAGAAAGCAATTTTATGGACACGATGACACAGAAAAAAGCTAAATTAAAATTAATTTAGTTTATATTTATATATTTTTTCTTGGCTTGGTTCCATGAGGTTTCTGTAATATAATCCTTTTCTTTTTAAAGGTGTCCATACTCATTTTTTATTGAACAGATGTATAGTATTGAACCTATTATTACAGGGTCATTACAATATACCTCTTTCAGTTTTATAAATATGCATCATTAAGTCCCACTGTGGTTCAGCCTAGACTGGTGTTTTCTGCATACAGTTGTTTTATCATTTGAATCAAAGTCAAGATTTTTATTTGAAGAAGATTATTACCAAATGAAAAAACACTTTGTTTCATCTTTTTTAATTTGAGAAATTGGTGTCAGACTCAAGGTTGATGCATTAACTACAGTACATACATGTAGTATTGTAACAGCATAGTAATCATGTTTTACATTTCATGTCTATCACTAGCAGAAGACTTTATTCCCAAACACCATATCAGTTTCTGCACAATTTTGTCAGAATAATTGTATTTAGTTAGAATATAATATCAGTGCAATTGATTTGTATCAGGGCCCAGACAGTAATGTTTTTGTCTGTTTTTAAAAACGACTTCATTTAACTAAGGCCAAGTACTGGCTTAAGCGGGAAACCGCAACTTGTCATTTTCGTTCACAGATCCACGCTCTGCTGTGTGTACATCAAATTCCAGCCGATTGGGGCTTCCTTCAATTCTCCTGACCAGGCACTGAAGGTAACCATGGTGTATTCACTGTCTTCCATCAGTTCCATCACTTCTTCCTACGTGTAAAAATAGAGTACGTTCACATTTAGCCATTAAGTACACTTTTATCCAAATTGACTTACCAAAAGAAAATGATAAAAATCTCCCAAAAATAATATCTTCTCTAATCTTTATTTACATTCATGTTGTTCAAAAGCTGAATATGACTTTTCTGTTGAACACAAAACAAGATATTTTGATAAATGTGTCAGTGAATCGGAACACATTGGATATTGTGAAATGTTGTTTGGTTACCAACATACTTCAAAGTATCTTTTGTATTCTCCAGAAGAATAGTTGATGGTGTTGATTGTTATATGGTTATTCATTGCCGATCAGTTATTAACTATAAATTAATAACTGATCGGCACTGAATAACCATATAACAATCGAGAGCTATGGAGCAGCACTGGCTCTAATTAAATACTTTTTCGATATACAATACTGATATTTCTTAACTTTCCTTTCTCACAGTGAGAGGTTTCAATCTAAGGTAAAAGATTGTCTCACCCGTTGTAGATCACCAGGGTTCTGGGCCATACCTTGAAAAATTGGCAAAGACCTGGTCAACTGACATAATAATACAGACCCAAGTGTCCTTATAGGATGAAAATTGTAGATTTTAGAACAACAAACGGCTCTTCACAAAAAGTTTATTTCTAAACACATCATTAAAGTCAGAAAAGAGATTTTAAAGAGAATGTGTTAAGTGTTTACTCACAAAAAGCAGAAATACTGGCACCCCGTTTAAAGAAACATAAAATGAGAAATGTTTAAAGTTAGGTCAAGGATCTCAACATCATTTAAAATACTGTGTATTTTATATTTAATATGTGTATTAAATTAGGTATTCAACAAAATTAATCAAAATAATTAGTCTAATTTTGTTGTGTTTTATATTGAAGTAAAATTGATAAAACAAATAAAAAAGTAAGACATTTGAGTTCTCTACAATTTATTTATTTGTAACATGCTTTAAGATCACATACCGTCTTGTATTCAAGAGTAAAAAGCTCACAGAAGCTAGAATTACAGTGACCATCACAACAGAGACAATCCATGGGGTCACAGCTGTGGACAGAACAGCAGGCATTCCTGTCGAGATACCATAAGAGGAGCATTCAATAACCTGTAGTTCAGTGAAACCCACTGATGAAAGAGCATAACTGAAATCGCCACCGTCTATCTTGCTTTATTATTAATTTATTAATAACAGTTTTTTATTAATCACTTAATAAATTTTATTAATCACCTTCTTTCACTTTAAGAGTGGTTATTCCTGTTATTGTCCCAATAGGGTACGTTATGTAGACACAGCTGTAGACTCCCTGATCGATCATTTTCACATCTTTGATGATGATGGAGGCATCAATGGTCAAATTGGGTGTTTTTATGAACCTGACTCTTTCTTTCAGGGATGTATTATGCACAGTCGTGCCATGTTTCTGATGATTTAATATGATTACTATAGGATCGTGTTTATTGGAATGATTTTGCCAGGTCCAATGCACTTGAACTAAATTGTCCTCTTTGTTTCTCTGGATGTAGTGGCATGACAGTGTGACATCGTGATTCTGGTCCCCAATGACTTCACCATCAGTGACAACTCTCTGACCCTGAAGAACTGTGTTAAAAAAGAGAAATGTATTTATTTTCCTAAGGTTAAGGGCAGTGTCTTATCATGCAGTATTACAACGCTTTAAAAATGTTATGTTAAAAATGTTCATTTAAGCATAATTTTCATGGAGGTCTTAATATCACACAATTAATAATAACAGATCTTTCATGTTCACAATGGACTTTTTTCCAACTCATTTGATTAAGTACGCAAAGTCTGTTAAAACTATATTTAGATTATAAACTTGTCAAAGGATGAATAGGGTTAAAAAGAAACTAATTCATAATTTTAATGAATTACTGATAGTGATGTTCATGCTGTGTTCCAAAAACCAGCAAATTTTTCACAAAGAATATTTCTCATATACTAGGAACTGTTCATACTGCCACCCGAAAACAAAAAAGAAGCATTGACTGTACAATTATATAAACTTCAAAGATAATAACAGAACGGTTAGTAAATAATCACTCACCTGTAAACAATGTGGTACATGACAGCAGTAAAAAAATTAACTTACTATTCGTATCCATCATTAGCATTCATTTAAATGACACAAGATACTTAAAGGAGCTATTTAACACTTGTTTGTTTCACTTCTGCCCTGGGAATGTTGAAAGCAAGAAAATGTTGACAGGATTTCCTGGTTGCAGCATTTGTGATTAAGTAACAGTTCTGTGGATTTTGCTTAACAAACTCTGTGCTGTTCTGTATTCTATTAAAGGGATAGTTTGTCCAAAAAGTAAAATTCTGTCATCATTCACTCACCCTATTATCATTTCAAACTTGTATGACTTAATTTCTTCAGCAAAACACAAAAGAAGAGCTTTTGAAGGATGTTGGTAACCAAAAACCTGACTTCCATCGTATGGACACAAAACCATGCAATGCAAGTCAATGGGTACCAACGATTTCTTGTGACCAACATACTTCAAAATACCGTACTTTAATGTTGTTCATTTTGGTGAATCAATATTGAATTATAATGTGACATTACGTTCAATCTAACTGACTAATAAATGTATTTGTAACCTACTGTTCAACTGTGGACAGATAGTGTTACTTATGTTATCCTATGAAGAGAAATCAGAGCAATGAATGCAAATAATTGAGTTTTTTTATTTATTTGTCTTAACGAAATATCATAATACAGACATATTGCAACATTACAAAATAGGGAATAAAGAGTATAGGTTTTGAGAAGTTGTTGTCAGACATGAGCCTCTTGCATAGATTACATACAGACTGATATGTTGCTTTAGTCATCATGTTTTAAAGACCATGTCTACCACTAAAAGAGCAGACGAGACATTTTAGAGATTCCGCAGTCAGCATCTTCTCTTTTTTGCCACATTAAAAATTGTAAAAACACATTGTTTTGTAATTAAATCTTGTTTTTTACATAAAAACTGGTGGATTCTATATTTATAAGAACTTAATAATCTTTTTTCACCTCCGCGTACACAGATCCATGCTCTTCTGTGTGAGCACGACAAGCAAGCGGATTGGCTGATCCTTGCTGTGATGTCATTCCTGAATACCCGCTAAAGGAAACAGCAGCATATTCAACGTCTCCTGTAAGCAAGGTGTTTCTGTTGACTTTGTCCGGCCTTAGTATCGTGACATCAGCATATGTGACTTCTTCCTACCGGTAAACAGGATTAAACATCAGATAAGCAGGCACAACATTAGTTAATCAAAAGCTATAAAGCAACACTGTCCTGTTAAACACACAACATTATTTTATGATTATTGCGTCCCTCAATAAAGAATTTACATTCATTAACTTCCTTCCCAATAGTAGGAGTGTCTCAGCAGTGGGTACAATAGTTTTACCTGGTTAAGTTCAACAGGGCTCTGGGTAACATCTAGTAAAAAGACAAAGAATTGGTCAACTATGAATAAAAACGGTCAAGATAAGAATTATTTTGACTACATTTTATTATAGCATTTTATCAAATTTACTGGACAAATACTGAAAAGAGCTACATAGTACGCAGTCAAATGAAATGCTTAAGTTTTAGCACAGCATATAAGCTTTTTTTATAAATGTTTTGTAGAAACATATACGAACAAGTGACATTTACTATATGTGATAAATAGGATTTTTAAGAGCTCATGCAAAGATTTTTTCTCACAATATGCAGAAGTACTGGCAGCTCGTCTGTAGGAACATGAAAAGAGAAGTAATGTGGTTATTGTTGTTATAAAAACTTGACGACTGATATAAATGATAGCAAAGCTGACCGGGGTCAGACATTTCCCAGAATGGACTTTTTTCACTAGACGGTGGTGACGTGTTCCGCAGTCATCAACATCGTAAATAAAAAAGTATTTTAGCTATAACGCTATATTTGTATTATATTATCTTTGCATCAAATAACAAAAAACAGTATACGCTAATGCAAGGGTGTTTCTTATAAAGTTTCTATGGAAGTCACGGTAGATTTGACATCATTCTCTCTTTTGTGATCATACTTTTTTTCATTTAGTTGGAAGTAATGACATAAGGTTGTTAAAATATTAAGGGCAGTCTCTGAAATCAATTTAAGAGGTGAATGTTGCACAAATGTTGAATCCAGAGCTATACTATTTTAATAATTACCAAATGCATTTTCTATTTACATACCGTCTCTTAAGGAGAAGTAAATAGCTCGCAGAAGCCAGAAGAATAATAATGATCACTACAGTCACGATTCCAGCAATCCCAGCAATGGACAGAGCAAGAGGCTCTCCTGTGGAGAGATCACAAGAGATGTTTTTAATAATCTGCAGTTCAGTTCTACCTGCTGAAGAATTAGTATAAACTAACTTTACACACACTGGTGATACAGTTTGAACACTTCCATCAGTCTTTTCAGAATTCATTCATAGGCATTACTAAAAAGACTCTTATGAATGAAATCATATGAATGAATCTCACTAAGGTCGATGTACTTATTTCACAGTGTATTTAAGAGGCTCTTGAGTAATTTAAGCTATGACCATAAATAATTCCACAAATTGTGTGGATTGATGTGTAGATACGTAATTATAATTTTCAAAGGGACATTTTTTCACTCGCATTAACTTAAATTGGTTAAAGAAAATATCATTTCTTTTGTGACCACCTACTTCAAGCCCTAGCATTGTATTTTAAAGGAAAATTACTCAGGTTTAAATAAAATTCTAAAAATGTTGTGAAACATTCAATAAGCTGCACTTGCCTTCTTTCACTTTAAGAGTGGTTGTTCCTGTTATTGTCCCACTAGGGTACGTTATGTAGAGACATCTGTAGACTCCCTGATCAGTCATTTTCACATCTATGATGTTGATGGAGGCATCAATGGTCAAATTGTTTTTTTTTATGAAACTGACTCTTTCTTTCAGGGATGTTTTATGCACAGTCGTGCCATGTTCTCGATGATTGATTATGATTAATATAGGATCATGTTTATTGGAATGATTTTGCCAGGTCCACTGAACTTGAAGTAAATTGTCCTCTTTGTTTTTCTTGATGTAGTGGCATGACAGTGTGACATCGTGATTCTGGTACCCAATGACTTCACCATCAGTGACAACTCTCTGACCCTGAAGAACTGTGTTAAAAGAGAGAAATTTTTATAACCTAACTGACAAAACAGATTACATGTAGTATCACAATGCACATTTTAAGCATTATTTTCTTGAAAGTCTTATTTTTAGTCAAATCTGTTAACACAGGAACGTTCTCAAGAGAACATGACAGGAGACGTTTAACCAAAGAGTAAATGAACCGAAATATACTATGTGTAATTAACAGTAAATATACATTCATGTAGAATATAAAGTATTCATACCAAAAACTTATTATCCATGTTCACATTAGACAATTCATGCGCCCAGTTGGTTTTTAAAATGCAGTACGTGATATCAAAATTGCAAATAAATTCCTTTAAAAGACGTTTCAGAAACTATCTCTTAGTTGATATTGTGTTTAAAGCAAAGGTTTCACTTCCCGTTTGCTCAATTGTTCATAGCACTGAGAACACAACTAAGTTAAATTATTATTATCTAAATATTTGTTTTCCCTCAGTTTCTGAAAAAGAAAAGAAAAAGAATACAATAAACAGTAAATAATCACTTACTCTTCAACTGTGTGGTACAAAACAGCAGTAAAGGAATAAATGTACCATGCAATTCCATTTAAAGCTCTAATTTCAGTTACGCAAGCTATTGTGTTAGAGTTCGTTTTCTAAAATCAGACAGTCAAAGTTAAAAGGAAAAGGGAAGTTAAAAGCATAGTTGGACAGTATCTACCGCCCTATTGCTCTGGCAATGTTTAAAGACTTTGAAAAGTTGGAAACCCAGAAATGTTGACAGTCGTTGAGTCATATCTCCCAGTAGCAGCAATTGTGCAGTAATGTTGTTCAGTTTTTAACTTGAAATGTTAAAATGATAGCTCACAAAATGAAATTCTGTCATCATTTATTCACAATAATCATTTATTTATTCTATATTGAGAGATGTAATAATTATCAATTAATTGTTTATTGACATTTATTTTCAAAACCTGCAAACAACTATGTCTTGAACAAAAAATATATTTGGAGTGGTTTTGTGTCCATATAATGAAAGTCAAAGGGGACATTCACATAGATAAAATTAAGCAAATGGTCAACAACAGTGCTGTGTAGTTATCAACATTTATGTTTTAGTGACTTTTTTCAACATCAGCATTGACATGAATCATCCTCATGTAGAGCTGTGGACCGACAGTGCTGGTGCTGTATTTACAGAAACCACAGCGATGACTATAAACCTTTTAAAAGTTTCTGGTTGTGCTACACAATCTTGTAAAATTAGATCCTATGGAGATAATGAGAGCGGTGGGATAAGAGACTGAATCGTGGGTATTGGCATGTCATTCTCTCCACAGTTGCAATGGAGTCAATTGTCCAATCACACTGTTTTGATTTCCACACTGTCAGATAATCATGTTAAGATCAAGGGCTTATGTTTGCTACTTTTATTTATGTGAAGAGTTAGCAGGCACTGTAGGCAGTATCTTGTCAAGTTATACTGAAATATGAGTTCAAATGGAGGTTACACTTTAATTTAGTCACCGCTCAAAATAAGCTCTATTGGTTTCAATGTTAATGATTCGAATCTGTATGAACACAAAAGTCTACAGTATCTTGTCCGTCTTCAACTCTTTATAAAATTAGAGATGTTGCGCAGTGAAGCCACCACCCAAAACGATGATGTTTACATACTTTTACTGTCCTTCGTTGTGTGTCTACATTTCTGGGCAGTGGTCGTAATGGTGCCAAGAAGTCTGCGGAATGTGGATACACAGAATTTAACTTTTAAACAACGTCCCACCCTATGGTCATTGATATGAAAAGAAAAGTGTAATTGTCTAGCCCCAGTTTTAATAATTTCCATTATTTTCAATTAATTTAAAACACTATTAAAATATGCTTCATATATTCCTGTATTACGTGTTGTTCTTAATTGATTAAAAAAATGAAAAACCTCACCATAATGAAAAAGCAACATTAAATAATTTATTTTTAATTAAGGTATTGGCAAAATCGTGTGCGTGAAGTCACACAAGTGTGAAGTTTGACTCTTTCAAACAAGTTAACATCGACTCAGTATCCAGTGCTGAGTGGCACAATGACTTCTCTTCATTTTACAACGTTAGTTTATCATTAACCGAAGACTGTTCTGGAAATATATATAGACATCACTTGCTATTCCAATTGAGAGCTCAATCATGATGCTTCCTTATTGTTTGTATTTGACCTTATGGATGTTGTGGATTGGTAAGCCTTTTAAACAATGATATTATGTATGTAGATAGATAAATACATATATAAATTTTACTGAACTGTTTGACAATTTGTACTGCAGTTGATTAAAATCCTTCATTCATCTTTTTTTTGTTTTGGAAATAGGACAATGTATAGGTCAAGCGTTGTTTTTTCCTGACTCATTTAATGGGGCAGTAGGTGGAAGCGTAGAGTTTGCTCTTGACAGTCCACCACCCCCTAATTCAGTGGACGTTGAGTGGAATTATGGATTTCCAATCATACTTACCTTTAAAGATGGTGTACTTAGCATACAACCAGCATATAGAGACAGAGCAACTCTGGACACCACCACTCTTGCATTGAGGCTTATGAACCTGAGATTCAATGATACTGGGACATATAAGCTGAGTGTAACAAACAAAGAAGGAATTTACAATGGACTAACTTCACTGGTAGTCTATGGTAAGTGTGTTCCTGAAACTACAGAAGATACTAGATACATCATGTGTTGATAGTATGAGTAAATCATAAATACATTTTAAAAGTATTTTAAAGATTATAAAAATATACACTTTAAAAAACAAAAACTGTAGTGGCCAAAAATGATGGGGTGGGGGTGAGTATGTTTGCACAAAATTTGCTTTAAGTGCCCCCTCAGGTTCGATTAAATCATCAAAGTATGAGTGTGTGTGGTATAAAATATGAATGTGTGTGGTATAAAATATGAATGTGTGTGGTATAAAATATGATTATGTGGTTCAGAATGTGTGTGGTAATTTTCTTACAAACTACAGCAGATCAGATAAAGGGTGTTAAACTGAAATAAGAAACAAAAAGTTTACTTGAATGAATGTAAAGATTGACTACATTTTTAACTTTTTTTAATATTTTTTGATCCTCTTGTATAGTAATATTCTGTAGCGTAATATTTAATATATAAAACATAATATTTTGTACGTCCCTATAACCTTGACTTATTTTTTAATTCTTCTCAAAGCTGAGCTTCAGTTTATACTCCAATATATTTAACTTAAATCCAAGGTTTTAATACACACCAAATAATATCTTCCAATTAAAATCAAATAGTTTAATTGTCAGCAGTTAGACATCCCTTCTAGCCACTACTGCATGGTTATTTCATGTTAGGTTGTAAATAAAACAAGTTGTAATAGCACTAGAAACGTTGAAGGTGTGACAAACAGGAAACAACCTCAGCTTGATATTGAGTTAATTGTGTTGGTGAGTACATTTACTTTGATTATTAAACAGTGAAAATCCAATTGAAAATGGGCCAGAAGTATTGTGCTGTTCTTTGTCTCATGTTTGTTGTACAGTTTGCTGCTGTTAAATGACAGTTGTATATACTTTAGATTCACAGTAAAATACATTGATTTCGTAGAATTGTAGATTCACATAAATACAGTAATTTCTTATACTGTATTAACTTTTTACAGACATAATGAAATGTCCATCGTATATAGTGCTGTGTAGGTTTCCAGTATAGATAAATTGTTGGTGCATTTTTATTTGCTTTAATTTATTTATAATATACTGTTATGAAAGTTAATTGTTAACAAATTGTGTTTGCTGCCACTATTGTCAGTGTTGTGTATGACAATATCCAATAATGGTGATTCACCACACACAGCTAAAACTAAACTCAGTACAATAACAATAAAGTGTTAATGTAATGATTTCTCTTAACTAGCATGTATCAGCTAAATCAATACAATAGACCTGTGATGCTCATCAGCTGTTTGTTATTTCCCAGTGTTTCCCAGAATATCAAAACTAAAGATTTATTTATTTTTTTCCCTTTCACCACACAGAAAATGTGTCTGACACCAAACTTACTGGTCTAATCGAACCATTAATAGAGACAAAATCAATTGCTAAGATTAAATGTGACGGAAACGGCAACATCACCTCTATGAAGTGGATGAAAGATAATAATCCACTGAATCCCAGTGACAGAGTCATCTTCTCATCTGATAACAAATCAGTTTCCATCGGTCCAGTGATCAGATCTGACAGTGGAGAATATCAATGTACTCTGGCAAATCCTGTTAGCTCTGAGACTGCAAAACTCAATGTTATCATCAACTGTGAGTATAAGCAGCTGAACATCACGATATGTGCTGATGAAATAATAAACAATACACTCTGTTTCTTTCCCTTTGTGTTATAGATGGACCAGATAATGTTTTGATTGATGGTCTGAGGGAGGTGGGTTTAGGGCAGAAGGTGTCATTGTCTTGCTCTGCCACTTCTGTACCTTCTGCTTCATTTACCTGGAAGTTTAATGGAACAGTCACCGGTGTAAATACAGAAACATTCACTATAGAAAAGACTGACATCACACACAGTGGAGAGTATCTCTGCACTGCCTGGAATAATGTCACAAACCAAACAAATGACTCTCAAAGCCACTCTTTAGTAGTTAAAGGTACACAATTCACAATATAATATAATATAATATAATACATAGTATTACATGACTGTTGTCTGTTGTTTTTGTATTTTTTTGCTATAGAAGGTGGTGATGGAGGAGGAGGGCTGACAACAGGTGCAATAGTTGGGATTGTCATTGGTGTTTTAGTGGCAGTTGGATGCATATGTGGTTTGATTGTCTATCTCACAAAAACTAAGAAAATATGTTGATATTTGGTGTGTTATTTGTAATTACATATATTACACATCACCAAGAGAAATTTTGTAAGTGTATGTTGTTTAATTGTCCAGTTTTGTAAATCCACATCTGATGTGCAACCACAATCTAAAACAAATATCTTTACCATACTGTGTTATAATGTGTGCAATTTTAGAATGTTCTAGGCTGGGCAGTAGTAGTGTTGAAGCCTTTTCTTCTCAAATTGGTTTGTTAAAATAAATGATATCCTTCATCAAAAAGAAAAGTTATTGTGTGTTTATTATATTATGTTTCGCATTAACATACGGAAGAAACTGCCCATATAGGTTTGATACAGGATGTGTTTGACCTCTGCATGCAAGACAAGTCAAAGATGATATTGGCTTGCTGTATATGTGTATATTGTACGTATGGTTGTAACACCGGCGGCGCCAGGGGGGTCTTGGGGGGTCTCAAGACCCGCCCAAAAAACGCCTTGACCCCCCATTTGACCCCCCACCGCCTCCGTGATTAAAAAATATTTAATATATATTAAAATATATATATCCGGGATAAAGATTTAACAATGGCCCTCTTCAAACTACGCAGAACAATAATAATTCATAATTTATTCGACATATAAAAAAATATAAACAAGAATCACTGCGACGCCCCATGAACGTTTCTGCCGCTGCGCCTTACGTCATTGCGTTCATGGCGCTGCACTTTATATCTTTAAGCTAAAAATGGATCGCTTCGTCATACCTAAAAACAAATTGACAGCAGACGGAAATAGGACTGAAAATATACCCGTTGCAGTGGAGGGGGAGCCCTGCTTGATCGTAGAATTAGAAATAGAGGACACCGAGGAATTAGAGCAGTGGTTCTCAACTCTGGCCCGCGAGATCCATTTTCCTGCCGAGTTTAGCCCGAACTCTGATATAAAACACCTGAACAAGCTAATCAGCGTCTTTAGGAATAGAGGCGTTCAACTTAATGCGGCGCTGCGTAAATCTTTCAGCGTATGACATTTAAGTACCGCGAGAGCAATTCAAGTGCAGATTGTTCTGTAAGGATTTGTATCGCTCTCGCGGTAGGCTACTTTAATGCGATATGCCAAACAATCTGTGCAGCCCTACATTACGTGGCTAAACTCTGCAGGAAAATGGATCTCGCGGGCCAGAGTTAAGAACCACTGAATTAGAGGATGAGGAGGTGGGACCGGAGCAACTCGCATGGAAGCATATGTTGCAAAATTCTATTTGCAATGTAATATGCAAAATGGCAATGCAGTATGTAAATTGACAATGCAATTGTGTATCTAAATATACATTTCAAATAACGTATGTGCAACATTAAGTGCAAAATGAAAATAAAAATTCAATATATCAATTACATTTGGGAGTTCCTACACGGGTTTTATGATTACAAATGTAATTGATATAATTGAATTTTTATTTTCATTTTGCATTTAATGTTGCACATACGTTATTTGAAATGGAAAGGATTTAACCGGGGATTTAAGCTATGGCCCAGACGAGAAACCAAGACAGCCTAAATCAAAATCATAACCGTGTCGTTCTTTTGGATCGCAGGGGCAGCTAGCATCCAAGGGTTTTAGTTACTCGTGGTTCCAACAGTACCAGTGTCTTGAATATTCTGTCAAAAGACGCGGCTTTTTGTTTTGCCTGTCGTCATTTTTTTCACAGTGTGCATGGATCTGGTTTTATTTGTTTAGTAGCAGTGATATGGAGTTATTAGCAATGTCCACTGTATTTTTGGGGGGTTTTCATGAGACCCCCTTGAAATGACCTGGACCCCCCATTGCCCCCCCAATCAAAAGTGTCTGGAGCCGCCACTGGGTTGTAACAAGTACCTTATTGATTATGAAGGTAAGTGTTTTGTTTTCTTTTTGTGTTAAAGAATGTGCTAGGGTAAGTACTTGAATACGTGTTCTGTCAGTGTTCTGCAAGACGGATGTAATGATACTTTGCTTTGCGAAAAGGCCGAATTTACTTGACGTCATTGTGAAAAGGGCGTATTATTCCCTGTCCCATTCGTCGGACTTTCGATTTCACAGACTTCGCTCCCCATGATCCTATGCATCCGTTCACGCCATGATTGCACCTGTACCTGATCCCCGGACACTTTTATACCTTGTGTTTTGTCTTGTGCATTGTTAGGTCTAGTTGTAAAGTCGTGCTTATGTTATTGCTAGTTTCGATCCCCTATAGTTAACCTGTGGATGTGTTATTTACCTGTGGATGTTACCTGTTTTCACTTACCTGTGGATTTATAGCTATCATTTGTTCTCCTGTGCACCACCATTAATTCAACTGTTCAGCTTACTCCATGTATGGCATCGTCCTCCAGTCTGGTAGTGTTCCAACAATGTGTTTAAAAAAACACCGAAGTGGAGGAGCAAATGGCTGAAAAAATTACTCTATGGGACTCAATAAATTTTGTGCATCTGTTTTGTCATAAATTATTTTCAAAGCTAAGGTTAAGTTTACACTCTATGCTCAATAATGTAACATCCATACACGTTTTTTCCATCTTCAAGAACATATTTGAATTAAGGGCAAAAATGTATTTTTTTCAAAATGAGACCACTTTTGGTCACTAATTTACAGATCAAGTAAAATCATCTCAACTAAGATCTCACAAGAGGAAATTGATTTCCAAAAACAGCATTTCCGTTTTGCCTTCATTTTATTAAATGTGAGAATAAAAGGTCTTACAGAAAATTAAAACAGGTTTAGCTCTAATGTTCTATTTTGAATAAAGTTTTGTACTCAAGATTTTTTGATCAGTGCTTCCTTCAGTTGAACTTTTGTTAAATCACTCTCTTTATCCATTTGCCTTCAATAAGAACATTGTAGATGTTATGGTCAATTTTTATGGTCATTTTTAGTGTGATTATTTAATTTTAAGGGTGGTTATTCTGTTTGTCCACCACTAGAGTGGATTGTGTCAGTCATTTCCCCATGTTTGATAAAGATGTAGCGATCACAGGTCAGCCTGGGACTTTTTATTAAGCTTACTCTCTTTCATGCACAGAAGGATTCTGAAATCGTTTTGTTCAAATTCTTTTGCCTGGCCCACTCCAGTTCAGCGTATTTGGTTTTTATGGTATATTGCTGGTACTCAATGTCCAGATAAGTGACAACCCTCTGACCCTGATGGACTGGATTAAAAGAGAAATAAATCAGAGGGTGTCTGGCCCTCCCGGTTTAGCCCGGTTTCCCCCAAGTTTTTTTTTCTCCATTAATCAATCATTGGAGTTTGGGTTCCTCGCCACAGCAGGACAGTGTTGGCCTGCTCACCGGGAGACTGCATTCATTCATTTATTTATTTATCTAGAAACTTGATATCATTTATTAGAATGATCTTACTCGTTGTATAAATACCATGCACTGTGCTGTGTTTTACCTATTCTGTTTTCCTGTTTGCCCCTGTAAAGCTGCTTTGAAACAATACACATTGTGAAAAGCGCTATATAAATAAACTTGAATTGAATTGAATTGAAAAAAAATCACAGATCATTTTCTCAGAAGTTCAGCTCTAGGTGGCACAAGCTTTATCTTCGTTTTACGACGGGAGTTTATCATTAACTAAAAACTGGATGTACATATGCTGGTACTAACTGTTTGTTACTCCGAACAACTGAGAGCTCACTCATGATGTTGTCTTGTGCATTATATGGCATCATATTGATATTGTGCATTGGTAAGTCTCTTAAGCAATATGTAAGATGTTATATATAAATGATTTAACTGCAAAATAATCAAGTGTTCCTTTTTTCGTACATTTGTTCAAAATTTTATTTTTTCTTTTGGAAATAGGACAATGTATAGGTCAAGAGTTGATTTTTCCTGACTCTTTTAATGGGGCAGTAGGAGGAAGCGTAGAGTTTGCTCTTGACAGTCCACCACCCACTAATTCAGTGGACGTTTACTGGAATTTTGGAGTTCCATTCATACTTACCTTTAAAGATGGTGTACTTAGCATACAACCAGCATATAGAGACAGAGCAACTCTGGACACCACCACTCTTGCATTGAAGCTTATGAACCTGAGATTCAATGATACTGGGACATATAAGCTGAGTGTAACAAACAAAGAAGGAATTTACAATGGACTAACTTCACTGGTAGTCTATGGTAAGTGTGTTCCTGAAACTACAGAAGATACTAGATACATCATGTGTTGATAGTATGAGTAAATCATAAATACATTTTAAAAGTATTTTAAAGATTATAAAATATACACTTTAAAAAACATAAACTGTAGTGGCCAAAAATGATGGGGTGGGGGTGAGTATGTTTGCACAAAATTTGCTTTAAGTGCCCCCTCAGGTTCGATTAAATCATCAAAGTATGAGTGTGTGTGGTATAAAATATGAATGTGTGTGGTATAAAATATGAATGTGTGTGGTATAAAATATGATTATGTGGTTCAGAATGTGTGTGGTAATTTTCTTACAAACTACAGCATATCAGATAAAGGGTGTTAAACTGAAATAAGAAACAAAAAGTTTACTTGAATTAATGTAAAGATTGACTACATTTTTAACTTTTTTTAATATTTTTTGATCCTCTTGTATAGTAATATTCTGTAGCGTAATATTTAATATAAAAAACTTATATTTTGTACGTCCCTATAACCTTGACTTATTTTTTAATTCTTCTAAAAGCTGAGCTTCAGTTTATACTCCAATATATTTAACTTAAATCCAAGGTTTTAATACACACCAAATAATATCTTCCAATTAAAATCAAATAGTTTAATTGTCAGCAGTTAGACATCCCTTCTAGCCACTACTGCATGGTTATTTCATGTTAGGTTGTAAATAAAACAAGTTGTAATAGCACTAGAAACGTTGAAGGTGTGACAAACAGGAAACAACCTCAGCTTGATATTGAGTTAATTGTGTTGGTGAGTACATTTACTTTGATTATTAAACAGTGAAAATCCAATTGAAAATGGGCCAGAAGTATTGTGCTGTTCGTTGTCTCATGTTTGTTGTACAGTTTGCTGCTGTTAAATGACAGTTGTATATACTGTAGATTCACAGTAAAATACATTGCTTTCGTGGAATTGTAGATTCACATAAATACAGTAATTTCTTATACTGTATTAACTTTTTACAGACATAATGAAATGTCCATCGTATATAGTGCTGTGTAGGTTTCCAGTATAGATAAATTGTTGGTGCATTTTTATTTGCTTTAATTTATTTATAATATACTGTTATGAAAGTTAATTGTTAACAAATTGTGTTTGCTGCCACTATTGTCAGTGTTGTGTATGACAATATCCAATAATGGTGATTCACCACACACAGCTAAAACTAAACTCAGTACAATAACAATAAAGTGTTAATGTAATGATTTCTCTTAACTAGCATGTATCAGCTAAATCAATACAATAGACCTGTGATGCTCATCGGCTGTTTGTTATTTCCCAGTGTTTCCCAGAATATCAAAACTAAAGATTTATTTATTTTTTTCCCTTTCACCACACAGAAAATGTGTCTGACACCAAACTTACTGGTCTAATCGAACCGTTAATAGAGACAAAATCAATTGCTAACATTAAATGTGACGGAAACGGCAACATCACCTCTATGAAGTGGATGAAAGATAATAATCCACTGAATCCCAGTGACAGAGTCATCTTCTCATCTGATAACAAATCAGTTTCCATTGGTCCAGTGATCAGATCTGACAGTGGAGAATATCAATGTACTCTGGCAAATCCTGTTAGCTCTGAGACTGCAAAACTCAATGTTATCATCAACTGTGAGTATAAGCAGCTGAACATCACGATATGTGCTGATGAAATAATAAACAATACACTCTGTTTCTTTCCCTTTGTGTTATAGATGGACCAGATAATGTTTTGATTGATGGTCTGAGGGAGGTGGGTTTAGGGCAGAAGGTGTCATTGTCTTGCTCTGCCACTTCTGTACCTTCTGCTTCATTTACCTGGAAGTTTAATGGAACAGTCACAGGTGTAAATACAGAAACATTCACTATAGAAAAGACTGACATCACACACAGTGGAGAGTATCTCTGCACTGCCTGGAATAATGTCACAAACCAAAAAAATGACTCTCAAAGCCACTCTTTAGTAGTTAAAGGTAAGAGTTACCTTGTTTTATAGATATCTTGCATGTCAAACAATACTTTTAACAATTAATTGTTATATTAATTGTGAGTAAATCGAGGTGTTTGACATGACAGATTTCACTTAATAGGAATTGGTGTTATAATCCCCACACTAAAATAGTGGGATTATAACACCTAGTCCTATTAAGCAAATCTGTCATGTCAAACAATACTTATTAACTCACAATTTATATTAAAGTATTTACATCTTCAAACATTTCTATTTAATAATAAAAGCATATTACTTTTCTCTAAATTCCAGTTTGCAGTCCGGAATGTTATATTTCTTTAAATAACATGCCTGCTAAATAGACACTTGAAACACAATGACAATACTTTATATCGAAATGATATACTATCAATGAATAAATGTAATTATCTTTGTAACTATTTTTATTTTGTTGTTATTTATGTTATGCTGTTTACGTTTTGTTTGTACAGTATTGTGTACAGTACATGACTCTTTTTTTCATGTATTTTTGCTATAGAAGGTGGTGGTGGAGATAATGGTGGTGATGGAGGAGGAGGGCTGACAACCGGTGCTATAGTTGGGATTGTCATTGGTGTTTTAATAGCAGTTGCAGGGATTTGTGGTTTGATTGTCTACCTTACAAAAACCAAAAAAATGTAAGTAATTTAGAGCCATAGTTTCACTTGTTTAAAACGCCCCATGTGTAGTGAATGTATGCATAGTAATGAATGATTTGACCTAGAATTATTCATGACATTTCTCAAATGATCCTGATCTCACTACTCACATTATAGCCCAAAAGTAAGCCTGGGAAAAAGAAAACCAAACAAAGAAGGTATGATAATTAATTCATAATGCATATATGTTCTGAGTAAAACACCACAAGTGAAAAAATAATAGAAATATTGGAAAATATTGAATAAAAAATAAGATAATGGTTGCACTGTTTTCAGACATAGAAATAGATTGATTAAGCATCATATCTTCGCAAGATTAACCTAAAGATTTATTACCACCTCCAAATGTCATTATAGATTTCAGATTTCATTACATACTCAGTACACTTGTCTTTTCAACTTCAACTCATTTATGTTTCTTTAAACAGCACCACCCAGAAGACAAGAGCATGTAAGTGACTTTTAATTATAGTTTTTCCCAATTATTTTTTATTTATATTGTATGGATCCCTAATTTTCTGTAAACTGTTAAAAATGATGTCATATTACACATCCCACAGCATACAGTGAAGAATGAAATCTGTTTTTTATTAGTAAAGACTGAGACCAAGACTTTCAGTCTATTCCGTCTCTCGGCTCTAATCTGATAGAATTCATGGCTTTTCAGAGGGGACTTTCTTCGCCCGTTTCCGCACAAAGGCATATGTGGAGATACAAAATAACCAATTATTGCATAACACTTTAAGTTGTCATTGCATGTTAAAGTGTGGTTCAACCAAAAATGAAATTTCTCTCATCATTACCCTCTTGTCATTTCAAACCTTTATGACTTTATTCCGCAGAACAAAAAATTTTTAAATAAAAGTTATAAACCAAACAGCACTGGACCCCATTCGGTTATATTGTATGGAGACAAAACCAATGTAAGTGAATGGGGTCTAGTTAACAACATTTTTCGAAACATCTTCCTTTGTATTCTGCGGAATAAAGAAAGTCATACAGGTTTGAAATGACAAGAGGGTGAGTTAATGGTGACATAATTTATATTTTTGGGTGAACAATCACATTAAGGTAAACATACAACTGCTAGCTGATCAGTATTTTTTCTATGTAGGAGTTGAACTATGCAGAAATCAGTCATGATAAGAAGTCTGGAGGAGATGGGGTGATTCCAGGGAATATGAATGAATCTAGAACAGAATATGCACAAATAATGCATGGAGCTTCAGCTAAACCACAAGCTCCCCCACAACCCTATGGAAACCAGGTGAGTAATATGTAAATCTAGCCCTTTAGAGAGCATGATAAAAGTGATGTTGCTGGCATAATAGCTTATCGCATCACAAAATGGACTCGTGTCCTTTAGCCTTGCAGTAAAATAATAAGGAAGTCATTTGGCTTGTTTATTTTATGACATGCTTGTCCAATGTCTACTTTCAGGAATCGAAACCCTCCTCCTTACCAGAAGGGGTTACCTATGCACAGGTTATGAAACGCAGCTGACCCGCCTTCCCGACAGTGCCCTGCATATTGCACATATTTAATTTTGTGACATTTCTAATTAAACATTTGTTGTTGTGTAAGTGAGATTAATTGAAATAAAATAATTCTATATAGCACTAAAAGTGGTTATTTGCTCGTAATCATAGGGGAACCACTTTAATATATATATAGCTCCATATTTTGGTGCTTCGGTGGTTCTTCAGCAGTCCTTTGGGATGACTGATGTGCAATATAGCAACGCTGTAGAATCATACGGTGCTTGCCTCTGAAGACCCTTTGAAGAACCACTGTGCACCAAGATATGGTGTTATATAGCGCTAAAAGTAGTTCCCCTATATGATAGCATGCAAATAACCACTTTTCGTGGTTTTTTCGTTTTTTAAGTGTATAACATTTTAAGTATGTTGTATGATTGAATGCTGTGACCTGCAAGGCTGTATAAAATCTACCAATTTCAAAATGTTAAAGAGACTGCAGACTTGCTGTATTTATTACAAAAATCTATTTTCATCATATTAAAAATCCACTGTGTGCTCAATGTTTAACCAGTGTCGTTTTATTATAACTTCTGTATCACTTTTAAATAGAATGCAACTACACATAAATAAGAATTACAAATGGTGGTGACAACAGAACAAAGAAATTTAGAGCCATTACACTGCCGCATTTTAGTGATAATGTTTAGTGAGAGGAAACATTTTATTTCTTTTCGAAGACCATGTATACATATTAGGACAGTAAGGACGAATCAGTGTTACTTTTCATATTTCAATAAGCCCAATCTATCGTTTTATTTAACTGATTTAAAGAACTTTTGACCAGTCTTGAAGAAAAAAATAGATGACTAACTTCTAAATAAAGTCTAAGCAGTTAACGCAACCGCCCCCTTGACTATGTCTTAGTTAGATTAGGATATTTAAGTGACTTTTATAAAAATGCATTAGAGAGAAATATAACTGGTGTGCACCTTTATACAAAACAATGGCACTGACATATTCTAAGATATGTTAGGGCAAGTTATTTTTAGTTGAGACAGCTCAAACATTCATTTAAGTCTTGAACTAGCCTTATGCCTGGTCTGTGAAACTATAAAGTTGTATAATGTGAATTTGTTACATGGCAAAGTTCAAATCATAATACATCAAACCATTTATTTAGAAATGACAGCTCTTCCTCATTGTTTTGTGTTTTTGATAAAAGAATGTAAAACCATATAGTAGGTAATAAAGAGCAGAGGTTGCATTCATGACTATCTTGAATGTAAATATCTTCCTAATCATAAAAATAACTACACTTTCATTTCTAATATGTAGATCAGTAGTTCTCAAACTTTTTCGTTATGAGGCCTTCTTTGTAAAGTGAAGGGACGGGTGACTCCATCTCAACTTTTACATATATCCTTCTGTGTGGTTTTATGAAATTATTCATCAAAGATGATCCGTATTGGTAACACTTTATAATAACTGCACGCTATGAATCATTAGTTAAACATCAGTACATAGTTAATTAATCATTTATGAAGCATTGGCCCCACATTAATAGACATTAGTAAGCAGTTTATAAATACAGCTATAAATGCTTTGTTCTTGATTTATAAGCATGTATATAATATGCTTAATAATCAAATTTTCATACTTTATTAAGGATGAATTCATCATTTCTAAACTAAGGATTACATTACTTACAAACCAGTTAGTTAGGAGTGGTCAGTAGTTCATGAGATCATTTAGAAAGTGTAAGTAAATGATTAATTAACTCTTTGAATGCAAATTTATACATCTTATTATTCTGACATATAGTAACAGTTACTTAATTTGATAATAAATGCTTTTTTAACACACATTCCTGCTGTAATTCATGATTAATTAAGATAGTTATAAAACATTTACTAGTTGTCAGTTAACTATTTTTGTGAGCTCATCTAAAGTGAGGACTATGTATGACTTGTAAAGCATTTGCAAATGAGAGTTAAAGGCTCAGTTGTCTTCTAAACAGAAATAGGAAAAACACAACACAGAGGGATTCAGAACATAGAAATATTTATTTCAAGATGCAAAAGAAATTAATCTGTACAACTGTACATATTAATGAATATAAAACGATTTAATATAAAATAAAAAATAAACCTCTGCAAAATTAAAATTGTACAACCGAACATATAAATTAACATTAAATGAATTGATATAAGATGAAAAATAAACTTCTGCATTTTTTTTAATTCCTGCACACCTCCAGAAAAAATATAACCGTGAAGTGATAAGCAACTCTCATTTGTAAATGCTTTACAAGACATACATAGTCCTCACTTTAGATGAGCTCACAAAAAATAGTTATCAAACAACTAGTAAATGTTTTATAACTACCTTAATTAATCATGAATTACAGCAGGAATGTGTGTTAAAAAAGCATTTATTAACAAATTAAGTAACTGTTACTATATGTCAGAATAATAAGATGTATAAATTTGCATTCAAAGAGTTAATTAATCACTTACTTACACTTTCTAAATGATCTCATGAACCACTGACAACTCCTAACTAACTGGTTTGTAAGTAATGTAATCCTTAGTTTAGAAATGATGAATTTATCCTTAATAAAGTATGAAAATTTGATTATTAAGCATATTATATACATGCTTATAAATCAAGAACAAAGCATTTATAGCTGTATTTATAAACTGCTTACTAAGGTCTATTAATGTGGGGCCAATGCTTCATAAATGATTAATTAACTATGTACTGATGCTTAACTAATGATTCATAGCGTGCAGTTATTATAAAGTGTTACCTCAGTATTTACTCTTTATTAAGAATGATTTAATGATGATTACAAGCAAATCAGTAGTTAACCCTTCATGGCATAATTGTTAGTATAGTAGTAGTGCCGTCTATTCCTGGAACATGTGTGATTCCAAGATGTCAAGGATGTCAGAATTACAGTAAAACAGGTGTCCTTGTGGTATGTGTAAAACTCACCAAGACCCTTAATTTAATTCCTTAAATCTATATAGTTCTTATAACAGGTCATTGTTAATTCTAAGCAGAAGGACTCCAGTACTAAGAACAAAAACATATTTTCATTATATTTTGGGTATATCGCCTCAGTCTACAGAAGAGAATGCAAACAAACAAACATTGCGGCCTTGGTGTGTATGTGTGTGTGTTCGTAGGTCGAGTCAAGGAATGAAAAAGAAAGCCACAGATGGGCAAAGAGGAGATGACCTATGACATGTTTTGTGTATTTCCAGACTGTTTGCTGTCAAACCTGATAATCTATGGAACCTTATGTCCTCCGACGTATTTTCCAAAATTGTTCCGGACCTTTTCTCCTTTTACAGAGATTATATTTTGGTCAAACCAATCATGGAAAGATGTCTTAATATCTTAAATACTACCGCATTTTGAATGTCGGCCTGTGGAACTCCTTGAGAGTGCTGAAGCTGACTTCTGCTGGCAAAACTACAAATTATTTTTCTTCACTAAATTTTATTCTATTATTTATATTCCTGACTCGGAGTCTTCTTTCATCATAACTGGTCTACGGTTCTTTTACTGTAAATCCCCAGCAGTAGAGTGCATCGCTTTGCAGCACCCCCAAATAAAAACGTATATTCTTAAATTTAGAATTTAAATTAACCAAAAACAAATTCTGTAAAACAATAATAGAACATCAATACATCAAATTTCTGATGGTTGATTGCATAAAATCTATGATCAATTTTTTATTTTATACTATGGCACAAAATTTTTGCCCATCCCCTGGATCCATCTTGGGCCCCCTGTTTGAGAACCACTGATATAGACTATACACTCCATAAATGGTCAGGCCATGGCCGTATACATAATTACAATATAATGTCCTTGTCCAATGACCAAATAAATGTCATTTCATTTCCTTATTTCACCTTCTGGTTTTGGATTTCAGTTATACGTGAAACGCAACTGATAAGTGAGACAGGTGAGTTAATCTTTAACTTTGATGGTGTTGTTTAACTAAAATTGATGTTCATCTTGGATGTAATGTGAGCAGGATCCAAAAAGAAAAACCCAAAAGCAACATTATAATTACACTAAAACCTTGCAACATTAAAAGAAAAACATGAAATTAAGAGTAGAGTGAACTGTATTCAAAGAAAACAACATGATTTGATCATCTTTGATATGTCTATTCCTGTATTAGTCTGGATTAAACAGCAAGCAGGTATGACAGCTGGCATGTACTCTAAAGCAAAGCATAGTTTGGCAATGTACTGCTGCCACCTTATGTTCATTTGTGATCTGGTAGAGGTAAGTTGTCATGTGTTCATTGCTACTTTGTTTATCGTTTTTCCTGTTGACAGAATAGTTTATAATAAGCGATTTAATGGTTAGTTTCCATTTGAGACATTATAGGTTGTGTCACAAAAGAACATTTGATAGCCTATCCTAATCTTTTTCAAATACATGTATTACCATATTTTAATTTGAAGATGTCAGTTGTCCGAAGCTTGACATCACTTTTGGACACTATACTACTGCATATCTGGGTATTTAAGGTTGTAATCCTTTTAAATTGTGGGGCTAAGGTTGTGGGTTCGAGTCCGTTAAGCCGCAACACCTTTTACGGTCCTATATTTCACTTCAAGATGTATCCAGCTCAATCCAAATTGAACATTGAATCGCACAGAAATGGACAAAGTTCAGCCTGTCAGGGTGTGATGATCAGTTTAGCCTTGAGAGGGCGCCATTTACTATTTGAAATAGGCGATCCCTGGAGATCGCCTTACCTTTTTTGCTTTGACACAATTGATGTGCAGAACTCACCACGCCTATATAATAATCACCTAGACTAGATAGACTAGACTAGATCGCTTAGAAACAAGCTGCCTAATAATTTTGAGTCAGTTGGGAAGTCGGAGGCTCGCGCACGTCATACGACAATACAAGTTCAGTTTTCCCACAGAGCTGTTTGCGACTTAAAAGGAATAAATAGCGTACAGTAGGCTTTTAGTAAATCAACCTGTTTGTTGTTCAAACGACCATAACCCGCTTTTGTGTCTAACTGTATCGCGTGTGTCTTTATTTTTTCCTCAAACTTGATTCTTTGTTGTTTTCCCTTACAACTGCGTCAAAAGACCGCGGTCAAGCGCGTCATCAGGTGTCTGCAGTGAGGAGTGGATGCTGTCTTTTAATGACCAAAAACATGATGCCGCTTATGTAACATCAATAGAAGTGTGTATGTGAGTGAGTACCGGAAATTATTGTTATCCCTTCTGTCCCATCTTGACAGACTCCTGCGCTGCATTAATCTGAATGAAACCAGTCATTTACATGTTATAGCCTCTTTATCCTGGAAGGCTTACGAGAGAGGATGCTCATATCAACGTTTTCTGTTCATTCTCCTCTCACACACAATATATATATATAAACTTTTCTTAACTCAACTGATTACAATTATAAATAGGTCTGTTTATCCTGTGATTAAAGTTTTTTGCTGGTGTTTCTTAATTGATGTTTATTTTAAGGTGGTCAAACCTTGGATGTTCAAATTTGCTGGAAATGGAAAAACACATTTGATATTTGTAAAAACCAGTGACATGTGATTTGTTAACAGCTATCATTTGTCACAGTTGTGCTGTGCTGTTTTATGTGTTTGTGTGTTTTTATCAGGCAGGCCTAAAATCCAGTTTAGCAAGTCTAATCCACATCTCTGCCGTTGATTAATATAGACTTGCACTGTAGACCTACAAGAGATGTGATTTCAGCAAATGCCCACAGTTTTACATACTGGGTGATGGGGGTTAATAGTAAACCGCTTTTTCAGTATTACATCACTGTCACGTCATTTCTGAGCACTGTTTCCATTGTGTTGCACACAGCGACTGCTTTGAATACTCAATATCTGGTGCTCCTTTTAAAAAGATTTTCTAAAAGGCATATACGCAAGCACAAATAAAAGAGAACATGAGACAAAACAGTAGACGAGTTTACCCAAGGTGTGTGCAGGAGTGGTGGCAGATTATGACAAATAGAGATAAAGAATGTTAGATGGTTTCGATGAAGGGAAAAAAGGGAGAAGGGGTATGTGCCCAGTGTATTGCACAATGGCACTGAACAGCTGTTCAAACAGACTCTCTATAGTTTCACATTTAACATGATACTGTAGCAATATCAAACAGACAGCATCATGTATATGAAATCACACTTCCCCTCTGCAGTCCATTCATCACATTTTTATTTTGAATTGAGAGTAACCTATAACTTGCTCATTTGAATACGTTAAAAAGTATTTTTCTAATTTCTGATCATATTTTCCATACATGCTGAAGAGTTGACATCCTCGTGGCATTGTGACTATCTTGCGAAAAGCAGTTTACTGGTTTACACTTAGAAAATTTAAATACCAAATTCAAAGCAAATAAAATGATTAACCAGAGAATCTAATCCTGCTGAGATTTTGTTTTAGTTTCATGCTGTAATTTTCCAAGAATACATTGATGTTTTATGTAAACAGTAAATAAATGATAGACAGAATTAATACATTACATTAAGGTAATATATCTGACATCAGTACTTTCTCAGCATAAATTACTAATAGTATACGTTTCACAAGTCCATTTTCTTCCTACAGTGTTTAAATAATCACAAAAAAATCATGATTTGTCACTAAGAAATCAGGTCAAGGTGAAGTGTTAGTTTAGGCTAGTTTTCAAAGCAAACAGAATGTCAAATGTGACTTTGATTTATGTGTATCAGATAGCACGTGTTTCCAGAGATTCTTGATTAAATTTGTTTTAAGGACATATGTAGATCCCACCAAGAGGGGGTTAAGTGTAAATTCGGAAATTATGAGAATTGTTTTATATTTGGGTAACTACATAGAGACATTACTGTGAAAACTCACACTAAGTGCGTCATGGCCTCAGGATGCAGGGAGTAGGTGCAAATCAATAACATTGAACTGTAATCGGAATCATGAGTTTCTGACATCAACTTAATGTTGACAGTCCACAATTTTTACTAAATACAAATTATTTCCTTCCACACTTGGAACTATTCAAATACGTATGGCTTGACCTTCCATTTGTGCACATCAGCACATCAGCTGGGTACCAGCAGCTTGGGACCAGATTAAGGTTAACCAGAATGAACACACCCTTGTCTCAGTGTGTTTTTGTGTGTGTCATGGTAAAAAGGGGTGTACCTTTTTTGTCACACGCATATTTCTTTGAAAGCGAAGTCATTGATGTAGCAAGGTAAATATCAGGAAAATGGAAGAGTAGTGACCATATAAATAGTTTTCCATTTGTTTTCACGGGAGAAGAAGGTAATTTGTCTACTGTGAGGTGAAGACTTCTTGTTTGGATTTTAAAAATGGGATTAAAATTACTCGCCTTTCTCTTCTTGATATGTCCAGAAGGTAAATGTTTTCACTTTTAGTTTTCAATTTTAATTATTTTTTAACGTTTTTAAACAACAATGTGGAAACGAAAACATTTGTTTCTGTGATCATCAGAATGATTTTTGGAAACAATTACATATCGTCGCTGTCCTTCTCTAACCTTGTCTGTTCAAATCCGCTGTTTTTCCGGAAATGGAAAAAACAAGTTGACAAGAACTTTTTAATACTTTTTATTTGTTAGATATTTGTAAAACCCAATGCTAAACATGAATAGTGCCAAAAAAATAATAATGATTTATGGCAAAAAAATAAAACCATGAAGATACAAAGTTTCAGAAGCAGAGCAGCAATATTAATCTTATAATTACACCTGTTTTTTGAAGGCTTAACCTAATCAATCTAAAATTCACTTTTCTAGAATTTCAGTACATGTACGTTGTATAGTGCTTTTTCACTCATATAGCCTACTTCTAAAAATGGAGATGCCTATAAAGGCTTAAGCCGCAATATTGTGTAATTCCACAATTTGCCACATATGTTAATATTGTAAAAAATCCAATATTTAAATAGATATTGCTTCACTATTGTTATTGTAAATTTTTTGGGCCACACTAATAGTGTAGTTTGGTGGTAGATTGTTAGAAGACCTATCTTTACTTATTTTTTTATAGTAAACAGAACCTTTTCCACTAAGACTTCACAATTAGGTTCCATTCATTACCATTATATACAGTATCATGAACTAACAAGCTATGTATTTTTACATTGTTAGTTTATCCTGTATCCTGGTTAATGCCACTTCTTTATAGTTTGTTCATGTTAGTTCATTGGAGATTATAACTAATGTTTTTACACAGCGCTCTGGAATACTTACATCAACCAAACATTGGGTCAAAAAGCGACAAATCCAATTGTTGGGTTACAAATTATCCTATACTAGGTTGTTTCAACCCAAAATGCTGGATGAATGTATAATTGGAATGACCTTGGATTGTAGTGTGTTAAGTGTACTGGCAAGATTACAAGGTCTTTCATTTCACGATTACAACTGCTCAAAACTAATAATACATAGTATTGTGAGTCATTTTGACCGGTGCAGTTTAATCTCACACATAAATTAAAAAAATTGTAACATCCCGATCGCCCTGTCGAGGTTTATTCTGCGATTACAACCGGCTGCCTGTACATTTCCATTTATTCAACGGATACAGTATGTTTTAGAAATAATTGTGTCATTTGAATTGATAAAATTAAAATGAATAAGTTGGAATTTATGTTGGCACAAATGCATTGGGAAGGTATCATGGATGTTACAGGTGTGCCATTGAGACACACCCTGTTTAGAAGCACTGTGATCATTTCAACCATATAACCACAAATTTGTGATTTGAGAACAAGTGCTGACGTCACCAGCTGCTGATAGACACACACCGAAGAGGTTGTTTTCACTCCCTTATCTTATTACACTGGTCATGGACACTGTACGGTAACCTAAAATCTGACATCACATTACTTTGCTGTTGTGAAAAATGAACATTTGAAGTCATAAAATGCATTTATGATTGAATTTAAAAATACATTTGTAGACTTATCTCTTTTCTTATGATCAGCCTTTGATGTGTCACCCTTTGTTATTATAAAAGAGCTAACTGGGTGTGATCCTGCGTGTGAATGTTATCAATAAAAACATTTACAGTATTCTGTATACAAACACATAAACACTCAAAACCCAAGGAATCTGGATCCAACTAGCCTACATGATTTATGACAGTGTAGTGAATTATAAAACATTCGATATACAGTTTTGTTTTTTAGCAAATGCTTATAGTGATATTGCCTTTCCTTTTCTAGGGCTTACTGCACTAACCCTGCAACCATCAGCGAACCCTGTAGCTGTGGGCACCGACGTCACAATCAGTGTAAACAATCCCCCAATTATTTCATTTGGTGCCTGGTTGTTTGGACCGAGTGTAGTGTTTCTGTGGTCAGGAGGAGTGACCTTCAATGGCAGTTCCTACTCGACTGGAATCACATTTAACAGTGCTTCATATGCGCTCACCATATCCAACGTAAATCTGAACAGTTCTGGTTTGTATGTATTGGAGTCCATGGGAGCCAATCAAGGCAGAGGACAGGTGATTTTAGATGTTCAGGGTGAGTAGTACCTATTATCATATTATTATCACCTATTACCACATGCTCTTTAAATAAAAACATCGTCAAAAAACAACATAACCGTTTATGTCTATTCCTTCTGTTTACTTGCAGAACCTGTAAGTGGTGTGTCTGCCAGTGTAAGCAAGACAAACCTGGTGGAGTTGAACGAAAGCGTGACATTCACATGCTCTGGCAGCGGAACGCCGATGTGGTTTTCATGGCAGAACAGCAGTTCTCTGGTCACAGCAGGGGACAGAATTACTCTCAGCAGCGACAGTAAAGTTTTAACCATTAGTCCTGTCACGCGATATGACCGAGGACCATTCTCATGTATTGTGGCAAACAACATCAGTAGAGCACAGAGTACACAAGTGAGCCTTAATGTAAACTGTGAGTATGTGACATCATGAAAATGTTTAATCAAGTTAAACACTTTATTTCTCAATGTAATGTAGGATATGATCCCTTTAAAGGGCGTAGTGAGCTGATTTGAATTCATGATTTATTTGTTTAGATGGGCCCAGTAACCTGATATTGACGGTCTCGCCACAGAGTATAGCATATGCGTCTGGCTCTGTTATATCTCTGTCATGCACAGTCGACTCCAACCCAGCAGCTTCTATCTCCTGGACATACAATAATGTTCCTCTAAATGTCGTTGCACCAAATCTCGTACTTACTAGCACAACTCGGAACAAAACAGGACAATATGCTTGCGTTGCCCATAATGCAGTGACACTCAGATATGCTACGGTGACAAAAAACATTCGCATACTTGGTGAGCAGACTCTCATAGTGTAGTTTTTGTATTTGCTCTTGTGATCATTTGTATCTCAATAAAATAATCCCCTTTGTTAATTTAGATCCAATAACAGAAGTGACGGTGAATCCTCAAGCAGGCTACCCAATAGAAAGCATGTCCTTTAGTCTAGCATGTAGTATTGTGGGCTCAATGGGCTCCATTCAGTGGATGAAGAACAACATCTACCTGGTCGGCGACAGCAGGATTACTTTCACCAATCAAAACTCAACCCTACGTTTAACCCAACTCAATATCAATGACAATGGACAATACAAGTGTGTAGCCATCAATGATGTCAGCAACATGAACAGCACGGCCTACAACCTCATGGTCAACTGTGAGTAACACAAAGTAACATAGATATCTACATATGGATGCAAGGAAATGTCAAAATCAAAATTTAATTGACAGCACTGTGATCCAGAAATATTAATGCAGCAGAATATGAAATGAGGCATTAATCTGTGTGTTTGTCAGATGGCCCAAGAAATGTGTCAATCTCTGGCCCAAGTGTAACTGCAGTAGGAACCAGCGTGACCTTGAACTGTTCTTCTGACTCTTATCCGCAAAGTCACTACAGCTGGTATTTCAATGGCTCAAGAGTATGGGACAGATCAGTGTACATTACTGGAGCTCTCTTGGTCAACAATAGAGGACAATACACCTGCTCGGCCATGAATAACATCACAGGCCAAACCAGCAATGCCTCAATGGAAATAACTGTAATTGGTGAGTTATTTATACAGTAAGAGAACCAATTAACAGAACAACAGCTTTTGCTGAAATAAACATAAGTTGGCCTATACAAGTCTATACAATAAATATGGTTGTACAGCTTGGTTAACCCTCATGCAGATATTAGCTTACCTTACATGTCACTCTTTACTTAGTTCCTGTCAGCGCCATTACGGTGAACGTCAACAATCAGCAACCAGTCTTCAATCAGTCATTTACACTAACCTGCAATGTTGTTGGAGATTTTTACTCTATTGCTTGGATGAAGAATGGTGGGCGCCTGCTCCCCAACAACAGAAACACATTCTCCAATAACAATTCAACCATGACGATTAACCAACTCGCTCTCAATGATGGTGGACTTTACCAGTGTTCTGCTTGGAGCCCTGTCAGTAACATGACCAGTGTGGCTTACAACCTTACAGTCAACCGTAAGTAACAAAACGTACTTAAAACTGTAGTAGACCTGACGAAAATAATTGATGAGCCACTGCTATTAATATAAATAGGAAGGCAGTGCAACACTCAAAATGGCCCCTCTAGCAAACATAGTTCCACCTTCAGTAAAAAGAGCCAATCGAAAAATACTGACGATTGTCTGGTGCGGGGCAGTGTACAGCTGCTGACGTCTTTTAGGGCAATTTGAGCTTTAGAAACAAAAGCTAAGGTACAGTTCATGTCAGTTTTAATTGTTGGCCTACAGGTTTAAATCTCATTTTTATCATATGGTTTTAGGGAAATCTGTCCTTACCTTTTCAAGTAGCAATGTTGTCATATATACAGTAGGACTATAGAATTACTAAAATAGGGCCCTGGAGGTGTTTCAAACATGGCTGCCGAGTGGCATGACCTTCCTAAAGAGACTGTGGTTCTACTTACAGCAGAATCTTGGTTTTAATGTTTTAATAACTTGACAAATAACAAATCCTTAAACGACCTAGAAAAGAGAGTAAACTCTGCTTTATCCATGTTTTCAGATGGTCCATGGAACACAGCCATCTCTGGTTCTACTGTAGGAGCCGTAGGGTCCAGCGTGACCTACAGCTGCTCCGCAACCTCTCAGCCCACCAGTCAATACAGCTGGTTCTTCCGTGGCTCAAAGATGTTAGATAATTCGGATTACGTGATCAGCAATCTAACAATGAACAACGGAGGACAGTACACCTGCATGGCCTACAATAACATCACAAGGATCAGCAGCAATGCTACAGTGGATTTAACCATATTTAGTGAGTTCTTACGTTAAAAGTACATAGTACAGTATGCACAGATTATAGATCTCTGTCTTAGTTTGTTTTAAATCCCAAATGTTTTAAATTATGTAATCTGTTTGAATTTCAGATCCAATCAGCTCCGTTACAGTGAACTTTAACAATCGGCAACCGGTCTTGAATCAGACATTCACACTAACCTGCAATGTCAATGGAGATGTTTCTTCTATTCATTGGAGGAAGAATAGCACGCACTTGCTGCCCAACAACAGAACCACACTCTCCAATAACAACTCAACTTTGACGATTAACACAGTCGCTCTCAGTGATGGTGGACAATATCAGTGTGCAGCTCGTAACCCTGTCAGCAACATGACCAGCGTGGCCTACAACCTTGCGGTTAACTGTGAGCAACAAATCTTTAAAGCTGAGGCCTGTAGATATGTAGACATTAAGTCTTTGTAGAACTTTATTTTTTTATTAGTTTAAAAGTGACAAGTGACTTAAAATGACCCATGTCCAGAAAGTGACCTCTGCTTTATCCGTGTTTTCAGATGGCCCATGGAACACGGTAATCTCTGGTCCTACTGTTGGAGCCGTAGGGTCCAGCGTGACCTACAGTTGCTCAGCAAACTCTCAGCCCCCCAGTCATTACAGCTGGTTCTTCCGCGGCTCAAAGATGTCAGATGGTTCGGTTTTCATGATCAGCAATCTCGCAATGAATAACGGAGGACAGTACACCTGCATGGCCTATAATAACATCACAAGGACCAGCAGCAATGCTACAGTGGATTTAACAGTATTTAGTGAGTTTTTACGTGAAAGGGCTTTCACAAAATATGAATCTCTTTGATAGTTTGTCCTAATCTTTAAATAATGTCATCTGTTTGAATTTCAGATCTAATCAGTGCTGTTACAGTGAATATAACCAATCAGCAACCGATCTATAATCAGCCATGCACACTAACCTGCAATGTCATTGGAAGTGTTACCTCCATTCGTTGGATGAAGAGAGGACTGAACATGCTCCTCAACAACCGAACCATACTTTCAAATAACAACTCTATCTTGACGATTAACACACTCACTCTCAGTGATGAAGGACTATACCAGTGTGCAGCTTATAACCCTGTCAGCAACATGACCAGTGTGGACTACAACCTATTGATCAACAGTATGTATCAATGAAATTCCCTTTGATCGGTTTTCTGTTAGAAACTCTTTTGTGTGAGAAATGTACTTTAGAAAAACACAAACAAACTTGATTTCAGATGGTCCATGGAACACATCAATCACGGGTCCAACCATGGCAGAGACGGGGAACAACGTGACCTTCAGATGTTCTGCTTCCTCTCGTCCTGAAAGTCAATACACCTGGTTCTTCAACGGCTTGCGGGTGGCTGACACCTCAGTCTATATGATAGTGAATGTCACACTAAACAATACAGGACGGTACACTTGCAGTGCCTTCAATAGCATCACAGGCATAAGAAACAATGGCACATTGGACTTTACTGTATACGGTAAGCTGTAATTCCAAGCATCTACGTCTGTTTGGGTTCTTTTGTCCAGTTCAATTGTTTAAAATGTATCACCTTGTTTGAGTTTGTCCCTTAGATGTCATCAGGCAAAATCAATGTTTTGTAATATGTTTAAGATACATTAAATATTCGATACTTATTGAATACTGGTCCTATTCAGTCTGTATTCAGACTATTCTTTTAAAGGTCCAGTGTATTAAAATTAGCGAAGATGTCATCATGTTTTCGCTTCTTTGCCTAGATTCATATTTATATATTTAATGCGTTGTGAAGAGCAGTTTGTCCATTTAGGGCTACTGTTGAGGTGATACACAATATTAACTGGGTAATATCTGTATCTTCAGTGGGCATCTCCGCCGTGCACGTAAGCTCTGATCCAAGCATCCCAGAGGTTGCCGAAAACCTGGAGCTCATGTGTCACGTGACTGGACCCTACAACACCATCCACTGGCTGAGAAACAACGAGACTCTACTGCCATCCAACAGAATAACATTCACGAACGATAATACCACGCTGAAGTTCAGGCCCCTGCAGAGTTCTGACAATGGAAATTACCAGTGTGTCGCCACAAATGTGTTCAGAGGTCATAAGAGTCAACCATACCAACTTATGGCCAACTGTGAGTATCATTCTTACTTCTTATTAAATCTCTAAAGTATGCTGTAAATTTGTAATCTTGCAAAAACATTAAAAACTATGCATTTATCAATTATAATACCACCCAAACCCGTTCAATTATGCCTATAAATTTACACAACTAGATTGAGGTTAGCCCAAAGTGCATGCCCCTTAACATTTCCTCTTTATCTTTATTGAACAGTTGGACCGGTTAATGTGCAGATCATTGTAAAACCAGGGTATACAACTACCCTCACGTGTAAAGCCGAATCCTACCCACCAGCTGTGTATCAGTGGATCATCGACCGCAATAACACCGTAGTGGCAAATCAACCCGCTATAAATGTTGCCATTCAGGATATCCTGGGTTTCAACTATACCTGTGTAGCCAGAAACCCCTTGACCAATATGACAGTCTATACCAGCCACTTCATCAGTGGTGAGCGTTATCCTAAACTGAAACGAAGCAATTAAGATGTCACACACTGTATATTTGCATTGGTTGCTTTGTTCTGTTTAAAAAGATGTAGTAAATGGTTTTCTCCGTTTTTCCGCAGAGTCGGATGCGGGTGCCAGTGTCCACTCGGGCGTCATGCTGTCTACTCTCCTTGTGCTCCTGCTGGCTGTAGTGAATGAATGGATGTAATGCTGACATTCAAATTAGGCTTGTAAGAGGACTGATTGTCTGAATAAAGCTTATAGGTAAATATGAAGGAACAGCTAAAAAAAACGGGTCACAGTGTATAGTCCAGATCATCTGAATGTATCTTATTTCATTTAAGCACTTTAGTACATTATTTAGAAAAAAATTGGGGGAAGGACAGAGATGCAATTATGGATAATAAATGGTTTGGGGACTACACCAAACTACATGATTTGCCAATGAATTTACAATGAGTACATCTGTGCTGTATTTATTAGTATCACCAATTTAAATCAAATTAAATTTTTATGTTTTTTGTGTTATGCTATTTTAATAGATCTACATTTGCTATATCAACTTGGGTGAAATATACATACAGTAGAACTCAGTAGTTCTGAGTTTTAAACATAATGATATTCTTCTGGACGGACAATCAAGTTACTTTATGAATTGTTTTATGATGTTCCATATAAACATTTAGATATATCATACATTCTAATGAGATTCCAAAAACAAATGGAAGTAAAAATATTTAAAGATTTAATCATTTAAAGACCAAAATGTGTAATGTGTTATTTTAAACAAAATAAAAGCCAGTTATACAAAAAACATTCAGCACACTGTTTTATTGGTAAATACACTTGAAGATTTGAGTTTAAAATGTTAGAATAAATGAAATACTACATGCAAAAAATTGATTAAATCCTTTGTACTGTCTACACCATTAGTTTGTAATATTGTGTAAAGAGGGCCACAGGTAAAAAGAGAGATGGTTAGATTGGAGTACTGATGACTTTTTTGCCTTTCGTTTCCTTCCCATTTCCTCTGTTAAACCCCTGTTGACATCTTTTCCTCTGAATCTTTTTGCAAAAGACATTCTGTTCTTTACTGAGGGATGCTGGAAATGTAAAATGAAAGAACAATACAATAAATGTCAGCCGGGAAAGTTGGCAATTTATGCATAATAATTTAACATTTTTGTGATGTGCGATATGTTTTAGAAAACAACAGGATGATCTGGGTAAACACAGATTGCGTGACTTACTGTGTGGAGGTGGTAGCACACAGGGACATTTACTCTTCCGGCCACTTTTCCTCTCTGTACAGTATAACAGCACATCAGGGCCCGAACTCGAACAGTAATGTAATGTCAAGCCTTGTTCATTCAAAATTTTACATGTTGACAGTACAAGCTGAGCTTAAACCTCTATCATCAAAATACTGTTTTCAGACATGTCCATCTGCATACACAATGATCATTACATGATCATAACTTACCAATGCAGTTACATAACCTGCCCTGTTGCCTGGACATCTGACCTTTATTCACTGGAGACGTATCTGAATCCCTCTGCTTAGGTTGTGCTGCTCCGATGACACAGACATGAAATATTGACATTGATCATCTTAAATGTTTATGAGACAGACTTACATACAATATACAGCCAAAGTCATATATGAGAAAATGTTAAATCAAACACAAACTTTGTTACTAGATTTAACTAGATAAACTAGTTTTAAGTGATGTAATTTAACAGGAAAACCTGCTAAGGCTGCATTTATTACATAGGTATATGTGTTGAAAAGATACGACTGGTTTGTTCCGTAAATGGTCAGTTTTGAAAATAAACTAATACAGATTGTAACAATAAGAAAATGGCAGAACAAGCAATATTGTTATATAAATACATGGTCTGGTATTATGATACTGTTTTTGAGTTCTTTTTTGGTTTCAAGAAGTTCTCTTAAATTGAATCCATATTTCACACATTATATACTGTTTACCATTTTACCTAATAACAATGCAATTTATAAATACACCCATATTAATCTGTCACAAATAAAAAAAGAAGTACCTTGACAGTAGACAATCACAACGACGAAAGCAAGCAGAACCTGTAACTTCATTTCTCTTTCCCTTAGAGGAACGGTATCTAAAAGATGGTTTTAAGAAAACACAGTTGCTTCTTAAGAGGACTCTATCAGGCTGTCTATTTAAATCTAGGGTTACACCGTATTTATACTGCAAAGCTCTGATTTCTGGGTCTGAAAAACTGTGTAATTTTGTCCCAACTTGCTGTGTAGAATTTTAGTTAGTGGGTGTGAATGAAATGTTGACAACATATCTCATTTGCTTGGAACTGCCAAGATTTGTGATGAGGGCTGCATGCAATTTGGGAAAAGGATGCTATTATTCTTTTGAATTTCCATGTCTCTATCGTAATTTAAACTCCACTGAACCTGACAGTTAATATTTTGTATTCTTACTCATTCCCATTTATCACCGATTAAAGGAGATTTGGTCCAGTACCAAATACTCCACACTGAAACCTGCATGCTCCTAAAAAAGTTCAAATTTCAAAAACATACTTTGACCGTTAAAAGATATCAACCATGCATGTATTCCTGTAATCAATCTTGCATTCAGATCCGTAACCTGATAAAGTTATGTGGATACATAAGTGAAAGCATGTTATGAAGTTGTATTTGCACACCAAAACGTAAGATAGATTTCCTATTCAAACATGTTGCAATATACAAACATACCATAAACATCAGGGCTTTGAGAAGGCATACTTTTTCTGTAACTACAGGTGACATTGTATGGATACCACACCATTAATTCAATGATATTTCCCAACATAAAAATAATTAGATATCTTAACTGACTTTACACATATTAACAAAGAGACAAGGTTTGTCTTGACACTCATGATTTACAGATAACTTGAAACCTAAATCACTCAGGCACAACAATCATGAGTCATCGGAACTTGAAACTCATTTGTGTACATCATAACATGTTTCAGCCAATTTTCTGATGTTAATCTTACCGAAAGTGCCAGTATTTCTTCAGCCATATCTGTGCAGTGACACAACATCAACGACTCATATTTCTTAAAAGAGACCCGTTGTTCTTAGTGCGGCAGTAGTGCTTTTTCTGAATTACACATATTTCACAACATGGTCTCAACTCATTTGGTTATATTAGGATTTTTTTCCAACTTTATAGTTAGATTCTGAAATTAAAGTTAATTTGATATTTTTTGACACTATTGTCATGACAAACTAAATCAAAACTTAAGTTTTAATTAAGTACCATGTACGGTTTAACCAGTTTCTCAGCTTTTATTCCATTGAGATATGAGATATTTTAGAATGTAGCAAGGTTTATCACAGTACTAGACTTTCATACTACATCAAATAGAAGGGATGCAGTTGCAAGACCATCACTTAATTACTGGAAGAGAACAATGTTCACAAACATGCTTAAAGACAAGGCAAGTATGATTTCAAACACCGGGACAGAGCAGCAGATAAACCATATGTAAGAGAATGACAATGTGCTCGCCATCACTTAAAAACATGCAGTTTTAACACCCCTGGAAATTAAATCTGGATAGTTTCCCTATCATTTGAATTTAGTGTTTATTAGAAATTGAGGGTAGATGTACTGTAACTGAAAGAGCATTCACTCTTGACTTTAGTTTCAAGATTATTTCAATTTCATTCACATCGTGTAACTCTTTCAAATACCCCAGAGGCAAAGGTACATAAAAGTCACCTGCTGTCTCTACCTAAAAAAGAACTGCTGACCATAAACTAAAATAAAACACTGAACCAAAACATAAAAACAAAGACATGGAGACCCACTTTGCTCCCAAAATAACAACGTATACAAAATTACTGACAATGGCTAAATCAATACTTTACAACAAATCATCGGTGAAAGAAGCAAAACATCTCAGAAAAGTTCTTACAGTAAAGTACACTCTCAGAAAATAGGTACAAATGCTGTCACTGGAACAGGGCCTTTAAAAAGGTACAGACATGTACAGTTTAGGTACATACACGCATTTGCGCTCTTGAGGTGTAACGTTTACTTTTTGAAAGGATACCGCCCCAGGAACAGCTGTATATGAGAACTGATATTGATCGATTCAGCAAATAAACAGATAGTTCTCATTGTCATGAAAGCTATAAAGAATGTTTCTTTAGTTCAGTTTCCTACACAAACATGAAAGGAAATTTGTCATGACCTTAACCATGATAGCAGCAGGTAGCCCTTATGTACACTTCAATATCCATCACGCATCAGAGGTTAAAGATTATATCATAACAATATATCATCATTAAACCAGAATATACCAGGCTGAGTCATGGCGGTCCTTTTGATGTATGTGCAGAGCTTTAGAATGTCCTAACCATTTTGCATATAGAGAATTAATCCAAATTCACAACAAATACAATGACTTATTTTTAGTAAAACAAGGAATGTAATGACAAGCATGTGACGCTGTGTCTTTTAAACAGTCATGAATTTCCTGAGGGTGTATTAACATGGGCTCTGTTTAGCACACAGGTAATGTGCAATACAGGGTGGCTGTGTTGAATATTGTTGTATTCGTGTTTGCGGGCCTATTTATCTAACAGAGACCGGATGCGTTCGTGTAGCGGCTCACACACCCTCTGATAGCCGTGAGGTGTGAGATGCAGATAATCGTACATATCCTGATGTGAGATGGAACCGTCTGACTGAACGAATCCAGGATCCACATCCAGAAATGAGAAATGAGACATGAGGGATGCCATCTCAGACCGCACTAGAGTGTTCACCCTCGCGTTACGCTCACGAAGCGGGTTTGGACTCTTACCTCTCGGCAGCACACCCTAGAGGAAACAAAACAGCAAATTAATAGGTTTCTATACTGACATTTAAGACAGAAATTCAATATAATATATATACATAACTATGTCTTCAAAGGTGTTTAAAGACCTTACATAATGAAGAGTTGGGTTTTTATTACTATCTACAGCGCAGGTCCCCTTACATGGAATTAACCATGTTGTTTCTACAGTAGCCCTAAACTGACAATCTGCTCAACAGAACGCATTTCGTAAATATGTTATCTCCTTCGGAAAAGAGACGAAAAGGTGACGGCATCTTAGTCCTGTGTCAGTCAACCTAATGCTATCAATGTGAGGCGTGAAGGGTGGAGTGAGCCGTCGGGAGCAATTTGCAACCTCACGGCTAGATGTCGCTAAATGTCATACACTGCTCCTTTAACACTGACTTCAACACTGTTGTCAAAATAGGTTTAACCAATGAAGTGAGTTTAAAGGTAGTTTAAAGCAACTAACCAATATAAGAGTGTGAGCATTAGGCAGCTTCTTATGAATCACATTGATGATAGCCATTATGCCTCCACAGATCTGTTCCGGGGTGTGACCATGATTATTAGTGCCCACCCACAATACTACCACCTGTAAAAAAAATTTTTTTAGAATATCGTGCATCTGAAACACATAATTTCAGTTGCCAAAACAATGTAATAATTTTCCTTGACGTCACATTGCAAAAATACACAAATAAAAATCATATTAAGCATCAATACAATGCATCCACAGAATTGTTTATATGTACATACTGCATGCTGTAATACCTTGTATAGGTTGATAAACGTCCATGGTTCAACTAAAATGTATAGCTTGAAAACATTTAGTAGCTAAATTGGGGAGTACTTTTTTGAAAATTATGTTACTGTGAACGTGTTACAAATGATTCGTTTATGACGTTTTCGTCAAAGTGACTTATTGTACACTTGCTGTAAACAGGAAATGTCTTAAGTTGAATTACAGGGAACATTGTAGAATATCCAGTACCTACTTTAAATAGGTTGTGTGATATACTATACAAAAGCCATTTACCTTTGGGCTGATATGGTCCAGTTCCCCATTACTGAGTCTCCATAGTACATGCTGTGTAGCATCTCCTCCAATTCCAAAGTTCAAGGCATGAAGAGGAGAAAACAATTTTCTCCAAACCTGCCAAAAACATATACCACAAGGTAAAAGTATGGCAATAACACAACCTAAATACTAAAAATATGTGTGCCGACCTTGCTACAAGGCCTATGGAATGAAGCAGATTCTGAGTACCTCAAACTCATGCAGAAGCTGGACGAGGGAATCGCCAACAAACAGAACATCAGGCTCTTTTCCCTTACTGTCTGACACAAAGCGATTGTGCTGCAAGAATAAAATGTTTTCTTTTGATCATTTCTGCTAATAATAACAAAAAACAACAACACAGAAAGCACTGGACACACATAAAAAAAGAAAATACTTTTTCACAGAATATTATTTGACAGAACACACACCAATGACATCCATCGATCGTCTCCCTGTGTGTCCTTACAGGGGGTGGGTGTGGCTGCAGGGTTACAATCTTCACCACTCATTATTCTCTGAAAGACATAGTTAAATATTGACGACAAAGAGAATTGATTCCCAAAATGAGAACGATCCCTCCTTGAATGTGCATTCACTTCCTATATAAATTACGTCGTAAACAGATGATCATTTACCAAACAACCCATTTAAAAAAGCCCACCATACGATGGTTGTGCCACTGGAAGTTTACATTACAGCTAATCCTAAAAACCGAAGCAGAATTCAAGTATTTAAAATACGATTCGCGTAACAGTAGTGAACAGTGGTAATAACTAAGCAGCTAACACGGCTAAAGTAGCACCTAGCACATCAAAAGCTTTCCACTGGGAAGAACACAGCACAAGACGAGTTAAAACAATGCGTAGGTATTACACTTAAGTCTAAACACATTTTAACACTTGAGTAGATTTATAACTGACATAAAATGTGTTAATATCTTTACCCAAAAATATAACCAAAACAGAGTTGTGTGTTCAAACAATTGGCCAGCGCTCAGCTGCCCAACCCCGGAAGCAGGCATTACTGTCAGATCGCCGAGCTCGTCGACCTATGGGAAATTTATTGAAACTTAATTAAGGTTTTTATGTGTTTTATGTGTTACTTAAACATTGCCAAAAGCTTCATAACAATTGTAAACATTTTGTTTTTTTTTCATTTCGGTGCAAGTAGGAGTTTGAAACATGTTGCTACGCAACGGAACGGTAACGTTAAATGTAACTGCCAAGAAATTATATCGTGAAGACTCTACATTTGCAAGCGTTTTTACTATATTTACATCTTACAGGTTTGATATTTGACAACGAAGAATGCACTTTTGACATTTGACATCACTTTATTTGAGGTAGGCTACGTTCAAAACCTGTATCTAAAACGTATAAGATAAAAAATAAAGTACGCACTTTACCCATTACCCATGCAATACTTGGGACTTATATTTTATTTGGAAATGCAAAATACCTTTTGTGTCCATATTTTATAGTAAGCTCATGATACACAATGAGCGACCTCACCTGCATGAGCTTACCACGTAAACGCAACGTGTTGAAATCTTCATGCAACCTCGGCACGTGCAAAGCTCAGTCTTCATCTCATACAGCCAGTGTTAATGCAGTATGCTATAGCAGCATTAAGACATCTGCGCACAACTCTTCGCCCCACAAAGTAAAGTGTCTCAAAACCAGGAAGGAGAGGAATCAGATTCGAGGTCAGGAGAGAAACCGGTCTCACACATGCCTTCATCACAGTACAAAAGTTGGCAGAACAGAGAAAGCACAGCATAATGGGGGGCATTCAGTGGTTTCTTCCAGAAAAGAAAAGTCATTTGCTAAGCCATTTCTCCCCCACAAGCCGAGCATCATAACAGAAGGACGCCTCACCTCCATCCGAGGTCTCTTTAGCCACGAGGTAAGATCTATAGACATAGAAAGGGTCGTAAGTGAGCAGTTAAAAACAGAGAAGCAGAGAAAAGAGAAAAGAAAACGGTCTGTGATGCATGATACATCACCATTACCTCCTCATCCGCCATCGATGCCTGAATCGGACCAGGACTGCGTTCTCGATGAAGTACAGGAACCACTCCAGGAACCAGAAAAAACTACGAGAGACTCAAGAAAAGAGCTTAGGACACATCCAAGTGCTTTACAGACTAATAAAGAAGTCCTAGTGCCTAAGGAATTATCTAGACAAGATGAGAAGCATTACAGAAGTACCAACACCGTGAAGAAAGATACAAATAATAAATCAAGGCCACAGAGTTCAAGTAGCCTAAAAGGAACATGTGAACTTATGGTTTTGTCATTGCCGGAAAATAAACTGGCACATCAGTTTTGTTCCACTCCAGCTGACAAGAATGTTTTAGATTTCCGAGAAATAGACTCTCCCAAATCACACAATGAAAACAACAGAACTGGGACTATTGATGAAGAAAATTGTGCAAAGAAGATCCAAAGATCTTCTACCATGGAAAGATTGTGTGAAGATGATGTTCGACAAAGCAAGAGTGATCCTTTTTCATCTGAGCATGACTCTGGGACTGGGACATTGACAGAAAAGGAAAGAGTGCAGATATCAGTGTCTGTTAGGGAAGCTGTCAACAAACTGGCTGCAAGTTTGGAGCTCCACGTGCCACGGCGCCCCCTGCTGGCGGAATGCAGAGACGTGCTACTGCAGGCTCTACAAAAATCCCACAGCTTCCATTTACAGCACAATCTGAGGAAGCTACATTCATTTATTGATGGAAAGCAAAAAAGCAGTTTCGGTTCAGGACAGACACATGAAGAGTGCTCACAAATATGTTTCAGCCATGCACTGGGAAATGAAGAGAGTGAACCCAACAGGAACACAGATATATGGACAGGTAATGTAAAGTCATTTTTAGCGCTGTTAGTTTACTTAATATCTTTGAACAGACGCTTAGAGCTGCGGTATAATTGTGGATTTAATGATTGACCTGTTCACAGAGAATGCCATACAGCAGGAATATGTAGCAGAGAAGGTTAAGCAGGACTCAGGCAGAGGTGCTTCAATGAAGAAGCGAAGAGTACAAGCCCAGAGTAGATTTTCTCCTCCAGTCTCTTTAATACAACCTCCACAGTCAAGCAAAGATATGGTAAGTTCATGTTTATGAAATATAATAAGACAATTTAATTTCTCACCACAAACAAAAGCTCATTTTTTATGACTGGATATCTAGTAAATTGTTTTGACCATTCTTTGTAGTTTGACCAGTCGAGGACAGCTAGGTTGTCTCAGGATTGCTTCAAAAAGCAACATTATCCCAGCACAACGCTCTTTCAGCAGGATCAGGCTTTTCACCAACTTGCCACTCTCATACCCAGCACCCCACCTCGGGCGAATCCTTACTATAAACCCTGTCCTCAGCAGCTATTGGGAGATTTACTAAGAAGAGGTGAAAGTATGAAAAATGTAGGTTTAGATCTCATTTCTCATCAGGTGGAAGAAAAAACAGATCCTATGTTTAATTTAAATCCTGAATATGAGAACAGGACACAAAAAGCTCAGGAGACATTTTTGGGAGAATCCAGCTTTTGGTCCAATCAGCTGCAAGTACAGGATGTCAGAGACAGATGGGCTCCACTCCCGTTCTCAGCATCCTTTACCTCAGAATGCTTTCAATATAAGCCATTTTTTCGCTATCCACATCCGTCTAACTCCCGAGACAGGTCAGATTGGCATAATATGACTCTTTGTTACAGATCAAACACACCAGATAAGGTATTTTATCATCATTTGGAATGATGTGGTTAGACTAAACACAAGGGGGCATGTGGATATACAAATGTCTACTTAATATATTTGTATGAGCAACATGTTGTATTACTTCCAAAGACATCCACGTTTAAATCACTTCTAAGTGCCATATAGAATTGAGAGTTAACCTGATTCACATTATGTCTAATTGTGGTTTGTTCAGTTTCTTGATAGCACAGCTAATAAAGGTGAATGAAAAGAATGCTGTTGCTGGCATTTCTTAAGAGCAGACCTCTCTCTGTGATGCACAATTGTTTTCTTTTGAGGTAAAAAAAGTCTTAAATAAAACAAAAAAAGTAATTTTCAAGCAATTTTCATTTTTTTTCTTCTTACAGATTCTTGACGGTTTTTGTATCAATATATTGTAACATTTCTGTGGAAAATAAGATGTGATTTTGTGATATTATTTTATAAAGCAGGCAGATTTTGATTGATATGTACACAATTTACTAGAGATTGGAATGTGACTCATTTCACAATTTATGTACAATAAATGTATCCAAACATTTTGTCAACAGAAAATCAAAGCACACAATTGTATAGTTGGGAAGCTAAATACATCACAGCTGGTCTACCTGTTTTGTTTAAAAGCCATTATCCTGTACATGTATATTACCATAAATGCATAATAAAAATATAGGTATCTCCATTAGGTTGGTAGTTGTATGATTAAAATTATTACTGCATGAATTAAGTAGATAAAATACATGGTTAGGTAGTAAATTAGGGCATCAGGTAATATTCTTCATCATCTCTAGGTGTCTGATTGACAAAATATTCTCTGTCCTCCACACCCACACCTGTTTTATCTTGTCTTCTCTGATCATAGTCCTCTTTCAACATCTGCTCCTCTTGACCTGCAGTGTTGCTGCTCCTCAGTGCTCTCTTAAGCTGGCTCCAGAACAGTTCTTTTGCGCTGGTTGGATCTGAACAATTTTCCCCAGGCCACTGTAAATAGGTCTTTTTGAGCATGACCTTCCTCATACGGTGATAAGCGGACACTTGCCGCTCCGAAATAGGTTCCAGGAAGACCAGCAAAAGCACATCTTGCATTTCTTGAAAAAGCCGGTAGCTGGCCAGCTGGATTTCCAAAGAGCACCATTCGCTGCGAAGGAAGCTCTGACTGACCACGCAGATCGTTTTTCGGCTGCCGTATACAGCACCCACGATGTTGTCAACGATGTCCAATCCAAGCTCAAAGTCTCTGTGGTGGAGACAGAGGCGAAATGAAGATCCCTCCAGGTTCGGCAACAGTTGTTCCATGACCCAGTTTTCATCTGCCGAGTTATAGGAAACAAAAGCATCAAACTTGTATTTCTCCTCCTGGTCCCGTAAACGACGCCACTGTTCTCCAAACCATGATCGAAAGACGTAGTAACTGTACTTCAATTTCCAGTAAAGTTTGTCGTAGAGAAGTGGTATAATGGTTAGTAAAATCGTAAATGCGCAGGTTGAAGAAAACAGATAGAGTCCTAAGTCTAAATAGCAGACATTGGTGTCAAAGTTGTGAAAGTATGACCCTGTATGGTCTTGGCAAATAATTTTGTAAAGATACGGAAACTGGACTCTTGGGTTGCTTATGGTCCAGTTCTGCAATTCAGTATTTTGGCAACCACAATTTAGAGGGCAACTGCGCAGGTCAATATATGTAAGATGGATTAGCGTTTCCAACAAACCCATGTCCAACGTCAACATGGCGTTGCGATTGAGATGTAAAATCTTTAGTCCTGTGAGATTTCCAAAGACCTCTTTGGAAAAAAATTTAATGCCCATGTTCTCAGCAAATAAAGTGGTCAGTTTTCTGAGGTTTTTGAAAATTCCTGGCTTGAGCTGGGCGATACCAACACATGAGTTGTCCAGAGTTAGGAACTCCAAGTTTTCGAGGTCATCAAATGTTTCGGCACCGAATCCAGTGATATGGTTGTTGGTGAGGTAAAGTTGTTTCAAAGAAGTGAGACCGCGGAAAAATGCACAAGGCAATAAGTTTATACCATTCGGCACCTGCGCGTCGAGTTTCAGGTCAAGCAGTTTTGTTAGATTTATAAATGGAGAGTGTGTGTGTTCTGTCTTGTACAGAATCTGGTTCGCCTGTAAATCCAGCACCTGCAGAGTGGCGTTAAGTTTCCCAAAGAGTGAGCCGTCTATATTTTTCAGACGATTTCTATCTAAATAGAGATTGGTTAAGCTATACAGTCCTGTAAAAGCGTGCGACTTGAGCATTGCAATCTTGTTCCCACCTAGATCTAAAATTGTCAGCTTTTTGAGAGATTGAAAGGTGTTGTCAAAAATTACAGCTAACTGGTTGTTGCGCAAGTTCAGGGTCTCCAGGCTGATGAGATCTTCAAAGCTGTCTTCATAGACATCAGTCAAGAGGTTGTTGTCTAGTCGTAGTGTTACGAGATCACGGAGTCCACTCAAAGCTTTGTGATCCAAATAAGCAATAATGTTTATGTTCAGCTGAAGGTTTGTCAATCTGGGTGTGTGACTGAAGGCAAAACCGCTGACCTCTAAAATACGATTGAATCGAAAGCTCAGGTTTCTCAGGCTGTAAAACTTCTCTTTTGCTTCTCTGCAGGACAATAGCCTTGTCAAATGGTTGTGCTCTATCTTGAGACTCTCTAGTTTGTTTTGACTATTCAGAAACTCCAAGCAGCCTACCTCCTTTATGTCATTCCGTGAGAGGTCCAAGACACCTGTGATATTGGGGCATTGATTAAGCGTGTTGTTTTTGATAGATTTAATGAAGTTGTCCTGGAAGATCAATTGACGTATTTGTTTCATTTCACTCAGAAGATAACAGAGTGAATTCAGTGCTTGATCGTCCTTCAGTTTCAACCCTGAGAAGTCAACATGCCAGGGTCGTATATTGGTATATTTTAGAAGTTTGATGATAGCCACCTTGGTAAAACTTATGCGCAGGCTGGTTACATTCCCCAGATTCAGCCCTTGAAAATCCTGGAATGACAGTAATGTATTGTATGAGAAATCCAGCACTTTGACATACATCAGGAAAGCGGCATCACATCCCAGCGTATGCAGTTTATTATAACCAACATAAAGGGTGGCAAGTGACTGTGGCAAAGGGGCGGAGTGATTCAGGGTGGTTAGATAGTTGAAAGAAATGTCCAGTTTTGTCAAGTTGGGCAGGTGTGTTATGCTTTCAACCAAAGTGGTGAAATGATGCAGGCGGTTCCTGTGTAAATCAAGAGTCTGCAGATTTGTCAAATTGGAAAACAGTAACGAGTCAATGTCAGCAAGCTTGTTGCTTCCCAGGAGCAGCTCTCTGAGGTTATACACGGCATCAAATACATCACGATGGAGAGATGACAAGTTGTTCAAGGACAAATTCAAATTCTTTAGTTTTGTCAGATCAATGAAAGCACCTTTGTCAATGTTACCAAGTTTATTATTATTCAGAACTAGAGAACTCAGATTAGGCAGATGTTGAAACGCTTGTTCTGGGATTTTTTCAATGCTGCCAAGAGACACTGTAAGGTTTGTTGCTGTGGACATCAAGTCTCTCACTATTAAAGTTATGTCGGGCTCATGCTGATTGATGCATCTGTAGGTTGTGTGGCTATTATCTGGTACCTGGATGCAATTCCTAAAACTGTAGCTGAAGGCAAATTTAATCAGGCATGTAAATGTTGCCTTTATGATGAATTCACGACATGGAGAATTTGCCATATTTTTTTCAGACAGATAAGTTAAATTGCAGTTTTAAACGTTTCCCATCAGTTGCATTCAATAAAAACAACATTAGGCAGTTGTGTGGTAGTCCCTCATGCAATGTGAGCAGCTCTTACTCCAGTCTACAGCCAGCTGGGAAAATAAAGGATTAAAAAAAGAAAAAGATCTTAAACAATTTAAATCTGACAGAAACATTTTTATTACACAATACAACTGACCTTTTATAAGCATCTAGTGTCTATGTCTATTTACTAGAAATGTGGATAAGGTAGATTCAAAGACATTTACTCCTAAATAGTCTTTATAGTGAAACAAATGTTCTCCAAAATCCACGGTCCATATTGCAGTATACATGTGACTGAATCAGGAAATGTGGTCATGTTAAACCCATGTTAAGGCCATTAAATTAAGATTAAATTTTTATTAACATCAACTTTCTTAAAATAACCCCAAGTAATGCAATACAAGTATATACTGTATGTTTGATTCCATAAGAAATAAAATATTTACAGACTTGCATTTAGATACATGGTTTCAAATTTCATAATCCTGCTCAACATACAGTGTCTAAATCACATAAAGGCTTAGTATTGTCATGTTAAGGTGAGAAAACGGATTATCAAACATCAAAATAATTTAAGTTTGGTTTGGATTGTTCAACTGTTAACAGGTAAGCAGTCAAACGCAAAGAGATCTCACTCGTTTATTTCTTAATGAGCAGAAGAGATATAAAAATTTCTTTAAAAAAAATTACTTAAAATTAATCATTTAGATTTACAGTAAATGTTTCCATTATTCAGTACCTACCTTCATAAATTCATTCCTGTTTCTCAAAACTATTGCAAATGTTTTGTCTCTCACTTTGAAATGCAGGTTCTCTTTTCACAAGACCAAAATGAGGAACAAAACGGCTCCGGGTTTCAGAACAGAAGCAAAGCCTCTCATAGCCGGATTAAACAGCTTTGATTATTCCAAAAAAATATTGTAAACAAATGTATATATATATACCTGTATATAAACCTGCTTGATTGCTTCACAGTAGCAATGTAACATAACTATATGGAATCATGGTTGTTACCGTTGTTTAGAAGAGTGCTACTTGTGCCTAAACTGAGGAAGGCAAGATATGACTCATGAAGTGTGCTAATACCAGTATAGATACCACCAGTCTCTTCTAACTTGACCATCTATATGCTGTCAAAAAATAGCATGTCTCAATATGAAAGTGTGAAAGTGTGAAAATGTGAAAGGGGGGAAATGTGAAAATAGGAAATAGGAAATTGATAGGTGAAGTTTGAATTAGACACATGTTGTAGTTCAGCGTAATTTATTTGTTTGCTTTAAGAAACATTTCCTAATATTAATAGATATGATATTTGAACAAAAACTGAATGTATTTAACAAGTGTAATTTACTTTTTTATGGTAAGTAAGTTGTACTTGAATTATAGCGGCAAATAAAGAAAACATTAGAGCAAATTGTTACGAGGATTTTATTAAATAAATTCTTTGTTATTTTTTTCAGTGTACAATAAAAAAGTAAAGGTAATTTATACAATTGTTTTTAGTATGGGAAAATAATTAATCAATCAATGCATCAATCCACCCAGGATTTTTTTTGCTTTTCTAATTATTATCCCCTCATCTTCTGTTCCCGAGCCATCTGGCAGAGTCCACACGGGCCGAGGCAGGACATGATGAGCCAGTCATCACACAAAGTGCCCTGTAAAAAGAATGAAGACATTCATACATATCACTTTGAAGGTGGATGCACTCATATACAGTAGTATTTGCAAGAAACAATTAGTTCAATAAAGAGCATGTCATTGGTTATTAGTATTGGCCTACATTGATTTGATATTTGTCACGGATGCTGGTTCTCAATGCAACCATAGCTCCAGGTAAGAAGGGCAAACAGCAGGTTTCATCGTGATCCTGTGCCACCTTACAGCCCAAGGCGCAGGGAATAAAAGTACCGCACAGACCTGTGGAGCAAACCAGCGTCAGAATTCACACTATTTTAGAACCTGGGACTATTCTGGCCATTTTTATTAAAGCCCATGTATGTATTAAAGTTTTTATAGCATAACTAGATTCAGCAAACAAGATAAATTGTCCTTTTTTTAATCTAAAATTTAATATATTATGTTTTTTGTGTCTCCAGCGAGCACACTCACAGATGCCACAGTCGTCACAGCAGTCACAGACACCAGAGCTCCAGTCAGTGGAACCAGAGGAGACGGTGAAACTAGTAACAGTCACCTGAGGCTGCGAAGTGATTATTTCGGTCTGATATGACATGACTAATACAAACAACACATTTTGTAAATACTTGAGAATTTCTCTTATTTCTTGACTTAGAAATTGCAAGTACATTTATGCATATAACAAATGAAATTGACTGAAAGTCCATGTAAGGTATATTTTATTAGTTATATGTTGTTTTTATCTGAATTGGTTAGGACGTATAATGCTATTCCTAGTTCATCATATCGTATGGATAAATGTCGCCGTCTCTCTTACCTGTTTCCAAACTTTGCTTTAAATTCAAGTTTCTTTTGTCCTGGAGAAGTTGTGCTCACTTTTCGGTTGAACCCAGTGAAGTGTAAAATAATCCCAAGGAAAGAAGGGGAGGAGAAACCTTACCTTAGGTGTTTATACCTGTGCTGATGTCAATTTTTCATATTACACGGGAAATGTGTGCTCATGGTGTGGACTGGTGGGTACTTCATAGTGTTGTAAACCGAAAGGTAAACTATTTGATTTTCAGGCGAGGACTTTTCCACTCTTTTGACTTGTCAAGACACAGTATAGGCATGTTACATATAAGCCATAAATAAACACTTAGATGAGAACACTGTTTACACCTCAATAGATATAGTGTATGTGTGAGCATTTACCTGTTTGACAAACCCAACAGTGACAGATGCCCTCACAGCACGAATCAATAGTCACACAAGATTTTCTAACCTCACTAGTACCACTCTTTAATGAAGATGTCGATAGATTAAGTAGATTTACATATATTGTGGAACACTGAAATATGATGCTTGTTTAGCTCACATGTTAATGTCCAAATACTGTTGAAGCAACACACTATGTTACTGTAAATATACTGTCATGTCTGTCAAGCTTTTTTTTTCTGCTGCTGAGCCTTTATTTTAAAGCAAACATTGGTTCAAGCATTAGGGCTTTGTGACTTCAGCTCAATCATACGTCAATGGTTACCGCCATGAATTTGGTAAATAATTCTTGATCAGTAAACGGTGACCAGTTGTGTGTCAATGACAACCCACAATGTCGTTTTTAAAGCAAAAATCCACAATCAAATTCTATAAATGCATGATGAGATCTTAAATTAACATGTAGGCATTAAGCAGATGCTTTTTTCCAAAGTGACCTAAAAGGGAAACATCTAAGTGATTCATCATATGGTAAAACAAGAAGTGAAATCATAAGTTTCAACAATGCTAGACAGTACCTGACAATGGTAATGTCATTAAGTTAAAAAACTATTGCATTTGCATGTTCCTGTCAAGTTTTTACATCAAATATTTTAACAGTTTTTTTTCAATATTCAGGCTGATCAGAATGAATATGAAAGGTCTTTCCACCAGGTTTTTGAAAGTACAAGGCGCCGCTCATTTCCAGAACATAGGTTCACCCTGTAGGTGTGTAAATCTTTTTCATTACTTGTAATTCTTGGACGTAATGAAGAATGACTGGATTTTTGTAAGTACAAAGGTGTTTTTATCAGTCCAAAGAATCAGTTGAGTTGTTTGACTTCAGCACATCAATGTGATGACCTGAATGAACGCCCTCTTTGTTTGCTTTTCTATTGAAGTCTGTGAGGTTAGGTCAAGCCCCTGCAGTGAATGCTCTCTTTACCATATCACAAGCCCTCTATAAATAGTTACAAAGTTCTAAACTATTTGTATTAAACCAACAATCATTGCTATACTGTAAATGTAAAAAATAAATGTTAGAAGACTTATCCTTTCATGAAATGAAAATATTTCATTAATTTTATCCAAAGCACTATATTTATTTGATGGCTTATCTGCGGAATGTATTTTTTGTTTGTTTTTGGATTCAGTTTCTTTCACATTCAAACCACTGTAACCACATGGACATGCATATGAAACCAGATAGCCTGATATCTCACAATACTATCTGCATAAGTTTCCCTTTAAGGGCATGTACCACTGTTTTATACACCTTTTGAAAGTTTCATATAGAAACAAACTAACTGATAAAACCCGCAGACTGGCACAAACTTTCTGCAACAGTGTAGTAAATAGACATGGGCCAGTGGAAAAGCAGACATATGTCCTGCTATTCTTTATAGGACAGTAACAAGACATTAACAACACTGGTCCTGAAGCAATTACTGTTTCAGTTTTTAACACTAAACAAACTTTAGATAAATCTTTAAGACTTAATTAAATATGTAAAAGAAAAAAAAATTGTTTGTGATCAATAACCAATTATTGTAATCAGTATAGTATTAAGGTATTTAAAACATATTTAAATATGAAATGAATATACTTAAATAGTTTGTCATTGGTCTGAACAGACTTTGCCTTGAGTCATTAAGCAATAAGCCCCAAATAGCAGTGGCTTACAGTGCATGTTATAACAGCTAAGGGGCGTTGCATGCAGGGGCGTCCCAACCGTGGGGGATGTGGGTGTTAAAACACCCACACTTTTCCCGGTGAGAGGGTTAAACACCCGCACTTTTTTTGCAGTTTTTCCGCATTTTTGTACAAACGGCTAACAACAGTCGCTCCACCGTTTCTTTTGCCGCTCTGTGTCTGCGCTCGATGCGGCTCCTTCTCATCCTCTCCCCTCCCACTCAAACAGAACACGGGCTTTGGTGATTGGCTGTTCTGCCTTAAGTCCCGCCTCTATTGGTGTGTTATCGGTCAGCTCTTGCTGAGGAGGCGGGATCTTATGGTAATGGTTATTTACGTCTTCCTTTTCCAGCGACTTTGAATGAGTGTTTATGCTTTCGAGGTTTTTAAATAAGCTTTATAGGTGTTTGGGGAGATGTTCTGTTTATGTTTTGTTGATATGTCGAGTGTTTCCTGAATTATATTTAGTTTTTAGACTAATGCTAATTGCAAATTGGGATATTATTCAGAAATAGCTAAATTCGGTTATTTATGTGGCATGCAATGTATAAAGTAACTGTGATGAAGAAGGCAGGGAATTGACGAGGAGGAGGGACAAGTTGTCCTTGTTAAGCAGTGTATTTATGGGTTTATTGATTTTGATATTTTGAACATTGCTTTTTTTGTTTAGCTGAATACTTTTGTGGATACTTACCTATTATGTTTGATTGTACCTGTTGAAGAACTATCAACGAAAAGTGTATATTATTATAATGTTTAAAAACAGAAAATTGTTACATTATTTTCACCACCAGAGAAAAAGCTTTGTGTGGGCGTTTTTTATACTTCCCCTTTTCAAGGTGCAAGTAAGCAAACTTTAGCAGTCACAGTCCTGTCAGACCCATGTCTCTATCCACTGTCTTTCCCCCCTGAGATTATTAAAGTATTTCTGTTTCATTAGCAAGTCTACTGTTCTGTATTTTCACAACAGAGTTTTGACTTATTTTCTGTGTGTTCCGAATGTGTTTTTATACTTTACTAGTATCAAACATTTAAATGGGAAGCTTTTTATATCTTGTATGTTATACCTTTTGTACCGTTCTGTCATTACATTCAACGTTTTCATTGTTAACAAACAAACACATCCATCCCCCGCACTTTTGAAAAGCTTGCTACGCCCCTGGTTGCATGATAAAAAGCTGTCATAAAATGCATTCAAATTCATAAAATAAAACACAGCGAATAAGATACAAAAATTAAACAAATATTATTACTCTTCGTCACACAAAGTAGTTTGTCAGAAACAATTGTGGCTGCAACAGAGCAGGTACCAAGCAACACAAACAACAACAGCGGTGCAGTGATCCTTAATGCAAACCTTAAGTGACTTTTACTGATGCTGTAAACTGTGAATCAAACTTAGCCTGCAAAACTTAGCTTAAATAAGAAACAAGCACAATTCAGACTGGAGAAAAACTGCTCCGTTTTTCCAGTTATTGCTGAAAACATTTGAATTTATAAGGTAAGATCTTTATATGCTGGACATTTAAAAGTTATTGATAGAGATAACGGTCTGTGTTCACCGTGAAATGTAAATGTTTTGTTGCTTTTTAATTTACAATACATAAAGTGTGATTACAAGAGAGCACTTTGACAGATGATTTAGACTGTTCAATAAAGTCAAAATATACTTTGAGTTAGTTGTATTGTTATGACATAGGAGACCGGGGGCACTGAGCTTGCATTAACGGAGCCAGTGGGGCTATAACAGCCTAAACTGTGATAGGTTGCGGTTATTTTGGTAATGGTAATGGTATGCGCTATGGATCCGGGGGCACTGAGCACGCACTAATAGTTTGGGTAGTCGTGGCCTTATGGTCAGAGAGTCGGACTCGTATTCAGAAGGATGCTGGTGCCATTCTCAGAGCCGGTGGATGACGACTGTGGTGCCTTTGAGCTGTAGTGATAGCTGCCCACTGTTTCTGCCAGATGATCTTGTAACAATGCGACACACACCCAGGTCTGATCAACCTGCGGTGGGCCTCCCTTGCCTGAGGGTGTCTTGTGATAAAGGGCCGAAACACAAAATGAGGCTGAGGAGCACAACTGACAATGTGTCGCATTGATGGGAGCCATTAAAAGGGCATTATCAACCGCACCTCACCAAAAGGCATCTTTCACTTAGGATAATGTGATGAAATCGGGACACACAACTTATTAGATGTCTCTCTGATAATGGCAAGGAAAGGTAAGTATGCTATGTAATTCTATAATCATTTATGCCCAAACACAGAGGATCCCTTCCCGACGAACCAGTGAGACCTCAGACCTCCTTTCCTGTATTCAGATTCATGACTGCTTCCCCCTGCCTATTGGGCAATTACTAGTCCTATTAATTGTTAATTTCACTTTATTTATTATGACTGAACTTGTATACTTAAATGTTCTGATTTCTTTGTATGAAATCAATATTTGGCTTGATGGCTAAATCTGTTGGAAATTTTGTGTCAATAGCCCACTTAGAAATCCCCTTACTGATAAAAATGCTGATGTGTCAAATACTTATTTTCCCTGCTGTATGTGTTTTGTGGTTATGTGATGGATGCTATGCTTTTGACAATTATGGTCCCATCTATGATATTAAAACGTACAGAGTAAAATACAGCATAGAGTATTTGAAACTCCACCAATATAAGCTTTTGACTTTGCAAATAAAGAGTTCTCTGCTTTGAATTTGGTTTTGGTAAGAAATCGTCCACTAGGATAATAAATATAAATAGACGTGCACTGCGCTTCATCCAGTGTGGACCAATTTTGTAATTATAATGGGTTCTAATGTGTTTCTAATGTCTTAATGTCTTTTGTTGTGTGACTAGATGTTTTAAAAATGTTAAATATTTCCAGTTGATTTGTGGATAAGCAAAACGAGAACCAAGAAAGAAAGAGAGCAAGGGGGGCAGGAAACAAGATGAATGTATTTCCTGAACTCTCAGAAATATTCAGATCATCATTTTATCAGAGCCATTTCAGTCCCATACAGACTGCAGCATAAGAGCAGGTAAGAGAATACATTTTTGCTTCCAGTGTTGTCTTTTAGTTATTGAACATTGATACAGATATGGCAAGAATTTTAATGCCTAATTTTTTTTATTTTACATTCCAACTTTTCCAACTAGCATCAGTGTTTTTCTAAGAAGTTGTTTAATTATCTAAAATTGAAACATAAATATGCAACCTCCAAGTTGCGGCAAGTTTCCTTGTGTTTGCTGCATGTTACAGTAATATTAATTTACGTTTGTCAAATAATGACAAAAATGATCAAAACAATTGTTGTTTTCAATGTTCCATAGTAAGACTTGCACTTTATGCTGATGCACAGCACTCTCACTTCCCTGTAGTTGTACTCTACTATACTCGCTTTTACAACTCGACTCCCTCAGCCTAAAAGCATACACAACATTCTTCTTCATAACGCCGTTTGTACAACATTTCAACTTTACCAACCTGTCCCAGCCACCTGTTTCATCTTTACCGTTTATGAAATTGCGTGTTTTTTTTTCTGAGAACCTAGAAGATTTAGCAATTTCTCCATTCTCAGCACACTGGGGATTTCAAAACAACGTTTTTTTCAAATGGATGCAGTTTTGTTTCCCTTTGGACATAACCGCCAGATCCTCTTTGCACTGTTTCTATCGAGGTACCTTAAATTTAGTTTCAGTGATCTTAACTTCTCTAAAACTGCTTTACTCCCCATCCCTTTCTTTTCCTCTCTTTAAGTTTTACCAGAAGAGGAGAGACATACTGCAAGCAAGATAGCGTGAGAGACGAGTGCATCTCGTGCCCACTATTCTACTGCATGCCTCACTGTTTATAATTTCATCATGAGCAATTCATTCACAACCATTGACCCCTGGGTGAGTACTTATAGGCATTAAAGGCATTTGGCAATGTCAGAAGTGTATTATATACTTTACAGAGCAACTGTCTAAAAACCAACCTGCTAAAATGTAGTGTGCTCTTTCTTACTGTAGGATTACAATGAGGACTACAATGATAGCACTGCTGGGTTTAAAGATGATCGCAGCGCTGCCCCCTGTGGCCTGAAAAGCACATGGACCTTTGTTGGTCGCTTTGCCCCCGTGTCGTACATCCTGGTCTTCATCTTGGCACTAGTGGGTAACATTCTAGTGCTGTGTGTGATCCGTCGATATAGGCAATCTCGGCACAGCCCATGCTCCTTCTCACTGACAGACACCTTTCTGCTTCATTTGGCAATCTCTGATCTCCTATTGGCTATAACGCTGCCATTTTTTGCTGTGCAATGGATCAGCGATTGGATGTTTGGCGAGCCTATGTGTAAAATGGCCGGAGCTCTGTTTTCACTTAATGTCTACTGCGGCGTGCTGTTCCTGGCCTGCATCAGCTTCGACCGCTACCTGGCTATCGTACATGCCATCAATATCAGCTGGAGACGCAAAACCTGCCACGCTCAGATGGCATGTGCCGTAATCTGGGTCACATGCCTCGGCATGGCCTGTGTGGATGTGCACCACCGTTATGTGGTGCCGCTGGTTGACGGCGGTAAGCGGGTGTGCCAAATAGTGATTTCCCAGCAATGGCAGATTAGCATGCAGCTGATTAGCCTGTTTCTTGGATTTGTACTTCCTCTCTTAGTCATGCTGTATTGCTACATTCGCATTTTCAAATCATTGTGCCATTCCACCACGCGCAGGCAGAAACGGCGCTCGCTGAGGCTCATCATCTCTTTAGTGGTTGTGTTTGTGGTAACTTGGGCACCTTATAACATCCTGCGGACGATTGACAGCCTACAGACACTGGGTGTCATTGCTAAGACCTGTGGGTTGAACAGGGTGCTTGATGTGGGCATTCTGGTGACAGAAAGTATGGGCCTAGCACACTGTGCTTTTAATCCTCTACTGTACGGCCTTGTGGGGGTTAAGTTCCGTCGTGAGCTTGCCCAGATGTGCAAAGCTCTTTTAGGACCAAAGGTGTACCTTGGATCAGCAGGATCGTTCCATGGTCGGGGATCAAACCGCAGGCCTACTACATCATTCAGCTCAATGGATAGTGAGAATACCTCATATTTCTCTGTCATGGCCTGAAAGACTGTAAAAGATAGAGAAAAGAAAGAAGAAATGAATTATGAGGTGATGAAGCAATGACCTGGAAAAAAGAGAAAAGTGGAACTGAAAAGTAACAACATGAAAAATGACAAATGATCAAAAGTTCACATGCTCAAAAGTAGACGTGCTCATCTGTGCATAACATTGTCTGATATACAGCATATTGACCTTTTTGTAAAGGTAAAAGATTTTCTTTTTTCTCTTAAAGAAAAAAATCTGTACATTTGAATGTGAGTTTATAACGGATCCATCAAAGCATTGAGTTCAACATTAAAGGTTAAATTGCAGTTATATTCAACTGTGGTAGATTATTAGTTTCAAACTTTTTGTACTTCAGAAATTCTGCTATGCTGCAGTTATAAACAAGAAAAGGGGGTTATTGTCACAAACAAGAACTGAAATCATTTTTGGAGAATCTTTTAAGATTCAATTTTTTGTTTTAATCTCTCTTATGCTGTAATTTTGAACCCATTCATTGATATTTTAAGTGAATACACAATGTAGTCATGGATTTAAACTGTTTTATTTTCTTATTCTTTTTTGTTATTTCTGTGTTTTTCTTTCTGTTAAAGTGTATTCCAGGTAAATTGTAATAAAAAATTGACACATTTGACTCGTTTTCTTAAATGAAAGAAGTGAGGAACATGTGTGTATGTTGAAATACATTTTAAAAACCGTTTCTAAAAATTAACTTTATGAGTAAAATATATAACCAATAGTAAATTAATACTATATGAATAATGTGGTAAATGTGTGTATAGTTCTGAAACAATTTCTGACAGTCAAACTGATTTTAGGGTTAAGAGCTTTTATGCTTTTCTTGTTAGCATTTCACAGTTTACCAAAAATGTAACTTCTGCCATCATTTACTCACCCTCTTGTTATTTCAAACACGAAAGTCATGAAATGACAAGAGGGTTAGTCAACGACATTTTTGTGTAAACTATCCCTTTAAACCAGACTAAATCGAAAAAAGTTTTTTCAAAAACATTATCCCAAATATATTTAACTATTTGTTCAATATCTAACAATTATTCGTGCATACACCTGTAGGCATATAAATCAACGTATTAAATGTATAGGAAAGGGAAAATGTGTGCATTTATTTTACGCATTAGGGGAGGTGACTAGTTAAATTGGCAAAGCAACGAATTGGTTAGATGTAAATTAACCAATAAATTAGCTTTAAAACACATACAAATGACATAATCTGAGACATTTGTCAAAATAGCCTATGTGTTTTAAACGTGTCACCGGGTTTTTTGTGCGGTGTGCGCTAGAAATGTATTTGATAACATTAACCACTAGAGGACACTGTTGTCACATCTGCAGAAATCACCATAGTTGTAGTACGCACTGTCAAGTGTGTGAGATATAGGCGAGAGCGATGCGAAAGATAAATTTGAATGTTTTTTCGAATCACTCTCGCGGTACTTTGATGTCATCCGCCTGTCGGACTTTGCGGCGCCGCATCAAGTCGAACAAGCCTATTGTTAGCAGGGGCAAGAGTATTTCTCTCTAAATATAATATACCAGTAACTACTAAAGAGTTTGCAATTGTTATGGATGCTATTCCATCTGGCATACGCAAGCTTTTTAGAAATTGTTCTTTACCTTTTGAAGTCTCTTTACCTGAGCCTAGCGTTACACCTACTGGTGAGTTATGTTATATTAGTAAAAAAGGAAGAAATCTTAAGGTAAGAGCTTTACTTATTCAAAGAGGATTGCCTGTGCCCCTTCTGCTGTTTCATACTGGAAAAGCCATTTTGATAATCTGAACTGGAAAATGATATGGGCCATGCAACAAAAATATCTTCACTTAAATAAAGTCAAAGAAATATCCTTTAAAATACTCCATAACATTTACCCTGACAAAACTTTTCTAAAGAAAAAATTTGGATCTGACTTTGACACCAAATGCATTTTTTTTGTCAGAATGACAATGAATCACCTTCTCACTTGTTTTGGTCGTGCAACTGTATTCAACAACTCTGAAAACATGTTGGTTTGTTTATTTTAAATACTATTTTGAATGTTTTTTTATGAACCCAAAAACAGTTCTTTTTGTTTTTTTTGAAGGTGAGCAAAATGCTTGTTTTATAATCAACCTAATTCTTTCTCTATTTAAATATCATATACATAGATGTACATTTTCCAAATTTACCTTTTACATTTACCAAACCTATTTTTATAGTCTTTCTACAAGAGATAAAACTGTATTTAAAACCAATTAGGTTTTCTTTCGATACAAAAGCACAAAGAACTCTGAGGTTCAAAGAAATTGCTCTGCTTATAAGCTTTTCAACCTATTTAATTTGTTTTTTGTTTATTATTTGTTTAACTCCCTCTCCCAATTTTTTTTGTTTTATTGTTATTATTATTATTTTTTGTCTTGTCTGTTCGAGCCATGGTACTGTTTTATTCTCTCTCTTTTCATAAATCTAAGTGTTTCTTAGGTTAGGTTTCTGTTGTAACATTGTTTTGTTATTACGAAATTTTCAAAGGGGTAAGAGTGCTCGGGGTTTGTGAGTAGGAGGGACCTAGAGAGCTACTATCATCAAGCGATAACCTTCACAACAACACGGTGATCACCATTGTTACTTTCTCTACCTTTTTTACCCCATCAGAGCAAACAAATGTATCAGAACAGACAAGAACAAAAGAAGAGATTATTTTAAAGAGGAGGAAATAGCAAAGGAGAGAAGACCTAGAGCGAGATTGAGTGAGAAACAGGAACTTGAACACACTTGTAAGTGCAGGTTTGGCCTTCTTCTTAAACGTCAGCGAGACATTAACGTTAAAGTTGTATGATTTATTATCACGCTTTTTATTTCATTCCAGTCCTTCTGCCTTTGTCCTGTTCTCGGGTCCGCCATATGGTTTGCCGTGTTATCGCGTTTGATGTTTGTTTTCACAAAGCTTCCAGAGTGAAACTATACTTCTATAGCCAACGTTAACAAAACAAACTGCACAGCTGCCTTAACTGCATTAATATCGAAGACCGAACCTAAAAGCCAATGTGTAATAATTCAAGTAGTTTCTTAAACAAACGCAACAAAAACACATCTCTGTTTATTTAGCAACCTCATATATGATAACGATTTATATTGCTTTACTGTCAGGACAATAGTGTACATTTCCCTTCATTTACGCTCGTGCATTCACCTCATTTTTAACTGCAGCTGTAATAGAAAACTCCGCTTTCATTATTGTTGCGTCATCATGTGAAACCCCGGCATGTGACTCTTTGCTTATAAGAAAACGTATCTGCTCGCAACTCGGCTCAAGTTATAGACAGATGTCAATCTCCATTTTATAGTGCCTCGGTGAAAGTCTGATTTGACTGTGGTTGAAGATGGCCGTAGAACTCCACGGACTCTTTGTGCAAAACAATTCCTATGATTATGAAGACTATGTGTATAAGGATGAGGACCATCCCTCCAACTGCACCTGTGGCTTCATGAGGGTCTTCATCCCACTGGTGTATTCTTTGGCGCTGTTATTTGGACTGCTTGGAAATGGACTGGTGTTGGTAACATTGTGGCGTAAAAGACAAAACTTCAGTGTGATGGACGTGTTCATCCTGCATCTGGGTGTAGTTGATGTTGTGCTGATGGTGACGCTGCCTTTCTGGGCTGTAGATGCTGTGAAGGGATGGATCATCGGTACAGGGCTCTGCAAACTCACGGGAGCTTTGTTCAAGGTGAGAGTTTAGGTCTTGGCTTTATTTGTTTTAGGGTAGCTGATGTATTGGCATAATATAAATGTTCACATCTATGTGTTTGGCAGGTGCTTAATCACTTACAGTGCTTTGCATTTAAAGGCAGTTCGCCGCCCAAATAAAAGAAAATGTTCATCATTTACTTACCTTCTTGTCATTTTTAATCTGCTTGACTTTCTTTCTTCTGCAAAACGCAAAAGATATTTTGAAGAATGTTGGTAACCAAAAATCAATGGTCCCTATTGCCTTTCACATTATGGACACAAAACCAGGGCAACAGTTTTCTGTTGTTAATGCGTCCGGTGTGTATCATGGAATTATATATAATAATACTACACTGCCCATCCAAAGAAAAAGTCCCCACTTGGATTTAACTAAGCTAATAGGTAAGAGTCTCCCATTGGGTTGGAGGTCTAAATTCAGCAACATTATGTGCCCAAAGAATGAGGTCAGCTGACTTTCTGAATATACTGAATGACCAGGTTATTCCATCAATGGTACATTTTTCCCTGATGGCACGGGCATATTCCAAGATGACAACGCCAGGTGTCATCAGGCTCAAATTGTGAAAGAGTGGTTCAGGGAGCATGAAACATCATTTTCACACATGGATTGGCCACCACAGAGTCCACACCTTAACCCCATTGAGAATCTTTGGGATTTACTGGAGAAGACTTTGCGGAGCTGTAGGAGTTTTCCATCATCAATACAAGATCTCGCCGAAATATTAATGCAACTCTGGATGGGAAAAAATGACATTCTGGACATTGCAGAAGCTTATCGAATGCATGCCGTAATTAAAGCTAAAGGCAGTCCAACGATATATTGTATGTTTCTTTTTTTGGAAGGCCAGTGTATATGCTTGTCTAATATGATTGTCATGCAATTAAATAACCGTTGTAGTAACCAACCTTTATCAAAAATCTTCTTTCAACAGATCAATTTGCACTGCGGCATCTTCATGCTGGCCCTCATCGGTCTCGAATCGTACCTGTCCATCGTACGTGGCATCCAAATGTTCTCTCGTAAAAATCCCTTGGTGATTCACCTCACCTGCTTGATCATCTGGATTATCAGCCTGCTCCTTTCCACTCCTGACTGGATGTATCTCAAAGTCACCGAAGATCCAGGAAATCAACAAATAACATTCTGCGATCATATTTATCCCAGTGATTACTTGCACGTTGCCATCCGTCTTTTGTTAGTTGTTGTGGGCGTCATTTTGCCTGCGCTGGTGCTGCTGGTATGTTGTTCCTGCATCTTGCTGTATATGCAGAACAAATCCAGAGATCCGCAGATGAAGAAGGTCAGAAGAACACGTGTCTTTGGGGTTGTGGTGCTAGCTTTTCTCATCAGCTGGACGCCCTACAACATTGCCTTCATTGTGGACACTCTCTCTGCCGTAACAGCGTCAAAATTGTGTTATGGAAAGCTAAGGACAGCTAGTGGTGCAACAGGCATTTTCGGCCTCCTACACTGTGTGATAAAACCTGTGATTTATTTCGGTCTCGCCAAAGAGTTCAGGCATCGCGCTGTGGATATAGTAACATTTAGGGCTTATGAGACGGACAGCAGCGATGTTTCATTGTGGGACTCTGGTGAAGTGGGTGGAAGCGTCCAACCGGAGGAACAGAGTTCACTTCGTCCGATGTCGAATGACATATACCAAACAACAAAAACTCAGGATGAGAATATATAAAGAAGCTGTAGAATACTGCGTCTCTTTTATTTAATTTATCATATTTGTAAATATAAACATAAAAGCTTTAAAATAAATTGCACATGTATAGATAAGCTTATTTTTGATCGATGGAGACACCACAGGAATTGAACAGAGACTGACTGACAATTTTAATGGGTTTGATGGAAGGAATGCTGATAAGGGCTGAAAAGTTAAATCTGGATAGAACTGTATCACAAAGCATCTGTCAATTGTATTAACGTTAAGGTACAATGAATTTACAGCTACAGTTAAGATGATAAACAGTAATGGTTTATTGAACAATGACAGAAATGTTCATTTATTTTCCTTGTTTGCACTTTAATACCATTTAATCTTATTATTGAAGTTGTGCTGGTGCTTATGGAATCTTTTGTTTAGTCACGTACCGATACAATGTTTCTTTGGGTTGGTTTACCTAAAGTTGTAGATAATCTGAAAAGTGGGGTACATGTTGTAAACCTTAAAAGATTTGCCACAGGGTTTGTCTTAAAGTTGTAGCCGGCTACAGTTTTTTTTTCATTTGAAACAAAAGACTAATGGTTGTTTTGAGAACATCTTTCTGCATTAGTTAATAACTGAGTTCACACAGCCAGTTAGCATATTTGTGTTATTTCCCATGTTCATTTTAAAATTTCCTTATGGCCTTGTTTTTCTTTTTTTCAGATGTTGTAGACCTTTCATTGGTCAAACACAATATGAATGTCTATAATAAAACATAGTAGCTGTACTCACATCTCATGGTTTGGTTATTTTGCTGCTACTGTGGGGAAAGATGATTTTGATGCATTCAGTTACAAACAATGAGTGCATAACTGCACTGAAGTTACTCAGGCATGAGACACTTGTGAAGTTCTCTTTAAAGCTTCTGTGCGCGATGTGTTACTGATAGGAAACATTTTAAGAGAAAGAAGAAATTAAGTTTTTTACTAGTCAAAGGGAAAGTGAAAACGAATGTCGTTTATGGTGATAGGTAAATGGTTGTGTTTAAGATGGGAAAAATCGTATAATAAACTTTCACTTCTCTGATTTATTGGCATTCATGCATTTGTTCATTGTAGAATGAAATGGCATTTCCTGTCGGTTAGGGTCATGAGGGATTCTTTTTGCACATTTCGCAACAATTCCTTCCCAAAGTTACCAGAGACTTTTAGATTTTAAGAAGTTTTGTTTTTCTCATAGCTCTTCATGTATAGGTTGCAACATAATGGGGAAACCCTTGTTGGGTTTTTCAGGCCTGTATTTTTTGCATTACTCATGAGTGGAAGAAAAGTAAGGATATCACACACCATAGTACAGGGAGAGGGAGAAAGAGATTCATTGTATTTACACCAGTCTTTGTGCTGGCGCTGGAGGGTTCTTTTGAATACTTGAATATTTCATTATGGTAAACAACAGAAGGCTCTGTTTGTGTTGTGTGCAAAGAAATGGGGCGTATGTTTAAACAATTGTTCTCTGAACAATCAGTCTAAACATTTTTAAACACATGGTTTAAAATTAGCATATTTTCATAGATCATATAGAAATATACAAATAGAAATTTAAATAGAATTTAAAAAAACAGCAGAAAGTTGGTAACAATTCTAATGTTGAAGACAACATTGCACTAAGTCGCAACAGCATATATTAAACAATAGATTTCCATGAACTGAAGTGCTTGTATTTTTCAAGTCAAGTGGCAATGGATTCTTTATTATATATTAAGAAAGTATTATACCATACATTTTTTAATATATATTAAATTATTGAATATATCAACTGTTTATATATAAAGAAATGTATTTTTGTTGTGTAAGGGTTCTGTCGAAGCATAAATATAGCCACACATCTAAGCACCCCGCCCTGGTTCCCTCTTCTGAAACAATATGAAAGGCAAGTCATTACAAAGTCATGAGATTTGATGTCACCAATATTCCGTCACACAATTTCCCCATGAGTCATCATTATATGACAAAACATGAACTAAACAAAAGAACATGATTTTAAATTTACGGATTTACTTTATGGAGACTATTAACACTATGGACGGGGGTGTTTGTTGTTGGTGAGAGAGAGACAGAGAGAGAGAGAAAACAGTGTTCATTTGTCTTTTTGTGTTGCCATTTAAAAAGAAACATTTGTGAACTAAAACGTATCTTATTTTTATGTAAAAAAATTATGGGATGACCGAAATTTGACACTTGTATACAAAACCCTCAATTAAAAAACACCTTTTCATAAGCATAGGCCTACTACTTTTTATATCTGCTTGCATTTCTGTCTGCTTTCGCCTCAGCAGCATGTGTTGTGGACTGATGGTTAGTGCTCTTGGTTGAGGATTTGCATGCAGTGTTTTAAATTTTCTAACTAACTACCTAAGAAAATAGAATCGTGTGCACTGCTGACGTTGTGGGGGAGGTAAGGAACGACAGAACACATTGCATGTACATCTACACAAATATTTTGACATGTCTGCTTAGACTGGTTTTTCAACTTTTGATTGCTGAGTCACATTGTATCACACGTCTTGTACAAATATAAGGTGCAACAACTGCCGATAAGGTGACATCTCCTGGTCATGTTGAGTAAAGCAATTTATTTTCCTTGACATTGTGAGCACAAGATCGTTTTGGGGGGGTTGACCTGCAAATCCAGTAATCCAGTATTTGTTGGTATTGAAATCTTTCAAAAGACAACTAGAGGCCAATCACATTAACATAGTAGTAACGTATCTTATCTTTTAATGGATTTATTGCAGGTAGTAAAGAAACACCTCCTGTAGCTGTGCATAACTTCAAGTAAAAAGTTAGACTTAGAGTTCATTAAAGTCATTGAACAAAATTATGAATCTGTTCAAATTTTGCGTTCCATTAAACAGCAACGGAGATATTAAAAACATTGTGGCATCATAAGAAAAAAACAAAAACAAGCAGTTGTTAGGAAACAATTAGGACAACTTTCTTAGAACAACCCCATTAACTTTGAATAACATTGCTAAGAACCATCTCTTCTGTATAAACACGCAGAACCAAACATTTGTCAACACTTTCCATTTTAATACCCCAGAGTGAATCCAGTTAATATCTTGCAGAAAAAAATCATATTTGCCTCTCTGATATGTGTGTATGCATCTTGTAAAATGTGTTTCATTGCACCAGCATCCGTTTTCTGAAACGTAATGTTTCTAGTGGGTTAATGCTGATTTGGATTTCGAAAATCCAAAAAATATCAAAAATGTTGCCATGAGTTCTATAATCCATTAAAGTTTTATTAAACCAGCAGGTGCTTCCCAAACTTTCCGCCTACGAAAGCGTAAAGCACTGGGGTGATGCACCAGTTTAGGCAGCCTAAAGCAAAAGTAACTGTTAGGGCTCTATTTAGTGCTGTACTGTTGTCACACAATGTTTGGTCACTGAAATTAGCATTTCTGATAGTGTCAATGATGAGGGTGATATTATAGGGCATCCAGCTGATTAAAAAGGACAGTACTAGGGCTAAAATGACACGCAAGGCCCGTTTCTTCTGCATGTAATGGGATCCACACTTCAACCGCAGCAGGATGCGAGTGAAACAATAAATAAGGATTATTGCAGGCAGAGTGAAGCCCACCACATGATAGAGAAGACTAGGAGCCAGATAGGATAAATTAGTACATTCTGTTTTATCTTGATGTATATAATTTTCTAAGACCTGGAGGAACATCCAGTTGGGAATGGAGAGCAGTAGACAGAAAAGCCAGATGGTCAGACAGCAACAATGTATCACCATGGGCTTCATCTGCACTGCGTGGATGATTGACAGGTAGAGGTCAAGACTGACGCAGGTCAGCATGAAAACACCACAGTACAAACTGATCTGATGAAGAAAGATGTGATATTGACATTTTCTGAAGAATGGTGGGCAGTTTGACGTCTCAGAACTCATAAAGCATTATCACAAAACCTAAAAAAGTTCATCCTACAAATAACATCACCAATGTTAAGAATCAAAAGTATGTACACTTTTGAATTGGGTTACTTTCACGAATTAATATATTATTACCACACAGTCCATGCTGTGGAATATATGTATAAATGTGTCATAAAATAGCTTTATAAGGCAATAAAACCTGCAATTTAATAATCCATTGAATTTATTTTTGTATTTTTAACGTTTTGGATATTCTGTAAGGTATATTTAAAATAACATGACTGTTTATGTATACCTCACCATGAACAAAGCTCCTGTGAGTTTGCAGAGTCCCGTGCCAAAGCTCCATCCTCTCACCGCCTCTACTGCCCGCAGTGGCAGTGTCAGCAGCAACAGAACATCAGCTAAACTCAGATGAAGAATGAAGATGTCTGTGACATTCCAGCTCCTCCTTTTCCTCCACAGCACTACAAGCACCAGACCATTTCCCAACAGCCCCACTATCAGCGCCACAGTGTAAAGGACTGGAATAAAAATGGAATCAAAGTGCATGCTGGACTCTGGACCACACACATCACCACCAGAATAGTTATAATCATAACTGTAGTTGAAATCAGGTGACCAGTCAAGATCAGTTGGTTTAAGGGTGACTTTTCTGTCAAAAGACATTGTCTGGGAAAAAAAGTGAAAAGAAATGAAATTAGATTCTATTTAATCCACTAAGAAGATATTTACATTTATGCACTTGGCAGATTCCTGACCTCCCATATTACCACCAGAATAGTTATAATTATAGCTATAGGTGTAGAAGTCATCATAATAAAAAATAGTAGAACCACTTATATTGATGACTTCTGTGTGGAAATCCATCTTTCACAAAATGAGAGTAAAAGAAACCATAGATTATATTTCCGTATTGATATTTATTGTTTATGTAAGGAGCATCTCCGACTGTTAGTCATACTTTTGCATGCACAATACAAATGCTTTTTCTAGTTTGACTGTAAACAAATTTGACTTGTTTCCTTGAAGAAGTCTTGGCGCAAGGTCATGAGCTAAAATCTTAGATTTCGGGACGGCAAGTTTGGTAATTTTTGTTGACAGAAAAATGGGTGAATATATAAAAGATATATCTTGATAAAATCACTTTGAGTAAAAGTTTCTAATAGGGTGAAAAAGTTTAAAGAGTGGAAATCCAATGTCGAGGCATCATAATTATAACTTTGTATTTTGATTCTTTCAACACAAAATTTGATATTGAGAAGAATTTAGGAAAGCAAAATGTTCTTGCGCAGGTTTTAACTTCCCTACTATGGTAGTCAATGATGTCCCAGAAATGTCAGTTGCTAACATTTTTCTAAATATCTTTCTTTGTGTTCAACAGAACAAAGGAATTTTTTACATGTTTGGAACAACTTGATGGTGAGTAAATGATAATAAAATTTAAATTTGTGGGTGGAGTATCCATTTCATTTTCTGTCAAAGCATTTTGCAATTTTCCTCTCTAGATGGCATCCTAACACTATCCCTAAATATAATGTGAATCTGTTGTTCATACATGAATGAAGTCATTTTTGAAGAGGTGAACCAAATATTTGGGTGGAAACCCTAGCAAACAATGCTGTGTCACATTTTCTCCTAAGTGAACAAATGTTTGACATAGTATTTATCATTTTTAAGAAGACCATTTGAGTTGGGTGAAACTGGTATTCAGTTAAGGTTATTTTTATATTTTTATATTTATTTATTTATTTTATGAAAATAACGCATTCTAAACGTCTAAATTACATAATTGATACTTGGCATAAGCAGATTCTGTGTTTGTGATCATTTGAAAAAAAAATTATAAGACTGTGTAACTCATGTAAAACATGTCTGAAATCAAACATAAACGCCTGCCCGAACTTGTTTTGTGTGCCAGGAGTGCCGCTTAGAAAAAACAGCTTACACTTTAAAAAAAAAGCTGCTTTAAAGGTTCTTCAGAGAACCATTTAGATGAAGAAAGGGTTATTCTATGGCTTTATTAAGCCCCTTTAATTTTAAGAGTGTGTACAGTAGTCACAAGACAAGACCACTGAAAAATACTATTTTCTTTAACTCAGTGGACTGAATACATAAATAATGCTACCAAGTCATATATTTACTAATAATAAATGTTGACATTTATGAAACTACATTTTAAATGTTGGCTGATAGGCCTATGCAATGAATATCTTCCAGAATACATGACCAGTCTCAAACTCAAAACAAACCTAAGCTTCTGTGCTTATGATTGATTAAAAAGATTACTTACAACCACGGCGTGATTAATATCTGCTGAAGTCCCTGATCTAACCTCCTTGTTCAAAATATAGGTTTACAACTGAAAATATTTAATGGTATTAAGCAATAAAGCCAGAGCAGAAACCAATAGCCTCAACTGCTTCATAAACAAAAGTAAACGACAGCAAAACTGAAAACCAAAAGTGTGTAGCAAGAGGAATTGTCATTTACCACTCATTGGGAAATACTGAAATGAAAGCACTGCTATGGTCATTTCAGCTATGGTCAATTAGCCAAATGTAATCCTTTTTAAATTAGCAACAGTTTTGTAAATATGGTAGCATGACATCTCTGACTGCTCATACTCAACACATATCGCAGACTTGAAGGTTTTGCCTTAGACATTGGAAATCTGTCTGCAAAGGCAAACAGTTGTTTGGAGTCTGCTTGCCTCGTGAAAACGAATGTGAAACTCAGTTTCTGAGTTGGGAGTACGTCAATGAGAAAACATGGCAGAAGCAATGAATGTTTACTCAACCTCGAGGGCCGATATAGCGATTTTGTGCTTTTGCAAGGTGTAAATGATAAAGAAATTATAAAGTATGTTGTATTCTGTAGTCTATGTTTTATTAAGGGAATTTACATTATTAATGGTTAATGGGGAACTGCGATCACAAGTCTGCAAGGTGGAAGCATTCTGATGTTCTCATAGACCTAGGACAAAGAATAAGGTTCACTCCTTCCTTGGTCTTGTGGGCTGGTATAGCAGATTTATACGGGACTTTGCTGCAATTGCAGCACTGTTGACGGATCTGTTATCAAAGTCATGTAAGAACCTGGTGAAGTGACCCGAGGCTTGTATAATCAAGTGGTCAATGGAAGTCTTGCGTTATTAACTTTTGGGGTGAGAGTTTGACCTTGAGACAGACCATCGTACACTGATATGGTTTCACATCATGAAAGGTCATAATGCCCGAATTACCAGATTGTATCTGGCTCTAAAATCCTCCACTTTCCATATCTGACATGGCCCTGGGAAGACAAAACCTTTTAGCCGACTTCCTGTTTTGGTTCCCGGACAGTAGATTTACATTTAAATTTATGCATTTGGCAGACACTTTTATCCAAAGCGACTTGCATTATCCTACAAATTTATACTGAGCTATTTGTAATCCCCTGGGATCGAACCCACAGCCTTGCATTGTTAATTCAATGCTTGTTCCACTGAGCTTCAGGAAAGCCATGTGGGTATGTGGCCTGGAGAGGGGGCAGGTGATGTGAAGAATTAACCTTCTTCACCGCTGCAAGTGGCAGCGCTGGCAACACATACATGATAACACCGCTATAGGAGGAGCGGGTGCACACGTAATTCCTATGCTGCTTGGTCATACAGTCCATTCAATATCCCCTATCGGTCAATGCTTACGAGACATATAGCACTTACTTGTTTGTCATGTTTAATGTTTATTGTCTAAACATTGAGTTTAAACGTTTTTTTAACTGTTTAAAAGCCTGGTGGCTGGGGGTGTGATCGGCGAACTCGAGCTCACGTTGGACACGTAGTTATGATTTCATCCAACCACGCTGCGCCAGCTCAGTGGGCCATGAGCTCGATGAAACCATTTGCTTGCCCCATAGGGGTACCCAGGAGTTCCTATCTTTATAGAAAACGGATAGATGGAAAATAACTAAACATGCATTATTAATGTATTACTAATTAATATGATATTAACAACGACAGGGAATTTATTAATAATCCATAATCACTGTTTATATTTCACATAGAAATACATAATACTCATTACCTTTCCTTTTGATGGTATTCTCTAAAAGAATGGGCGGTGTCTGGTCTTTATAAGCTCTGCCCAGACTTCAGATCATTACTTGTTTACCAAGTCAAACTACATCTTACTTAGGTGCCGTGCGTTACTCTGTTGTATTCTGTGGATACTACAAGGTTGTGTTCTTATTGGTAACGCTATTTTGTGCAGTTTTCCCCCTTTTTTTATTTTTGGTACTTTGGTCTTTTTGTTCACAGCTGGTTTACTGGATTTCGGTGCACATGTAAATTAAACAAAATTTAAATTTGTAATATTACCACCTCACTGATCTTTTACCACTGGGGAACATGTAAAAATCAAATACAGAACAAAAAAAAACTGAAACTTTTATTGGTTTCGTGAATGTACCATATAAAAGGAAAACTTCTCTTTTTGTAGCTATGTACAAGAAATCACAAGACAACATGTATAAAAGAATTATGCTAAAGCAACTAAAAATAGATACAGTCGCAGGCCTACTCATACCAAAATAAATCTTATTTAAACACATACAGTCAAAAAGATGACACATGCAGTAAAATAGAAAACATCCATGACATCATAAGAAAAGTGAGGTCATTAACACCATATGTCTAAGAGTGGATTTTTTGTAAAAATAAAACTATTAGCTTCCACTTGTGCAATGAAAAGTTAAAACAAAATATTTGACATAGTATTGCAGTCTTTAAACTATACAGCAAAGCCATTAGTTAAGGTTTCTGTTCTTAAAATCTTACACCTCTGACGTAAAACTAGTACAACAGAGAAACTTTGGAGAAAAAGAAGCAATGTAAATATTCCAGTCTGTTGGCAGATTTGAAAGCTTCAGAAAGCAGAAGTATGTGAGGTGTCCACCGACTCGGACCATGCCGAGCTCCTCCGTGACATCAGCCCTGCTGGGCGCTTGATTGAAATTCCAAGTGGCCTCAGCATGTCCAGCACCTGCTGCCGAAATTTCACCCCCACAAAAGCATAAAGCACTGGGTTGACACAGCAGTGTAAGTAGGCCAAGGTTGAAGTAGCTGTGAGTGCTACATCCAATGCTGTTCGGCCGGCACAGGATGTTTGGTTAGAGATATTGTCATTTAAATTGTGGACGGTGTCAACCATGAGGGTGATGTTATATGGTGTCCAACTGATAAAGAAGGCCAGTACCAGGGCTACGATGACATGCATGGCCCGCTTCTTCTGAACGCACTGGGAGCCACGCTTCAACCGCAGCAGGATACGAGTGTAACAGAACAAAAGCATTGCTGCGGGCAGAGCAAAGCCCACCACATGATAGAACACATGAGTGGCCAGGCGCATTTGAGGATTAGGTATTAAACATTCTGTTTTATCATCAAGTCTAGAGTTCATGGTGTCCTTGAGGAATATCCAGTCAGGAATGGAGAGCAGTAGGCAGAACAGCCAGACGGTCAGACAGCAACAATGTATCACCATAGGCTTCTTACGAGAATACATCTGCACTGCGTGGACGATAGACAGGTAGCGGTCAAAACTGATGCAGGCCAGCATGAAAATTCCACAGTAGAAATTGATCTGATGGAGAAAGAAAGAATATTGTGAAAGATGAACATAAATATTTCTAATGTTTTCTTTTTAAAATGGATAGATGCTGTTCAGTCAACAGCCATTCTTTTGTCACACTGCTGCCATCTTTACTGAGATACTAATAATATCACTGTTCAACTCATTCAGCAGATATTTATGCTGCTGTATGGTAACATTCTATTACTTTGTCAGGACTGTTTTGTATATAATCAGTTAAATCTTTCCCCACCCTGAACAGAGCTCCTGTGAGTTTGCAGAGTCCCGTGCCAAAGCTCCATCCTCTCACCGCCTCTACTGCCCACAGTGGCAGTGTCAGCAGCAACAGAACATCAGCTAAACTCAGATGAAGAATGAAGATGTCTGTGACATTCCAGCTCCTCCTTTTCCTCCACAGCACTACAAGCACCAGACCATTTCCCAACAGCCCCACTATCAGCGCCACAGTGTAAAGGACTGGAATAAAAATGGAATCAAAGTGCATGCTGGACTCTGGACCACACACATCACCACCAGAATAGTTATAATCATAACTGTAGTTGAAATCAGTAGACCAGTTAAGATCAGTTGCTTTTAGGATGGTTTTTTTGTCAAAAGACATTGTCTGGAATAAAAAAAGTGGAAAAAAGAGTGAAATTAGATTCTATTTAATCCACTAAGAATACATTTACATTTATGCACTTGGCAGACGCTTTTATTCATTACATTTATTCATATGGCAGACTCTTTTATCCAAAGAGACATACAAGTAGGATAGCATATAAAAAAATTCAACACACTAAACAGTACCGTTAGTTTACAAGGGCATACTAGGAGGATTAAAGCTGGATCCAAAGCGATTTACATTGCATTATACTATACATTTGCATCAGAGAATGTAATCAAAAACCTACCCCAAGAGTCAAGCTTCAACTTGCATATTCTTGCAAAATACAATTTGCAAGTTCTAAGATGTTAGTTTAGAAACTTATTTTTTTTACCAGAAGACGGAAATTAGCTGATATAATGCTGGATATATTGGCAAGGTGTTTCTAAATCCATTCGTCTACATTCATTATATATTTAATATATCTCTCTCTCTATCTATCTATCTATAAAGCATTTATCTATACACTTTTTGTGAAACTACACAAATGCTTTTATGCAGTCAAGAGCTTTCACATTTAAGTAAATGATTCATTTAAACAGTCAAAAGGTAAAATCATCTTAACCACAAAGCACACTCATCTGTGATGTCCCATTAGTCATAATACAATTCATATTCACACCATTCTATGACCTTTACATTTGTTGCTGATGTCACCACTTTCTGCTATTCCCAGTAAATGTGCCATTTACTTGAAGAGAGTACATGAGCCTACTGAACCCATTGGGGTGGTTTCCCAGAAAGACTTAGATTAAGCCAGGAGTACGTCTTAGTTAAAATTATGACATTTAAGTAACTTTTATAATCGTATCTTACAAAAAAACTGATATACATCTAGAGACAAAACAACGGCATTAATATGTTTTACTAGGATATGCCAGTGCAAGTGGATTTCAGTTAAACCAGTTTGAACATGTCTTTAAGTCTATTATTTAACATGCCTTAAACCATGTCAAACTGCCCTGTCATGAACCTACTCTGTAATGGAAACTACGTATTTAACAATTATAACAACGCTCTTTCTTCTGTAAATCACAACATATCTTTTGTGTCCATACAATGAAAGTCAATAGTGCTAATGTTGTTTAATTATCAACATTCCTCAAAATATTGTTCTTTGTACGCAGAAGACAGTAATATTGGTTTGGAATGACATGAGGACACAAGTTTCATTTTTTGGGTGACCTATCACTGTAAGTCTTTAAACAATGCTAGAACTTATGCTCAAGAAAATTAAAAGCTTTTCAAAACAATATACTGATCTGCAGGTTTGAAATAAATACCACAAAAATAATTTAGAACTCATAAGTTGAGCATGTACATTGAGCATCACACAATGTAAGAATTAACAAAAGAGATATATTTTCCACCATTACAGACTGAAAACAACCTACCTATGTTAAATGTGAAATCTCTCAGGAGGTGACAGCTGGCCAAATGATTGACACATTGAGAGTTGCAGCTCATATATAAATGTAAAGTTCACAGGGGAGGAGGCAATGGTAGGGCACCGGGGTTTAGAGGAAATACTGTAAGATAAAAATCAGTAGTCAAGTCATTCACAATTCTATTTATAAAATGTCATTTTACTTTCTCAATGAAATGTTTCACTCTGTGAAATCCAGATTTGTAAGATTTGCATCCAGTTGTTGTTTATTACTTTTTTTTTTTTAAACATAGTCTTTCTTCTTAATCTGTCTGCTCATTCTTCAGAATCCTTGTTGCTTACATATTGCAAATTGCATGTAAAAAAACTTCAAAGACAAGACAACTTCAGATCATTGGGGGTTTTGTATATGCAGTGCATTTTAAGATTTTTTCCAACATCAAAATATAATTAAACTGAAGTCCATTTTGTTTTTGTAGATAATTATCTGTTGTTCTATTTTCAGTTTTGCTGATTTGTTTTCTGTTAGTCTGATATGAATATTTTTTTGTGTCTAAAAAAGTGATTTGTACTCATACTTTTATTTCTTTTTTTTTGTTGGTCTGATTCACCTGCACATGAGACGGGATGTTTTTTTCACACCTTCACACCACGTCCTGTACGTTTGTTCTCTATTTCTTTTATGCACACATCACTGCTCACAATCTTCATGTGCAACTTTTGTTGTTGGTTTTGGTTGTATAACGTTTTGTGCAGAGATTTAGCTCTGTGTGTCAGGATCTGGCAGTATTAAAAGGTCACATTGCAAATGCCAATGTACAATTATTATTGAAAACATCTCATTGTCCTAATTCATTACATGAAATGTTATGTTTTGATATAAAAACACAAATCCATATACACTGTGTTCAATAATAAAAAATTTAAGCAAATATAAAAAACCCAGCCATGGGATGAAAAAGCCATGTACTTTTTTACAGAATTGTACTGTCTGTAAAAGATTTTCCGTAATTTTACAGAATGTTCCTGTATTTGGAATACGGTCAAAAATTTACAATAAGTAAAGGGGAATCTTTCTATTTTTTACAGTGTAGATTTATTAATAACCTATGCTATTAAAGTGTACTGTGTTCAAATGAATGGTACAAAAATAAAAAAGAGAATAAAGAAGTGAAAAGAGAACTGAGAGAGGCCAAACATTGATTTATATAGTTGATAGCTAAAGATACACAGGAACATCAGATGATCAGATCAGATCTAGGCATGAGATTCAAGAATGTAGAATTCTTACAAGTTCAATTTTAAATTGCCACTCCATACAAAACAAAAAGATACGGGAATGTACCGGAAAAAATATAACGCAATTAAAAAAGCATTTCCATATAATAGATAAACATGCTTAAATTTCTCAAAAAATGCATTATTAAATATATTGTACTATTGACACAAGTCAAAAATATATTCAGCCTCAAATACAATTTGATTTGCACCTCGTCCAATTAAGATGTCTTATAGCAATTGTCACGTTTAACAAAAATATTCTCATTTATCTCTCACGTATAATCACTACTTTACTAACCCTAATCCCTAGCACCGCAATCCTAACATATTCAAAGTTTTAGATCAGTCAATTTGTTAGACTGGGCCTTTTTTTGGATCCACATTGCTTTTTGGTCAATTGCAAAAGGATCTGGATCATTTATAAGGGCTTGACTGCATTGGTTGGAAGGCCGGCCAGTAGAGAATTGCAGTAGTCCAGTCTTGATATGACCAGAGCTTGGACAAGCAGCTGAGAGGCATGCTCCAACAGGAACGGCCCGATTTTACCGATTTTGTAGAGCAAATATACAAATACTGTACATATATATATATATATATATATATATATATATATATATAAACTGTATGTCTTGCAGATGTAAATGCAGACATCACAAGTCTGCGTGTGTAACTGGTCTCCTGCAAGCTGGCCTCGAACCGGCAATTGGTCCAGCAAGGGAGATGGGCGCCCTAAAAAGGAGGCAAAAGACCACAGCGTCTTACATCTGTCGCTACTGCACCTCTTGAGGTCAGGGAGTGTTTTCCTTCACTATCATGTAGTTCCTAAAGTAATGCCAAAAGTGAAGTTGTTTACATAATGCCAAAAGTAAAGTAATCTGACATAAATCCATCCTAAATGGACTATCAAAGAAGTTTCGTGTTATGGAAAGCACAGGATGTTTTTATAATTCAATGACCTCTTACGTGTCAAAAACTCATGAAAATTGTAATTTACTAATTCACGACTCTATAGGAAACTCTTTGCAGCAGTGAACTGATTTTTAAGTGTTATGATATTTTGGTGGACTGCTGTAATTTGTTGTTTTCTATAATTTTTACAGAAAAGATTGTAACAAGTGGACACAGGACAAGGGCAAAGAAGGCATGCAGGATTCAAATGCAAGTTATTAACAGGTAAACAATTCAGAAATTTAAAGAGAGAACAAAGGAAACACAAGGGTTGTAAATGCACAGGGAAATGATGTCAAACAAGACACAGGTGGACACAATAAGAGTGGCGCAACAGGGACCGGACTACAACAAGTAACTGAAACAAATCTACAAGAGGAAGTAACAACTTATCAGAACCAAGTTGGTTCAGCAATATAGTTGATGACACCACACAGGTAGGGCTGGGTTTTGAGGTCGATACTTTTTAGGCACCGACCAAATTGCCTCGATACGTTTAGCATTCGACTGACTCATATTGGTCCGTGCATGTGTATAAGTTGAGTCACTGTTTCTGTGCACGGTTTAAGTTAGTCCTAGGACCTATGTAGCGTTATATTTTGTTTGGATGTATGTATGGCTGTAGATAGCTAGCAAAATTGAGCAAAACAATAATTTCCTGAAGTCTTCAAAATATCTCATTTTGTGTTCAACAGAACAAAAAATAATAATATTTGTATAAAGTTGATAACATTCTTCCAAATATCTTTTTCTGTGTTCACTGGAACAAAATTATATAGGTTTAAAAAAAACCTGAGAGTGAGTAAATGATGATAGAATTTTATTTTTCTGGGTGAACTATCCCTTTAAGGCAGACTGATTATGACAATTTGAAGACTATTTTTCCATTTTATTTACAAAACAAAATAAACTTGTTTGCAATTCACCACAACAGAGAGTTATATTTTTTCTTTATTTGTTCACAGAGGAGGCCAATGCTGATGGACACAAAGCTGAGGCAACAGCCCTACATACAGATGGTGGTGTAATGACATCTACAAATAAATACGCTCATTGTCAAATTCTTGCTGTAATAACATGCATTGCATTTAAGGACTACTTTTGTTATTCTATTTTTCATATCTGTTTTTTTTCACAATATTTAATTCATTCTTTAGGTGTCCTCCTATGTCATTCCTGTAGCTCAGTGGTCAGAGCAGGGGTCTTCAATGTTTTTTCGGGGCATGTACCCCTTAGATGAGAGATGCATGGAGCAGGGACCCGTAATACTAAAAGTGTAAACAGAGCTATTTAAATAGAAACAAGCCTATTGTGACAGTAATATTATGTTAATACATTACATTAGCACTATCATGTTATTGTTGCACATAGGCTAAATACTTTTCTGTGCTTTTCTTTTGTTTTGTATATAGATTGCTTGATTATTTTAAGGGATTTGCAGGATTCATTGAGATGAATGACCCTGGTTAATGGCACAAAGACTATTCTAGTGGAGGTGGTTGTCTCTGGATGCGAAAGAAATGAGTGCAGATTTTGTGCATTCTGTTGTAAAAGTGTTTTATTAAGTGTCATAGTTTCTTTTCTTCCGCTTCTCTGTGTATTGCAGAACAACCCGCTATTTATAATTCCAAGCTCCATTGTCTTTCTCGTGGATCAGCATTGTCGCGGCTGTTAAACGAAAATAAACACCAGTTTTTTTTCTGCAGAACATCATATCAGACTAGGAGATCAACATGCAACGAGTCCGCGTTATTTTCGGGGTAACTTGTCTGACGTGCACCATCAGTACACTGTGCGCGTTTATTGATTTTACAATGTAGAAGTTGTGTCGTGTCATTTGGCTTTCAAAGTAGCGCTTTACAGCTTTAACAAATTTGAACAGAAGTTCAGAAACATATGAGAATGCACTTTATTGACGCAACTCCTATCATGCGTGCTTTTATCGGAAGGGAAACAGAATGCACTGATTCTAACCATACCGGTTTTATGATGCATAAAGTTTCTTCCATTGCTTGCTTCCGCTGTCTGAATGAATGTTTTTCTCTGCACGCGCGCAGGTTAAAATTGCAATTCGCGGGTATGCGTCCGCACGGCCGGGCACGTGCGCAGTTTAAAAAGAACATTAGTTGAAATACATATAGTTAAAAAAAAAGTTGCCTGTGAGTAAACAGTAATTTTCGGATGCCTTGCAGTTCCATCGCGGACCCCTGTTAGACCATGGCGTTAGCAACGACAAGGTCGTGGGTTCACTCCCAGGGGATAACACATACTATATTTGGAAAATAATGTATAGAATAATGCAATGTAAGTAGATTTTGATAAAAGCGTCTGCCAAATGCATAAATGTAAAGCCATTCCACCCAGGGATTCCCCAGGGTCATAGAGCACGTAGGTCATGCGCATGCGCACTTTTCAAACAACAGCGCTTCTATTTTCTTGACAAACTCAAAGATATAATATTGTATTTATATATATTTAGAATGATTGATGCGGAATGCAATGTGTGTTACTTGCTTACTTTGACCAAAAGCTTGATGCATGAAAGTCTAGACGTCATAATAATGAGGTCTAGACCCGTAATTCGAACCACGCAACTCTGGTATCCTGTTTGCGATTGATCGTTTGAATTATGGTTTTGGGAAAAACCTAAAGCAATCGTTGAACCTCATTTACATGTATGGCCCCCTCAGATTTTTGATTTCTTAAAATAAAAATAAGGAATTGTTCATTTGATACTCTGGTTGATTGACCAATCAGTGGTCTCCGCTGTTTTCAATGTTATTGGTTTAATTATGTCACGTGTTGTGCGTAACATCTTGACTTTTGCGTTAAGAGTTTAATTTGTACACTGCGACTGCGCGGATCGAGGACCGGATTAAGAGTGTTTATGTTTGCTAAAACGGTGAAATGAGCTGTATAATACAGATGTATCATTTAAGTACATATAAATATCTACATGTATAAAAACTATACATATTGGCCTCCTCATTTACAGACAGGTCCCCTCAAAAATAAAATCCTTGCTACGCCACTGTTTGGAACGACGCAACTTGCGAACGATGCATTTGGGAAACGCACCCCAGATTGTGAAATAGGACTAAATAAACAAGCAGACATATGACAGAAGCATTACATACTGTCAGTGTTGGGTGTAACTAGTTACCAAGTAATTAGTTACTGTAATAACTTGTCCCTTTTAAAAAATATTTTTTTGTAATTGAATTACAGTTACTTTTGATGTAAGTAAATAATGTGTGTAATATATGTGTGTGCAATAGTGAAATTAGCATCAAAATCTAAGTCTTACTTTAAAATCCGTTCTTTAATGTCTAATTCTCACATTTGTAATACTTTGGTCAGTTAATAATACTACTTTATGTAGTTTTATATTATTTATTTGAATTAATTTAAAGAGCCGTTCTATGCCTATCCTTGAATGACTTAACATCAAGGCTCATGTACGATAAAGAAAAAAATGTAATAAGTAATTAAATACTTAGTGGACAGAGTAATTACACTATTGAAAATGTAATTAGTAACTAGTAATTCATTACTTTTTCAGAGTAACTTGCCCAACATTGTATACTGTATATTTAAAACTATCTGTCCTTCCAGTCTACTTGTCCTCTGTAGGGCTGCAGAATGGTTGTGCAAGCCTCATCCCAGCCACATGCAAAATAAGGAAACAACTGGACAACTTGAGGGAAAGTGCAGATGGGACACCTAATGCTTTTCTTATTGTTTATAACCTTTTAGTTTCAGCACACATTTACAGTTCCATGTCTTGATTGTATCTAGTGTTTTGCCAGAATGATGGGTTGAAAATAACCAAGTTGTGAATATGTGAAACATGCTGCAGGTGTCAGGTCTCATTTCATTTGAGGAACTGAGAATACGAAGACGTTAAATCAATTTCATGACAATGCACAACTACCAAAAAAGATGCACACTTGTGTAACAATTATACTGTCATTATACTATTTAGGGGAGAAAAACTACTGATTTATTTCCACACAGAGGAAATTGTTTTTAGTTGTCAAAACAAAAGCTGTGGGGTTAAAACAAGAACCCTGTTAGGTCAAATAAAAATAGATATTAAAAGTGTATTTATCGAATGTTAGGTTTCTATTTAGGGAAAAGAGACTAAACTGCTTTTTCTAAGGAAAAGTAACATCATATGTAACCAAAAAGTAGGTATACTCCTGAGAAATTGGCCTACATGATAAGCAGTGGATCATATAACATTTTACAATATAGTTCCAGCCCTTGATTGGTCATAGCAGTGTTTTATCGTGATTAATAACAACTTTATGACCACTGTACCAGAGATACTCTATTATCTAATATTACACGTATAGCAAACTGCGTCGTTCTCAACCGCAACAGCTAAATTTGATTGCCAGAGGTATTTTAGCCTGTCGTATCAGGAATGACTATAGCATTACAGTTAAAAAAAGTACCGTTTAGTATAAAACATGTTGAAGATTAGCACACAGACAATTTATTGAATTATACACTATTTATATCTTCACAAAAGTAGTTTATTCAGTAGTAAACCTTATCCTTCATTGACATCAGTTGAAAAAACAGCTCTGGTCTTCTTTCTGCATTAAGCAATGTTCACATTATCATCACTGGAACCTTGTATCTCCATTTGTTTTGTAATTTTTTGCTGTAGAAAAATTATTTCAATTACAATTGCATCGTAAATAAGTCAAGGCTGAAGCGTGTTGTTTGTGTCCTGCCTGCAACACCTTCAGCCGTGACTTATTTACGATGCAATTGTAATTGAAATAATTTTTCTACAGCACATCCTCTCGTTCCTCACTGCGTAAGCAGTTTACGACGGCTGAATATTGGTAACTGACGACTTTTGAAACAACAGCTACAAACAGTGCTGTATTTGATGGCTTTAAAAGCCCCCCACTTCCTCCCTGTACACGATCAGAATAATTACACCCGTTCTTACCCAGATTGCTAGAAACATAAGAAGAGGTGTGAGAGAAACTAGGGTTAGAGATGACCACATAGCAACATTTTTCTCTACCCCAATGGTATGATCTTTAAAACCTTAAAGCACTATACAAGAGCTCGATTATGAATGCTATTTTAGTAAAGATACGTGTGCTTGAGTCTCCATGCCCGCTGTACCTCTGTGGTTTCCTGCGTTGTGCAAAATGAAGACAGGAAATCTCACTTTTCTTCCAAACCTGTATGGGGGACTGTTTTGTTATATACCTGATTTATTACTCTGGTCAAACTCACTAGTTTGGAGATGTAGGATTAAACACTCTTTTTAGGTAGGTCTGGTGTTAGACAACCACTTCTTGTTTATTTTGCATTTTATTTATTTCAAAGCGTTTTTTTGGGGGGAGTTTATAAAAAATAATATGAGGCAACATTTGCAGCACACAAACACAGCTTATTTTAATCATGCACTTACCTCAACTGGTTTTTTTTCTTCATTATTTGAAAAAATGTAGTTTACCCAAAATTTACAACCCAAAAACAGTCATACTTTACTTGCATTGATGTTGTTCCAAACCTCCACTCTATAAAATGCTTGAGTTGAAACAAGTTTTGCCTGGATAGTTAGGGAGCACTTTGACCACTTTTCTAGTTTGGATAGTAACAGCCCAAGTCCCTCTCACTTTCAATTTTAAAAAACCAGTGCATTCTTCGGCATTTTAACACCTGTGGCCCTATGGGTTTGAAACCACATATGGGTGAGTAAACTTTTAACAAAGTGTTAAACCAATAACATAGGGCTCATTTAAAAGCAGCGTAATGAGTTGAAAAAGCTTCTGCATCAAGATTTGTTTTCCTTATTTTGACAGATGCCATAATTCATCACCACCTGGTGTATTATGAGTTATAAGCTGTGAATAATAGCCTTTTGTTTAATATCAACAATCTTTAAGTGTTTAATATATGTCTATCTCTTCTGTAAGCGCGGGCAAGAAAGGTTCACCGGAAATACGTGTTTTTCTATGTCTTTGGTGTGTTATAAGTTGCCCATGGATGTATTCGACACCTAAAATTGCAAAAATGTAAATGTCGGAACAAAATATTTATTTTATCTATAAGCGAATGGTCACCCAGATCTGCCTGAAAAGCCTCGTGTAACCACACCCCGGCGAATCTTCCTCAGTTCGTAATACGATTTGTCTAAGACCGCCCAAATGTATACGTAAGGAAGGTGGGCGTACCTGTCAGTACAATTACCATATGTGGAGCATCAGGTTCCAAAGCAAGAGGCATTACATTTCCGTGCAGTATTCGACCAATCACTATTGAACTGGCCAATCATAGCACACCTTGCTTTTCAGAGCGATGAGCTTTGTAAAAACTCAGCGTGTGTCAGAGAGGCGGAGCAAAGAGTAGAAAAAAACATGAACGGTATGTGAAAAAAATACAGCGTTTTTTTAACCTTAAATCGTGTATACGCATTGTATTATGTCTAAAGCAAACAATAATATTTGTTTTAGCCGCATCAAAGGACCCCTTTAACCAGTCTTTGCCGAAAACAGCAGATATGTATCAAATGGGTAAAACTCTTGGGAATAATGTTTCTCGTTCACTGCGGTCAACGGCAAAAATCTTGCCATGGTAACGACCGGGTTACCCCTGTCAATCATTACATTTACTCCCATTCCGTACAAACGTGGAACCCTGCGTGGAAACATTTATACGTGGTTTCACTATTGAAACTTAGCAGTGTGTACCATTTGATAATTTGTTAAGAAACTAAGGCTTGGAATCTTTTTAAGGCTTAATTTTGCTTCTGATGAAAATGTCAATTGATTTAATAATTTTTAAGTTAATATTTTTGCTCTATGATTCTTGGATATTTCTGCAAAACAAGATCAACAATTCTTTGGTTGTTACTGTACACTTGTAACCTGTTTTGATATATAAGATTAGGCACTATGATGCTATAGTTGGTGTTGCACAAAAAATGAGAGGTCCCCCCTTTTAAAAAGTAACTAGGCCTAAGTAACTTTTACTTTGAGTAAATTTTAAACAAGCTACTTTTTACTTGAGTAGATTTTTTTGACTGGTAATTTTACTTGTACTCAAGGACAATTTCAACAAAGTAGTAGTACTTGTATTTGAGTGTATTATTTTTTTACTTTTTCAACTTCTGTTAGACATGTCTACAAAAGTATGCGTGGTGTAAGCCGGTTCCTGTCAAAGTGTGATAACATTGTGCATGCAGGTGTTAAAGTGCTCAAACTCATACAATGACGCCCATTGTCTATATTGTATAAGAAAAATGCATGAGACCTATAACTAACAAAATGTATCATTCTACAGTAGAAAATCCAATACTTTATTAGGAAAGCCACCTGGTGTTTATAGACAACCACTTGTTGTTTATTTTGTATTTAATTTATTTAAAGGTGTTTTATTTTTGTAGTTTATGAAAAGTAATAGAAGTAGAAATTTGCAGCACATCTGGTGTTTTTTATTCAGTATTTGAAAGAAATATAGTTTACCCAAAATGAAAAAAGTCATCCTTTACTAACATTAATGTTGTTCCAAACCTCCACTCTATACAATGCTAAGTTGTCTCAACTTGTGCTTCATAAACAGTATGAGCAGACCTGAGATAATTCAACCCGACGGTTGGATATGTCCATATTTGACCTAACCTTGAGTTGAAACAAGTTTGGCCTGTATAGTTAGGGAGCATTTTGACCACTTTTGTAGTTTGGATAGTAACAGCCCAAGTCCCTATCACTTTCATTCTGAAAAAGCAAGTGCAACCTTCAGCATTTTATGTTAACACCTGTGGTCCTATGGGTTTGAAACCACAAATGGGTGAGTGAACTTTAACAAAGTGTTAAACCAAAAACATAGTGCTCATTTGAACGCAGCGTAATGAGTTGAAAAAGCGTCTGCATCAATGTTTGTTTTGCGTTATTCTGCTTTTCATAGTCACTTGTTTTGACAGATGCCATAATTCATCACCACCTGGTGTGTTAGGAGTTATAAGCTGTGAATTATAGCCTTGTTGTCTATCAACAATGCTTTTACAGAAAACCGAAATTATCAGTTGATGAGGGCTTTCACAATACTTTCATATGTACATCTCCTGGGCCTACAATTTACACTCATTTAATCAGGATGAGGATATCTGATTAACATGCTTCACATATTGCAGAGGTTTGGGTAAGTGTGAAAATTACGTAAGCGTTTGAGTAAATTGGGCTCTATGTTTTCAGTCAAGCACAGATTATGACTTCACAGGCTCTGGGGCCAGTTACCTTCAAGGGCCCCCCTCCCAAAAAATGTCTGTTCTTTCCCTTAGCTGCGCATTCATAGTTATAGAAAGTGAATGTTAAGATGATAATGAATATTAAAAACGTTCTCGCTCTGGGGCCAGTTACCTTCAAGGGCCCCCCTCCCAAAAATGTTCTGTTCTTTCCCTTAGCTGCACATTCATAGTTATAGAAAGTGAATGTTAAGATGATAATGAATTTTAAAACTCAGTGAAAACTCAACCATGGACCTAATTAAAGGATATGAAACACACAACTTTAATTAACTGTCAAACATACACGTATTTAATGCCACACATAAATAAAAAAAGATTTCTCAACATAAAATGCCCTTGTGATGCATGTCTGTAAACATCAAATCATCGAGCAGAAGATTCAGAAAATGCAATTAAATGTGCCGTAGTTTCATTAATAAGTTAAATTTAATTGAATAAGTTAAAGTAATATGAAAACAAATGTTTCCATGATTTCATTTTGTACAGGGTATCCACAGAGGCCTTGTAAAGGCTATGGGACCCATAAATTAAACAAATAAAAAAAAACATTTGTTTTCATTGTTGCTGGGTTTTCTGTACCAAACTGGATGGCACAACTTTGAAGCCCTGTGCCCCCTCGGGCTCATGGTAGTCAATGGCCACTGGGCACTGGCCCCGTCAGTAATCCTTCCCTGTTTTCAGTAAAAACCATTAACTTTACAGAACCTTTCTTTGGTTTATCCTTATAGATAATGGTTTTCAGGCTATGAAAGGTGAGAGCAAAATGTTTTTTTAAAGAACCTCTTCTTTGGAAACGAAAGTAGTTCCCCTATGGGCTTTGCAGTAATGAACCCTTTTTAACACTTTTATTTTAAGAGTAGCCTAAAAGAACACAAAACTACTAGCTAAGACCGCAGCTTCTGTAAATAATGTTAGTTTTTTCAGTTTAGACACCATTCTCTAGTGTGTGAATATAAATGTGTTAAAAGTAATATATTACTTTTTTTTACTTTAGTTTTATCACTGCCTCTGCAATGGCATTATTAAACACCTTACACTCTTACACCCCCTTGTGTTCAGCAAATGAATGGCACCTTGTAATGTCTTCCAATTGGCACTAAATTCTTTTCCTGCTCATTCTTCTTCACTTCTCCTTCCTGGTGGAACGATTGTTCAAATGCAGACCAGTTAACCACAAATCTCAAACAAATCTTATCCATGAATACTTGATACAGTTGTGCTCAAAAGTTTACATAAGATAAGATAAGATAAGATAATAGACCCATAGGTCACATACTCTTTTCTAACAGTCCGGGAGCCGAGGTGGTCCTTTATCATTTACCCCGGTAAGATTATCCAGCACCACAGTGAGCTGCTGTAAGCAACTCTGAGAGTGGGAGGAAGACGTGAATATCATCATACATTTCTTTAATATGCCCAGTAAGTCTATAGGCTTTAACATTTGGTCCTTGTTCAGAGATCTGTTTCTCTGGTTTGTGTTTGTAGAGTGATTTTTATTATAGGGTGATTTTTATGGACTTTCTGACTTCAAAAAGTCCATGAAAATGACTTTGTGAGTTTTCTGTCATTGTTGGTGTAACATCAGTGACAAGTTCCTATGAAAGGCTTATTTTCCATAATGATGGCTAAGTCACCTCAAAACTAACAAGATGAGGCACACCAACATCTGTACATTACACTGATAAACGTGTTTTTTTCAAATAAATCTTTCATTCTGAAATAAAACAAAGCAACACCAATGAATCCTTTAAAGAACCACACTAAAAACCGACATTCTCAAATAAAATGTCTAATTTATATTAAGAAAAGGGACACTCAACATGTGTGTGCTTGAACAGAGCGGATTCTTTGTTGACCTTTGACCCTGTAAGTACTTTCCTGCATATCTTTATTCTTTCAAAATTATAGTTTGTCTCCAATAACACCAATGACACAAAATCAAAGGACATTTATTTTTTTAATGATTTGTACTAATTAATAATTATTTTCGTTTGCAATTTGATGCATTAAGTAGGCCCTATACTTGTGTTTAATTGGTTAACTTAATTTAATAAGAAATGAAAAAATGTTTACACACCAGTTACACATAGGGAGGTGCAGTGTTTATTTCTCATTTTAAGGTCATAGTGATTTGTTTAAGACGTGCATTTGTGACACCTAGTGGCAAAAAAAGTTATAACACTGCAGTCTATATTACTTGTGGGCAGTGATGCTGGTAAAGCGTTACTTAGTAACGCGTTACTCTAATCTGACCACAGTAATCTAACGCATTACTTTTTCCAAACCATTAACCATTAGAAAGACTAAAGTATCAATATTATTTAGATGCAGATCACATATTAAAAGTAGAATATTTGATAGGAAATGTGCAAAAAATGCAAATGTGTGTTTACATGTGTAGTTTAAATCATTTGCGTATCATTTCTTAATCTTTAAAATAAAATATTTTTATTTTAATTGCACAAGTATAGTGAAATTAAACATACACTATTTATTTTGTTTAACATGTTTGTTTAACAAGCCTTCGATGAGGTCTTTCTACAGCCGAAATGACACAAGAGAGAGAGAGACCGGCAGAGACCTGCTACAGGTACAAGCATGAAGTGCTTTTCCTATTGTTATGTTTTGTTTTTGCCGTGCTCTAGCTGTTTTTTTTCTGTGTTACCAGAATCTTTTGAATTGTACTCCAGTACCTCTGATCTCAGCAGAGGAGGCCCTACAGCACCCGTACTTTGCAGACTGCATTGACTCTAAGGTTGTTGCAAAAAAACCTCAGTTTGGAAGCGCTCGGGCACTTCCATGTTACTAAAGGCTGTTGTGTAGGATGCTAGTTGACCACAAAACACCCTCAACAGCTGGAACAAAAAAAAAACACTGTCAAGGTCTCATTCAAAACGTTGGGATTCCATGGAGATTTCATAAAAATGTCTGCCAGTACTGTTGCAACAGTTTTACATTATGTTGCATGTAGAGACATTCTTAGGCAGAGTAGTCTCATCTCACAAGTTTTCTGCTCTGTTCTAGAAACATCTTTCAGCCTGCCATAGTGACCCATCCATCCATCCATTTTCTACCCGTTATCCGGGGCCGGGTTGCGGGGGCAGCAGTCTAAGCAGGGATGCCCAGATTTCCCTCTCCCTAGACACTTCCTCCAGCTCTTCCGGGGGGACACCGAGGCGTTCCCAGGCCAGCCGGGAGACATAGTCCCTCCAGCGTGTCCTAGGTCTTCCCCGGGGTCTCCTCCCGGTGGGACATGCCCGGAACACCTTCCCGGGAAGGCGTCCAGGGGGCATCCGGAAAAGATGCCCGAGCCACCTCAGCTGGCCCCTCTCGATGTGGAGGAGCAGCGGATCTACTCTGAGCTCCTCCCGAGTGACCGAGCTTCTCACCCTATCTCTAAGGAATCGCCCAGCCACCCTGCGGAGAAAGCTCATTTCGGCCGCCTGTATCCGGGATCTTGTCCTTTCGGTCATGACCCACAGCTCATGACCATAGGTGAGAGTGGGAACGTAGATTGAACGGTAAATCGAGAGCTTAGCCTTGTGGCTCAGCTCCTTCTTCACCACGACAGACCGGTACAGCGACCGCATTACTGCAGAAGCTGCACCGATCCATCTGTCAATCTCCCGTTCCATCCTTCCCTCACTCGTGAACAAGACCTCCAGATACTTGAACTCCTCCACTTGAGGCAGGAACTCTCCACCTACCTGAAGTGAGCAAGCCACCCTTTTCCGACTGAGAACCATGGCCTCAGATTTGGAGGTACTGATTCTCATCCCAGCGGCTTCGCACTCGGCAGCAAACCGTCCAAGTGTATGCTGTAGGTCCTGGTCTGATGGGGCCAGCACGACGACATCATCCGCAAAGAGCAGAGAGGAAATCGTGTGGTCCCCAAACCCAATGCCCTCCGGCCCCTAGCTGCGCCTAGAAATTCTGTCCATAAAAATTATGAACAGAACCTGCGACAAAGGGCAGACCTGCCGGTGTCCAACATGCACCGGAAAGAAGTCTGACTTACTGCCGGCAATGCGAACCAAGCTCCTGCTCCGGTCGTACAGGGACCGGTTAGCCCTTAGCAAAGGGTCCCGAATCCCATACTCCCGGAGCACCCTCCACAAGATGCCGCGAGGGACACAGTCGAATGCCTTCTCCAAATCCACAAAACACATGTGGATTGGTTGGGCAAACTCCCAGGAACCCTCCAGCACCCTGGAGAGGGTATAGAGCTGGTCCAGTGTTCCACGACCGGGACGGAAACCACACTGTTCCTCCTGAATCCGAGGTTCTACCATCGGCCGGATTCTCCTCTCCAGTACCCTGGCATAGACTTTCCCAGGGAGGCTGAGAAGTGTGATCCCCGATAGTTCGAGCACACCCTCCGGTCCCCCTTCCTAAAAAGAGGGACCACCACCCCGGTCTGCCAGTCCAAGGGGACTGTCCCCGACCCCCACGCGATGCTGCAGAGGCGTGTCAGCCAAGACAGCCCCACAACATCCAGAGACTTGAGGTACTCAGGGCGGATCTCGTCCACCCCCGGTGCCCTGCCACCGAGGAGTTTCTTGACTACCTCGGTGACTTCGGCCCGGGTGATGGGCGAGTCCGCCTCCGAGCCCTCAGCCTCAGCTTCCTCAATGGAAGACGTGACGGCGGGATTGAGGAGATCCTCGAAGTATTCCTTCCACCGCCCGACGATATCCCCGGTCGAGGTCAACAGCTGCCCCCCTCCACTGTAAACAGCGTTGGTAGGGCACTGCTTACCCCTACTGAGGTGCCATAGTGATTGTATGTGTTATTTTAAAGTACAGTGTTTCTCTGAAGACGTTTTGCATCTTTGGTAATATGCGGTTGAACTTGACAGCTTCTCTGAACACTTTGAACATATTATTTTTATAAATGAATAAAGCATCACGTTAAAAAATACAACAACATTCTGGGTAATATTTGAGGAAATCTGACCAATTTTGTTTCAATCTGATTTTTTGAGAACATTTAAAAAAAGTGCAGTTATAAAACTTGGTACACGGTAAAACCAGTGTGTTTATCAGCATCAGGTTGGAAGTATCGTGCAGCCACAAACCGGTTACAACTTTGTTACTTCACAATAATGAAGCAAGACACTGTCCGTAACTTTACATGAAGGTACTAAAAATTGCTTTAAAATGGTTTAATTAAAGGTTTTCTCTAAATACAAAGTCTTATAAATATTCATTTGCAGATTTCGTTACGTTTTAAGCATCCAACAACAAAACTTCACATCGGTTCTAATAAAATGGGCCCTGTGATGCTTTTGCTTCTATTTGATGAGTGAATGAAAAAGTGCTTCACAATGCCACAAAAGTTCTTTGTAGTGTAAAAAAGGTTCTCTAGACTATAAAGAAAAAAGAAACTATCGGGAAATAGTTCTTCTGTCGTGAGGAATTCTTTGAAGCACGATTTTTTTGTGTACTACAAAGTCACACTGTGTGCAGTAGAACAACATTATTTTTTTACTTTTAAGAACATATGAACTGGGTCTGAGTAGATTGTTTATTAACGTGTTAATGTAAGAACCAGTTTTTTTTTATATATAAATGGATGACTTGAGTAAATAATAAAGAACAAACAGCCGATAGAAGTTATGAACTTCTTCAACACTAGTGAAAAAGCATCGCATGATGAGAACTAAAGAAGCTTGAAAAAATAACACTACTTGATGCTACAATGCAAAGTAAAATGTTTTGATATGAATTCTCTTTAGTCCCAATTGCTGAAGTTCCATTTGTGTTATTTCAGTTTGAGTTTCCTATTTTATTCTAAAATGTGAAAAAACTCTCAGATTGAAATAAATCCGGGGTTCTCAACCTTTTTGGTTGGCCCCCCATTGTGTTTGACAATTTTCAAACGCCCGCTCACAAAAACTCAACATTTCTACTAAATAACTTATTTTAGAGCTTGATATTAACTGGAAAAGTGTTTGTTTAATTAAAAATGGACAAATACTAAGACATGTGTTTAGTTGTTTCGATGCTCATTTTGTCTTGACACTAAATTATAAGTCATCCTGAGGCCCTCTTGGAAGTCAGCTGGCCACGGCCCCTCTGTTGAAAACCACTGAAATAAGTGATTCTATAACTTTTGAAAGCAAAATATAAAGACGTAGATGTGCGTTAAAGTCCCAAAATGTTTCTATGTTTTGAGTCAGACAATATCCTTCTACAGTGTTGATTCATGTCTAAACCAGAAGAAGCTGCTGGTTGTGAGACCTGTTACTAAAGTTAAAGAGTAGCTACAGTTGTAGTCAATTTGAATTTTTCCTCAATGCTGTTTTTCCAAGTATTTTTGAATGTGTCTGTATTTGCATGTCTTTCCAGCCACTACAAAATAATTACGTGAGATGTTCTGTACAGGTAAATTCCGTAAAGGCTGACGTTTGTTCATGTGTGGACTGTACTGATCATGGAGAGAGTTCAGATGATGCTGTGTCTGTTTCTGGTTTCTACAAGGGTTAGTTGCAGTATTTAATGTGACTTATAATTACAATGTCAAATCAATGATTCAAACATTATGACATCCCATTTCTTTTTCTAGATTAAGCCGAGTGTATCAGGTAACGATGGATTTCCGTAATAATTCTAAATAATATTTTGCATGGTGTAAATTGAGCTTTTATAAATTTTGCTATTGCGTAACTTGCCAAATGTATTTTTTTCCTTATAGTCCCAAACGTGCCGCATGTTTCTGTGATGGCGCGAATGGAGACCGAGTTGACTTTGGGATGGGATAACGACAATAGCAACTACAGTTATAAACTGAGAGGCAGTCATGGATATCAACATATCAATTCATCAGAATTTGGTGTGATGAAACACACGGTTTCATCTCTCTCTCCTGGTACCGCATACACATTCACTGTCTTCACTGTGTTTAAAGGAGTGAGGAGCACTGGATACACTGTAGTCACTGGTGATTTATTCAAAAATATACAGTTACCCAGCCGCAGAAAAATATTAAGAGCCCATGACAAAGTTTAATTTAATCAGCATTTCTAAATGTATTGTGTCCGTTCCAATCCAGTGTCTGATGAATTTCAACATAATCAAACCTCAGTAGTGACATTATGTCATCTTGACCTATAAATCTATGTTATCATGTTAAAAAATGTACAAATGTACATGTCCAAATATACTGTTCACAGAACAAAACTAAAATAATTTTACCTAAACACGCCTATAAATAGTGAATTAAAAAACACTGAAAATAAATTTTAAATGGGGTCTTAATTTTTACTAAGGCTGTATATCATTACGTATATATTATGTGTCCACGCATGAATTTACAGGAGGCTGAATGTATACTGTCTTCCTCTCTATTTTGTTCTCAGGTCTGGCTGATGTTGAAAGTGTCTCGGTATTGAACTGCACTGAAAATGAAATAACAATGGAATGGAATAAAGTGCACAACATCAACAATTATGTTTAAGTGATATTGACTGATAACATAAAGAGTTTCATCAGAGGGTCTGATAACGTTTCCGTAGTCAGACAAACGGTTTCCTCTCTCTATCCTGGACGGATACACTACTTTATGCTCCACGCTGTATTAAACAGAGAAATGAGTGCTGGATATCTTTTCCATGCAGCTACAGGTGAGGCTGTTTTCAGTTCCTTTAGTTCTTATAAAAACGTGTTTTTTAGAACGCACACCAAGTCACCCTCTCTTTTTGTTTTTGTATTCTGCAAAATCCGTTGTTCTCTATTCCAGCTCCCCAAAATTTGAACGATGTGACTGTACAACGTCGAAAGGATACAAGTATAACGCTGAAGTTCTGCGACACAAAGCGTGTCATAGGAAACAGCCATGTTTATAATCTAAAATACGGAGAAATCGAGGCTTAATTATTATGGTGTCCTCGGTCATTATGGTCCAGATACTGAATATCTCTTAGATAATTATTTTGAGCATTATTATGAAGACACGTATACAGTAACATCTCTCTCTCCTGGAACCAAATACAACTTTACTCTCTACTCAGTTTTGAATGGTGTGAGGGGCCGTTGATATCAGTTCACTGCTGAGACCAGCAAGTCATATTATAAATATATCCTCCACATTTGTCAAGTTCCGTGCTCTTGTAACAAGTTTGAGTATCTTTGAATATACATCTTTCACAGCTCCATCAAAAGCCAACGGCCTTCACTGCGAGTATTCGTGGATGGGGAGTATTAGAACTCTGAATTGGGATGCTCAGTTTGGATTGAGATCTGAATTTGAGCTTCGGGTCAACAGTGGAATTCCAGAACAGGTGAACGTCACAAGATATCAGATTGATGATGTGCCTTCAGCTGTACAGTATGACTTCACTGTGACATCACTTTCTAAAGACGGGAGAAGTGGTCCAGTGTCAATCACATGTCAAACCAACAAATCAGGTGCATTTTCATAATACTGTTCATTACAGCCTGATATCTAAAAACACGTAAACACAAGAAGCCTTTGGTTGCATTATTGATGAAAGTTGTGATACGAAATTAAATGCAAAAAATTATTATATCCTACCTGTTACATATTCTTATATTTTTGGCTTTTCTTTCTTCACAGTTGCAATTACAGTATGTGTGTTGATTGTTCTTTTAATAATTGTGTTGCTTGTATATCTGGGAGTCTTCTGCAAGTATAGAAGATTTGATTTCAGAAGGTCAGTTTTTTCTGTTTGGTTAACTTTTTTCTAATCTGAATGATGCATTTAAAAAACAGAGTCCATTTATATTGTCATAGATGTATTTTGGGAGAACGAGTGAATGAGCGGAACGCTGCTGATCAGCCACTGGATCGGACCTATGTAAACACATCCACTCGCAACACTCCAGAGAATCACAATTCAAGTGTTGAATCAGAGAGTAAAGACAGCGGGGAGATCAATCATTATGAAGCCCCTGATATGATCGTATGAATACTATTGTAACACTTCTTATATATTCAATTACTTAAATCTATTCACGTTTACTTCAGCTCAGTTTAAAGATTAACAAATGTCCTGATGTTAATATAATAAAATCGTCCTCACAGTACTTACCATTGTTGTTTTATAAAGAGGCTTCTGTGTGATCAAAGAAGTCGAATACAGAAGCATGAAGGAAAAACCCATAAACATTTGCCTCTCTGGTTTCCATGTTAAAATATAACTCACATTTGACAGACACTCCCTTTAGAAGGTTTGATAAAAAGACGATGCACACATATGAATATGACAAGAATATGTGGTTTATGCACGTAAAAATGATATCTACTGCTATAAGTAATATTGCATTGGGGTTTAAAAAACTTAAGTCTAGATTTAAAATTGCTTATAAAAAAGATACATTTTGTTTTATATTCACTTATTAATTATAATATTTTGACGTTTGCTCTCTGATATTTACTCAATTGTTTTATTTGTATTGTTGAATTTATTGATATCACTTACAAACATTTTCTGTTCTGCACTGTATCATAGAATCAAACAATAAACCGTTTTTAAAGGTATTTTTTCTAAGTGTAAGTTTTTACTCTCGTGACATCATGTCCATTTATCATGTCAGCTGACCCAGGTTTAAAATATGTCATATGAAAAATCATACACGAATGCTTGTGTGTCACATCAGGGCTTTCAAGTTTCCGAGTGAGATTTTGGCGACGGCGAGGGTTTGGGTTTGGGTGGGGACGGGGGTCTGATCTGAAAAACGGGAAGCATAAATTTGTACAAATAAGAAAATATTTATTTAATTCAGCATTTCTTAGTGCAGGTTTGTATGTGTGTTTGTGTGAGAGAGATAGAGATAGTTAGTGTTGTTTATTGTAGGTATTGGTAGAAGGTTTTGAGGTCTTCAGCACAGGGGTTGGTGGCTCTCATTTGAAACACTGTGGTTCCAGCCAAGGGTGCCGCCAGAAATTCTAGGCCCTATGGAAACCAAAATTTCTGGGCCCCTAGAAATAGGAAAATAAAAGGGGGTCTGGTCATCTGGGCCCTAAATCAGCCTGGGCCCTTAGAATCGTCCTTTACGGCGCCCATAGTTCCAGCACAGCCATTTTCAATGTCATGATGGATGACAGAGTTCCATATAGTGCCAAGCTGTTCCTGGTTTTGGTTTTATTTAGTCAAAAGAGGATTAGTACGTCATGTGAAGTTAAAACCAAAGCAGCTACCTGGCAAACCAATAACAAAAATCTGTCTTTTATATTGGAAACAGAAATTGAATAATTATGGATTGAAGGTTGATGGACATTTTGCTTTAACATAAACTTTGATCTATTAAAGATCATAAGATCTATTAAAGCATATTAAAGAACAAGTGCTGCCTGAAGTGCATTTTACTTTCAAGTTAAATTCTGAACTGGACTAAATTTCTTTAAGTAAAACTTATGTCTTTTTACTGTATATTCAAGAGTATATTTAATCTAACTTGTAACAAAGCTTCTGACTCCTTGTATCAAACACCAGTCACTAATAAAGATTAACAGTATTAATGTCAATATATAAAACAGTATCATATGAAACAGCTAAACCTGACACTTTAACAGTTGAAAACGGTTTCATTTTTTAAGGATTTTTAATCTTTCATAAGATCATCAAAAGCAGACAATGCACCATCAATTCCTGTGACTACAGTTGTCATGTCATCGTCCTTCAAAGGTTTCCTCATTTAGTTTTATTGATGCTTAAAATGAAAACAACAGATACATGAAACAAATACAAAAGTGAAAACAACAAAGCATAAAAGATAAAAATATCATGAAAACTATACACAAGGGAATTCAGCAACAAACAACATTTTATACATACAAAATAAATAAATAAAAGGTCTAAAGAAACACATGATGCACATCTTTCAAAATATTGACAAAGCTCAAATTTTAAATGTGTAATAATTACCCTCAGTGTTGTATTGTGAACTAATTTTTGGTAAAAAATAAAATAATAAATCTCGTTTTGTTGTGCACCAGTGGACCACCGTATGTTTTACCGTCTTATTAAAACAATGTTGTCATGGATACACCTTATCTCAGTGTATACTTATAAAAATAAAACCCTTGTGGCCCTTGACTCTGATTGGCTAATCGGAGTTCTTATTCATTGTAGAATTCCCCTGCACCCCCCCCCCCCCCCCCCGGTTTTTTAGTCTTGTTGCTTTAACAAGTTTTGCTTTCAGCATTCTCTGCTACTCGCGCTCTCAAACGGTCGACGAATTTCTCTTTGCAAACAGTGAATATGGGGCAGAAATTTGGTAAAGGAGTTGTGCATCGGAGCGGTGTGTCCGAACAATGTACACCATCGACCGATTGGGAAAGAGATGAGGGTGAATTATTTTGGACGTGGAGAGCTATTCCACCGAGTGCAAGTCATGTTAGAAATAATTCGCCTGCGAATCGTGCAAGTGCAGAAAATGATTTATTTTGGTCTTTGGGATCAAACAAAGATCAAGATGAGAGTTGTGAAGCAGAAGACAAGGAAGTCGACTTATTCTGGACGTGGAGAACGACTCTGGATGAGGAGAGACCTCCTGTTACTGATGTAACGTTGGTCTCTGTCTCTGTGGCAGCCGAAGGTCAATAATATGTCATTACTTTGTTTACCTTCGCTTGAAATGTTTAGGGTCCAGATCACTTGTTAACATCTTTCTGTGAGATGCTTAAAAACATTCAATGAGTTCCTGTCAATCTACGTTTGAATACTTCAAGCATGATTTGCTCCATGTCACACAATGCGCAAAACCCAATGTATAATATGTTTGCACAAATATATATTTTTGTCTAAGTTACAACACCTAAGCACACACAAGTGACCCTAAACTTTTGAACATGAAAAGTGTTATGAAGGATTATGACCGCAAATCAATAGTTTATGAAGGTTATCATCTTAAAGACGTGTGAACTGCTTCACAATATTTTAATCAAACTTTAATTTTTAATAACTAATGATTTGATATATAACGTAAATCTTTTAATTCACTGGATAAAATGACTTCAGTTTTGAAGTCTGGATGTTGTCAGTCTCTCTGAGTCTCCTCTGTGTTTCGCGCCCTTTCCTCTCGTTATTTCCTGTTATTTAGTTTTTAATTGTTAGTCTATGTTTATGTAAATGTTATAGTTAGTCTTGTTTAGTGTAGTGAGTCTTTTATTCCTGTAGCACACTTTATGTTATGTTGTTTTACCCCCTCGTGGGTTTTTGTTTTCCTCTTTTGTATTTATTGTTAAATGTCTTGTTAACCTGCTGTCTGCGTCTGGGTCCTCTGTCCTCTGAACCATGACACTTTTGTTGAGAATCGGAGTGAAATCTGTACTGTGAAACTCTCCTGTCACTTTTCAATATCCTGCAATCAAAAGGATTGATTATTAATGTACGTGTTCCTCATTCCATAAATATTCTCATAATTTGATTGTGTTTGAACTCGTTCCCCTCTACAGATGAGATGTCCGGACAGGGTTTCATTCCAGAGATCCTGGAAAATCCGGAAACTCTCGACGGTGGCCCGGAGATCCTCACCAGTCAGGATCCACTCCCAGATATGGAGAATCCAGTCTTTTCTGACTCTCAAATGCAATTTGGGTTGGATTTGAACAGCGGTGATGTTCAAAATCCAGGCCCAAATGAGGCAGACGGGGGTGCAGAAATCCAGCAATCTCAATCAGTCGGTCAGTCTGAAGAGAAGCTGGAAGATGAGGAGATCTCTGGTCTGATCTTTCAGGGTGAGTTTACTTCCAAAATCCCAACATACACATAAACACTTTTGCTCGTATGTAATTGGAACAAATATTGTTAAAATTGTTTTAATGTTGTCTACATTTATGGATCTCTTTTAATAGAGATCAACTCCAGCATGTATAAGGTCGGTGAACTGCTGGCGGTAGACAGTTCAGTATCTGTCTATGAAGGAACCCGTGTGCAGGATGACTTGAAGGTTTGTTTTTTATTTACTTGCGGTAAATACCCAGAAAATAGTTTTTCATCTGTTTTGTGCTCATCTGTTTAATATCTCACTCTATCCTTTAAAAACCTTCTCAATGTATTTTATGTCCACTATTTACTGCACGACTTGACTGTTAATCATATCTTTCTTTTGTTGATCAGGTGCTAGTGAAATACATTAACACCATGGAGCGGGTGGATTATATCTTCATCGTAAGTAGTACCTGTTCCTCTTCAACTGAAAACATCTTCCTCACTTTTAACATTCACATATTGTCTTGAGTTTTTCCAAAATTGAAATTTGTCTGTCTTCCAGCCGGGTTATCCTGCACCCCTTCCCCGTCAGGTGGGTCTTCACCTACTTGCCTGTCAGGGAGACGTCGTTCATGAGATTCTGCAGCTCGTGGACTGGCAGGAGTTTCCCGACCGCCTGGTCATGGTGCTGGAGCGCCCTTCTCCTTGTGAGGGTTTAGACGAGTTTCTCGCCAGTAAAGGGGGAGAGCTTGATGAGCTGTCCGCCAAGGAGATCATGTGGCAGGCAACCTGGGCTGCCCACATGTGCTGCAAGCGGGGTGTTTTCCATCGGGATATCAAGCTGAAGAACTTCTTCATAAAAGCAGACACCCTGGACCTCAAGCTTGACAACTTTGGGTGCGGAGAGCTGCTTCATAAGTCTGCCTACAAGACTTTTACAGGTATGTCAGACACATGGCCGTTTGTGGAAATAAGATGACAACATTCAGATTCAGTGCTAGGCTCACTTTTAGTGGCTACGAAATGCTGTGGCAATTTAAACGGTGACGTGAATCTGTTTTCTTTAGGAACGAGAGATTATTTCTGCCCTGAGTTCTTCCGAACGGGCGAATACTATGGAAAGCCGGCGACGGTGTACTCGCTCGGGGTGCTGTTGTTTGCAATGTTGCGCGGGAAATTCCCCGACTGCAATGACAGGAACTCGATCTGGTCTAAAGACGGCTTGACTGAAGGTGAGATCTTCATCATACCAACTGTAGTTCTGAATGCTAGAAAAAATAACGATTTGATAAAAGAATTGAATAAGATGATGAATGAGAGCAGGTGTGACGTTTAAATTGACATTCAGATAAACTCACGGTTTAAGGTAATAATAATCTTTCTGAACAGAATGCTGCAGTTTGTTGGAAGACTGTCTCCAGGAGGATCCAGATAGACGTATTCGTCTGAAAAACATCTTCAAACACAAGTGGTTCCAGGTATGGAGCACCTAGCAAACAAATGGGTTTTGATTTTAGTTGTTGGTTTACTCTGTAATCTGAAAGTCAACATATGTCAATATCATGTATTTGTACACAACACCACTTTTATTATTGTTCATTTCAGGTCAAAGATCCTGTTGACGGCCTCCAGACTCCCGTCCGCTCTGAAAACGAGGATCTCATTCTGTATCGAGAATGGATGTCTAAAGTGGAGTTGGAGGAAAACAATCCCGGTGTTGACGTTCAGGGTGAGTTTACTTTCACAATCCCAGCACGATTTAACATTTTTAAAAGGTAAGTATTGCTAATGTTTGGTAATTCATGTCTGCTGACTTTATCTTTTAACAGAAATAAATCGGAACCAGTATGAGATCGGCCAAATGCTGGGGGAAGGCGGCTTTGGAAAAGTCTATGAGGGAACCCGTGTGCAGGATGGCTTGAAGGTTTTAGTTTTTTTCTGTCTTGTCTTCATCTTTTTTGATATCTAGCCCTATTCTTTTCATACCTTAATGTATCATATGTCCTTTTTAATGTATGATAGTGGAGTTGTGTTCAGGATGAATGCTTACGCAAATCCATTTTTTGTTCCGTTGATCAGGTGGCAGTGAAAATTGTCTGGAAGAACGAGTATGTAATCAATGATTACATCGACATCGTAAGTTGCTTGTGTTGTCATTCAATTAACAACAACTTCATAGTTTAAGTACACAAACGGAAGTTTGTTTAAAATTGTGCTAAATCCTTGTTTGATCTTCTAGCCGGGTTATCCTGTACTCCTTCCTCGAGAGGTTGGTCTTCAAATGCTGGCCTGTGAGGGAACATATGTTCCTTCGATCATCCAGTTACTGGACTGGGAGGACCGTCTGGACCACTACGTCATGGTCCTGGAGCGCCCTTCTCCCTGTGAGGATGTGTTGAGTTTCATGAACCACTCAGGAGGCAAACTCGACGAGAATACGGCGCAGGTTATCTTGGGGCAAGCGACAGAAGCTGCTGAAATCTGCTGCATGCGGGGGGTCTTCCATCGAGACATAAAAGTGGAAAACATCCTCATTAACCCGAACACGATGGAGGTCAAGCTGATCGACTTCGGATGTGGCGCTCTGTTTAAAAACTCGGCTTACACAGATTTTATGGGTATGTTTTATCACTTTCCTTTACAAACAGGCATTTACATAAATACTAGATGAAATTTGCAGATAGTGCCTTTGCTCACTTTTGAGACATCACATTTATTGCACGCTAATCTGTTCTCCTCAGGCACAGACGTCTACTTATGCCCTGAGTTCTTCCTAACGGGCGAGTACTATGCAAAGCCAGCGACGGTGTACTCGCTTGGGGTGCTGTTATTTGTCATGCTCTGCGGGAAATTCCCTCGCATTGATGACCTGGACCAGATCCATGAGAGGAGGTGGTGCAAAGAAGGCTTGACTATAGGTGAGATCCTCATCAGACCAACTTTTGTTCTGAATGATAGAAAACAGAACGAGTGCTTTCATAAAATAATTGAATAAGATGATGAATGATTGGAGCTGTGATATTCAGATGAACTCACGGTTCGGGATGATAATCGTCTTTTGTCTTTCTGAACAGAATGCTGCCGGTTGGTTGAGGATTGTCTGCAAAGGAATCCAGAAAAGCGGATCCAGCTGGAAGAGATCTTTGAGCACAAGTGGTTTAAGGTACTGTGTTTTAGCTTTCTTTGCATCTGTTTCAGATGTGGTTTATGCTCTTTGTACCAAGCAAACTTGTCATTGTCATAAAACATGTGTTTTGTTTATTTCAGATCAGCGAGCCTTAGGAATGTAATGAATGGAACGTCAGGTGTTAGGACCAATAGGGGTGTATTCATGACCTACAAAGTATGTCATGCGGCACACCGTTAAGTTGGTAAGTTGCCTGATAACCTCAAATTGTGGTTCCAATGTAAATAACCATAGCAACTTCTGCTCCAGAGCAGGGCTCAAGAAAATGAATCTATCACGCAAAAAACCTAGGACTAGTTTGAATAAGTAGGTTTTGCATTGAAGCTAGACACGTAACGCTTGACATATCAAGCGATCTCTAAAAAAAAGTAATAGTGGTGCAACATAAAAATATTTTTATTCACATAAGATAGAACTGCTTTTTTATCTAGTCTGTGCAAATCCAGCGTCAGGCTGTATCTTGTTCACAAAGGAATCCGTGGTGAAATGAAGCCAGCAAACACTCAGTTTACCCACGTGAAAACAACGTTTTCATTTCTCAAGTAATTTCAATACTTTACTACTGTGTACGTGCAGTACAGAAGCGTTTTGGCTTCAGTTAAAGAGGGTTGGACTTGGGTCAGAGCCGATGGTGGAGCGGTTCGTGTTCTGACATATGGCGCCGGTGCGTCCCGGGCGACCCGAGTTAGAATCCCGGCTCGTGGTCCTTTCCCGACCCCACCCCCTCTCTCAGCCACTTCGCTTCATGTCCTCTCCAAAAATTACTGTCTGTCCAATAAAGGCAAAAATATAATTTATGGGTTAGACTTGATCAATTGTTTATTGTCATACGAAATTGTTCAAACTCAAGCTTGTCAAGCATTCATTTAGACTTAATACAGTAATTGTGTCGACATCGCTAATATGATTTAATTTAAGGCAGATGAAACGCACATGATCAGAACACAGCTTGTTCACTTGGAAAAATAAAAACAGTGCGGCCTTTACTTATTATTATTATGAGGTACTCATACTTCTGATCATATTTTTTTCCAGGCACATTTAAAAATAATCCTAACCACATCAATCTACTATTAATTGTGTTTATAATCATTTATAAAAATGAGTGGTTTATTAATGGTTAACAAAGACTTGGAGTGAGAAATGAAAGACAAAAAAATTACCAAGAAGAAAAAAAAGGAATAAATGCATGCATACATAAGTATATAAACAATCAATTCAGGCAAAAATAAATAAATAGATAAATAAATAAATAGATCTGTCAACAATATTTACTTTGTACCTTTTATTTGTATGTATTTCTGTGTCTGTAAGTTAATGAGATAGGCTGTCCTTCTCAATACAGGATAGGGTATTTGCACATGTCACGATACCGCGTTTAAGTATCAAGAAGTACGGATGGTGGCCATGAAGTATTTACTGCTCTACAAAGGAATCGCACAATCTCAAAATGCCTTATTTTACGTTGTTTATGGTTGCCTAAATCGGTTCTTATTTTGTGGCAAACGTTGCTATTCATAAGGGTTAAAATACAAGATTGAAAAACACAGGAAAAGTGGCTTGTAAACTTGTCTGCGACGAGATGAACAGAGTCTGACAATAGGGTCTTTCTAACACGCATTAAATGCCTAAACAACTTCAATTCAAGTTTATTTATATAGCGCTTTTCACAATGTGTATTGTTTCAAAGCAGCTTTACAGGGGCAAACAGGAAAAACAGAAAAGTTAAAACACAGCACAGTGCATGGTGTTTATACAACGAGTAAGTTCATTCTAATAAATAACATCTAATTTCTAAATAAATAAATAAATGAATGAATGCAGTTTCATCGACAAGGAAAACACAACATTCTGTCAAACCTTACTTGTAATAAACTCTTTGTTCTGTCAAAACAACGATTCCTCAAGGATAAATCTTACGTTAAGCATTAATCATTTTAGCCTGATTTCCCCATTAGAACTATAAGGACACCGCATACCGTGGCTCAAGGCAGCTGAGAACATAAAACGTTTCTGTTATCGTGTTGATTTGATTTCAGTGATAAACAAATGTATTTCATTTGGTTTTCCATGGTCGTTCTTTAAACCACGTTAGCTTGATGTGATATTTATCTGTAAGGGCTCGTTCTCTTGACAGAAGCTATAGTTTATTACAAATATCAATCTATGAGTCTCTTGATTGTCCTCAATGTGAAAAGAGGAATCAACATTACTGCTGGACATGAGTCAAATATCCAGAAATGCTGAAAAAGCAAAGATTGTGGAGGACTTGGGTGATTGTTTTGCAGATCAGTGGACAGTCTAATGACTCATGACAAACAAGAAACCCTTAAACAACTATGACTAAACATAAAAACTGTCATTGATTGTTTATGTAACATCATACAGTATTAAATGTTGCCAGCCTATGCCAGCGTTTTTTAACATTTTTCAGCAAACTTTAATGGCTCACAGTACATTTTCTGTAAAGATTATATGGACAAACAAAATGTCCACTGAAAGAACAGCGTCTCAGCTTTTAAACAAAAGAAACCGAATATCTTCATCTTCATTGGTCCGTTCTTTTATCACTCCGTAGATGTGGGTAGGTTTCTTCAAAAATGCCTCATTTTGACAGCTGAGATAATTAACCTTTTTTGTCAAAGATTCTGCCCAGATTACACTCAGAACAATCATTAAAAACCTCTAAAACATATACGTTCTGGGATTCTGTACTTTTTCCCAAAGGTATGTAAAAGCGCCACCTGCTGTAAAACAGTACAAACACTGATTGCTGTAATAACTCGTCTTTGGCGGGGAACCGTTTTCTTTTAAATGACGAGATAACTCGTCAATGGCGGTGAAAGAGTAAACAGGGTGGTGAGCCACACAGGAAGTCTTAGCAGTGAAGATGAAAATAGTTCAACTTTTCAGAATGCCGCACTGCATGAGAAAGCTGTACGGCTTGCTTTTTCAGCGCGGTTTTAGACGCAAAATGTGAATCGCCCCTTCGTGCATTTGACTGATAATGGACAGAGGTATGATCTTGTGTCTTCTGAATTTGTCTAATTGTGAGACCCAAACACGTGAGTTGGAGCATTGACTATGAGTTATGAATAAAAAATAAAATAAAATGTTTATTTATCATAATTGTTCATAAACGAATTAAGATGTACTTAATGATGTCCTTTTTCTCTATATTTCAGGTAAAGTTGAAGCCTTGATAACAAATGTTTAATTTCTGAACAGGTTTTGATGGCATTTTTGCTTTGCAGCTCTGATGATGTTTACCACCAACTGGTATAAACTTTCAGGGCTTCTGTTAAATATGTAATCTAGATATTTTCTGGTTTCTCGTGAACTTCATTATCTCATAGTCCATAACGTGCAGAATGTTTTCATGGCGCGATAAGAGACAGAGTTTACTTTGCAATAGTATAATGACAATAGCAACTACGCCTATATATTGAGATGCAGTCATCTAGTATGACAGCGGATCGATTCAAATGGATTCAAGGTGGTGTGACGGTGACACAGCGTCATCTCTCTCTCCTGGCACCGGATACACATTCACTGTGTTTGAAAGAGCCTAGAGGAGTGGATTCAACTTCACTACAGTAACGTGACTCTATCTCTTCATGTCATTGCTATTTTGTTCTTCTCTTTGTAATGTATTGTATTTTTGTATTTCAGCCCCGTTGAATCTCAGATGAGTGTCTACGTGACAAAGTGATGAGTATACATAGTAAAAAGTTATGTTTATTATCTTAGAATGAGCTACTTCTATCTACATACACCGCGGGTCCACAAGTCACCATGTTGTTTCTACAGTAGCCATTAATGGACAAACTGGTATGCAGAACGCATTTCATAAAAATTATTATCGCCATCAAAGCAAAAACATGACGACATTGTTCTGTGTCAGCCAACGTAGTGTTTCAAAAGGATGGGGGAAGGGTCAACATCACCACTAGATGCAAAATGTAATACATACACTGGACCTTTAAGTTGTGTAAGATTTTTAAATTGACTTATTTTTATGATCAAAATTTAAAATTCACACTTTTGCTCGCTAATATTTACTGTATTGTTTGATTTTTGTATTTATTGATATTGCTCACAAATGAAGAATTTATTTAAGAGATACCCAACTTTATAAAAATAATTCACGTTTTGTTTTGTATTTTTTTAGTTATGGCTTAAATCAAAACAAACCAACTGCAGTTTGATTGATATTAATTGGAATGCACAATACATTTATTAATTATCTCTTTTTGAACCAAACTCTTCAAATACATGTTCTGCCTCAAGCTTGGAACTGTATCGTATGATAAAACAATAAATATACTTTTTTTAAAGGTACTTGTTTTTGGTTGTTTTTTAAGAGTGAGATGCTACTTCCCTTTGGTATATCAACGTCACAACACAAAGAGTGTTTGTTACAGTGAGTTCACCATTTTATGCTGTTTGTCATGTGATGTTGCCTCGTAAACTGAGGGTGATATTTGAATTGTTGTGATAGATACAACATAACATTACATTTACATTACATTTCATTTAGTCATTTAGCATACGCTTTTATCCAAAGCGACTTAGAAGTGGGGTAGATAATGCAAGCAATTAGGATAGCATAAGTACAACAAAAGCATGAGTGCAATCAAAAAGAAGACTAGTCTCATATAGCCTAACACAGTATACGGAACCATTCATTCATACATTTTTTTTTTTTTAGAGTAGAGAAGAAAAGAGTCAGAACAGATCAGTCAGATGTTGGCGGAAGAGATGTGTTTTCAGGCGTTTCTTAAAGATGGCTACAGAATCTGCAGATCTTGTAGCAGTGGGCAGATCATTCCACATAGGTGGAACAGATCCGGAGAAGGTGCACGAGAGAGATTTTTTACCTTTATGGGATGGCACCACAAGACGTCGTTCGTTTGCAGAGCGTAGGGATCTGGCGGGTACATATGTCTGCATTAGCGATTTAAGATAAGGTGGTGCCGAACCAGTAGTGGTCTTGTAGGCCAGGAGCAGAGTCTTGAATTTGATGCGAGCGACTACGGGAAGCCAATGTAGCTTAATGAGTAGAGGAGTGACGTGTGCTCTCTTTGGTTCTTTAAAGATAACTCTTGCCGCAGTATTCTGGATCATCTGTAGAGGTTTGGTTGTGCAAGCTGGAAGTCCTCCCAGTAGTGCATTGCAGTAGTCCAGTCTGGCCAGGACAAGAGCCTGGACAAGGATTTGTTTAGCATGCTCTGATAGGAAGGGTCTAATTTTCCTGATATTGTAGAGGATGAATCTACAGGACCGGGCGGTGCTGGCAACTTTATCCGTGAAGTTGAGCTGATCATCGATCACCACTCCCAGGTTTCATTGCTTTTCTGGAAGGTGTGATGGTTGATGAGCCCAGTTGAATGGAAAGGTTGTGATGAGTCTTCGTGTCAGCCGGGATTACAAGCAGTTCTGTTTTTGGAAGGTTCAGCTGCAGGTGATGGGCGTTCATCCAGAGCGAGATGTCGGCTAGGCAAGCTGAGATGTGTGCAGAGACAGTCGGATCGTCAGGGCGAAAAGACATGTAGAGTTGTGTATCATCCGCATAGCAGTGATAGGAAAAGCCATGTTCCCTAATGACACAGCCAAGGGATGTCATGTAGACAGAGAATAGCAACGGACCAAGCACTGAGCCCTGAGGCACACCTGTGTCGAGATGATGGGACTCCGACACCTCACCTCTCCAAGATACTCTAAAGGACCTACCCGAGTGGTAAGACCTGAACCATCGTAGCACCATTCCAGAGACCCCCATCGCCTTGAGGGTGGACAGGAGGATGTGATGGTTAACGGTGTCAAAGGCGGCAGATAGATCTAGTAGGATAAGAACAGATGAGTTAGAGGAGGCTCTTTCCAGTCTCAGGGCTTCAATAACAGAGAGCAGCGCAGTCTCAGTAGAATGACCGCTCTTGAACCCAGACTGGTTGCTGTCCAGGAGGTTGTTCTGGGTGATGAAAGATGAGAGCTGGTTACAAACAACATGTTCTAGAGTTTTAGCAGCGAACAAGAGTAGGGATACTGGTCTATAGTTTTCTAACAGTGCAGGATTAAGAGTAGGCTTCTTTAGTAGTGGGGTAATACAGGCCTCTTTGAAGAGTGTAGGAAATGTGCCAGTGGTGAGAGACGAGTTGATAATTTGAGTCAGAGAGGGAACAACCGATGGAGAGATGGCCTGGAGGAGATGGGTGGGGATGGGATCTAGAGGGCAGGTAGTCGGGTGTTTGGAAGAAATTACCTTGGAAACTTCCTCTTCAGATAGGAGAGAGAATGAGGGGAACAAGCATGTGTCAGGGGATTGACTGTGAGGCGGTGGCGCAGAGAATTGATTGCTGATGGTGCTCGTTTTCTTTACAAAGTACGATGCGAAATCGTCAGCTGTTAAGTCTGATGGAGGGTAGGGGGAAGGCGGGCAGAGGAGAGCAGAAAAGGTTTTAAAGAGAGTACGAGGGTCAGGAGAGTTGTTGATTTTAGTGTGGTAGTATTGGGTTTTCGCAGAGGAGACATCCGCAGAGAAGGAAGAGAGAATAGACTGATAGAGAGAGAGGTCAGTGGGTTCTTTTGATTTGCGCCACTTTCTCTCAGCAGACCTGAGAGATGTGCGATGCTCACGGAGAACACCAGATAACCAGGGGGCAGAAGGAGATGCACGAGATGGTCTAGATCTAAGAGGGTATAAGATGTCTAAGCAGGAGGTTAGTGTGGAGCAAAGGGTGTTGGTGGCAGTGTTAGCATCAAGGAGAGAGAACTGTTTAGCGGGTGGGAGAGTATCAGAGACTGCAGAGGATAAGCGGGAGGGAGAGAGTGATCGTAGGTTGCGTCGGAATGTGACCAGTAGGGAGGCATGTGTAGTGTCTGGAGAAGTTAAGTCGAGATCAAGAATGATGAGGAAATGATCCAACGTGTGCAGTGGGGTTACCTGGGAGTGATGGGATAAGCAATAGCGTGTGTAGATGAGATCAAGTTGATTACCAGATTTATGGGTTGCTGAAGTGGGGAACAGTTGAAGTCAGCAGCCTGTGGTTTTTCCAGGTGGATGTTGAAGTCACCAAGTGCCATCAGAGGAGTACCATCCTCGGGGAATGATGAGAGAAGTGTGTCCAATTCCTCCAAGAAGAGTCCAAGGTGCCCTGGGGGACGATATATAACTACAACATACGTTTTAACAGGGTAGATGACAGTGACAGCATGAAACTCAAAGGCGGTGTTGTTGCATGAGGGTGCAAGCTGTTTGAATTTCCAGTCATTGGGAATAAGTAGACCAGTTCCTCCGCCCCTCCCTGATATGCGTGGGCTGTGGGAGAAAGTGCAATTATTGGAGAGTGCACCCGGTGTGGCAGTGTCCTCGGGTTTGATCCAGGTTTCAGTAAGTGCTAAAAGAGAAAGACCAGAATGTTTGGAAAAAGCTGTGATGAATTCTGCCTAGTTTACAGCGGATTGGCAGTTCCATAAACCAATAGGAAAGGTAATAGAGGTAGTGCTGGATGCTGAAGGAGTACGCAGGTAGTTAGCATTAGCCATGCGTGGCCTTCTGCGAGTAACCGTCAGATGGATGTGTTAGTTTATAAGATCTGTTTGTGCTGCTATGATCATGGCTGGAGTTGTGATGATGATGTTAATCTTCGGGTGTAATTACAGTGTGAAATGACATATGAAATGACTCTGCGTGTAGGTTATTAGACTGTAGATTAGAGGTGAAAAACATGTTTAACATTAATGTTAGCCTGCCAAGTTTATTAAACGAAATGTAATTATAATGCAGAAGGAGGTACATTAGTGTTGACTGGCCATTCGATAAAAATGTTATTACTCATGAAAAAGATTTGAATTGACCTACTGCAAAGTTTTAGTTTTGTGTAATAAGTATTTTTATAATTTTTGAAGCACATCACCATAAACTCTTAACAATTTGTGTTTGATAAAGAAAATTAGCCTTTATTTAATTTAACCTCACAATACTGTGATATGGCCACCTCGACAATTTCTTTGGGTGACTGTGACATCTAGCCCCGGTTAAAAGTTTGGATGTAAACAGGTTCTGGTTGCATAACATTTATTTCCTTTCTACTGAAAATGTTGAAATTATATCAAGTGAAATACAAAATTTCTTGTATGTAACTCTTATTTGATTAATAAAACTATTCACTGCAGGTCAGTACAGATGCCCAGACGATCCTTTCTTCTATTTGTAAGTGTAAAAAAACATATTTAGGCATTTGACCTCTTCCTTATATCTGATCTGTACTTCCCTAGTGGGTCTTCTACAATAGGCTAGTGTGTGTGCACTGTTGTTTTCCTCCATTTCAGCTTCACTAAATTCTAGCTTTGCACTTGAGGAAGCAATTGTTTTCTTATTTCAACCTCTTTGCTTTACATAGAGATTGTAATCTTGTCTCTTGTAATCTTGTCTCATCGGCCGTCAGTGGTCTAAACTGTGAGTATTCGTGGACGAACAAGGCTGAGATTCTTGGGATCATCCAAATGTTGTGCAGTCTATGTATCAATTTGAGGTCCAAGTAAATGGAAGAAGTCCAAAAAATAATCTATGAAACATGGTATCAGATTGCTGACGTGCTGTCAGTTTGTTCAGTTGTGTATTTTGACATCAGCATTACATCACATTAAGGATGCAGGAGAAGTGAGCCGATGTCAATCCGGTGTAAAACCAAATTAAAAGGTGAGAATCAGCAGGGATCATAACACATTACTGGATGTCTGGTCAAGAATTGTAAATGTTTAAATCATGACTACACTGAATTCAGTTAAAGCAATTTAAAAGTATAGGGCGTTATGCATTTTTGCCTTAGGGGTCATTGTGGGATCTTCGGCTGTTGTAAGCGGTCTGTTCATAATATGTGTGCTCAGTTGCCGTGATGTCTTCATCAAGCTCAGAGGTTTCAAAAGGTTTGTATGTTTAGTCCTTTATAAAACCTGTGAAAGAGATCTACCCCTGGCAGAATCTGGAAAAAGTTTAAACATTTGGAAAAATAAGAGGATTTTTGAAAATTAAGGTTTATTATTAATTTAGTCCTCCCCTGAGCAAGTTATTTCACTAAAGAATAATAACAGAATTTCTAAAAATAGGCAAAAGTTTACATTCCTCTGATTGTTAATACTATATGTTGTCACCTCAACAATCAATGAAAATGGTTTTGGTGTAAATTTCTTGTGTTTCATTTATACATCTTATTTTTTCATTCACTGATGTCTTTCAGAAGATTTATTTTTTTATAAATATCAGGAAATTATATATATTTTTTTACTCCAAAACCATTTTCAGAGGTTTTACACCAACCTGACTTCAAATGAATGGTGTTGACTTTGTGGGCAGCACTGAATGTTTCTATCTATTGTAATAGTTGTGTATGAGTCTCTTGATTGAACTCAATGTAAACAGATGAATCTCAACATCATACAGTTAGTGCTGGACATGAGTAAAATATCCAGAAATGCTGAAAAAGCAAAGATTGTGGAGGACCTGGGTGATTGTTTTGAAGATCAGTGGACAGTCTAATGACTCATGACAAACAAGTAATCCATTGATGATAAAGCCTATTCAAAAGTACCCTGGTCGAATTGTTATTTGTCCACCCTCTGTATGTATTTCTTTTACAACAGTTTGACACGCTATTATGAATTCAGGACGTTTCCGTAACGATGCTCTGCTACCATCTAGTGGTGGTCATGTTAATTTACACCCAAATTGAGCAGTGGAGCTGGTCATTTTGCTTTTTCAGCGTTATCAACCGTATGTTTTTTCAGATTATTGGTATTTATTTAGAAAACTAAATTATAATGCAAGTGAGACAAAACTTTAAAATTTTATAGAATCACCAAAATATAAAGAGGTAAATAAGGTAGTAAAAAAACTATATGAAATAATATAACAACACAGCATCAGCATGACTTTACAGAAAATGTACATTTTGGGTGAAATTATCATCTTAAATGAATAGGTTAGATATATGATTTGTGCTTAGAACTCAAAGTATGGACCTGCGGTTGCATTTTACCATTTGTTTTATCTTTTGTTCTCTTCAAGCAATATTCAAACAAATAACCATAAATATATTTCAGATAATTAGCTTGCAAATGACATCATATTGTGTTATTTACACCTTTAATCGTGTAATATATCAAGTATTTACAGTGTAATCATGATTTTAATCCTTTTCAGTCATGAAATGCCAAGTACTTTCAGGTCTTGTAGAATCCTTTTGGCTGGGGACTGTGATAGAAGCATTATGATTATTAGTATTTTAGTTTATTTCCATTTGTGTGTTTAGTTTTCCACGGATCACCAGACTTACCTCTTGCAGCAGCAGAATTTGGTCTTTCGTCGCCTGTACATCACCATCTGTTAAGAAGAATCAAAAAACCTTTATTACGGAGTTCTACATTTCATACATTCACCTGCGTAGATGACAGTTTTCTTTACTCCTTTTCTATAGAAATCTTAACTGAGTGAGTACTGTAAACGCATTAACCTGCTTGTGTCTAAGAATAATAATAATGAATGCATATGATGATGACAACAAGGAGCAAGATGAAGACCACAACTCCACTGCTGATGGCAACACAAACCCAGATGTCCACTGGAACCTTCTGTGTGAAACAATATATTGACAACATCACATTACACATCGTGCTTCACATGAAACAATTTCTCCTTTTTTCATTTTTCTTACCAACTTTCAGTGAAAATTTTACAAATGTTAGCTTCTCCTTTTTATTCCAGAGTTCACATCTCCATTCGCCATTGTCCTCCATCCTTACAGGGAAGAACAGATTTGCCGGCTGTGGAGTCGATCTGAGAAAGGGATGAGTAGAGCAAGACCGACACATCCAATTGACCTCAGGGGAGATGGTATGAGGTCCTTATGAACATGACAGATTCACCATTTGGCCTTCTTTCAGAGATGAATTAGCAGATGATGAAACTATCAGAGGAAGAAGTTCAGACAGGTTAGGACAAGTTTGTATCACTTATTTATTCATATTTCATTCATATCCCCTTAAAGCACTTTTTTATAGTAGTAGCTACTGTGTGATCAAAGAAGTCGAATACAGAAGCATGAAGGAAAAACCCATAAACATTTGCCTCTCTGGTTTCCATGTTAAAATATAACTCACATTTGACAGACACTCCCTTTAGAAGGTTTGATAAAAAGACAATAAACACATATGAATATGACAAAAATATGTGGTTTATGTACGTAAAAATGATATCTACTGCTATAAGTAATATTGCATTGGGGTTTAAAAAACTTAAGTCTAGATTTAAAATTGCTTATAAAATAGATAAATTTTGTTTTAAATTCACTTATTAATGATAATATTTTGACGTTTGCTCTCTGATATTTACTCAATTGTTTTATTTGTATTGTTAAATTTATTGATATCACTTACAAACATTTTCTGTTCTGCACTGTATCATAGAAGCAAATAATAAACAGTTTTTTAAAGGTATTTTTTCTAAGTGTAAGTTTTTACTCGAGTGACATCATGTCCATTTATCATGTCAGCTGACCCAGGTTTAAAATATGTCATATGAAAAATCATCCACGAGTGCTTGTGTGTCACAGCAGCGCTTTCAAGTTTTGAACTGAGTTCAAACAGGGACGGGGACGGGGGTCTGATCTGAAAAACGTGAAGCATAAATTTGTACAAATAAGAAAATATTTATTTAATTCAGCATTTCTTAGTGCAGGTTTGTATGTGTGTGTGTGTGTGTGAGAAAGATAGAGATGGTTAGTGTTGTTTATTGTAGGTTTTGGTAGAAGGTTTTGAGGTCTTCAGCACAGGGGTTGGTGGCTCTCATTTGAAACACTGTGGTTCCAGCCAGGGGTGCCGCCAGAAATTCTAGGCCCTATGGAAACCAAAATTTCTGGGCCCCTACAAATAGGAAAATAAAAAGGGGGTCTGCTCTTCTGGGCCCTAAATCAGCCTGGGCCCTTAGAATCGTCCTTTACGGCGCCCATAGTTTCAGCACAGCCATTTTCAATGTCATGATGGATGACAGAGTTCCATATAGTGCCAAGCTGTTCCTGGTTTTGGTTTTATTTAGTCAAAAGAGGATTAGTACGTCATGTGAAAGTTAAAACCAAAGCAGCTACCTGGCAAACCAATAACCAAAATCTGTCTTTTATTGGAAACAGAAATTGAATAATTATGGATTGAAGGTTGATGGACATTTTGCTTTAACATAAACTTTGATCTATTAAAGATCATAAGATCTATTAAAGCATATTAAAGAACAAGTGCTGCCTGAAGTGCATTTTACTTTCAAGTTAAATTCTGAACTGGACTAAATTTCTTTAACTAAAAGTTATGTATTTTTTACTGTATATTCAAGAGTATATTTAAACTAACTTGTAACAAAGCTTCTGACTCCTTGTATCAAACACCAGTCACTAATAAAGATTAACAGTATTAATGTCAATATATAAAACAGTATCATATGAAACAGCTAAACCTGACACTTTAACAGTTGAAAACGGTTTCATTTTTTAAAGATTTTTAATCTTTCATAAGATCATCAAAAGCAGACAATGCACCATCAATTCCTGTGACTATAGTTGTCATGTCATCGTCCTTCAAAGGTTTCCTCATTTAGTTTTATTGATGCTTACTTGACAACAACATATACATGAAACAAATACAAAAATGAAAACAACAAAGCATAAAAGATAAAAATATCATGAAAACTATACACAAGGGAATTCAGCAACAAACAACATTTTATACATACAAAATAAATAAATAAAAGGTCTAAAGAAACACATGATGCACATCTTTCAAAATATTGACAAAGCTCAAATTTTAAATGTGTAATAATTACCCTCAGTGTTGTATTGTGAACTAATTTTTGGTAAAAAATAAAATAATAAATCTCGTTTTGTTGTGCACCAGTGGACCACCGTATGTTTTACCGTCTTATTAAAACAATGTTGTCATGGATACACCTTATCTCAGTGTATACTTATAAAAATAAAACCCTTGTGGCCCTTGACTCTGATTGGCTAATCGGAGTTCTTATTCATTGTAGAATTCCCCTGCACCCCCCCCCCCCCCCGGTTTTTTAGTCTTGTTGCTTTAACAAGTTTTGCTTTCAGCATTCTCTGCTACTCGCGCTCTCAAACGGTCGACGAATTTCTCTTTGCAAACAGTGAATATGGGGCAGAAATTTGGTAAAGGAGTTGTGCATCGGAGCGGTGTGTCCGAACAATGTACACCATCGACCGATTGGGAAAGAGATGAGGGTGAATTATTTTGGACGTGGAGAGCTATTCCACCGAGTGCAAGTCATGTTAGAAATAATTCGCCTGCGAATCGTGCAAGTGCAGAAAATGATTTATTTTGGTCTTTGGGATCAAACAAAGATCAAGATGAGAGTTGTGAAGCAGAAGACAAGGAAGTCGACTTATTCTGGACGTGGAGAACGACTCTGGATGAGGAGAGACCTCCTGTTACTGATGTAACGTTGGTCTCTGTCTCTGTGGCAGCCGAAGGTCAATAATATGTCATTACTTTGTTTACCTTCGCTTGAAATGTTTAGGGTCCAGATCACTTGTTAACATCTTTCTGTGAGATGCTTAAAAACATTCAATGAGTTCCTGTCAATCTACGTTTGAATACTTCAAGCATGATTTGCTCCATGTCACACAATGGGCAAAACCCAATGTATAATATGTTTGTACAAATATATATTTTTGTCTAAGTTACAACACCTAAGCATACACAACTGACCCTAAACTTTTCAACATGAAAAGTGTTATGAAGGATTATGACCGCAAATCAATAGTTTATGAAGGTTATCATCTTAAAGATGTGTGAACTGCTTCACAATATTTTAATCAAACTTTAATGTTTAATAACTAATGATTTGATATATAACGTAAATCTTTTAATTCACTGGATAAAATGACTTCAGTTTTGAAGTCTGGATGTTGTCAGTCTCTCTGAGTCTCCTCTGTGTTTCGCGCCCTTTCCTCTCGTTATTTCCTGTTATTTAGTTTTTAATTGTTAGTCTATCAGTCAAAAGGATTGATTATTAATGTACGTGTTCCTCATTCCATAAATATTCTCATAATTTGATTGTGTTTGAACTCGTTCCCCTCTACAGATGAGATGTCCGGACAGGGTTTCGTTCCAGAGATCCTGGAAAATCCGGAAACTCTCGACGGTGGCCCGGAGATCCTCACCAGTCAGGATCCACTCCCAGATATGGAGAATCCAGTCTTTTCTGACTCTCAAATGCAATTTGGGTTGGATCTGAACAGCGGTGATGTTCAAAATCCAGGCCCAAATGAGGCAGACGGGGGTGCAGAAATCCAGCAATCTCAATCAGTCGGTCAGTCTGAAGAGAAGCTGGAAGATGAGGAGATCTCTGGTGTGATCTTTCAGGGTGAGTTTACTTCCAAAATCCCAACATACACATAAACACTTTTGCTCGTATGTAATTGGAACAAATATTGTTAAAATTTTTTTAATGTTGACTACATTTATGGATCTCTTTTAATAGAGATCAACTCCAGCATGTATAAGGTCGGTGAACTGCTGGCGGTAGACAGTTCAGTATCTGTCTATGAAGGAACCCGTGTGCAGGATGACTTGAAGGTTTGTTTTTTATTTACTTGCGGTAAATACCCAGAAAATAGTTTTTCATCTGTTTTGTGCTCATCTGTTTAATATCTCACTCTATCCTTTAAAAACCTTCTCAATGTATTTTATGTCCACTATTTACTGCACGACTTGACTGTTAATCATATCTTTCTTTTGTTGATCAGGTGCTAGTGAAATACATTAACACCATGGAGCGGGTGGATTATATCTTCATCGTAAGTAGTACCTGTTCCTCTTCAACTGAAAACATCTTCCTCACTTTTAACATTCACATATTGTCTTGAGTTTTTCCAAAATTGAAATTTGTCTGTCTTCCAGCCGGGTTATCCTGCACCCCTTCCCCGTCAGGTGGGTCTTCACCTACTTGCCTGTCAGGGAGACGTCGTTCATGAGATTCTGCAGCTCGTGGACTGGCAGGAGTTTCCCGACCGCCTGGTCATGGTGCTGGAGCGCCCTTCTCCTTGTGAGGGTTTAGACGAGTTTCTCGCCAGTAAAGGGGGAGAGCTTGATGAGCTGTCAGCCAAGGAGATCATGTGGCAGGCAACCTGGGCTGCCCACATGTGCTGCAAGCGGGGTGTTTTCCATCGGGATATCAAGCTGAAGAACTTCTTCATAAAAGCAGACACCCTGGACCTCAAGCTTGACAACTTTGGGTGCGGAGAGCTGCTTCATAAGTCTGCCTACAAGACTTTTACAGGTATGTCAGACACATGGCCGTTTGTGGAAATAAGATGACATCATTCAGATTCAGTGCTAGGCTCACTTTTAGTGGCTACGAAATGCTGTGGCAATTTAAACGGTGACATGAATCTGTTTTCTTTAGGAACGAGAGATTATTTCTGCCCTGAGTTCTTCCGAACGGGCGAATACTATGGAAAGCCGGCGACGGTGTACTCGCTCGGGGTGCTGTTGTTTGCAATGTTGCGCGGGAAATTCCCCGACTGCAATGACAGGAACTCGATCTGGTCTAAAGACGACTTGACTGAAGGTGAGATCTTCATCATACCAACTGTAGTTCTGAATGCTAGAAAAAATAACGATTTGATAAAAGAATTGAATAAGATGATGAATGAGAGCAGGTGTGACGTTTAAATTGACATTCAGATAAACTCACGGTTTAAGGTAATAATAATCTTTCTGAACAGAATGCTGCAGTTTGTTGGAAGACTGTCTCCAGGAGGATCCAGATAGACGTATTCGTCTGAAAAATATCTTCAAACACAAGTGGTTCCAGGTATGGAGCACCTAGCAAACAAATGGGTTTTGATTTTAGTTGTTGGTTTACTCTGTAATCTGAAAGTCAACATATGTCAATATCATATATTTGTACACAACACCACTTTTATTATTGTTCATTTCAGGTCAAAGATCCTGTTGACGGCCTCCAGACTCCCGTCCGCTCTGAAAACGAGGATCTCATTCTGTATCGAGAATGGATGTCTAAAGTGGAGTTGGAGGAAAACAATCCCGGTGTTGACGTTCAGGGTGAGTTTACTTTCACAATCCCAGCACGATTTAACATTTTTAAAAGGTAAGTATTGCTTATGTTTGGTAATTCATGTCTACTGACTTTATCTTTTAACAGAAATAAATCGGAACCAGTATGAAATCGGCAAAATGCTGGGGGAAGGCGGCTTTGGAAAAGTCTATGAGGGAACCCGTGTGCAGGATGGCTTGAAGGTTTTAGTTTTTTTCTGTCTTGTCTTCATCTTTTTTGATATCTAGCCCTATTCTTTTCATACCTTAATGTGTCCTTTTTAATGTATGATAGTGGAGTTGTGTTCAGGATGAATGCTTACGCAAATCCATTTTTTGTTCCGTTGATCAGGTGGCAGTGAAAATTGTCTGGAAGAACGAATATGTAATCAATGATTACATCGACATCGTAAGTAGCTTGTGTTGTCATTCAATTAACAACAACTTCATAGTTTAAGTACACAAACGGAAGTTTGTTTAAGACTGTGATAAATCCTTGTTTGATAAAAAAAATTGTGTTTCTTCTAGCCGGGTTATCCTGTACTCCTTCCTCGAGAGGTTGGTCTTCAAATGCTGGCCTGTGAGGGAACATATGTTCCTTCGATCATCCAGTTACTGGACTGGGAGGACCGTCTGGACCACTACGTCATGGTCCTGGAGCGCCCTTCTCCCTGTGAGGATGTGTTGAGTTTCATGAACCACTCAGGAGGCAAACTCGACGAGAATACGGCGCAGGTTATCTTGGGGCAAGCGACAGAAGCTGCTGAAATCTGCTGCATGCGGGGGGTCTTCCATCGAGACATAAAAGTGGAAAACATCCTCATTAACCCGAACACGATGGAGGTCAAGCTGATCGACTTCGGATGTGGCGCTCTGTTTAAAAACTCGGCTTACACAGATTTTATGGGTATGTTTTATCACTTTCCTTTACAAACAGGCATTTACATAAATACTAGATGAAATTTGCAGATAGTGCCTTTGCTCACTTTTGACACATCACATTTATTGCACGCTAATCTGTTCTCCTCAGGCACAGACGTCTACTTATGCCCTGAGTTCTTCCTAACGGGCGAGTACTATGCAAAGCCAGCGACAGTGTACTCGCTCGGGGTGCTGTTATTTGTCATGCTCTGCGGAAAATTCCCTCGCTTTGATGACCTGGACCAGATCAATGAGAGGAGGTGGTGCAAAGAAGGCTTGACTATAGGTGAGATCCTCATCAGACCAACTTTTGTTCTGAATGATAGAAAACAGAACGAGTGCTTTCATAAAATAATTGAATAAGATGATGAATGATTGGAGCTGTGATATTCAGATGAACTCACGGTTCGGGATGATAATCGTCTTTTGTCTTTCTGAACAGAATGCTGCCGGTTGGTTGAGGATTGTCTGCAAAGGAATCCAGAAAAGCGGATCCAGCTGGAAGAGATCTTTGAGCACAAGTGGTTTAAGGTACTGTGTTTTAGCTTTCTTTGCATCTGTTTCAGATGTGGTTCATGCTCTTTGTACCAAGCAAACTTGTCATTGTCATAAAACATGTGTTTTGTTTATTTCAGATCAGCGAGCCTTAGGAATGTAATGAATGGAACGTCAGGTGTTAGGACCAATAGGGGTGTATTCATGACCTACAAAGTATGTCATGCGGCACACCGTTAAGTTGGTAAGTTGCCTGATAACCTCAACTTGTGGTTCCAATGTAAATAACCATAGCAACTTCTGCTCCAGAGCAGGGCTCAAGAAAATGAATCTATCACGCAAAAAACCTACGACTACTTTGAATAAGTAGGTTTTGCATTGAAGCTAGACACGTAACGCTTGACATATCAAGCGATCTCTAAAAAAAAGTAATAATGGTGCAACATAAAAATATTTTTATTCACATAAGATAGAACTGCTTTTTTATCTAGTCTGCGCAAATCCAGCGTCAGGCTTTGCCTTGTTCACAAAGGAATCCGTGGTGAAATGAAGCCAGCAAACACTCAGTTTACCCACGTGAAAACAACGTTTTCATATCTCAAGTAATTTCAATACTTTACTACTGTATACGTGCAGTACAGAAGCGTTTTGGCTCCAGTTAAAGAGGGTTAGAGTTGGGTCAGAGCCGATGGTGGAGCGGTTCGTGTTCTGACATATGGCGCCGGTGCGTCCCGGGCGACCCGAGTTAGAATCCCGGCTCGTGGTCCTTTCCCGACCCCACCCCCTCTCTCAGCCACTTCGCTTCATGTCCTCTCCAAAAATTACTGTCTGTCCAATAAAGGCAAAAATATAATTTATTGGTTAGACTTGATCAATTGTTTATTGTCATACGAAATTGTTCAAACTCAAGCTTGTCAAGCATTCATTTAGACTCAATACAGTAATTGTGTCGACATCACTAATATGATTTAATTTAAGGCAGATGAAACGCACATGATCAGAACACAGCTTGTTCACTTGGAAAAATAAAAATAGTGCGGCCTTTACTTATTATTATTATTATTATTATTATGAGGTACTCATACTTCTGATCATATTTTTTTCCAGGCACATTTAAAAAAAATCCTAACCACATCAATCTACTATTAATTGTGTTTATAATCATTTATAAGTGGTTTATTAATGGTTAACAAAGTCTTGGAGTGAGAAATGAATGACAAAAAATTACCAAGAAGAAAAAAAAATATGAATAAATGCATGCATACATAAGTAAATAAACACTGACATTTATAATTAAATATCAATTCAGGCAAAAATAAATAAATAGATAAATAAAAACATCTGTCAACAATATTTACTTTGTACCTTTTATTTGGATGTTTTTCTGTGTCTGTAAGTTAATGAGATCGGCTGTCCTTCTCAATGCAGGATAGGGTATTTGCACATGTCACGTTACAGCGTTTAAGTATCGCGAAGTACGGATGGTGGCCATGATGTATTTTCTGCTCTACAAAGGAATCGCACAATCTCAAAATGCCTTATTTTGCGTTGTTTATGGTTGCCTAAATCGGTTCTTATTGTGTGGCAAACGTTGCTATTCATAAGGGTTAAAATACAAGATTGAAAAACACAGGAAAAGTGGCTTGTAAACTTGTCTGCGACGAGATGAACAGAGTCTGATAATAGGGACTTTCTAACACGCATTAAATGCCTAAACAACGACAAGGAAAACACAACATTCTATCAAACCTTACTTGTAATAAACTCTTGGTTCTGTCAAAACAACGATTCCTCAAGGATAAATCTTACGTTAAGCATTAATCATTTTAGCCTGATTTCCCCCTTAGAACTATAAGGACACCGCATACCGTGGCTCAAGGCAGCTGAGAACATAAAACGTTTCTGTTATCATGTTGATTTGATTTCAGTGATAAACAAATGTATTTCATTTGATTTCCATGGTCGTTCTTTAAACCACGTTAGCTTGATGTGATATTTATCTGTAAAGGCTCGTTCTCTTGACAGAAGCTCTAGTTTATTACAAATATCAATCTATGAGTCTCTTGATTGTCCTCAATGTGAAAAGAGGAATCAACATTACTGCTGGACATGAGTCAAATATCCAGAAATGCTGAAAAAGCAAAGATTGTGGAGGACTTGGGTGATTGTTTTGCAGATCAGTGGACAGTCTAATGACTCATGACAAACAAGAAACCCTTAAACAACTATGACTAAACATAAAAACTGTCATTGATTGTTTATGTAACATCATACAGTATTAAATGTTGCCAGCCTATGCCAGCGTAACATTTTCAGCAAACTTTAATGGCTCACAGAATATTTTCTGTAAAGATTATATGGACAAACAAAATGTCCACTGAAAGAACAGCGTCTCAGCTTTTAAACAAAAGAAACCGAATATCTTCATCTTCATTGGTCCGTTCTTTTATCACTCCGTAGATGTGGGTAGGTTTCTTCAAAAATTCCTCATATTGATCAAACAGCTGAGATAATTAAAGTTTTTTTTTCAAAGATTCCGCCCAGATTACACTCAGAACAATCATTAAAAACCGCTAAAACATATACGTTCTGGGATTCTGTACTTTTTTCCAAAGGTGTGTAAAAGCGCCACCTGCTGTAAAACAGTACAAACACTGATTTCTGTAATAACTCGTCTTTGGCGGGGAACCGTTTTCTTTTAAATGACGAGATAACTCGTCAATGGCGGTGAAAGAGTAAACAGGGTGGTGAGCCACACAGGAAGTCTAAGCAGTGAAGATGAAAATAGTTCAACTTTTCAGAATGCCGCACTGCATGAGAAAGCTGTACGACTTGCTTTTTCCGCGCGGTTTTAGACGCAAAATGTGAATCGCCCCTTCGTGCATTTGACTGATAATTGACAGAGGTCTGATCTTGTGTCTTCTGAAATTGTCTAATTGTGAGACCCAAACACGTGAGTTGGAGCATTGACTATGAGTTATGAATAAAAAATAAAATCAAATGTTTATTTATCATAATTGTTCATAAACGAATTAAGATGTACTTAATGATGTCCTTTTTCTCTATATTTCAGGTAAAGTTGAAGCCTTGATAACAAATGTTTGAATTTCTGAACAGGTTTTGATGGCATTTTTGCTTTGCAGCTCTGATGATGTTTACCACCAACTGGCATAAACTTTCAGGGCTTCTGTTAAATATGTAATCTAGATATTTTCTGGTTTCTCGTGGACTTCATTATCTCATAGTCCATAACGTGCAGAATGTTTTCGTGGCGCGATCAGAGACAGAGTTTACTTTGCAATGGTATAATGACAATAGCAACTACGCCTATATATTGAGATGCAGTAATCTAGTATGACAGTGGATCGATTCAAATGGATTCAAGGTGGTGTGACGGTGACACAGCGTCATCTCTCTCTCCTGGCACCGGATACACATTCACTGTGTTTGAAAGAGCCCAGAGGAGTGGATTCAACTTAACTACAGTAACGTGACTCTATCTCTTCTTGTCATTGCTATTTTGTTCTTCTCTTTGTAATGTATTGTATTTTTGTATTTCAGCCCCGTTGAATCTCAGATGAGTGTCTACGTGACAAAGTGATGAGTATACATAGTAAAAAGTTATGTTTATTATCTTAGAATGAGCTACTTCTATCTACATACACCGCGGGTCCACAAGTCACCATGTTGTTTCTACAGTAGACATTAATGGACAAACTGCTATGCAGAACGGATTTCATAAAATTATTATCGCCATCAAAGCAAAAACATGACGACATTGTTCTGTGTCAGCCAACGTAGTGTTTTGAAAGGATGAGGGAAGGGTCAACATCACCACTAGATGCAAAATTTCATACATACACTGGACCTTTAAGTTGTTTACGATTTTTAAATTGACTTATTTTTATGATCAAAATTTAAAATTCACACTTTTGCTCGCTAATATTTACTCTATTGTCAGATTTTTGTATTTATTGTTATTGCTCACAAATGAAGAATTTATTTAAGAGATACCCAACTTTATAAAAATAATTCACGTTTGTTTTGTATTTTTTTAGTTATGGCTTAAATCAAAACAAACCAACTGCAGTTTGATTGATATTAATTGGAATGCACAACACATTTATTAATTATCTCTTTTTGAACCAAACTCTTCAAATACATGTTCTGCCTCAAGCTTGGAACTGTATCGTATGATAAAACAATAAATATACTTTTTTTAAAGGTACTTGTTTTTGGTTGTTTTTTAAGAGTGAGATGCTACTTCCCTTTGGTATATCAACGTCACAACACAAAGAGTGTTTGTTACAGTGAGTTCACCATTTTATGCTGTTTGTCATGTGATGTTGCCTCGTAAACTGAGGGTGATATTTGAATTGTTGTGATAGATACAACGTCAGGTAGATGTGTTAGTTTATTAGATCTGTTTGTGCTGCTATGATCATGGCTGGAGTTGTGATGATGATGTTAATCTTCGGGTGTAATTACAGTGTGTAATGACATATGAAATGACTCTGCGTGTAGGTTATTAGACTGTAGATTAGAGGTGAACAACATGTTTTACATTAATGTAAGCCTGCCAAATTTATTAAACAAACTGTAATTATAATGCAGAAGGAGGTACATTAGTGTTGACTGGCCATTCGATAAAAATGTTATTACTCACGAAAAAGACTTGAATTGACCTTTCATTGTGACTACTGCAAAGTTTTAGTTTTGTGTAATAAGGATTTTTATAATTTTTGAAGCACATCACCATAAACTCTTAACAATTTGTGTTTGATAAAGAGAATTAGCCTTTATTTAATTTAACCTCACAATACTGTGATATGGCCACCATCTAGCCCCGGTTAAAAGTTTGGATGTAAACAGGTTCTGGTTGCATAACACTTATTTCCTTTCTATTAAAAATGTTGAAATTATATCAAAATTTCTTGTATTTACTCCTTATTTGATTAATGAAACTATTCACTGCAGGTCAGTACAGATGCCCAGACGATCCTTTCTTCTATTTGTAAGTGTAAAAAAACATATTTAGGCATTTGACCTCTTCCTTATATCTGATCTGTACTTCCCTAGTGGGTCTTCTACAATAGGCTAGTGTGTGTGCACTGTTGTTTTCCTCCATTTCAGCTTCACTAAATTCTAGCTTTGCACTTGAGGAAGCAATTGTTTTCTTATTTCAACCTCTTTCTTTTACATAGAGATTGTAATCTTGTCTCTTCAGTTCCATCGGCCGTCAGTGGTCTAAACTGTGAGTATTCTTGGACAAACAAGGCTGTGATTCTAGTATGGGATCATCCAAATGTTGTGCAGTCTATGTATCAATTTGAGGTCCAAGTAAATGGAAGAAGTCCAAAAATCATCTATGAAACATGGTATCAGATTGCTGATGTGCCATCAGTTGGGTATTTTGACATCAGCATTACATAACATTACGGATGCAGGAGAAGTGAGCCGATGTCAATCCGGTGTAAAACCAAATTAAAAGGTGAGAATCAGCAGGGATCATAACACATTACTGGATGTCTGGTCAAGAATTGTAAATGTTTAAATCATGACTACACTGAATTCAGTTAAAGCAATTTAAAAGTAGGGCGTTATGCATTTTTGCCTTAGGGGTCATTGTGGGATCTGTGGCTGTCTGTTCATAATATGTGTGCTGAGTTGCCGTGAAGTCTTCATCAGGCTCAGATCTTTCAAAAGGTTTGTATGTTAAGTGCTGTATAAAACCTGTGAAAGAGATCTATAAGAATCTAATGGTTGGTGATTGAGAGGAAACAAGTAAAATATCTAAATATGGGCTACAATTCATGTACTTCATTTGATCAAGTTGACTGTTGATCTCGTTTGGTCTTCAAGAGAGGTCGTAGTACAGACTACTAATCAGACGGTTTTTATTAATGATTCTTCTGTTAACACACAAGAAAATGGCTATGAAGACCTAGATGAAAACATACGTGTACAAGCACCTTATGAGATTTTTCGTCTCCCTCGTTGCTTTAAAGAGTCCTCAGTTCAGGGAATTAATATCTCTGATGTGGTTGTTTATGAGAATTGTTAATTGATAATGTATGTTGTTCTCTGATTGGGTAAAGTCCATACAATTTTTTGCTGGCAAGTATTCATAATCTTGGAAATAAAGCAGTTGTTTTTAAATGATCATTTGTAATAAAAAATCACACACAGCCTTGTGTAAATAAAGACCAAATCAAGGACAAGGACTGGAAAAATTCTGGTCTGTTTGTGATTGTCGGTCAGGCTAGTGGCTATATTACAATTTATTTATATTGAATTAATATTAATTTCTATTAATATTTTATGTTAATTGCATAAAGTAAATTAGGCTGAAACTACTCAACAGACACTTATGATTATTCGCAGAGGATTACTTCAAGTTAAGTTTAGGGTACGTAACGCTTTTTAAGTTGTCGCCGCTGAAACATACAAATATGAACAGAAAAAAAACTTATTTCAGATATCATACAATAACAATGATGAACAAAAGTGAAATAAACAGATTTTTTAGAAGAACAAAAAATATAGAATGAAATCCAAACAAAACACAAAACTATTCCGGTATTGTTTATTTAAAAAGATGTTGTGTTCATTTTATATAAGGAGTTAAATTACATATTTGAATTAAGGAAAGAATGTCTGATAGGAAATTGCGAGTTTTTTTACTATTATCCTTAGAACAAAGAGACATAAAACATACAACAAAAAAATAATCAAATAAAATGATAAGATGAGATAAGAGACCTGTAGGTCACATACTCTTTTCTCACTCAAGGACTACTAACAGTCCGGGAGCCGAGGTGGTCCTTTATCATTTACTCCGGTAAGATTATCCAGCACCACAGTGAGCTGCTGTAAGCAACTCTGAGAGTGGGAGTAAGACGTGAATATCATCATACATTTCTGTAATATGCCCAGTAAGTCTATAGGCTTTAACATTTGGTCCTTGTTCAGAGATCTGTTTCTCTGGTTTGTGTTTGTAGGGTGATTTTTATTATAGGGTGATTTTTATGGACTTTCTGACTTCAAAAAGTCCATAAAAATGACTTTGTGAGTTTTCTGTCATTGTTGGTGTAACATCAGTGACAAGTTCCTATGAAAGGCTTATTTTCCATGATGATGGCTAAGTCACCTCAAAACTAACAAGATGAGGCACACCAACATCTGTACATTACACTGATAAACGTGTTTTTTTCAAATAAATCTTTCATTCTGAAATAAAACAAAGCAACACCAATGAATCCTTTAAAGAACCACACTAAAAACCGACATTCTCAAATAAAATGTCTAATTTATATTAAGAAAAGGGACACTCAACATGTGTGTGCTTGAACAGAGCGGATTCTTTGTTGACCTTTGACCCTGTAAGTACTTTCCTGCATATCTTTATTCTTTCAAAATTATAGTTTGTGTCTCCAATAACACCAATGACACAAAATCAAAGGACATTTATTTTTTTAATGATTTGTATTAATTAATAATTATTTTCGTTTGCAATTTGATGCATTAAGTAGGCCCTATACTTGTGTTTAATTGGTTAACTTAATTTAAAAAGAAATGAAAAAATGTTTACACACCAGTTACACATAGGGAGGTGCAGTGTCTATTTCTCATTATAAGGTCATATTGATTTGTTTAAGACGTGCATTTGTGACACCTAGTGGCAAAAAAAGTTATAACACTGTAGTCTAGAACGTCACCGGAAGTTTAAGGTGATAGAAAGAGGTGGCGATCGGCGTTCAGAGTCGCGTTGTTGTTTGTTTGAATACTTGTTATAGATTCGGCCGTAAATCACCAATTTTATTCTAATAACATCTGCAATTATTCTGTTGGATTAATTTCATGGTTAATGGTGGATCTTTTACATTTGAAAATTGATGTTATGTCTTAAAATCAATGGGGATCTAAAGGCTAAAATATTTACGGAGTTGTGCTGTTGTTTCCATATACAAGCACGTCATTAATGCACATTCATTGTTTATTTTGCTGTTGAAATGTGTCGGCGAATGTTTTTAAATGTGTAAGTTGTAAGATACTAAACAATGATTTGATATATTCTAATCATTATATAATTGGTACTTTGTGTTTTCTCTTTCAGATTTACAATAAGTCAAGTGAAGTGTGCATTACACAAGATAAGAAGAACGTGTGATGGAACCAGGCCCGGTTCCTGCAGGTGCAAAAGGGTGGGCTAGATATCATGGGTGGGCATTTACCACACACAGTAAATAGCCCCCAATAAAAAACTAAGAGACCATTTCTGAAAGATATTTATTTTCTGATAAGAATGTGTTGTGGTAAAATTATCACTTTTGTTTATTTCTGTGAACGTCCGACAACATTTCAACCAAATTTCTTATAAAATTGCAGGAAATGAACTGGAGAAAATAACTTGTCAAAACAACTGAAAAGACTCTGCGTTTTTATAACAGAAATATCGCAAAAACAACTAAACAAGTTAATATAGTTTTAAGCAACACAAAACTAGTGTTTGTAAATGCTAGATAAAGTAAAAAAAATGTTTTATGAAACAACCCTTTTTTGCCGATTGTCACTCTTTTGTTTGTTAACAGCACCAAATAAGACCCCAAAAACTCCCGTTATAATAAATGAATCAGACCCTACTGCACAATTACTTTTATCTGATGTTTATAATAAACTCAAAGTAAACGTGCAGTGCGCCTAAAAATCCTTTGCACAATATTTTGTTCCACCATAGCTTGTGCATGCGTCTCTATTACAAACTAAAGCCAATAGAAAAAGACTGCAATTTTTGGTGTTATTTTCTTTTTTCATTGGGTGGGCAAGACGTTAAGGAGGGCTTGTGTCCGATCATTTCTCTCTTTTCCTATTTGTTTTATTTGCTGGCTCTGCCATTGTGATGGTTTGGAGGCTTTTCTTGAACTAGACTGTTTCGTCTTGTTGGTAGATGTTGGCTAACTTTACCCAAGCATCGAGTAAATCATAACGTAAAGCAGATGATGGATAGGGCTTGTTTACCTACCCGCACACCAAAGTTACAAGTGTGATTTTTGCAGAAAGAGGGCTGCTCAGGTAGCAGCTGCAGCAAAGTTCATCCAGTTAATAGTTGTCCTACCACTCAAATAATTTTAGAGAGATTGACTGCTCGTTGTTGCTTTAAGAGATTCACAAATAAATGGTATTACTACTACTGTATATTTCACAATAGAAAACAAATACAGCCTCTGACAATGTTTAATTTAATCTGCATTTCTCAATGTATTGTGTCCGTTCCAATCCAGTGTCTGATGAATTTCAACATAATCAAACCTCAGTCTAGTGACATTATGTCATCTTAGACTGACACATGACCTTTAAATCTATGTTATCACGTTAAAAAATGTACAAATGTACATGTCCAAATATACCGTTCACAGAACAAAACAAAAATAATTTTACCTAAACACGCCTATAAATAGTAAATTCAAAAACACTGAAAATAATTTTAAACGGTGTCTTAATTTTTACTAAGGCTGTATATCATTATGTACAGTTGAAAGAAAAAGTATGTGAACCTTTGGGCTTAATATCTGGTTGAACCTCCTTTGACAGCAATAACCTCAACCAAACGTTTCCTATAGTTGCAGATCAGACCTGCACAAAGGTCAGGAGAAATTTTGGACCATTCCTCTTTACAAAAGTGTTTCAGTTCAGCAATATTCTTGGGATGTCTGGTGTGAATCGCTCTCTTGAGGTCATGCCACAGCATCTCAATCGGGTTGAGGTCAGGACTCTGACTGGGCCACTCCAGAAGGCGTATTTTCTTCTGTTGAAGCCATTCTGTTGTTGATTTACTTCTATGCTTTGGGTCGTTGTCATGTTGCATCGTCCATACTCTGTTAAGCTTCAGTTGGCGGACAGATGGTCTTAAGTTTTCCTGCAAAATGTCTTTATAAACTTTGGAATTCATTTTTCCATCGATGACAGTAATCCGTCCAGGGCCTGAGGCAGCAAAGCAGCCCCAAACCATGATGCCCCCTTCACCAGATTTCACAGTTGGGATGAGGTTTTGATGTTGGTGTGCTGTGCCTTTTGTTCTCCACACATAGAGTTGTGTGTTCTTTCCAAACAACTCAATTTTGGTTTCATCTGTCCACAGAATGTTTTGCCAGTAGTGCTGTGGAACATCCAGGTGCTCTTTTGCAAACTTCAAAAGTGCTGCAATGTTTTTTTTGGACAGCAGTGGCTTCCTCCGTCCGGTCCTCCCATGAAGTCCATTCTTGTTTAATGTTTTCCTTATTGTAGATTTGTCAACAAAAATGTTAGCATGTGCCAGAGATTTCTGTAAGTGTTTAACTGACACTCTAGGATTCTTCTTCACCTCATTGAGCATTCTGCGCTGTGCTCTTGCAGTCATCTTTACAGGACGACCACGCCTAGGGAGTGTAGCAACAGTGCTGAACTTTCTCCATTTTTAGACAATCTGTCTTACCGTGGACACATGGACATCAAGTCTTTTAGATATACTTTTGTAGCCCTTTCCAGCTTTATGTAAGTCAACAATTCTTGATCGTAGGTCTTCTGAGAGCTCTGTTGTGTGAGGCATGGTTCACATCAGACAACGCTTCTTCAGAACAGCAAACTCAAAACTGGTGTGTGTTTTTTATAGGACAGGCCAGCTTTAGTCAACACATCCAATCTCATCACATTGATTGGACCCCAGGTTGGCTGACTTCTGGCTCCAATTAGCTCTTGGAGAAGTCATTAGCCTAGGGTTTCACATACTTTTTCCACCCTGCACTATGAATGTTTACATGTGTTCAATAAAAACATGAAAACGTATAATGTTTGTGCGGTATTAGTTTAAGCAGACTGTGTTTCTCTATTGTTGTGACTTAGATGAAGATCAGAACACATTTTATGACCAATTTATGAAGAAATCCAAGTAAGCCCAAAGGGTTCACATACTTTTTCTTTCAACTGTATATATTATGTGTCCAAACATGAATTTACAGGAAACTGAATGTATACTGTCTTCCTCTCTATTTTGTTCTCAGGTCTGGCTGATGTTGAAAGTGTCTCGGTATTGAACTGCACTGAAAATGAAATAACAATGGAATGGAATAAAGTGCACAACATCAAAAATTATGTTTAAGTGATATTGACTGATAACATAAAGAGTTTCATCAGAGGGTCTGATAACGTTTCTGTAGTCAGACAAACGGTTTCCTCTCTCTATCCTGGACGGATACACTACTTTATGCTCCACGCTGTATTAAACAGAGAAATGAGTGCTGGATATATTTTCCATGCAGCTACAGGTGAGACTGTTTTCAGTTCCTTTAGTTCTTATAAAAACATATTTTTTAGAACACACACCAAGTCATCCTCTCTTTTTGTTTTTGTATTGTGCAAAATCCGTTGTTCTCTATTCGAGCTCCCCAAAATTTGAACGATGTGACTGTACAACGTCGAAAGGATACAAGTATAACGCTGAAGTTCTGCGACACAAAGCGTGTCATAGGAAACAGCCATGTTTATAATCTAAAATACGGAGAAATCGAGGCTTAATTATTATGGTGTCCTTGGTCATTATGGTCCAGATACTGAATATCTCTTAGATAATTATTTTGAGCATTATTATGAAGACACGTATACAGTAACATCTCTCTCTCCTGGAACCAAATACAACTTTACTCTCTACTCAGTTTTGAATGGTGTGAGGGGCCGTTGATATCAGTTCACTGCCGAGACCAGCAAGTCATATTATAAATATATCCTCCACATTTGTCAAGTTCCGTGCTCTTGTAACCAGTTTGAGTATCTTTGAATACATCTTTCACAGCTCCATCAAAAGCCAACGGCCTTCACTGCGAGTATTCGTGGATGGGGAGTATTAGAACTCTGAATTGGGATGCTCAGTTTGGATTGAGATCTGAATTTGAGCTTCGGGTCAACAGTGGAATTCCAGAACAGGTGAACGTCACAAGATATCAGATTGATGATGTGCCTTCAGCTGTACAGTATGACTTCACTGTGACATCACTTTCTAAAGATGGGAGAAGTAGTCCAGTGTCAATCACATGTCAAACCAACAAATCAGGTGCATTTTCATAATACTGTTCATTACAGCCTGATATCTAAAAACATGTAAACACAAGAAGCCTTTGGTTGCATTATTGATGAAAGTTGTGATACGAAATTAAATGCAAAAAATTATTATATCCCACCTGTTACGTATTCTTATATTTTTGGCTTTTCTTTCTTCACAGGTGCAATTACAGTATGTGTGTTGATTGTTCTTTTAATAATTGTGTTGCTTGTATGTATGGGAGTCTTCTGCAAGTATAGAAGATTTGATTTCAGAAGGTCAGTTTTTTCTGTTTGGTTAACTTTTTTCTAATGTGAATGATGCATTTAAAAAACACAGTCCATTTATATTGTCATAGATGTATTTTGGGAGAACGGGTGAATGAGCGGAACGCTGCTGATCAGCCACTGGATCGGATCTATGTAAACACATCCACTCGCAACACTCCAGAGAATCACAATTCAAGTGTTGAATCAGAGAGTAAAGACAGCGGGGAGATCAATCATTATGAAGCCCCTGATGTGATCGTATGAATACTATTGTAACACTTCTTATATATCCAATTACTTAAATCTATTCACATTTACTTCAGCTCAGTTTAAAGATTAACAAATGTCCTGATGTTAATATAATAAAATCGTCCTCACAGTACTTACCATTGTTGTTTATAAAGAGGCTTCTGTGTGATCAAAAAAGTAGAATACAGAAGCATGAAGGAAAAACCCATAAACATTTGCCTCTCTGGTTTCCATGTTAAAATATAACTCACATTTGACAGACACTCCCTTTAGAAGGTTTGATAAAAAGACGATGCACATATATGAATATGACAAGAATATGTGGTTCATGCACGTAAAAATGATATCTACTGCTATAAGTAATATTGCATTGGGGTTTAAAAAACTTAAGTCTAGATTTAAAATTGCTTATAAAATAGATACATTTTGTTTTATATTCACTTATTAATTATAATATTTTGACGTTTGCTCTCTGATATTTACTCAATTGTTTTATTTGTATTGTTGAATTTATTGATATCACTTACAAACATTTTCTGTTCTGCACTGTATCATAGAATCAAACAATAAACCGTTTTTAAAGGTATTTTTTCTAAGTGTAAGTTTTTACTCTCGTGACATCATGTCCATTTATCATGTCAGCTGACCCAGGTTTAAAATATGTCATATGAAAAATCATACACGAATGCTTGTGTGTCACATCAGGGCTTTCAAGTTTCCGAGTGAGATTTTGGCGACGGCGAGGGTTTGGGTTTGGGTGGGGACGGGGGTCTGATCTGAAAAACGGGAAGCATAAATTTGTACAAATAAGAAAATATTTATTTAATTCAGCATTTCTTAGTGCAGGTTTGTATGTGTGTGTGTGTGAGAGAGATAGAGATAGTTAGTGTTGTTTATTGTAGGTATTGGTAGAAGGTTTTGAGGTCTTCAGCACAGGGGTTGGTGGCTCTCATTTGAAACACTGTGGTTCCAGCCGGGGTTGCCGCCAGATATTCTAGGCCCTATGGAAACCAAAATTTCTGGGCCCCTACAAATAGGAAAATAAAAAGGGGGTCTGCTCTTCTGGGCCCTAAATCAGCCTGGGCCCTTAGAATCGTCCTTTACAGCGCCCATAGTTCCAGCACAGCCATTTTCAATGTCATGATGGATGACAGAGTTCCATATAGTGCCAAGCTGTTCCTGGTTTTGGTTTTATTTAGTCAAAAGTGGATTTGTACGTCATGTGAAGTTAAAACCAAAGCAGCTACCTGGCAAACCAATAACCAAAATCTGTCTTTTATATTGGAAACAGAAATTGAATAATTATGGATTGAAGGTTGATGGACATTTTTCTTTCACATAAACTTTGATCTATTAAAGATCATAAGATCTATTAAAGCATATTAAAGAACAAGTGCTGCCTGAAGTGCATTTTACTTTCAAGTTAAATTCTGAACTGGACTAAATTTCTTTAAGTAAAACTTATGTCTTTTTTACTGTATATTCAAGAGTATATTTAATCTAACTTGTAACAAAGCTTCTGACTCCTTGTATCAAACACCAGTCACTAATAAAGATTAACAGTATTAATGTCAATATATAAAACAGTATCATATGAAACAGCTTAACTTGACACTTTAACAGTTGAAAACGGTTTCATTTTTTAAAGATTTTTAATCTTTCATAAGATCATCAAAAGCAGACAATGCACCATCAATTCCTGTGACTATAGTTGTCATGTCATCGTCCTTCAAAGGTTTCATCATTTAGTTTTATTGATGCTTACTTGACAACAACAGATACATGAAACAAATACAAAAATGAAAACAACAAAACAACAAAAACAACATTTTATACATACAAAATAAATAAATAAAAGGTCTAAAGAAACACATGATGCACAACTTTCAAAATATTGACAAAGCTCAAATTTTAAATGTGTAATAATTACCCTCAGTGTTGTATTGTGAACTCATTTTTGGTAAAAAATAAAATAATAAATCTCGTTTTGTTGTGCACCAGTGGACCACCGTATGTTTTACCGTCTTATTAAAACAATGTTGTCATGGATACACCTTATCTCAGTGTATACTTATAAAAATAAAACCCTTGTGGCCCTTGACTCTGATTGGCTAATCGGAGTTCTTATTCATGGTAGAATTCCCCTGCACCCCCCCCCCCCCGGTTTTTTAGTCTTGTTGCTTTAACAAGTTTTGCTTTCAGCATTCTCTGCTACTCGCGCTCTCAAACGGTCGACGAATTTCTCTTTGCAAACAGTGAATATGGGGCAGAAATTTGGTAAAGGAGTTGTGCATCGGAGCGGTGTGTCCGAACAATGTACACCATCGACCGATTGGGAAAGAGATGAGGGTGAATTATTTTGGACGTGGAGAGCTATTCCACCGAGAGCAAGTCATGTTAGAAATAATTCGCCTGCGAATCGTGCAAGTGCAGAAAATGATTTATTTTGGTCTTTGGGATCAAACAAAGATCAAGATGAGAGTTGTGAAGCAGAAGACAAGGAAGTCGACTTATTCTGGACGTGGAGAACGACTCTGGATGAGGAGAGACCTCCTGTTACTGATGTAACGTTGGTCTCTGTCTCTGTGGCAGCCGAAGGTCAATAATATGTCATTACTTTGTTTACCTTCGCTTGAAATGTTTAGGGTCCAGATCACTTGTTAACATCTTTCTGTGAGATGCTTAAAAACATTCAATGAGTTCCTGTCAATCTACGTTTGAATACTTCAAGCATGATTTGCTCCATGTCACACAATGCGCAAAACCCAATGTATAATATGTTTGCACAAATATATATTTTTGTCTAAGTTACAACACCTAAGCATACACAAGTGACCCTAAACTTTTGAACATGAAAAGTGTTATGAAGGATTATGACCGCAAATCAATAGTTTATGAAGGTTATCATCTTAAAGATGTGTGAACTGCTTCACAATATTTTAATCAAACTTTAATGTTTAATAACTAATGATTTGATATATAACGTAAATCTTTTAATTCACTGGATAAAATGACTTCAGTTTTGAAGTCTGGATGTTGTCAGTCTCTCTGAGTCTCCTCTGTGTTTCGCGCCCTTTCCTCTCGTTATTTCCTGTTATTTAGTTCTTAATTGTTAGTCTATGTTTATGTAAATGTTATAGTTAGTCTTGTTTAGTGTAGTGAGTCTTTTATTCCTGTAGCACACTTTATGTTATGTTGTTTTACCCCCTCGTGGGTTTTTGTTTTCCTCTTTTGTATTTATTGTTAAATGTCTTGTTAACCTGCTGTCTGCGTCTGGGTCCTCTGTCCTCTGAACCATGACACTTTTGTTGAGAATCGGAGTGAAATCTGTACTGTGAAACTCTCCTGTCACTTTTCAATATCCTGCAATCAAAAGGATTGATTATTAATGTACGTGTTCCTCATTCCATAAATATTCTCATAATTTGATTGTGTTTGAACTCGTTCCCCTCTACAGATGAGATGTCCGGACAGGGTTTCATTCCAGAGATCCTGGAAAATCCGGAAACTCTCGACGGTGGCCCGGAGATCCTCACCAGTCAGGATCCACTCCCAGATATGGAGAATCCAGTCTTTTCTGACTCTCAAATGCAATTTGGGTTGGATTTGGACAGCGGTGATGTTCAAAATCCAGGCCCAAATGAGGCAGACGGGGGTGCAGAAATCCAGCAATCTCAATCAGTCGGTCAGTCTGAAGAGAAGCTGGAAGATGAGGAGATCTCTGGTGTGATCTTTCAGGGTGAGTTTACTTCCAAAATCCCAACATACACATAAACACTTTTGCTCGTATGTAATTGGAACAAATATTGTTAAAATGGTTTTAATGTTGACTACATTTATGGATCTCTTTTAATAGAGATCAACTCCAGCATGTATAAGGTCGGTGAACTGCTGGCGGTAGACAGTTCAGTATCTGTCTATGAAGGAACCCGTGTGCAGGATGACTTGAAGGTTTGTTTTTTATTTACTTGCGGTAAATACCCAGAAAATAGTTTTTCATCTGTTTTGTGCTCATCTGTTTAATATCTCACTCTATCCTTTAAAAACCTTCTCAATGTATTTTATGTCCACTATTTACTGCACGACTTGACTGTTAATCATATCTTTCTTTTGTTGATCAGGTGCTAGTGAAATACATTAACACCATGGAGCGGGTGGATTATATCTTCATCGTAAGTAGTACCTGTTCCTCTTCAACTGAAAACATCTTCCTCACTTTTAACATTCACATATTGTCTTGAGTTTTTCCAAAATTGAAATTTGTCTGTCTTCCAGCCGGGTTATCCTGCACCCCTTCCCCGTCAGGTGGGTCTTCACCTACTTGCCTGTCAGGGAGACGTCGTTCATGAGATTCTGCAGCTCGTGGACTGGCAGGAGTTTCCCGACCGCCTGGTCATGGTGCTGGAGCGCCCTTCTCCTTGTGAGGGTTTAGACGAGTTTCTCGCCAGTAAAGGGGGAGAGCTTGATGAGCTGTCCGCCAAGGAGATCATGTGGCAGGCAACCTGGGCTGCCCACATGTGCTGCAAGCGGGGTGTTTTCCATCGGGATATCAAGCTGAAGAACTTCTTCATAAAAGCAGACACCCTGGACCTCAAGCTTGACAACTTTGGGTGCGGAGAGCTGCTTCATAAGTCTGCCTACAAGACTTTTACAGGTATGTCAGACACATGGCCGTTTGTATAAATAAGATGACATCATTCAGATTCAGTGCTAGGCTCACTTTTAGTGGCTACGAAATGCTGTGGCAATTTAAACGGTGACGTGAATCTGTTTTCTTTAGGAACGAGAGATTATTTCTGCCCTGAGTTCTTCCGAACGGGCGAATACTATGGAAAGCCGGCGACGGTGTACTCGCTCGGGGTGCTGTTGTTTGCAATGTTGCGCGGGAAATTCCCCGACTGCAATGACAGGAACTCGATCTGGTCTAAAGACGGCTTGACTGAAGGTGAGATCTTCATCATACCAACTGTAGTTCTGAATGATAGAAAAAATAACGATTTGATAAAAGAATTGAATAAGATGATGAATGAGAGCAGGTGTGACGTTTATATTGACATTCAGATAAACTCACGGTTTAAGGTAATAATCGCCTCTTCCATCTTTCTGAACAGAATGCTGCAGTTTGCTGGAAGACTGTCTCCAGGAGGATCCAGATAGGCGAATTCGTCTGAAAAATATCTTCAAACACAAGTGGTTCCAGGTATGGAGCACCTAGCAAAGAAATGGGTTTTGATTTTAGTTGTTGGTTTATTCTGTAATCTGAAAGTCAACATATGTCAATATCATATATTTGTACACAACACCACTTTTATTATTGTTCATTTCAGGTCAAAGATCCTGTTGACGGCCTCCAGACTCCCGTCCGCTCTGAAAACAAGGATCTCATTCTGTATCGAGAATTGATGTCTAAAGTGGAGTTGGAGGAAAACAATCCCGGTGTTGACGTTCAGGGTGAGTTTACTTTCACAATCCCAGCACGATTTAACATTTTTAAAAGGTAAGTATTGCTAATGTTTGGTAATTCATGTCTGCTGAATTTATCTTTTAACAGAAATAAATCGGAACCAGTATGAAATCGGCAAAATGCTGGGGGAAGGCGGCTTTGGAAAAGTCTATGAGGGAACCCGTGTGCAGGATGGCTTGAAGGTTTTAGTTTTTTTCTGTCTTGTCTTCATCTTTTTTTATATCTAGCCCTATTCTTTTCATACCTTAATGTGTCCTTTTTAATGTATGATAGTGGAGTTGTGTTCAGGATGAATGCTTACGCAAATCCATTTTTTGTTCCGTTGATCAGGTGGCAGTGAAAATTGTCTGGAAGAACGAGTATGTAATCAATGATTACATCGACATCGTAAGTAGCTTGTGTTGTCATTCAATTAACAACAACTTCATAGTTTAAGTACACAAACGGAAGTTTGTTTAAGATTGTGATAAATCCTTGTTTGATAAAAAAAATTGTGTTTCTTCTAGCCCGGTTATCCTGTACTCCTTCCTCGAGAGGTTGGTCTTCAAATGCTGGCCTGTGAGGGAACATATGTTCCTTCGATCATCCAGTTACTGGACTGGGAGGACCGTCTGGACCACTACGTCATGGTCCTGGAGCGCCCTTCTCCCTGTGAGGATGTGTTGAGTTTCATGAACCACTCAGGAGGCAAACTCGACGAGAATACGGCGCAGGTTATCTTGGGGCAAGCGACAGAAGCTGCTGAAATCTGCTGCATGCGGGGGGTCTTCCATCGAGACATAAAAGTGGAAAACATCCTCATTAACCCGAACACGATGGAGGTCAAGCTGATCGACTTCGGATGTGGCGCTCTGTTTAAAAACTCGGATTACACAGATTTTATGGGTATGTTTTATCACTTTCCATTACAAACAGGCATTTACATAAATACTAGATGAAATTTGCAGATAGTGGCTCTGCTCACTTTTGACACATCACATTTATTGCACGCTAATCTGTTCTCCTCAGGCACAGACGTCTACTTATGCCCTGAGTTCTTCCTAACGGGCGAGTACTATGCAAAGCCAGCGACGGTGTACTCGCTTGGGGTGCTGTTATTTGTCATGCTCTGCGGGAAATTCCCTCGCATTGATGACCTGGACCAGATCCATGAGAGGAGGTGGTGCAAAGAAGGCTTGACTATAGGTGAGATCCTCATCAGACCAACTTTTGTTCTGAATGATAGAAAACAGAACGAGTGCTTTCATAAAATAATTGAATAAGATGATGAATGATTGGAGCTGTGATATTCAGATGAACTCACGGTTCGGGATGATAATCGTCTTTTGTCTTTCTGAACAGAATGCTGCCGGTTGGTTGAGGATTGTCTGCAAAGGAATCCAGAAAAGCGGATCCAGCTGGAAGAGATCTTTGAGCACAAGTGGTTTAAGGTACTGTGTTTTAGCTTTCTTTGCATCTGTTTCAGATGTGGTTTATGCTCTTTGTACCAAGCAAACTTGTCATTGTCATAAAACATGTGTTTTGTTTATTTCAGATCAGCAAGCCTTAGGAATGTAATGAATGGAACGTCAGGTGTTAGGACCAATAGGGGTGTATTCATGACCTACAAAGTATGTCATGCGGCACACCGTTAAGTTGGTAAGTTGCCTGATAACCTCAAATTGTGGTTCCAATGTAAATAACCATAGCAACTTCTGCTCCAGAGCAGGGCTCAAGAAAATGAATCTATCACGCAAAAAACCTAGGACTACTTTGAATAAGTAGGTTTTGCATTGAAGCTAGACACGTAACGCTTGACATATCAAGCGATCTCTAAAAAAAAGTAATAGTGGTGCAACATAAAAATATTTTTATTCACATAAGATAGAACTGCTTTTTTATCTAGTCTGTGCAAATCCAGCGTCAGGCTTTGCCTTGTTCACAAAGGAATCCGTGGTGAAATGAAGCCAGCAAACACTCAGTTTACCCACGTGAAAACAACGTTTTCATATCTCAAGTAATTTCAATACTTTACTACTGTATACGTGCAGTACAGAAGCGTTTTGGCTCCAGTTAAAGAGGGTTAGAGTTGGGTCAGAGCCGATGGTGGAGCGGTTCGTGTTCTGACATATGGCGCCGGTGCGTCCCGGGCGACCCGAGTTAGAATCCCGGCTCGTGGTCCTTTCCCGACCCCACCCCCTCTCTCAACCACGTCGCTTCATGTCCTCTCCAAAAATTACTGTCTGTCCAATAAAGGCAAAAATATAATTTATTGGTTATACTTGATCAATTGTTTATTGTCATACGAAATTGTTCAAACTCAAGCTTGTCAAGCATTCATTTAGACTCAATACAGTAATTGTGTCGACATCGCTAATATGATTTAATTTAAGGCAGATGAAACGCACATGATCAGAACACAGCTTGTTCACTTGGAAAAATAAAAACAGTGCGGCCTTTACTTATTATTATTATTATTATTATTATGAGGTACTCATACTTCTGATCATATTTTTTTCCAGGCACATTTAAAAAAAATCCTAACCACATCAATCTACTATTAATTGTGTTTATAATCATTTATAAGTGGTTTATTAATGGTTAACAAAGTCTTGGAGTGAGAAATGAAAGACAAAAAATTACCAATAAGAAAAAAAAATATGAATAAATGCATGCATACATAAGTAAATAAACACTGACATTTATAATTAAATATCAATTCAGGCAAAAATAAATAAATAGATAAATAAATAAATAGATCTGTCAACAATATTTACTTTGTACCTTTTATTTGTATGTATTTCTGTGTCTGTAAGTTAATGAGATAGGCTGTCCTTCTCAATGCAGGATAGGGTATTTGCACATGTCACGTTACTGCGTTTAAGTATCGCGAAGTACGGATGGTGGCCATGAAGTATTTTCTGCTCTACAAAGGAATCGCACAATCTCAAAATGCCTTATTTTGCGTTGTTTATGGTTGCCTAAATCGGTTCTTATTGTGTGGCAAACGTTGCTATTCATAAGGGTTAAAATACAAGATTGAAAAACACAGGAAAAGTGGCTTGTAAACTTGTCTGCGACGAGATGAACAGAGTCTGATAATAGGGACTTTCTAACACGCATTAAATGCCTAAACAACGACAAGGAAAACACAACATTCTGTCAAACCTTACTTGTAATAAACTCTTGGTTCTGTCAAAACATCGATTCCTCAAGGATAAATCTTACGTTAAGCATTAATCATTTTAGCCTGATTTCCCCCTTAGAACTATAAGGACACCGCATACCGTGGCTCAAGGCAGCTGAGAACATAAAACGTTTCTGTTATCGTGTTGATTTGATTTCAGTGATAAACAAATTTATTGAATGTATTTCATTTGGTTTTCCATGGTCGTTCTTTAAACCACGTTAGCTTGATGTGATATTTATCTGTAAAGGCTCGTTCTCTTGACAGAAGCTATAGTTTATAGTTTATTTATCAATCTATGAGTCTCTTGATTGTCCTCAATGTGAAAAGAGGAATCAACATTACTGCTGGACATGAGTCAAATATCCAGAAATGCTGAAAAAGCAAAGATTGTGGAGGACTTGGGTGATTGTTTTGCATATCAGTGGACAGTCTAATGACTCATGACAAACAAGAAACCCTTAAACAACTATGACTAAACATAAAAACTGTCATTGATTGTTTATGTAACATCATACAGTATTAAAATGTTGCCAGCCTATGCCAGCGTAACATTTTCAGCCAACTTTAATGGCTCACAGAATATTTTCTGTAAAGATTATATGGACAAACAAAATGTCCACTGAAAGAACAGCGTCTCAGCTTTTAAACAAAAGAAACCGAATATCTTCATCTTCATTGGTCCGTTCTTTTATCACTCCGTAGATGTGGGTAGGTTTCTTCAAAAATTCCTCATATTGATCAAACAGCTGAGATAATTAAAGTTTTGTTTCAAAGATTCCGCCCAGATTACACTCAGAACAATCATTAAAAACCGCTAAAACATATACGTTCTGGGATTCTGTACTTTTTTCCAAAGGTGTGTAAAAGCGCCACCTGCTGTAAAACAGTACAAACACCGATTTCTGTAATAACTCGTCTTTGGCGGGGAACCGTTTTCTTTTAAATGACGAGATAACTCGTCAATGGCGGTGAAAGAGTAAACAGGGTGGTGAGCCACACAGGAAGTCTAAGCAGTGAAGATGAAAATAGTTCAACTTTTCAGAATGCCGCACTGCATGAGAAAGCTGTACGACTTGCTTTTTCCGCGCGGTTTTAGACACAAAATGTGAATCGCCCCTTCGTGCATTTGACTGATAATGGGCAGAGGTATGATCTTGTGTCTTCTGAATTTGTCTAATTGTGAGACCCAAACACGTGAGTTGGAGCATTGACTATGAGTTATGAATAAAAAATCAAATCAAATGTTTATTTATCATAATTGTTCATAAACGAATTAAGATGTACTTAATGATGTCCTTTTTCTCTATATTTCAGGTAAAGTTGAAGCCTTGATAACAAATGTTTGAATTTCTGAACAGGTTTTGATGGCATTTTTGCTTTGCAGCTCTGATGATGTTTACCACCAACTGGTATAAACTTTCAGGGCTTCTGTTAAATATGTAATCTAGATATTTTCTGGTTTCTCGTGGACTTCATTATCTCATAGTCCATAACGTGCAGAATGTTTTCGTGGCGCGATCAGAGACAGAGTTTACTTTGCAATGGTATAATGACAATAGCAACTACGCCTATATATTGAGATGCAGTCATCTAGTATGACAGCGGATCGATTCAAATGGATTCAAGGTGGTGTGACGGTGACACAGCGTCATCTCTCTCTCCTGGCACCGGATACACATTCACTGTGTTTGAAAGAGCCCAGAGGAGTGGATTCAACTTCACTACAGTAACGTGACTCTATCTCTTCTTGTCATTGCTATTTTGTTCTTCTCTTTGTAATGTATTGTATTTTTGTATTTCAGCCCCGTTGAATCTCAGATGAGTGTCTACGTGACAAAGTGATGAGTATACATAGTAAAAAGTTATGTTTATTATCTTAGAATGAGCTACTTCTATCTACATACACCGCGGGTCCACAAGTCACCATGTTGTTTCTACAGTAGCCATTAATGGACAAACTGCTCTGCAGAACGGATTTCATAAAATTATTATCGCCATCAAAGCAAAAACATGACAACATTGTTCTGTGTCAGCCAACGTAGTGTTTTGAAAGGATGGGGGAAGGGTCAACATCACCACTAGATGCAAAATTTCATACATACACTGGACCTTTAAGTTGTTTACGATTTTTAAATTGAATTATTTTTATGATCAAAATTTAAAATTCACACTTTTGCTCGCTAATATTTACTCTATTGTCAGATTTTTGTATTTATTGTTATTGCTCACAAATGAAGAATTTATTTAAGAGATACCCAACTTTATAAAAATAATTCACGTTTTGTTTTGTATTTTTTTAGTTATGGCTTAAATCAAAACAAACCAACTGCAGTTTGATTGATATTAATTGGAATGCACAACACATTTATTAATTATCTCTTTTTGAACCAAACTCTTCAAATACATGTTCTGCCTCAAGCTTGGAACTGTATCGTATGATAAAACAATAAATATACTTTTTTTAAAGGTACTTGTTTTTGGTTGTTTTTTAAGAGTGAGATGCTACTTCCCTTTGGTATATCAACGTCACAACACAAAGAGTGTTTGTTACAGTGAGTTCACCATTTTATGCTGTTTGTCATGTGATGTTGCCTCGTAAACTGAGGTTGATATTTGAATTGTTGTGATAGATACAACGTCAGGTAGATGTGTTAGTTTATTAGATCTGTTTGTGCTGCTATGATCATGGCTGGAGTTGTGATGATGATGTTAATCTTCGGGTGTAATTACAGTGTGTAATGACATATGAAATGAATCTGCGTGTAGGTTATTAGACTGTAGATTAGAGGTGAACAACATGTTTTACATTAATGTAAGCCTGCCAAATTTATTAAACAAAATGTAATTATAATGCAGAAGGAGGTACATTAGTGTTGACTGGCAATTCGATAAAAATGTTATTACTCACGAAAAAGACTTGAATTGACCTTTCATTGTGACTACTGCAAAGTTTTAGTTTTGTGTAATAAGGATTTTTATAATTTTTGAAGCACATCACCATAAACTCTTAACAATTTCTGTTTGATAAAGAGAATTAGCCTTTATTTAATTTAACCTCACAATACTGTGATATGGCCACCTCGACAATGTCTTTGTGTGACTGTGACATCTAGCCCCGGTTAAAAGTTTGGATGTAAACAGGTTCTGGTTGCATAACACTTATTTCCTTTCTATTAAAAATGTTGAAATTATATCAAGCGAAATACAAAATTTCTTGTATTTAACTCTTATTTGATTAATGAAACTATTCACTGCAGGTCAGTACAGATGCCCAGACGATCCTTTCTTCTATTTGTAAGTGTAAAAAAACATATTTAGGCATTTGACCTCTTCCTTATATCTGATCTGTACTTCCCTAGTGGGTCTTCTACAATAGGCTAGTGTGTGTGAACTGTTGTTTTCCTCCATTTCAGCTTCACTAAATTCTAGCTTTGCACTTGAGGAAGCAATTGTTTTCTTATTTCAACCTCTTTCTTTAACATAGAGATTGTAATCTTGTCTCTTCAGTTCCATCGGCCGTCAGGGGTCTAAACTGTGAGTATTCATGGACGAACAAGGCTGAGATTCTAGTATGGGATCATCCAAATGTTGTGCAGTCTATGTATCAATTTGAGGTCCAAGTAAATGGAAGAAGTCCAAAAATCATCTATGAAACATGGTATCAGATTGCTGATGTGCCGTCAGTTGGGTATTTTGACATCAGCATTACATAACATTACGGATGCAGGAATAGTGAGCCGATGTCAATCCGGTGTAAAACCAAATTAAAAGGTGAGAATCAGCAGGGATCATAACACATTACTGGATGTGTGGTCAAGAATTGTAAATGTTTAAATGATGACTACACTGAATTCAGTTCTTAAGGCAATTTAAAAGTAGGGCGTTATGCATTTTTGCCTTAGGGGTCATTGTGGGATCTGTGGCTGCTGTGGCTGTCTGTTCATAATATGTGTGCTGAGTTGCCGTGAAGTCTTCATCAGGCTCAGATCTTTCAAAAGGTTTGTATGTTAAGTGCTTTATAAAACCTGTGAAAGAGATCTATAAGAATCTAATGGTTGGTGATTGAGAGGAAACAAGTAAAATATCTAAATATGGGCTACAATTCATGTACTTCATTTGATCAAGTTGACTGTTGATCTCGTTTGGTCTTCAAGAGAGGTCGTAGTACAGACTACTAATCAAACGGTTTTTATTAATGATTCTTCTGTTAACACACAAGAAAATGGCTATGAAGACCTAGATGAAAACATACGTGTACAAGCACCTTATGAGATTTTTCGTCTCCCTCGTTGCTTTAAAGAGTCCTCAGTTCAGGGAATTAATATCTCTGATGTGGTTGTTTATGAGAATTGTTAATTGATAATGTATGTTGTTCTCTGATTGGGTAAAGTCCATAAAATTTTTTGCTGGCAAGTATTCATAATCTTGGAAATAAAGCAGTTGTTTTTAAATGATCATTTGTAATAAAAAATCACACACAGCCTTGTGTAAATAAAGACCAAATCAAGGACAAGGACTGGAAAAATTCCGGTCTGTTTGTGATTGTCGGTCAGGCTAGTGGCTATATTACAATTTATTTATATTGAATTAATATTAATTTCTATTAATATTTTATGTTAATTGCATAAAGTAAATTAGGCTGAAACTACTCAACAGACACTCAATTGATTATTCGCAGAGGATTACTTCAAGTTAAGTTTAGGGTACGTAACGCTTTTTAAGTTGTCGCCGCTGAAACATACAAATATGAACAGAAAAAAAACTTATTTCAGATATCATACAATAACAATGATAAACAAAAGTGAAATAAACAGATTTTTTTGAAGAACAAAAAATATAGAATGAAATCCAAACAAAATACAAAACTATTCCGGTATTGTTTATTTAAAAAGATGTTGTGTTCATTTTATATAAGGAGTTAAATTACATATTTGAATTAAGGAAAGAATGTCTGATAGGAAATTGCGAGTTTTTTTACTATTATCCTTAGAACAAAGAGACATAAAACATACAACAAAAAAATAATCAAATAAAATGATAAGATGAGATAAGAGACCTGTAGGTCACATACTCTTTTCTCACTCAAGGACTGCTAACAGTCCGGGAGCCGAGGTGGTCCTTTATCATTTACTCCGGTAAGATTATCCAGCTCCACAGTGAGCTGCTGTAAGCAACTCTGAGAGTGGGAGGAAGACGTGAATATCATCATACATTTCTGTAATATGCCCAGTAAGTCTATAGGCTTTAACATTTGGTCCTTGTTCAGAGATCTGTTTCTCTGGTTTGTGTATGTAGGAGGATTTATATTATAGGGTGATTTTTATGGACTTTCTGACTTCAAAAAGTCCATAAAAATGACTTTGTGAGTTTTCTGTCATTGTTGGTGTAACATCAGTGACAAGTGCCTATGAAAGGCTTTTTTTCCATAATGATGGCTAAGTCACCTCAAAACTAACACGATGAGGCACACCAACATCTGTACATTACACTGATAAATGTGTTTTTTTTAAAATAAATCTTTCATTCTGAAATAAAACAAAGCAACACCAATGAATCTTTTAAAGAACCACACTAAAAACCGACATTCTCAAATAAAATGTCTAATTTATATTAAGAAAAGGGACACTCAACATGTGTGTGCTTGAACAGAGCGGATTCTTTGTTGACCTTTGACCCTGTAAGTACTTTCCTGCATATCTTTATTCTTTCAAAATTATAGTTTGTGTCTCCAATAACACCAATGACACAAAATCAAAGGACATTTATTTTTTTAATGATTTGTATTAATTAATAATTATTTTCGTTTGCAATTTGATGCATTAAGTAGGCCCTTTACTTTTGTTTAATTAGTTAACTTAATTTTATAAGAAATGAAAAAATGTTTACACACCAGTTACACATAGGGAGGTGCAGTGTCTATTTCTCTTTATAAGGTCATATTGATTTGTTTAAGACGTGCATTTGTGACACCTAGTGGCAAAAAAAGTTATAACACTGTAGTCTAGAACGTCACCGGAAGTTTAAGGTGATAGAAAGAGGTGGCGATCGGCGTTCAGAGTCGCGTTGTTGTTTGTTTGAATACTTGTTATAGATTCGGCCGTAAATCACCAATTTTATTCTAATAACATCTGCAATTATTCTGTTGGATTAATTTCATGGTTAATGGTGGATCTTTTACATTTGAAAATTGATGTTATGTCTTAAAATCAATGGGGATCTAAAGGCTAAAATATTTACGGAGTTGTGCTGTTGTTTCCATATACAAGCACGTCATTAATGCACATTCATTGTTTATTTTGCTGTTGAAATGTGTCGGCGAATGTTTTTAAATGTGTAAGTTGTAAGATACTAAACAATGATTTGATATATTCTAATCATTATATAATTGGTTCTTTGTGTTTTCTCTTTCAGATTTACAATAAGTCAAGTGAAGTGTGCATTACACAAGATAAGAAGAACGTGTGATGGAACCAGGCCCGGTTCCTGCAGGTGCAAAAGGGTGGGCTAGATATCATGGGTGGGCATTTACCACACACAGTAAATAGCCCCCTATAAAAAACTAAGAGACCATTTCTAAAAGATATTTATTTTCTGATAAGAATGTGTTGTGGTAAAATTATCACTTTTGTTTATTTCTGTGAACGTCCGACAACATTTCAACCAAATTTCATATAAAATTGCAGGAAATGAACTGGAGAAAATAACTTGTCAAAACAACTGATAAGACTCTGCGTTTTTATAACAGAAATATCGCAAAAACAACTAAACAAGTTAATATAGTTTTAAGCAACACAAAACTAGTGTTTGTAAATGCTAGATAAAGTAAAAAAAATGTTTTATGAAACAACCCTTTTTTGCCGATTGTCACTCTTTTGTTTGTTAACAGCACCAAATAAGACCCCAAAAACTCCCGTTATAATAAATGAATCAGACCCTACTGCACAATTACTTTTATCTGATGTTTATAATAAACTCAAAGTAAACGTGCAGTGCGCCTAAAAATCCTTTGCACAATATTTTGTTCCACCATAGCTTGTGCATGCGTCTCTATTACAAACTAAAGCCAATAGAAAAAGACTGCAATTTTTGGTGTTATTTTCTGTTTTCATTGGGTGGGCAAGACGTTAAGGAGGGCTTGTGTCCGATCATTTCTCTCTTTTCCTATTTGTTTTATTTACTGGCTCTGCCATTGTGATGGTTTGGAGGCTTTTCTTGAACTAGACTGTTTCGTCTTGTTGGTAGATGTTGGCTAACTTTACCCAAGCATCGAGTAAAACATAACGTATGCCGTAAAGCAGGTGATGGATAGGGCTTGTTTACCTACCCGCACACCAAAGTTACAAGTGTGATTTTTGCCGAAAGAGGGCTGCTCAGGTAGCAGCTGCAGCAAAATTCATCCAGTTAATAGTTGTCCTACCACTCAAATAATTTTAGAGAGATTGACTGCTCGTTGTTGCTTTAAGAGATTCACAAATATATGGTATTACTACTACTGTATATTTCACAATAGAAAACACATACAGCCTCTGACAAAGTTTAATTTAATCAGCATTTCTAAATGTATTGTGTCCGTTCCAATCCAGTGTCTGATGAATTTCAACATAATCAAACCTCAGTATAGTGACATTATGTCATCTTAGACTGACACATGACCTTTAAATCTATGTTATCACGTTAAAAAAATGTTCAAATGTACATGTCCAAATATACCGTTCACAGAACAAAACAAAAATAATTTTACCTAAACACGCCTATAAATAGTAAATTCAAAAACACTGAAAAAAAATTTAAACGGTGTCTTAATTTTTACTAAGGCTGTGTATCATTATGTACAGTTGAAAGAAAAAGAATGTGAACCCTTTGGGCTTAAACTAATACCGCACAAACATTATACGTTTTCATGTTTTTATTGAACACAACATGTAAACATTCATAGTGCAGGGTGGAAAAAGTATGTGAACCTTTGGGTTTAATATCTGGTTGAACCTCCTTTGACAGCAATAACCTCAACCAAACGTTTCCTATAGTTGCAGATCAGACCTGCACAAAGGTCAGGAGAAATTTTGGACCATTCCTCTTTACAAAAGTGTTTCAGTTCAGCAATATTCTTGGGATGTCTGGTGTGAATCGCTCTCTTGAGGTCATGCCACAGCATCTCAATCGGGTTGAGGTCAGGACTCTTGGAGTGGTTGGGGCCACTCCAGAAGGCGTATTTTCTTCTGTGGAAGCCATTCTGTTGTTGATTTACTTCTATGCTTTGGGTCGTTGTCATGTTGCATCGTCCATCCTCTGTTAAGCTTCAGTTGGCGGACAGATGGTCTTAAGTTTTCCTGCAAAATGTCTTGATAAACTTTGGAATTCATTTTTCCATCGATGACAGTAATCCGTCCAGGGCCTGAGGCAGCAAAGCAGCCCCAAACCATGATGCCCCCTTCACCAGATTTCACAGTTGGGATGAGGTTTTGATGTTGGTGTGCTGTGCCTTTTGTTCTCCACACATGTGTTCTTTCCAAACAACTCAATTTTGGTTTCATCTGTCCACAGAATGTTTTGCCAGTAGTGCTGTGGAACATCCAGGTGCTCTTTTGCAAACTTCAAAAGTGCTGCAATGTTTTTTTTGGACAGCAGTGGCTTCCTCCGTCCGGTCCTCCCATGAAGTCCATTCTTGTTTAATGTTTTCCTTATTGTAGATTTGTCAACAAAAATGTTAGCATGTGCCAGAGATTTCTGTAAGTGTTTAGCCGACACATTAGGATTCTTCTTCACCTCATTGAGCATTCTGCGCTGTGCTCTTGCAGTCATCTTTACAGGATGACCACGCCTAGGGAGTGTAGCAACAGTGCTGAACTTTCTCCATTTGTAGACAATCTGTCTTACCGTGGACACATGGACATCAAGGCTTTTAGATATACTTTTGTAGCCCTTTCCAGCTTTATGTAAGTCAACAATTCTTGATCGTAGGTCTTCTGAGAGCTCTTTTGTGTGAGGCATGGTTCACATCAGACAACGCTTCTTCAGAACAGCAAACTCAAAACTGGTGTGTGTTTTTTATTGGACAGGCCAGCTTTAATCAACACATCTAATCTCATCACATTGATTGGACCCCAGGTTGGCTGACTTCTGGCTCCAATTAGCTCTTGGAGAAGTCATTAGCCTAGGGTTTCACATACTTTTTCCACCCTGCACTATGAATGTTTACATGTTGTGTTCAATAAAAACATGAAAACGTATAATGTTTGTGCGGTATTAGTTTAAGCAGACTGTGTTTCTCTATTGTTGTGACTTAGATGAAGATCAGAACACATTTTATGACCAATTTATGAAGAAATCCAAGTAAGCCCAAAGGGTTCACATACTCTTTCTTTCAACTGTATATATTATGTGTCCAAACATGAATTTACAGGAAGCTGAATGTATACTGTCTTCTTCTCTATTTTGTTCTCAGGTCTGGCTGATGTTGAAAGTGTCTCGGTATTGAACTGCACTGAAAATGAAATAACAATGGAATGGAATAAAGTGCACAACATCAAAAATTATGTTTAAGTGATATTGACTGATAACATAAAGAGTTTCATCAGAGGGTCTGATAACGTTTCCGTAGTCAGACAAACGGTTTCCTCTCTCTATCCTGGACGGATACACTACTTTATGCTCCACGCTGTATTAAACAGAGAAATGAGCGCTGGATATCTTTTCCATGCAGCTACAGGTGAGGCTGTTTTCAGTTCCTATAGTTCTTATAAAAACGTGTTTTTTAGTACGCACACAAAGTCATCCTCTCTTTTTGTTTTTGTATTCTGCAAAATCCGTTGTTCTCTATTCCAGCTCCCCAAAATTTGAACGATGTGACTGTACAACGTCAAAAGGATACAAGTATAACGCTGAAGTTCTGCGACACAAAGCGTGTCATAGGAAACAGCCATGTTTATAATCTAAAATACGGAGAAATCGAGGCTTAATTATTATGGTGTCCTCGGTCATTATGGTCCAGATACTGAATATCTCTTAGATAATTATTTTGAGCATTATTATGAAGACACGTATACAGTAACATCTCTCTCTCCTGGAACCAAATACAACTTTACTCTCTACTCAGTTTTTAATGGTGTGAGGAGCCGTTGATATCAGTTCACTGCCGAGACCAGCAAGTCATATTATAAATATATCCTCCACATTTGTCAAGTTCCGTGCTCTTGTAACCAGTTTGAGTATCTTTGAATATACATTTTTCACAGCTCCATCAAAAGCCAACGGCCTTCACTGCGAGTATTCGTGGATGGGGAGTATTAGAACTCTGAATTGGGATGCTCAGTTTGGATTGAGATCTGAATTTGAGCTTCGGGTCAACAGTGGAATTCCAGAACAGGTGAACGTCACAAGATATCAGATTGATGATGTGCCTTCAGCTGTACGACTTCACTGTGACATCACTTTCTAAAGACGGGAGAAGTAGTCCAGTGTCAATCACATGTCAAACCAACAAATCAGGTGCATTTTCATTATACTGTTCATTACAGCCTGATATCTAAAAACACGTAAACACAAGAAGCCTTTGGATGCATTATTGATGAAACTTGTGATACGAAATTAAATGCAAAAAAATTATTATATCCTACCTGTTACGTATTCTTATATTTTTGGCTTTTCTTTCTTCACAGGTGCAATTACAGTATGTGTGTTGATTGTTCTTTTAATAATTGTGTTGCTTGTATGTATGGGAGTCTTCTGCAAGTATAGAAGATTTGATTTCAGAAGGTCAGTTTTTTCTGTTTGGTTAACTTTTTTCTAATGTGAATGATGCATTTAAAAAACACAGTCCATTTATATTGTCATAGATGTATTTTGGGAGAACGGGTGAATGAGCGGAACGCTGCTGATCAGCCACTGGATCGGATCTATGTAAACACATCCACTCGCAACACTCCAGAGAATCACAATTCAAGTGTTGAATCAGAGAGTAAAGACAGCGGGGAGATCAATCATTATGAAGCCCCTGATGTGATCGTATGAATACTATTGTAACACTTCTTATATATCCAATTACTTAAATCTATTCACGTTTACTTCAGCTCAGTTTAAAGATTAACAAATGTCCTGATGTTAATATATCAAAATCGTCATCACAGTACTTACCATTGTTGTTTTTTAAAGAGGCTTCTGTCAATGATCAAAAAAGTCGAATACAGAAGCATGAAGGAAAAACCCATAAACATTTGCCTCTCTGGTTTCCATGTTAAAATATAACTCACATTTGACAGACACTCCCTTTAGAAGGTTTGATAAAAAGACGATGCACACATATGAATATGACAAGAATATGTGGTTTATGCACGTAAAAATGATATCTACTGCTATAAGTAATATTGCATTGGGGTTTAAAAAACTTAAGTCTAGATTTAAAATTGCTTATAAAATAGATACATTTTGTTTTAAATTCACTTATTAATTATAATATTTTGACGTCTGATATTTACTCAATTGTTTTATTTGTATTGTTGAATTTATTGATATCACTTACAAACATTTTCTGTTCTGCACTGTATAGAAGCAAAGAATAAACCGTTTTTTAAAGGTATTTTTTCTAAGTGTAAGTTTTTACTCTCGTGACATCATGTCCATTTATCATGTCAGCTGACCCAGGTTTAAAATATGTCATATGAAAAATCATCCACGAGTGTTTGAATGTCACAGCAGGGCTTTCAAGTTTTAAACTGAGTTCCTAGTGAGATTTTGCCGACGGTGAGGGTTTGGGTGCGGACGGGGGTCTGATCCGAAAAACGTGACGCATAAATTTGTACAAATAAGAAAATATTTATTTAATTCAGCATTTCTTAGTGCAGGTTTGTATGTGTGTGTGTGTGTGTGAGAGAGAGATAGAGATGGTTAGTGTTGTTTATTGTAGGTTTTGGTAGAAGGTTTTGAGGTCTTCAGCACAGGGGTTGGTGGCTCTCATTTGAAAGACTGTGGTTTCAGCCAGGGGGGCCGCCAGAAATTCTAGACCCTATGAAAACCAAAATTTCTGGGCCCCTACAAATAGGAAAATAAAAAGGGGGTCTGCTCCTCTGGGCCCTAAATCAGCCTGGGCCCTTAGAATCGTCCTTTACGGCGCCCATAGTTCCAGCACAGCCATTTTCAATGTCATGATGGATGACAGAGTTCCATATAGTGCCAAGCTGTTCCTGGTTTTGGTTTTATTTAGTCAAAAGTGGATTAGTACGTCATGTGAAGTTAAAACCAAAGCAGCTACCTGGCAAACCAATAACCAAAATCTGTCTTTTATTGGAAACAGAAATTGAATAATTATGGATTGAAGGTTGATGGACATTTTGCTTTCACATAAACTTTGATCTATTAAAGATCGTAAGATCTATTAAAGCATATTAAAGAACAAGTGCTGCCTGAAGTGCATTTTACTTTCAAGTTAAATTCTGAACTGGACTAAATTTCTTTAAGTAAAAGTTATGTCTTTTTACTGTATATTCAAGAGTATATTTAATCTAACTTGTAACAAAGCTTCTGACTCCTTGTATCAAACACCAGTCACTAATAAAGATTAACAGTATTAACGTCAATATATAAAACAGTATCATATGAAAGATCTAAACTTGACACTTTAACAGTTGAAAACGGTTTCATTTTTTAAAGATTTTTAATCTTTCATAAGATCACCAAAAGCAGACAATGCACCATCAATTCCTGTGACTATAGTTGTCATGTCATCGTCCTTCAAAGGTTTCATCATTTAGTTTTATTGATGCTTACTTGACAACAACAGATACATGAAACAAATACAAAAGTGATAACAACAAAGCATAAAAGATAAAAATATCATGAAAACTATACACAAGAGTATTCAGCAACAAACAACATTTTATAAAAACAAAATAAATAAATAAAAGGTCTAAAGAAACACATGATGCACAACTTTCAAAATATTGACAAAGCTCAAATTTTAAATGTGTAATAATTACCCTCAGTGTTGTATTGTGAACTAATTTTTGGTAAAAAATAAAATAATAAATCTCGTTTTGTTGTGCACCAGTGGACCACCGTATGTTTTACCGTCTTATTAAAACAATGTTGTCATGGATACACCTTATCTCAGTGTATACTTATAAAAATAAAACCCTTGTGGCCCTTGACTCTGATTGGCTAATCGGAGTTCTTATTCATTGTAGAATTCCCCTGCACCCCCCCCCCCCGGTTTTTTAGTCTTGTTGCTTTAACAAGTTTTGCTTTCAGCATTCTCTGCTACTCGCGCTCTCAAACGGTCGACGAATTTCTCTTTGCAAACAGTGAATATGGGGCAGAAATTTGGTAAAGGAGTTGTGCATCGGAGCGGTGTGTCCGAACAATGTACACCATCGACCGATTGGGAAAGAGATGAGGGTGAATTATTTTGGACGTGGAGAGCTATTCCACCGAGTGCAAGTCATGTTAGAAATAATTCGCCTGCGAATCGTGCAAGTGCAGAAAATGATTTATTTTGGTCTTTGGGATCAAACAAAGATCAAGATGAGAGTTGTGAAGCAGAAGACAAGGAAGTCGACTTATTCTGGACGTGGAGAACGACTCTGGATGAGGAGAGACCTCCTGTTACTGATGTAACGTTGGTCTCTGTCTCTGTGGCAGCCGAAGGTCAATAATATGTCATTACTTTGTTTACCTTCGCTTGAAATGTTTAGGGTCCAGATCACTTGTTAACATCTTTCTGTGAGATGCTTAAAAACATTCAATGAGTTCCTGTCAATCTACGTTTGAATACTTCAAGCGTGATTTGCTCCATGTCACACAATGCGCAAAACCCAATGTATAATATGTTTGTACAAATATATATTTTTGTCTAAGTTACAACACCTAAGCATACACAAGTGACCCTAAACTTTTGAACATGAAAAGTGTTATGAAGGATTATGACCGCAAATCAATAGTTTATGAAGGTTATCATCTTAAAGATGTGTGAACTGCTTCACAATATTTTAATCAAACTTTAATTTTTAATAACTAATGATCTGATATATAACGTAAATCTTTTAATTCACTGGATAAAATGACTTCAGTTTTGAAGTCTGCATGTTGTCAGTCTCTCTGAGTCTCCTCTGTGTTTCGCGCCCTTTCGTCTCGTTATTTCCTGTTATTTAGTTCTTAATTGTTAGTCTATGTTTATGTAAATGTTATAGTTAGTCTTGTTTAGTGTAGTGAGTCTTTTATTCCTGTAGCACACTTTATGTTATGTTGTATTACCCCCTCGTGGGATTTTGTTTTCCTCTTTTGTATTTATTGTTAAATGTCTTGTTAACCCGCTGTCTGCGTCTGGGTCCTCTGTCCTCTGAACTATGACACTTTTGTTGAGAATCGGAGTGAAATCTGTACTGTGAAACTCTCCTGTCACTTTTCAATATCCTGCAATCAAAAGGATTGATTATTAATGTACGTGTTCCTCATTCCATAAATATTCTCATAAATTGATTGTGTTTGAACTCGTTCCCCTCTACAGATGAGATGTCCGGACAGGATGTCATTCCAGACGTCCTGGAAAATCCGGAAACTCTCGACGGTGGCCCGGAGATCCTCACCAGTCAGGATCCACTCCCAGATATGGAGAATCCAGTCTTTTCTGACTCTCAAATGCAATTTGGGTTGGATTTGAACAGCGGTGATGTTCAAAATCCAGGCCCAAATGAGGCAGACGGGGGTGCAGAAATCCAGCAATCTCAATCAGTCGGTCAGTCTGAAGAGAATCTGGAAGATGAGGAGATCTCTGGTGTGATCTTTCAGGGTGAGTTTACTTCCAAAATCCCAACATACACATAAACACTTTTGCTCGTATGTTATTGGAACAAATATTGTTAAAATGGTTTTAATGTTGTCTACATTTATGGATCTCTTTTAATAGAGATCAACTCCAGCATGTATAAGGTCGGTGAACTGCTGGCGGTAGACAGTTCAGTATCTGTCTATGAAGGAACCCGTGTGCAGGATGACTTGAAGGTTTGTTTTTTATTTACTTGAGGTAAATACCCAGAAAATAGTTTTTCATCTGTTTTGTGCTCATCTGTTTAATATCTCACTCTATCCTTTAAAAACCTTCTCAATGTATTTTATGTCCACTATTTACTGCACGACTTGACTGTTAATCATATCTTTCTTTTGTTAAACAGGTGCTAGTGAAATACATTAACACCATGGAGCGGGTGGATTATATCTTCATCGTAAGTAGTACCTGTTCCTCTTCAACTGAAAACATCTTCCTCACTTTTAACATTCACATATTGTCTTGAGTTTTTCCAATATTGAAATTTGTCTGTCTTCCAGCCGGGTTATCCTCCACCCCTTCCCCGTCAGGTGGGTCTTCACCTACTTGCCTGTCAGGGAGACGTCGTTCATGAGATTCTGCAGCTCGTGGACTGGCAGGAGTTTCCCGACCGCCTGGTCATGGTGCTGGAGCGCCCTTCTCCTTGTGAGGGTTTAGACGAGTTTCTCGCCAGTAAAGGGGGAGAGCTTGATGAGCTGTCAGCCAAGGAGATCATGTGGCAGGCAACCTGGGCTGCCCACATGTGCTGCAAGCGGGGTGTTTTCCATCGGGATATCAAGCTGAAGAACTTCTTCATAAAAGCAGACACCCTGGACCTCAAGCTTGACAACTTTGGGTGCGGAGAGCTGCTTCATAAGTCTGCCTACAAGACTTTTACAGGTATGTCAGACACATGGCCGTTTGTATAAATAAGATGACATCATTCAGATTCAGTTCTAGGCTCACTTTTAGTGGTTACGAAATGCTGTGACAATTTAAACGGTGACATGAATCTGTTTTCTTTAGGAACGAGAGATTATTTCTGCCCTGAGTTCTTCCGAACGGGCGAATACTATGGAAAGCCGGCGACGGTGTACTCGCTCGGGGTGTTGTTGTTTGCAATGTTGCGCGGGAAATTCCCCGACTGCAATGACAGGAACTCGATCTGGTCTAAAGACGGCTTGACTGAAGGTGAGATCTTCATCATACCAACTGTAGTTCTGAATGCTAGAAAAAATAACGATTTGATAAAAGAATTGAATAAGATGATGAATGAGAGCAGGTGTGACGTTTAAATTGACATTCAGATAAACTCACGGTTTAAGGTAATAATCGCCTCTTCCATCTTTCTGAACAGAATGCTGCAGTTTGCTGGAAGACTGTCTCCAGGAGGATCCAGATAGACGAATTCGTCTGAAAAATATATTTAAACACAAGTGGTTCCAGGTATGGAGCACCTAGCAAACAAATGGGTTTTGATTTTAGTTGTTGGTTTATTCTGTAATCTGAAAGTCAACATATGTCAATATCATATATTTGTACACAACACCACTTTTATTATTGTTCATTTCAGGTCAAAGATCCTGTTGACGGCCTCCAGACTCCCGTCCGCTCTGAAAACAAGGATCTCATTCTGTATCGAGAATTGATGTCTAAAGTGGAGTTGGAGGAAAACAATCCCGGTGTGGACATTCAGGGTGAGTTTACTTTCACAATCCCAGCACGATTTAACATTTTTAAAAGGCAAGTATTGCTAATGTTTGGTAATTCATGTCTGCTGACTTTATCTTTTAACAGAAATAAATCGGAACCAGTATGAAATCGGCAAAATGCTGGGGGAAGGCGGCTTTGGAAAAGTCTATGAGGGAACCCGTGTGCAGGATGGCTTGAAGGTTTTAGTTTTTTTCTGTCTTGTCTTCATCTTTTTTGATATCTAGCCCTATTCTTTTCATACCTTAATGTATCATATGTCCTTTTTAATGTATGATAGTGGAGTTGTGTTCAGGATGAATGCTTACGCAAATCCATTTTTTGTTCCGTTGATCAGGTGGCAGTGAAAATTGTCTGGAAGAACGAGTATGTAATCAATGATTACATCGACATCGTAAGTAGCTTGTGTTGTCATTCAATTAACAACAACTTCATAGTTTAAGTACACAAACGGAAGTTTGTTTCAAATTGTGCTAAATCCTTGTTTGATAAAAAAATTGTGTTTCTTCTAGCCGGGTTATCCTGTACTCCTTCCTCGAGAGGTTGGTCTTCAAATGCTGGCCTGTGAGGGAACATATGTTCCTTCGATCATCCAGTTACTGGACTGGGAGGACCGTCTGGACCACTACGTCATGGTCCTGGAGCGCCCTTCTCCCTGTGAGGATGTGTTGAGCTTCATGAACCACTCAGGAGGCAAACTCGACGAGAATACGGCGCAGGTTGTCTTGGGGCAAGCGACAGAAGCTGCTGAAATCTGCTGCATGCGGGGGGTCTTCCATCGAGACATAAAAGTGGAAAACGTCCTCATTAACCCGAACACGATGGAGGTCAAGCTGATCGACTTCGGATGTGGCGCTCTGTTTAAAAACTCGGCTTACACAGATTTTATGGGTATGTTTTATCACTTTCCTTTACAAACAGGCATTTACATAAATACTAGATGAAATTTGCAGATAGTGGTTCTGCTCACTTTTGAGACATCACATTTATTGCACGCTAATCTGTTCTCCTCAGGCACAGATGTCTACTTATGCCCTGAGTTCTTCCTAACCGGCGAGTACTATGCAAAGCCAGCGACGGTGTACTCGCTTGGGGTGCTGTTATTTGTCATGCTCTGCGGGAAATTCCCTCGCATTGATGACCTGGACCAGATCAATGAGAGGAGGTGGTGCAAAGAAGGCTTGACTATAGGTGAGATCCTCATCAGACCAACTTTTGTTCTGAATGATAGAAAACAGAACGAGTGCTTTCATAAAATAATTGAATAAGATGATGAATGATTGGAGCTGTGATATTCAGATTAACTCACGGTTCGGGATGATAATCGTCTTTTGTCTTTCTGAACAGAATGCTGCCGGTTGGTTGAGGATTGTCTGCAAAGGAATCCAGAAAAGCGGATCCAGCTGGAAGAGATCTTTGAGCACAAGTGGTTTAAGGTACTGTGTTTTAGCTTTCTTTGCATCTGTTTCAGATGTGGTTTATCCTCTTTGTATCAAGCAAACTTGTCATTGTCATAAAACATGTGTTTTGTTTATTTCAGATCAGCGAGCCTTAGGAATGTAATGAATGGAACGTCAGGTGTTAGGACCAATAGGGGTGTATTCATGACCTACAAAGTAGGTCATGCGGCACACCGTTAAGTTGGTAAGTTGCCTGATAACCTCAAATTGTGGTTCCAATGTAAATAACCATAGCAACTTCTGCTCCAGAGCAGGGCTCAAGAAAATGAATCTATCACGCAAAAAACCTAGGACTAGTTTGAATAAGTAGGTTTTGCATTGAAGCTAGACACGTAACGCTTGACATATCAAGCGATCTCTAAAAAAAAGTAATAGTGGTGCAACATAAAAATATTTTTATTCACATAAGATAGAACTGCTTTTTTATCTAGTCTGTGCAAATCCAGCGTCAGGCTTTGCCTTGTTCACAAAGGAATCCGTGGTGAAATGAAGCCAGCAAACACTCAGTTTACCCACGTGAAAACAACGTTTTCATTTCTCAAGTAATTTCAATACTTTACTACTGTGTACGTGCAGTACAGAAGCGTTTTGGCTTCAGTTAAAGAGGGTTGGACTTGGGTCAGAGCCGATGGTGGAGCGGTTCGTGTTCTGACATATGGCGCCGGTGCGTCCCGGGCGACCCGAGTTAGAATCCCGGCTCGTGGTCCTTTCCCGTCCCCACCCCCTCTCTCAGCCACTTCGCTTCATGTCCTCTCCAAAAATTACTGTCTGTCCAATAAAGGCAAAAATATAATTTATTGGTTAGAATTGATCAATTGTTTATTGTCATACGAAATTGTTCAAACTCAAGCTTGTCAAGCATTCATTTAGACTCAATACAGTAATTGTGTCGACATCGCTGATATGATTTAATTTAAGGCAGATGAAACGCACATGATCAGAACACAGCTTGTTCACTTGGAAAAATAAAAACAGTGCGGCCTTTACTTATTATTATTATTATTATTATTATGAGGTACTCATACTTCTTATCATATTTTTTTCCAGGCAAATTTAAAAAAAATCCTAACCACATCAATCTACTATTAATTGTGTTTATAATCATTTATAAGTGGTTTATTAATGGTTAACAAAGTCTTGGAGTGAGAAATGAAAGACCAAAAAAATTACCAAGAAGAAAAAAAAATATGAATAAATGCATGCATACATAAGTAAATAAACACAGACATTTATAATTAAATATCAATTCAGGCAAAAATAAATAAATAGATAAATAAATAAATAGATCTGTCAAAAATATTTACTTTGTACCTTTTATTTGGATGTTTTTCTGTGTCTGTAAGTTAATGAGATAGGCTGTCCTTCTCAATGCAGGATAGGGTATTTGCACATGTCACGTTACTGCGTTTAAGTATCGCGAAGTACGGATGGTGGCTATGAAGTATTTTCTGCTCTACCAAGGAATCGCACAATCTCAAAATGCCTTATTTTGCGTTGTTTATGGTTGCCTAAATCGGTTCTTATTGTGTGGCAAACGTTGCTATTCATATGGGTTAAAATACAAGATTGAACAACACAGGAAAAGTGGCTTGTAAACTTGTCTGCGACGAGATGAACAGAGTCTGACAATAGGGTCTTTCTAACACGCATTAAATGCCTAAACAACGACAAGGAAAACACAACATTCTATCAAACCTTACTTGTAATAAACTCTTGGTTCTGTCAAAACAACGATTCCTCAAGGATAAATCTTACGTTAAGCATTAATCATTTTAGCCTGATTTCACCATTAGAACTATAAGGACACCGCATACCGTGGCTCAAGGCAGCTGAGAACATAAAACGTTTCTGTTATCGTGTTGATTTGATTTCAGTGATAAACAAATGTATTTCATTTGGTTTTCCATGGTCGTTCTTTAAACCACGTTAGCTTGATGTGATATTTATCTGTAAGGGCTCGTTCTCTTGACAGAAGCTATAGTTTATTACAAATATCAATCTATGAGTCTCTTGATTGTCCTCAATATGAAAAGAGGAATCAACATTACTGCTGGACATGAGTCAAATATCCAGAAATGCTGAAAAAGCAAAGATTGTGGAGGACTTGGGTGATTGTTTTGCAGATCAGTGGACAGTCTAATGACTCATGACAAACAAGAAACCCTTAAACAACTATGACTAAACATAAAAACTGTCATTGATTATTAAATGTTGCCAGCCTATGCCAGCGTTTTTTAACATTTTCAGCAAACTTTAATGGCTCACAGTACATTTTCTGTAAAGATTATATGGACAAACAAAATGTCCAATGAAAGAACAGCGTCTCAGCTTTTAAACAAAAGAAACCGAATATCTTCATCTTCATTGGTCCGTTCTTTTATCACTCCGTAGATGTGGGTAGGTTTCTTCAAAAATGCCTCATTTTGATCAAACAGCTGAGATAATTAAAGTTTTTTTTTCAAAGATTCCGCCCAGATTACACTCAGAACAATCATTAAAAACCTCTAAAACATATACGTTCTGGGATTCTGTACTTTTTTCCAAAGGTGTGTAAAAGCGCCACCTGCTGTAAAACAGTACAAACACTGATTGCTGTAATAACTCGTCTTTGGCGGGGAACCGTTTTCTTTTAAATGACGAGATAACTCGTCAATGGCGGTGAAAGAGTAAACAGGGTGGTGAGCCACACAGGAAGTCTTAGCAGTGAAGATGAAAATAGTTCAACTTTTCAGAATGCCGCACTGCATGAGAAAGCTGTACGGCTTGCTTTTTCCGCGCGGTTTTAGACGCAAAATGTGTATCGCCCTTCGTGCATTTGACTGATAATGGACAGAGGTATGATCTTGTGTCTTCTGAATTTGTCTAATTGTGAGACCCAAACACGTGAGTTGGAGCATTGACTATGAGTTATGAATAAAAAATCAAATCAAATGTTTATTTATCATAATTGTTCATAAACGAATTAAGATGTACTTAATGATGTCCTTTTTCTCTATATTTCAGGTAAAGTTGAAGCCTTGATAACAAATGTTTGAATTTCTGAACAGGTTTTGATGGCATTTTTGCTTTGCAGCTCTGATGATGTTTACCACCAACTGGCATAAACTTTCAGGGCTTCTGTTAAATATGTAATCTAGATATTTTCTGGTTTCTCGGGGACTTCATTATCTCATAGTCCATAACGTGCAGAATGTTTTCATGGCGCGATAAGAGACAGAGTTTACTTTGCTATGGTATAATGACAATAGCAACTACGCCTATATATTGAGATGCAGTCATCTAGTATGACAGCGGATCGATTCAAATGGATTCAAGGTGGTGTGACGGTGACACAGCGTCATCTCTCTCTCCTGGCACCGGATACACATTCACTGTGTTTGAAAGAGCCTAGAGGAGTGGATTCAACTTCACTACAGTAACGTGACTCTATCTCTTCTTGTCATTGCTATTTTGTTCTTCTCTTTGTAATGTATTGTATTTTTGTATTTCAGCCCCGTTGAATCTCAGATGAGTGTCTACGTGACAAAGTGATGAGTATACATAGTAAAAAGTTATGTTTATTATCTTAGAATGAGCTACTTCTATCTACATACACCGCGGGTCCACAAGTCCAAGATGGCGGCGCGTGAACATCGCGAGGCTCAGCGTCTCTCCAGTTTTAGCAATTATATAGTGTTTTTCTTGCTCATCTCGGGCCTGTTCGTTAAGAACAGTTGTGCATTCACAACGTACACCCGGCATGAGCTTTTGGATATCGGTTTGCGCATTCCCGGAAGTTATATCAGTAACATTCAACTCGTCCCTGAGATCGTCAAAACCTCCGATGCTACGCACCCCACACGGCCCGGCGGAAGTGCTCGCCGGCGGCGTCGAGATCGTAAACAGAGGCGGGGAAAACGCGGTGGGCTAAGAGCTAAGCTAACGCTAACACCACACCGGCTCTCTTTACCCAGCATTTTCCTTGCTAATGTACGATCATTAGTGAACAAAATGGATGAGATTCGACTCCGCATCATCAACAACAAAAGACTTTTGAACTGCAATGTCATAATCTTCACGGAAACATGGCTACACAGCGGCATACCGGACAACGCTATTGAGTTAGCGGGCTACAACACACACCGGGCGGATAGAACGGCAGAGGAATCCGGTAAGACAAGAGGAGGTGGACTGTGCATTTATGTCAATAAAGCTTGGTGCACGAACTCTGTTATTGTCGGGAGACACTGCTCGGCTAACCTTGAGTTTCTCATGGTTAAATGTAGACCGTTTTATCTGCCACGGGAATTCACTTCAACCATTATAACGGCAGCTTATATTCCACCGGATGCTGATGCCAAGCTTGCTATGAAAGAACTACATGCAGCCATCAGTAAACAACAGACTGCTCACCCGGAGGCTGCATTTATTGTTGCGGGAGATTTTAATCACTCAAACTTAAAGACAGTGCTCCCTAAATTTCACCAGCATGTTTCCTGCCACACAAGAGGAAACAAAACTTTAGACCATGTCTATACAAACATGGCTGAAGCTTACACCGCAACCCCCCTCCCCCACCTAGGTCAATCTGATCACCTCTCTTTGTTGCTCACCCCCAAGTATTCACCTCTCATTAATCGTGTGAAGCCATCAATGAAGACCATCAAGGTGTGGCCTGCGGGGGCAGACTTCACACTCCAGGAAAGGTTTCTACACACAGACTGGAGTATGTTTGCTTCTCAGGCCACCAGTGGCTCTCACACGGACATTGACAGCTACACCTCCTCTGTATTGGACTACATCAATACCACCATTGATAGTGTCACAACTCAAAAGCAGATCACCATATACCCTAATCAGAAGCCATGGATGAACAAGGAAGTGCGCCTCCTGTTGAAAGCACGCAACACCGCCTTCAGATCAGGTGATGCACAGGCCTATAGTACTTCCAGGGCAAATCTGAAGAGGGGCATCAAAAAGGCCAAGCACTGCTACAAGTTGAAGCTAGAGGAGCATTTTACCAATTCTGACCCTCGACGCATGTGGCAGGGCATCCAGGCCATTAGTGACTATAAACCCAACCACTCCGTCCCCATAACCACAGATGCTGCCTTTCTGAACGAGCTTAATGACTTTTATGCACGCTTTGAGAGAGACAATAAGGAACCCGCCACCAGGCTCACACCTTCCACCGACCACCCAATCATCACAGTAAATTCCACAGATGTTTTCACTGCACTAAGCCGGATAAATGCGCGCAAGGCTGCTGGCCCTGACGGCATCCCTGGTCGCGTACTCAGGGCATGTGCGGAGCAGCTCGCTGGGGTCTTCACGGACATCTTCAACCTGTCCCTCGCCCAAGCAGTGGTTCCAGCATGTTTCAAATCCACCTCCATTGTGCCCATTCCAAAACATTCCAGCCCGACATGCCTGAACGACTACCGCCCTGTAGCACTCACACCCATTGTTATGAAGTGCTTTGAGCGGCTGGTCCTGTCACACCTAAAAGACTCTTTACCATCCACACTGGATCCATACCAATTTGCCTACCGTAGCAATAGGAGCACAGATGATGCAGTGTCCATGGCGCTGCACTCCGTGCTCACACACCTGGACAATAAGGACACTTATGCACGCATGCTGTTTGTAGACTTCAGCTCTGCATTCAATACCGTCATCCCTTCCAAGCTAATCATCAAACTTGGAAACCTAGGCATTAACAATACAACCTGCAACTGGATTATGGATTTCCTGACGAACAGGCCTCAGCTTGTTAGGTTAGGCAACATCTGCTCCACCACAACCACCCTCAACACTGGTGTACCACAGGGCTGCGTACTGAGCCCCTTTCTCTACTCCCTTTTCACACTCGACTGCAGGCCTGTGAATGGATCTAACTCCCTCATCAAGTTTGCAGACGATACAACAGTGATTGGTCTCATCAGCAACAACGATGAGACTGCTTACAGGGAGGAGGTACGACACCTGGCCACATGGTGCTCAAACAACAACCTGCTCCTTAACACTTCAAAGACAAAGGAGATCATCGTGGACTTCAGGAAGGCGAAAGGAGGCACACACGACCCCATCCACATTAACGGGACGGCTGTTGAACGTGTTTCCAGTTTTAAGTTCCTGGGGACCCACATTTCGGAGGACCTTTCCTGGACCACCAACACCTCATGCCTGGTCAAGAAGGCTCACCAGCGTCTCTTCTTTCTGAGGACACTGAAGAAGAACCAACTGTCTTCAACTATCCTGGTGAACTTCTATCGCTGCACGATAGAGAGCATCCTGACCAACTGTGTCACAGTCTGGTACGGGAACTGTTCTGTTGCTGAGCGCAAGGCACTGCAGCGGGTGGTGAAAACAGCCCAGCGCATCACAGGAACTACACTCCCTTCCATTGAGGACATCCAGAAGAAACGCTGTCTGCGTCGAGCTCGCAGCATTCTCAAGGACTCCTCTCACCCCGCTCATAGACTGTTTACTCTCCTGCCTTCCGGTAGGCGCTTCAGGTGCCTCCGGGCAAGAACCAGCAGACTAGGAAACAGCTTTTTTCCCAGAGCTGTTTCATTATTGAACTCTGCTCCCCACTGATTTCACTACCTCTCATAACTTTAACTTAATGCTGCTATTACAATGTTTACATTGCACTACAGGGCTGCCATGCATGACGGAACTGTACATACCAGTACTTCATGTATCTGCTCTACCGGACTGTTTACACGCATCATTTGCACTCTATACTGCTCACTTGCACACCAGGAACATTACACTGAATGCTCATTTGCACTAATGGACTACTTTCATAACTGCATTAACTCATCTACTGCACTGTAACTTTAATAACTGCACTAACTCACCTACTGCACTGTAACTCATCTATTGCATCTATCGCATAACTAACTGCATCTACTCATCTATTGCACTATAACTTCAATAACTGCTTTAACTCATCTACTGCACTGTGACTGTATATCTGCATCTACTCATGTATTGCACCGTACCTTTAATAACCACATTAACTCATCTACTGCACTGTAACTTTAATAACTGCATTAACTCATCTACTGCACTGTAACTGTATATCTGCATCTACTCATGTATTGCACCGTACCTTTAATAACCACATTAACTCATCTACTGCACTGTAACTTTAATAGCTAATGTCTGTAACTAATGCACACTCAAGTCACTTGCACTATTGTATAGTCTATATTGTTATCTGTTCATAACCTCCTGTACATTAATGTTCACAGTATATATCCTTCTGTATATATTGTTCATAGTACATACCGATTGTCATATTTTCATAGTACATGCCCATCGTAAATTATTTTCCTAATATTGTATTCTGTATTTATTCACACTGTATATCTGCACTTGCTAATTGCACTTCTGGTTAGACCTAAACTACATTTCGTTACACTGTACCTGTATATGTGTAATGACAATAAAGTTGAATCTAATCATCTAATCTAAAAGTCACCATGTTGTTTCTACAGTAGCCATTAATGGACAAACTGCTATGCAGAACGCATTTCATAAAAATTATTATCGCCATCAAAGCAAAAACATGACGACATTGTTCTGTGTCAGCCAACGTAGTGTTTCAAAAGGATGGGGGAAGGGTCAACATCACCACTAGATGCAAAATGTCATACATACACTGGACCTTTAAGTTGTGTACGATTTTTAAATTGACTTATTTTTATGATCAAAATTTAAAATTCACACTTTTGCTCGCTAATATTTACTGTATTGTTTGATTTTTGTATTTATTGATATTGCTCACAAATGAAGAATTTATTTAAGAGATACCCAACTTTATAAAAATAATTCACGTTTTCTTGTGTATTTTTTATGTTAAGTTATGGCTTAACTCAAAACAAACCAACTGCAGTTTGATTGATATTAATGGAATGCACAATACATCTATTAATTATCTCTTTTTGAACCAAACTCTTCAAATACATGTTCTGCCTCAAGCTTGGAACTGTATCGTATGATAAAACAATAAATATACTTTTTTTAAAGGTACTTGTTTTTGGTTGTTTTTTAAGAGTGAGATGCTACTTCCCTATGGCATATCAACGTCACAACACAAAGAGTGTTTGTTACAGTGAGTTCACCATTTTATGCTGTTTGTCATGTGATGTTGCCTTGTAAACTGAGGGTGATATTTGAATTGTTGTGATAGATACAACGTCAGGTGGATGTGTTAGTTTATTAGATCTGTTTGTGCTGCTATGATCATGGCTGGAGTTGTGATGATGATGTTAATCTTCGGTGTAGTTACGGTGAGTAATGACATGAAATGACTCTGCGTGTAGGTTATTAGACTGTAGATTACAGGTGAAAAACATGTTTTACATCAATGTAAGCCTGCAAAGTTTATTAAACAAAATGTAATTATAATGCAGAAGGAGGTACATTAGTGTTGACTGGCCATTCGATAAAAATTTA